>NC_067491.1:60952559-61618059 GCF_947179515.1 Apodemus sylvaticus | reverse complement strand
TGAACATGGGGACCCCAGTGGAGGAATTAGGGGAAGGATGAATAAAATGATGAGTTTTGCAACCCCATCGGAATTATAACAATATTAACAAACCAGACCTCCCCCCCCCCAGAGCTCTGAGGATTTAAACCACCAACCAAAGAATACACGTGGAGTTACCATGGCTCCAGTTGTATTGTTAGCAGAGGATGGGATTATCTGACAATTATGGGAAGGGAGGAACTTGGTCCTATGAAGCTTTGATGCCCCAGTATAGGAGAATCTTAGGGCATAGAGGCAGGAATGAGTGGGGGAGTCGGGGAGAATCCTCATAGAAGCAGGGGGAGGGAGGGTGGGATAGGGTTTTTTTTTTTTTAGTTTAATCTGTGAAGGGGGATAGCATATGAGATTTAAATAAATAAAGTAACCAATAAAAATTAAAAAAAAAAAAAACAAGAAGAAAGAAATACCAAAGCAGATTGGGAAAGACAAGGGTACATCAACCCACCAAAATGAAATGTTTCCTTTTTGAAACTTTTTTGTCTCCAAACTCAACTAAGAAATAATCCACCCACTAGAAATGCCACACCAATTATTTGTCTAATAAAACAGATTGAGCCATGAAATGCACATGCAAACAATGTGAATACATTACTTAGACTAAACTGTTTCTATTTGCAATATATTTTATATACCTATATGCATACGAGTGTAACAAAAATTCATGAAAAGTAGCCTGTAAAAGTAAAAGAAAGCAAGGATTGTATATTAGAAATTTGGGAAGAAAGCAAGGGAAGGAGAAGGCAGAAAAATATATTTACTGCATAATAATCACAAACTATAAAATACTATTTAAATGGAAAAAGCAATTTTCAATAAATGTAAGTTTTACAAACAGTGTAGAGTCAGCCGTATTATCCCTCCTCACACAGCAACTAAAGCATTTCACTCAATGTATTAGCCATGGTTTTGGTTACTATATATGTTATTGAATTGTATTCATACCTGTGTCCACCAAAATCATGTTATCCTAATTTGACTACATGAACATAAAACAAATTTCCAGATAGAAACAAACAGATATCAATTCCCAAATACTTCATTAGCCATTGAGAAGAAACAAGTCAAAGAATTCATGGAATTTATCTCTATGTAGTTCATGGGCTTTGTGAACCAGTTGATAAGGGTGCTAGTATGTACGAGTTTTATTCCTGACACTTGCTGTTAGATAATATGTAGAGGCTTCCTCCTTAGTGAATACTGATTCATCTTTTTAGCAGTCCTTGCATACCTGTATCTATTTACCTTGGGCTGGATCTTGTGAGACTAACTCTTATACTTTGTGATATCAACCAGTGTTGTCATTATAAAGATCTTGATTTGGCACAACTCTGGAAATCAGTTTGACAGTTCTTCAGAAAATTGTACATAGTACTGAGGACCCTGCTATATTACTACTGTGCACATACACAGAAGATGCTCCAACATGTAATAAGGACACATGCTCCACTATGTTCATAGAAGACATATTTATAATAGCCAAAAGCTGGAAAGAACCCAGATGTCCCTCAACAGAGAAATGGATACAGAAATTGTGGTATATATATACAATGGAGTACTACTCAGCTATTAATAACAAAGAATTCATGAAATTCTTAGGCAAATGGATGGAACTAGAAAGTATCATCCTGTGTGAGGTAATCCAATCACAATAGAACACACATGATGTGCAATTGCTGATAAGTGGATATTATCCCAAAAGTTTGGAACACCCAAGATACCATTCACAGACCACATGAAGGTCAAGAAGAATGAAAACCAGTGTGGATACTTTGGTCCTTATTAGAAGGGCATCAAAATACTCCAAGCTCACAGTCAACTAATGGACTAGGGTCCCTAATGGAGGAAATGGAGAAAGGATGCAAGGAGCTGAAGAGGTGTGCAGCCCCATAGGAGGAACAATAATATGTACCAACCAGTAACCCCAGAGCTCCCAGGGACTAAACTACCAACCAAACATTACATGTGGAGGGACCCATGGCTCCAGCTACATATGTAGCAGATGATGATATTTTCAGACATCAATGAGAGGAGAGGCCATTGACCCTGTGAAGGATTGATTCTCCAGTGTAGGATAATGCGAGGTCAGGAAAGTGTGGGGTTGGTAATCACATAGAGGGGTGATGGAATAGTGTGTTTTCAGATGGGTATGAGGAAAGGGGCTAGCATTAGAAATGTAAATAAACCAATCAAATAAAAAATTCCAACCTTAAAAAATAAAACATTTTAGAAGGGCAAAACAAATTTTCAATAAATAGAAGTTTTAGTAACAATGTATTGTTATCCATATTAGCCATCCTCACACTGCATCTGCAGCAGGTCATTCAATGTCTCAGCCACGTTTTGGATTACTATATGTATCATACAGTTCTATTAATATTTTTCAGCCTAAATGACATTATCATAGCTTGATTACATCAACAACAAAAGATTTCCAGAAAAAATTACCAGATATCAATGCTTAAGGAATTCTTAAACAATTTAGTTGACATGCTTCTTTAATTTTGCCCAATGAAGTTCTATGTACCAGTTCATTAATTTACTGGTATATATCTGTTTTTTCCTGACCTCTATGGGTTAGATAATAAATGTGGCTTCATCTCCATGAATTGTGATTTGCTTTCTTTACAGAAGTTCTTGCTTATCTGTATCATTCACCTACACGTGGGGATTTAGCCATTATACATTTTTTTATTGTTAAGGAATTATTTAATATATTTACATTCCAAATTTTGACCCTATCCCAAGTTCCCCTCCCAGAGTCTTCAAGCCACATCCCCTCCAGTTTTATTCTAAGAGGGTATTCTCCACACACCCTACCCACAACCACCACATCACCCTGGTCATCACCCTTCCTTGGGGTCACATCACTGCAGACCTTGGCACATCACTCCCACTGACCCCAGACAAGGCAGTCCTCTGACATTTAAGCACTAAGGGAGATGGACCAGTTGATGTTCTCCTTGGTTGGTGGCTTAGTCACTGGAACCTCCCAGGGATTTTTGATACTGTTGGCTTTCATATTGGGATGCAATCAACCCCCTGCAGCTTCTTCAATCCTTCCCGTAACTCTTCCATAGGAGGCCCTGATCTCAGTTCATTGGTACTCTCTAAGTATCATATGATTTAACAGGATATGAAACAAGAAAACAGAATTTGGGATGTGATTTCTTTTTTCATGTATGATAAATATATTTATATATTAAAGTACACATATATTAAATATATTTATATTCGCCTTATTTAATGTAATTTAAAATTATCTAGTTTTCTACAAGAAAGGGTATCTGAATATAAAATATTCATGTAAAGTAAATATAGAGTAAGATCTATTAAATTTCATTCATGCTTCTGATTAAATCTTTTATAATAGAGTGATGCGGTGCACAGTCATTTTGAAAAAGGATCTTTCTGATATTCTTCCTTTTCTGTTTCTATGTGCACAAGTGCAAGTGTCATGGTCACAATGAACACAATGTTCATGTGCTTTAGAGTGGCTAGAATTATGAGCCTTAACACTGGAGTTTCAATTTACATGTGTGTAATTGAACTCATTTTCTGATTTTTTATTATTAATCCATTTTGCAATAGTTTAGTGGAAGGTATTTTGTTAATCAAAAAAAAAATTTGGAGTCATAAACAGCAGGCAAGCATGAAAACCCCAAGCTGAAGTGTTTCCTAATAAAATGAAGTCTGCATGTTTGATCCATTTTACATACTGGTGTTTATAAAACTATAACTTTTTTTAGCAAAAATATTGCTAGTGATGCCTTCAGTTACAAGGATATTTAGTGGATATCAAACCACCCTAACCATCCTAATTATTAATCCATAGTATTTTTGGTGTAAGGTGATTTAAATTAACAAAATAACATGACAATAGTATTGTGGAAGTCAAAGTACATGGTAATAAACAAAAGAACAAGTTCCTTCTTTTTTTTTTTTTTGGTTTTTTGGAGACAGGGCTTCTCTGTATAGCCCTGGCTGTCCTGGAACTCACTCAGTAGACCAGGCTGGCGTCGAACTCAGAAATCTGCCTGCGTCTGCCTCCCAGAGTGCTGGGATTACATGTGTGTGCAACCACAGCCTGGCAAAGAACAAATTCTTTATACACACATGACACTAATATTTGTTACATTGTGAATATTCTTGCATTGTCCCTTAAGCCCTATTTCTTACTCACTGTCTCAGAATCTGTAACTCAGAGCTAATCCACTTGTCAGTGAGAACATGCCATGTTCATCTTCCTGGGTCTGGGTTAGCTTGTTCCGGAGAAGTTTTTCTAGTTCCAAATTCCATGATGCCCTATTAAAGAGTTGTGTACTATGGCAGTATGTAAACTTACCACATTTTTGTCTATTCTTTGACTGAGGGATATCTAGATTGCTTCTGGTTTCTGGCTGCCAAGCATTAAGTTGCAAAGATCATGGTTGAGCAAATGTCCTTGTGGTATAATGTAGAATATTTTGATGTAAGCTCAGCAAGGGTATGGCTGGCTCTTGAGTTGTTGATGAACAAGGTCTCTGTAAAAGTTTGCCATGAATGGAGGAGAAAGCACACCCTTTCCTTGAGGTCCTCACCAGTGTCAACTGTCACTTTTGTTTCTGAACTTAACCAAGCAGACATGTGTAAGATGAAATCACGGAATCATTTTGATTTACATTTTGCTGTTGAATTTTGAATATTTATTTAAATGTTTCCCAGACACTTAAGAATTTTCTGTTGAAAATTCTGTTTAGGTCTGTACTGCATTTTAACTGAAATATTTGATTTGTTGTTTTCTAGTCTCTTGAGTACTCTAAATATTTTGGATAATAGCTATCTGCAAGAAGTGGAATTTTTGAAAATCTTTCTGCATTCTTAAGACTGCTGTTTTGAACAATTGGTCTTTCCTTGGCCTTACCAAACATTTTTATTATCATTTTATTAGCTATGATAATGTACAGTAACTGCATGATTGGTGTTCTATTCAAAAGTCTTTCCTCTACAATGCATGCAACGGTTTGCCTTAATTTCTCTAGTATTAGATTCAGTATTTGTGGTCTAATGTTAATATCTTTGATCTATTTGGAATTTAGGTTTGTGCAAAAAGCTAGATGTGTGTCTATTTGCATTTTATAATCATTGCCATCTGGTGAGACCACAACAATTCATGGAAAATACTTTCTTATTTACAATTGTATAATTTTTGGATTTTTATCTGAGATCAAGTGTCCATAGGTGTATTGATTCCAATAAGGGTTTTTTGTTTAATTTTATTAATAAACCTGTTTGTTTTAAGCTAAAACAATGATGGTTTTATTACTATTGCTCTGTAGCACAGTTTGAAATCAGGGAAAGTAATACCTTGGGATTTTCTTTATTGTACATAATTGTTTTATCTGCAGTGGGATTTTATTTCTACATATGAAGTTACATATTCTTTTAAGTTTTGAAAAGTATTCTGTTGTAATTTTGATAATGATTAAGTTGAAAAAGGAGATTTCTTTTGATTAGAAGGCCATTTTCATTATGTTGATCCTACTATTACATCAGCTCTTGAGATCTTTCTGGCTTCTGACATCTTCAATTTATTTTCAATGACTGAACATTTTTAATTATACATGTTTTTAACTTGCTTGGTGTTTGTTACCACAAGATTTTTATATAATTTGTGGCTGTTGTAAAGGGTGGTTCACTATCAATTTCTTCCTTGGTCTTTTTATTGATTCCATACAGGATGGTTATTGATAATTTTTAGTTAGTTTAGTATATGCGACTTTGGACTCAGTTATTTATATTATCATATCATCTGTGAATAGTGATATTTTGATAGCTTCCTTTTCAATTTGAATTCCCATAAACTCCTTTTCTGTTTTATTGTTCAATCTACAACTTCAAGTACTATATTAAATAGTTCTGGAGATAGTGGACAGCTTTGTCTTATTCCTGATGTTTGAAGAATTGCTTTCTTGGATTTAGGCTTGGTGTAAACTGGCTTTCTTAAGTGTATGTCCCTTATACCACAGATCAGTAGAAAACTATTTATCTTTAAAGGTTTCTCCATATTTTCAAATGATGTTTCAGCATTTAATGACATGATCATGCACTTTTTTTCAGGTTTTTCATACTGTGGATTACATTGAAAGATTTGTATATATTTAACTATTTCCTCATCTCAGAGATGAGACCCGGTTGATCATAGTAGATGATGTTGTCAATGCCCTTTCAGTTCTTTGCAAGTCCGTTATTGAGTAGTTTCACCTACTTTCAGTAGAAATTTTTCTACAACAGGCTTTCTTATACTCTGTGGTGTTTGGTCATTAGAGTGTCAGTGGCATCATAAAAGGAATTGGGCAATGTTCCTTTTGAATATATTTCTAGGAAGATTAGCATTAGTCTTTCTTTGAGAGTCTTGTTGAATTCTCCTCTAAAACCATCTGACCTTCAGTTTTTGTTTTTGTTGTTGCTTTGCTTTAATTGAATGATTTTAATGACTTCTTCTATATCCTTTGGGGCTACAGGTCTATTTCCACTGCTTATCTGATTTTCATTTAACTGTGGTAAGTAGTATTTATGAAGAAAACTGTCCCTTTCTTTTACCAATTGTGTGGAAGAAGGGTCTTTAAAGGAGGAACTAATGATTATTTGAATTTCTTTGTTATCTTTGGTTGCCTCTTTTTCTTTCTGAATTTGTTAATTTAGGTACAGCTTTTGTGTCTTTTAGGCAGTTTGGATAAACATTTTTTCATCTTGTTTTGTTTTAGAGAATCAACTCTTGTATAACTGATTGTTTTGTTCTTTCTGTTTCAGTTTTAATAATTTCAGCCATGTGTTTGACTATTTCCTACCATGCACTTATCTTGCATGTGTTTGCTTCTTTTTATTGCAGAATATTCTGGTGTGCTGTTAAGTTGAATGTAGATCTCTCCAATTTCTTTATGAAAGTACATATTGCTTTAACATTTCCTCTTAGCACAACGTCATTGAGTCCCACAACTTTGATTATGATCTGTATTCATTTTCATTGAATGGCAATGAAGTTTTTAATTTCTTCCTTTATTTATACCTTGATCCAGTAGTCATTCTGAAGAGATACCTTCAGTTTCCATGAGTTACTATGCTATTTGTTGTTCTGTCATTCATGATAGCTTACAAATGATGTCATTGTTGATAGCCTGTTAATTAGTATTTGCCTGATCAAATATAAAGGTTTATTTCAATGTTTTTATGAGTTTAAACATACTTTGTGAATAATTCTGTGGTCATTTTCTAAGAGTGTTAGAGGAGGTGCTCAGACGAAAGTATTTTCTTTTGTGTTTGGGTGAAATACTTTTAGTTATCTGCTATGTCCATGTGGTTCTTATTGTCTATTACATCTACAATTTCTATGTTTAGTTTTTGACTGGTATGTCCAGACTATTGGTGAGAGTGGAATATTGAAATCTTGCACTACAAGGGTGTGAAGGATGATGGGATTTGAGCTTTAGTAATGTTTCTTTTCAAATATTGGTGCCCTTGAATTTGAGGCATTGTTGTTGAGAATTCAATTATACTATTGGTAGATGTTTCCTTGGTAAGTATGAAGTCCACTTCCCCATCTCCTTTTGGGCAATTTTAGCTGGAAGTCTATCTTGTTAGATGTTACCTTACTGATCTTCATGGATATTGGTGGGGAAACTCCTTCCAGGCCTTTATTCTGAGATAATTTTGTTATCTTTGATGTTGATTAGTTTTTGTATTATGCAGCAAAATAACATCTTGATTTCATAGTCATTTTATTTGGTTGTGTTGTTGTTCAGGGAATTATTTACATTGTTAATGAGAGACAATGATTAATGATTATTAACCCTTGTTAGTTTATTTTAGGTATTGATGTTGGTGGTAGTGGTGGAGTGTATGTTTGCTTTGCTTCTTTTGTAATGCTGGTATGAGATTATTTATTGCCTGAATTTTCAGGGCTACATTTGACCTCCTTTAGTTTGATTTTTTCTACAAGTACATTCTGTACTTTGTCTTTCTCATGGACTATCTCGTTTTCTTCATCTATTGTTAGTGAAGTATTCACTGGTAAAATACTATCCATGGATATCTGTGGTCTCTTGGAGTCTATATGAAATCTGCCTTGGCCCACATGGATTTTAGAATCTCTCTTAAGAATTCTGATTTAATTCTATTTGGTATGCCTTTATATATTACTTTCAATTATCTCTCTTTAGTTTTAATCTTTTTTTGTATTTCTTCTTTTCTTTCTTTTATTTTGTGTACTTAGTGTTTTGATTATTATGTAGCAGGAATGTTTACTTAGCTTGTCTTTTTGGTATTTTGTAAGTTTCTTGCATGATTATAGGCAACTCTTTCTATAGGATATGACATTTTTATTCTAAGGCTTTGTTAAAATATCCTGGATTTCTGACATGGGGATTCTCTACTTCTACTATTTCTATGTGTCTAAACTTTGTTTTTTATATTGTCCAAGATTTTTCTGGATGTTTTGGGTCTGGAATTTTTTTAAATTTCACATTTTATTTGAAAGATGTATCTATTTTATCTATGCTGTCTTCTGTTTTCTTATACAAATACATTATTTATCATTTTTGTTTATATTTAAAATGAGAATTCCCTTCCCAGTTACACTTCCACAAAGCCCCCCATCACATTGCTCCTCACCCCCCTACTCTTTACCTCTAAGAGGGTGCTCCTCCACCCACTCACCCCCTTCTGCCTCACCTGTCTAGCATCCCTTTACACAGAGAATCATGCCTCCTTCCCCTCCCTTGATGTCAGAGAAGGCCATCCTCTTCTCCATATGTATCTGGAATCATGTCTTGGTTCATGTACAATCTTTGGTTGCTTGTTTAGTCCCTGGGAGGCCTGGATCATCCAGTTACTTGATGCTGCTCTTTATATGGGGTTGCAATCCCCTTCAGCTCCTATAGTTCTTCCCCTTCTCTTCTATTGGGGTCCCTGTGTTCAGTCCATTAGTTGCCCGTTAGTTTCTTCATTAGTAATAATCAGTGGCTGGCATAACCTCTCAGAGAACAGTCATACCAGGCTCCTTCCAGCAAGCCCTTGACATCAACAATATTGTGGGGGTTTGGTTCTACAGGCAGGATGAATTCCTAGTAGGGGTGGCCTCTAGATGGCTTTTCCTTCAGTCTCTCCTCCATTTTTGTCTCTCTCTTTCCTTTGGACAGGAATATTTCTGGGTTTAAAGTTTTGAATTACATGGGTGGCATCATGATTCAACTGGGGGTCATGACTATCTACTGGAGGTTGTCTGTAGAGGTTTTGTATCTCTTTCTTGGATATTACTACTAAAGCCATCCCCATTGCATCCTGGGAGCCTCTCACTTTTCTGGAGTCTGGGACTGTCTTCTGGCTACCCCCATTTCCCCATGTCCACTGCTACTTGTTTCTGTTTTATTTTCTGTCTTCTCCCCTGTCTCTTCCATTACCTGTTCATGCCCCTCCCTTTTGCCCTCCTGCTCCTCTATCCCTCTCCAGTTGCTCCTGTTCTCTAACTCTGTTGGTGTGCTTTATAGTTCTTTAATTATGTTTAGGTATGTAATTGAATTCCGAATCTCTCCTATACTTTTAGCATGAGGGGGTGTTTTATTTTGTCAAATGTTTTTCAGGATCCATTGAGAAGATCATGTGGGTTTTTGTTTGTTTGACATTGTTTATATAATGGATTAAGTTGATGGATTTCCATGTATTGAACCATCTCTGCAACCCTGAGATGAAGCACAATTGATCATGGTGAATAATCATTTTGATGTGTTCTTGGATTCATTTTGCTAGAATTCTATTGAATATTTTTACAGCAATATTCATAAGGGAAATTGTTAACTGTTCTGAAGTTCTCTTTCTTTGTTGGGTCTTTGTGTGGTTTAGCATAAATGAGGCTTTACAAAGCATAAATGAGGCTTTGTAAAATGTATTGTGTAGTGTTCCTTCTGTTTTTATTTTGTGAAAGAGTTTGAGATTATATTGTATTAGGATGTCTTTAATTCTGATAGAAATCTACCCTCAAATCTTCTGGCCCTGTGAATTTTTTTTTTAATTTTTTTTAATTTTTTGGTTGGCAAAGTTTTAATGACTGCACCTCTTTCTTTCTTTTTTTTTTTTATTGAGTATCTCTTCTTCATTTACATTGTTAATGGTAAAACCTTTCCCAATTTACCCCCTCCCAAAAGCCCCCCTCCCAAAAGATTCCCTACACCTCGTCCCACCCCCTGCCTCCATGTATATGCCCTTCTACCCGACACAGTCCTACCTTCCCCCCCACATCCCCCCTGTTCGTTTCCCTTTGTTGCGGCCTCTATTGAGCCTTTACATGACCAAAGACAACTCCTGTCACTGATGCCTAACAAGGCCTTCCTCTGACACATTTTTGACTAGAACCATGTGTACCCCTTTGTTGATAGTTCAGTCCCTGGGAGTCTTGGGGTGTCTGGGTGACCGAAGTCATTGTTCTTCCCATGGGGCTATATACCCCTTCAGTCCTCCGGACCACCCTCCATATCCTCCGTTGGGGACTACAAGCCCAGTCCAATAGTTGGTTGCTCGTTTCTGCCTCTATTTGTAAGGCTCTGGCATGGCCCCTCTGGAGACAGCCATGGCATGCTCCTTTTGGTACATGCTTCTTGTCATAGTATCAGGGTTTGGTGACTGTTTATAGGATGAATCTCCACGTAGGGCAGTCACTGGGTGGCCTTTACTTCAGACTCTGCTCCACACATTACCTCCCTTATTGCTCCTGAGAGTGTTATGGATACAGAAACTGTGGTATATACACACAATGGAATACTATTCAGCTATTAAAAACAATGAATTCATGAAATTCTTAGGCAAATGGATGGAACCGGAAAGTGTCATCCAGAGTGAGGTAACCTAGTCACAAATGAATGCACATGGTATGCACTCACTAATAAGCAGATGCTAGTCCAAAAGCTCAAAATAAACAATTTACAATTCACTCAGAACAGGAAGCTCAAGAAGAAGGAGGACTTAAGTGAGGGTGCAATGGTCCCTCTGAGAAAGGGACTTCCAGTTTTGTTGAGTATAGGCTATGGTATTAGGACCTGATAATTTCTTTAAATTTCCTCCATCTGTGTTGCTATGTCTCCCTTTTCATATATGACATTGTTAATTTGGATACTGTCTCCGTGTTGTCTAATTAGTTTGGCTAAGTATTTCCACTATCTTGTTGATAAAGAAACAGCAACTACTTTTGCTGATTCTTTATATAGTTCTTTTTGTTTCTACTTGGTTGATTTCATCCTCGAGTTTGATTATTTCCAGCTGTCTACTCCTCTTTGGTGTATTTGCTTATTTCTGTAAGAGAGCTTTCAGGTGTGCTATTAAACTGCTAGTGTATGCTCCCTCTAGTTACTTTTTGGAGTCACTCAGAGCTATGAGATTTCCTCTTAGCACTGCTTACACTGTGCCCCATAAGTTTGGGTATGTTGTGTCTTTCATTTTCATTGAATTCTAAAAGTCTTTCATTTCCTTCTTTATTTCTTCCCTGACCAAGTTACCATTGAGGAGATAGATGTTCAACTTCCATGAGTACATGGGCTTCCTGTTTTTGTAATTATCGAAGATCAGCCTCATTCTGTGGTGGTCTGGTAGAATACATGGGATTAACTCAAAATTCTTGGATCTGTTGATCCTTATTTTGTGTCCAAATTATATGGTAGATTTTTGATAAGGTACCATGGTGAGAAGAAGGTTTATTATTTTGCATTAGGGTTAAATCATCTGTAGTTATAAGTTAAAACCATTTGTTTCATAACTTCTGTTAGTTTCACTGTGTCTCTGTTTCGTTTCTGTATCCATGATCTGACCATTTGTTAGATTGAAGTATTAAAGTGACCCACTATTATTGTGAGGTTCACTGTGTGCTTTGAGCATTAATAAAATTTCTATTATGAATGTGGGTGCCCTTGCATTTGTAGCACAGATGTTCAGAATTGAGAGCTCTCCTTGGCAGATTTTTCATCTGATGAGTATGAAGTGTCCTTCCTTATATTTTTTGAAAACGTTTGGTTGTAAGTAGATTTTATTCAATATTGGAATCGCTACTCCAGCTTCTTTCCTGAGACCATTTGCTTTGAAAAATTTTTTCAGCCCTTTACCCTGAGGTAGTTTCTGTTTTTGTCTGTGAGGTACGCTTCCTGTATGCAGCAAAATGCTGTATCCTGTTCACATATCCAGTCTGTTAGTCTATATCTTTTTACTGGGGAATTGAGTCTATTGATATTAAGAGATGTTAGGAAATAGTGATTGTTGTTTCCTGTTATTTTTGTTGTTAGAGATGAAATTATGTTCTTTTCTTTTGGGTATCTTCTTTGGGGTTCCTTGAAAGAAGATTACTTTCTTCTGTTTCTAGGGTGTAGTTTCCCTCCTCCTCTTGGAATTTTCCATCTGTTATCCTTTGTAGGGCTGAATTTGTAGAAAGATAGTAGCCTGGGCTGGCATTTGTCTTCTCTTAGGGTTTGTATGATATCTGCTGAGGATCTTCTAGCTCTCATAGTTTCTGTTGAGAAGTCTTGGGTAATCGTGATAGGTCTGCCTTTATATGATACCTGACCTTTTAAACTTACTGCTTTTAATATTCTTTATTTGTTTTGTGCATTTTGTGTTTTGACTATTATGTAATGGGAGGAATTTCTGTTCTGATTCAGTCTGTTTGGAGTTCTGTAGGCTTATGGGAATCTCTTTCTTTAGGTTATGGAAGTTTTCTTCTATAATTTTATTGAAGATATTTACTCGCCCTCTCTGTCGGGAATCTTTGTTCTATTCTATACCTATTATCCTTAGGTTTAGTCTTCTCATTGTGTCTTGGATTCCCAGGATGCTTTGAGTTAGGAACTTTTTTCATTTTGTGGTTTATTTGATTGTTGTGTCAATATTTTCTATGGTGTCTTCTTCATCTTAGATTCTCTCTTCTATCTTTTGTATTCTGTTAGTGGTGCTTGCATCTATGAGTCCTGATCTCTTTCCTAGTTTTTCTATCTTCAGTGTTGTCTCCCTTTGTTTCCTTTTTTGTTTCTATTTCCATTTTTAATCATGGATGGTTTTGTTCAGTTCCTTAACCTATTTGGTTGTGTTTTCTTGTAATTCTTTAAGGCATTTTTGTGTTTCCTCTTTCATACTTTCTCCCTGTTTTCCTGTATTCTCCAGTATTTCTTTAAGGGAGTTATTTATGTCCTTACAGTCCTCTATCATTATCATGAGATTTGATTTTAAATGAGAGCCTTGATTTTCTGGCATATAGAAATTAGATTGTTGGCGTAACCAGGACTTGCTGTGGTGGGAGATCTGGGTTCTGCTGATGACAAGTAGCCTTGGTTTCTGTTGTTTATGTTCTTGCCCTTGGCTCTTGCCATCTAGTTATCTCTGGTGTTAGTTGGTATTCCTGTCCCTGATTGTGGCTTGTCCCTTCTGCTAGTCTGCGTGTCAGCACTCCTTCAATATCAGTTCTCTCTGGGAGGAATTCTCTCTGTGGCCCAGGGTCAACTCTGGGCACAGACAGAAACCCAAGGAATCCTATCTCAGACTTCTCATTGGTTCCTGTGATCTGAGGGCTCTGGTCACGTCCCTCAGAGCAGATTGTTTGTCTTATCTGTGCTCATAGGTTTGTCATCACTACTTGGAGACTAACTCTCTATTGGCAGTATTTTGGTATAGAGAGCTGGTACACAGGTTCAGCTCTGGGATGGAAACCAGAAGTGAAACTAGATGTTGTTTTTGGGCAGGGAAAATATCCTGTCCACGTTGCAGCTTCAGAGCTTACGTGGACTTCCATGAGTGCTCATCAGTGAGGAAAAGCAGAAATCACCGAATCACTTGAGGCTAGGCGTTCATATGTTATTCTGACCTTCAGACCTGACTGTCCTGTTTAGCAGTGAAGTCCTACTATGTTGACTCCTTTCTTTCTGCTGTATTTTAGAATCATTTAGTGGAGAGCATCTAACTTAGCCAAAACGTCAAGAAACGATAACTTAGATACTTTTTAACAATATCTGTGACTTCACAGTGGAATTTTCTACTTTTTCATTTTCTTTGAGATAGGATTAATGTATATCCAGGGTTGTCTAGAAACAAGATATAGACAGACTCATTTGGAATTTACAGATAGGCCTGCTTTTGCATGTTTAATAAGGTTGTATGTAGTAGACTCATGCATCCACCAGTGGTATAGGTAATGACAGATGCTTTTCAATATTTTAAGGCATAGGAGTTTTAGGTGGGCAGATTACCAGAAAACTTTGAAACTCTCCACTGAAATACCTGCCACTATGCCCTGGATGTGGTCCACTCTACTTCTCTGCTCATCTTTAGGTCCATCCAGAAACCACAGTGTCCTGCTAGCAAGACCCCCACCTTTGATTTCTGCTTTGAAGTATCCCTATATCTCCTGGAAGTTTTGCTATTCACTTTCTTCCCAGCTATTGGTAGTCAGATATATCTTACATCCAAACGGCAAGTGAGGAAGGTTGTATGTTCACAAAATATCAGGCCACTGGTGGTCTGTAGAAATAAATAGCAAAACCAAGAACTGACAACTAAGTTAGCACTTTACTCCCTGAAGGATTAGAATTCAGCAATCCAATAATAGTGACAAAACATCACACAATGTGCCCCAGCATAGAAACTTGCCACCAATCTTGATCCTCTTCCTAGTTTTCTTTCTTTCTTTCTTCCTTTCTTCCTTCCTTCCTTTCTTTCTTTCTTTCTTTCTTTCTTTCTTTCTTTCTTTCTTTCTTTCTTTCTTTCTTTTTTTGGTTTTTTGGATTTGGTTTTTTTTTTTGAGACAGGGTTTTTCTGTTCCCTGAGACAGAGTTCCCTGGCTGTCCTGGAACTCACCCTGTAGACCAGGCTGGCCTCGAACTCAGAAATCCGCCTTTCTCTGCCTCCCAGAGTGCTGGGATTACAGGCGTGTGCTACCACCACCGAGTTTTCTTAAGGAAATTAGTCTGGGGTATTAGAGAAAGTAGACAAAGCCAGAAACCTTATAAGCTTGAATATGTCTGAGACCCTGGTACCCTGGCACCCAGGCACCCACTAGAGATTGTAGGCATCTCCTAACTCACTACTACATTCCTGAATTGGATATTTGCCATATTTTCCACATAAGGACATAAGACATGTGATCACATACCACAAAACATAGTTTTCCATGTAAATGAGGTACCTAGTGGCTCTGAGGGTTTACACAACATGATTCCCTTTCTAGCGATTCCATCTTGCAAAAGGTATTTAATCTCTGGCCCACACAGAGAACGTTGCATCCATCTATTTTCCAGGGTAAACCAAAAATGAACAGTTTGTTCAAAATCGAAATCTTGCCACAGATAGACTGAATTCACAAAGTGAGCTCTTTCATAATAGTATATCACATGAATCTGGTGACTTCATGAAAAATAAACTATTTGACATAGTTTGGCATACCAGAGGATAAGAAGAGTGGATAATTTGTGAAGAAATATATTTTATTCTACGATGGAATTATGTTATATTTCCACATCTGTAAGTCAGAGAAAGCAAAGTCTCTTGGATATATAATTAACAAGTTTTGCTCTTCAGTATATCATTTGAAATGAAGAATTTGTTGAAGGACTGTGTGTTCTAAGCAAACAGAAGCTTTCAGAATATAAAAGCCATTGCTCTAAAGTTATAGGTATAATAGTGATGAGTTCCCAATATGAATGCTGTGATACTTCTATGCAGGATGAATATACAAAACTACCAACTTGTTTTGGCCGTGTTATTTGCCATCAATGAAATCAACTTGAACCCTCATGTTTTACCAAACACTTCTCTGGGTCTTGAGATATATAATCTCCCAGATGCTGAAAGGAACATTCTGAAGAATGTATTCTATTGGCTCACAGGTTTGAGCATATTTATCCCTAATTACAATTGTAGAAAAAAGTGGAAATCTGCTGCTACACTTACTGGAATATCATGGAAATCACCTGGAATCATTGGGACATTGTTGGGTCTTTACAAATTTCCTCAGGTGAGTGCACATGATGTGAGTGGTGGGAAGCCAGTTTTCTTTTCTCAGAATTAGCTGTTTGCAAAATGAAAGGAGAGATTTTGATTAATTGGCATTAAAGAGCAAATACACAGACAAGTACGGACACAGTCTGTTATTTTTTTACTTTGATGTAGAGTAAGGAGGGTGAACAGTACACAAGGGAATTTAAAACTTTAATACTTTTCAATAATTTTTCTGGAAATACTCAGGAGATGAGATGTGATATTAAGAACTATTGAGCAGAGTATCAACTTTATAACTTAAATCGGGTTTTTAAGACTAAGACTATTTAAATGGCATTTATTGTTCTACTTTTTAAAATACTGATTTCCTTTCAGCTTACTGTTGGGCCTTTTGATCATGCAAAGGTTGACACAAATCAGTTTACATCTCTGTACCAGGTAGCCCCCAAAGACACAGCTCTGTTCTGTGGTATTGCCTCTTTGATGCTTCATTTCAGCTGGACCTGGGTGGGACTGCTCATCACAGATGACCACAAAGGTTCTCAGTTTGCATCAGATTTTAGAATGGAGATGGAAAAGAACAAAGCCTGCATAGCTATTATGGAAACAGTATCATATGTGGGAGAATCAATATATCATTCGCTAACCTATGATCAGATGCGTACTCTAGAGTCATCAGCAGATGTGATTGTAATTTATGGACCCATTAATTTACTATTAACTGTAATAGTAAATATCCATAGAAAGTACACAATGAATAAAATCTGGGTTATGAGTAAAAAACTGGATTAGCCCCAGTATTTGTCCATATACAGTGTTACATTTATCGCATGGGGCTCTCACTTTTTCACCCCATCATGGGGAGATTGTTGGTTTCACAAAATTTATGCGGGAAGCCAATCCTGTTAAGTACCCAGAAGATACTTTTCTTCTTAACTTGTGGATGATTTATTTCAATTGCTCAAGATTGCCTTCTGCACCTAAAATCATTGAAAACTGTCTGCCCAATGACTCTTTGGGATTGTTGCCAAGGAGTCTTTTTGAAATGGTCATGACTGAAGAGAGTTACAATGTGTACAATGCTGTGTATGCAGTGGCCCACAGTCTCCATGAGAAGAATCTCGATCAAATACAAGTTCAACCACAGGCAAATATTGATAGGACTCTGTTATCCCCCTGGCAGGTAATGTGCCTTTCTGTGTATTTTAAATTCACCAACATGACACAGATGCTTTAAAAGCTCTCAAACTAGTAATGCTATATTATTTTTCCATTCAATAACCTATAAGACATAGTGCATATTTCAGTGCTTAGATATCAATATAGTTCAATGTCTATGTATATAATTAATGGCCTGTAGAAGATTCTGTTCAACAGACTAATTCTTCTTTTTTTAGAAATAGCCGAGATAGCTGGGCATGGTGGCACATGCCTGTAATCCCAGCACTTGGGAGACAGAAATAGGCAGATTTCTGAGTTCGAGGCCAGCCTGGTGTACAGAGTGAGTTCCACGACAGCTAGGACTACACAGAGAAACCCTGTCTTGAAAAAGAACCAAAAACCCCCAAGCAAACAAAAAAAGAAATAGCAGAGATATTTGTCTTGATAATTTCTCAGTAGAAAAACCAAGATTTTCATTAATGTGCCAATCCCTTAAGAATCTTCATGTCTTAGAGTTGGGAATACCCAGGGGATGCTCCACCATCTCAGAGAAGCTGATGGGGGATGGGTGGTGAGATGGATTAGTCTAAAAAGAGGAACTGCAATCAGGATGGAACTGAATAATTACATTGAAAAGCATACGAAACCTATAAAGAAGGAAATGTAGATCCAAATTCTAGAGTAGATTTAGAAAGTAGAATGGGAATTGTCAAGAAAAGGTGATTAGAGGGTAAAGGCAATGAAAATGTTGTTTAGAGGATACCCCACTTTAGATAAATAAGAATAATTTGTTGTTTCACAGCATGACATACAGTTAGTTGTGATGGGTAGTCATAGTTGTCAATGTGACTGCATCTGCAATCCAAATCCAAGTGCCAAGGTGCTGGGTCTCTTGGAGTTTCCATGGTTAAACTGTCTTGAGAGGCATGTGTCAGGCGACTTTGGGGCATTAGGTCAGTGTATCTAGGGAAATTTTGTGTGGCTTTGTATTCATAGGAACAATAAGCACTCTTTAAGTTAGTGAAGCATACAGGACAACTGTGTACCTCTGGGTTTCATAGAAGTCAACATACATGTAAATCATGGCTACCAATTCATGTTAGGCTATGCTTTCTAGTTTGAAAACTGCCATTGTATTCTATGTTGCTAAGTTTATAAAACATTTGATTGTTTGAAATGCATGCTCTCATTCTTGCAAATAAACCAGAACAAAAAGAAAAAAGAAAAAAGAAAAAAATCCAGGTTTTCAAGTTCATTTTCCACAAAATATATACAAAATTCCTGTATGCCATTAGAATAAGTATGTATTCTAAATCAGCCCACTCCCGATTATTCACCAAACTCAAATAACATCTTAAGCATTGAGGCTGTGAAAATGTCAGGAAATATCAGGATATTCCTAGTTTTTCAGAGAAGTTGAGATCCATTCACTCCATAGTCCTTGAACATTTGGTAGTACTTGGAAGAGTAATAAGATCGTTTCTTTAAACCATGGCAAAGTAATAGGCTCTTTTGTAGCATTTGATAGATTCTTGGAATTATATTTTATTCTATTAGATAATAGTGATAGAAATGAAGTAGTTTCAATCTTTTGAAAAGGGATAAAAAGTTGTGACTTGTTTGCTGTATTATCTTTGATCATCTGGCTCTTCTTGGCCTGGCATATTCTATGCAAACTGACATTTAAGAAAAAAATTATATTTATTTTCTCCTAAGCTTTCTTTTGTTGTGTTCAATCCCATAGATAATTAATTAAAACAGTGTTAACATCATACCTTATTGTCAGGAAATAACTCCTTATTCATAATTAAATTATAAATCCATAACTTCAACTTCATCATACGATTTCTCATATCTTTTAGCTTCACCCTTTTCTGAAGAATATTCAATTCAAAAACTCTGTTGGTGACCCTGTGGTTCTGGACTGGAAAAGGATGGCTGATCCAGAGTATGATATTCACAATGTTTGGAACTTTCCATCAGGTCTTTCACTATTGGTGAAAGTGGGTACATTTGTTCCTAGTGCTTCCAAGGGGGAACAGCTGATGATATCTGAATACATGATTAACTGGCCCATAGGATTTACAGAGGTGTGATTCTAAGTAAATCTTATATGCTTCTTGATGTAGTAAATCTTGGTTGTTAATAATTACCCCATCAATACACTCAAAACTATTATTATTAAGAGTTTTACTGATCGCTCATTCTTGTGGAAGTGTTTTAAATATTTTTAAATTATCTAATTCTTTTGACCTTTAAAGAAAGGTTATCAGTTAGTACTTTCTGATGTCATTGTAACATAAGAGATATCAGGCTGTTTACATTAACTTCTAGAGTCCAAGGTAAATTTTTTTCAAAATAACATAAATTGAACTTCCCTGAGAAGAGGAATCTTAGTATAGATAGTATTTCTGATCTTCTTTCATCAAGGAAAACCTGTCGAGTATTATCATAAAACATGGTAGTATGAGGGACCATTAATATGGGAGATATTTCCCTAATTTATTAAAAAATGGGATTAGAAAGAAATTAGTGTAAAAAACACCCTTACCAATAATAACCACAAATAATGTAAACTATTTTGATGTATCTCTAACCAAGGAAATCAAAGACGTGTATGAAAACAAATTCAAGTCCTTGAAGAAATAAATTGAAGAAGATGTGAGAAGATGGAAACCTCTTTCATCCTCATGGATGAATTTGATTAATCTAGTGAAAATTGGAAATTTAGAGTGTTACCTAAATTTTACAAATTTAATAAAGGAATCTACAGATACAGTGTAATTCCTATGAAAATTCTCACACAATTATTTACAGACCTTCAAAGAGCAATTCTCAACTTCATATGGAAAAAACAAGAACCAAGGATAGCTAAATGAACCTGAACAATAAAAGAACTTTGGGAGAAATCACCATCCTTGCCCTCAAAATGTAATACTGAGCAATGGTATAAAACCTTTATAGTTTCCTATAAAATGAAAGTAGTTGATCAGTGGAATGAAATCAGCTCCCTGTAGTACATTTACAGACACTTGATTTTTGACAGAAGCCAAACCTTACAATGGAAAAAGAAAGAAAGCATCTTCAACAAATGATATCTCTCCTACTGAATATATGCTTATAGAAGAAGGCAAATAGACCAATATTTATCACTCTGAAGACACCCAAGACCAAGTGCATCAAAAACCTTAACATATTGAAAAGATATGGAGAGAGGGGGCAGCCTTGTCTAGTCCCTGATTTTAGTGGGATTGCCTTAAGTTTCTCTCCATTTAGTTTGATGTTGGCTACCGGTTTGCTGTATATTGCTTTTACTATGTTTAGGTATGGGCCTTGTATTCCTGTCTTTTCCAAGATTTTTAGCATGAAAGGATGCTGAATTTTGTCAAATGCTTTTTCAGCATCTAATGAAATGGCCATGTGTTTTTTTTTTTTCTTTGAGTTTGTTTATGTAGTGGATAGCATTTATGGATTTCCATATATTGAACCATGCCTGCATCCCTGGGATGAAGCCTACTTGATCATGGTGGATGATCGTTTTGATGTGTTCTTGGATTCAGTGGGCAAGAATTTTATTTAGTATTTTTGCATCGATGTTCATAAGGGAGATTGTCCTGAAATTCTCTTTCTTAGTTGGGTCTTTGTGTGGTTTTGGTATCAGCGTAATAGTGGCTTCGAAGAAGGAGTTTGGTAGTGTTCTTTCTGTTTCTATTTGGTGGAAGAGTTTGAAGAGTATTGGTGTTAAGTCTTCTTTGAAGGTCTGATAGAATTCTGCACTGAAACCATCTGGTCATGTGCTTTTATTGGTTGGAAGCCTATCTATGACCCCTTCTATTTCTTTAGGGGTTATGGGTCTGTTTAGATGGTCTATTTGATCCTGGTTTAATTTTGGTAACTGGTATCTGTCTAAGAAAATGTCCATTTCCTCCAGATTCTCCAGTTGTGTTGAGTACAGGTTTTTGTAGTAGGATCTGATGATTTTTTGAATTTCCTCTGTTTCTGTTGTGATATCTCGGTTTTCATTTCTAATTTTGTTAATTTTGATACTTTCTCTGTGCCCTTTGGCTAGTCTGGCTAAGGGTTTATCTATCTTGTTGATTTTTTCAAAGAACCAGCTTTTGGTCTTGTTGATTCTTTGTATGGTTCTCGTGGTTTCTACTTGATTGATTTCGGCCCTGAGTTTGATGATTTCCTGTCTGCTCCTCCTCCTGGGTGAATTAGTTTCTTCTTGTTCCAGGGTTTTCAGTTGTTCCGTTAATCTTCACCTCACACCAGTCAGAATGGCTAAGGTCAAAAACTCAGGAGACAGCAGGTGATGGCGAGGATGTGGAGAAAGAGGAACACTCCTCCACTGCTGGTGGGATTGCAAGATGGTGCAACCACTTTAGAAATCAGTCTGGCGGTTCCTCAGAAAACTGGGCATGTCACTTCCTGAGGACCCTGTTATACCACTACTGGGCATATATCCAGAGGATTCTTCAGCATGCAATAAGGACACATGCTCGACTATGTTGATAGCAGCCCTATTTGTAGTAGCCAGAAGCTGGAAAGAGCCTAGATGCCCTTCAACGGAGGAATGGATACTAAAAATGTGGTATATTTACACAATGGAGTACTATTCAGCCATTAGAAACAACGAATTCATGAAATTCTTAGACAAATGGATGGAGATGGAGAACATCATACTAAGTGAGGTAACCCAGTCTCAAAAGATCAATCATGGTATGCACTCACAGATAAGTGGATGTTAGCCTAGAAACTTTGAATACTCCGGACATAATCCACAAATTAAATTATGTCCAAAAAGAATGGAGGAGTGGGCCCTGGTTCTGGAAAGACTCAGTGCAAGAGTATAGGAGAATTCCAGAACAGGGAAGTGGGAAGGGGTAGATGGAAGAATAGGGGGACAGAAGAGGGCTTATGGGACTTGCGGGGAGTGGGGACCCAGAAAAGGGGAAATCATTTGCAATTTAAATAAAATAAATAAATAAAAAAAAACAAACCTTAACATAATACCAAGATACACAGAGTCTAATAGAAGAGAAAGTGTGAAATAGCTTTGAACCCATTGGCAGAGAAGACAATTTCCTGGACGGATCATGAAACCATTGATAACTGAACCTGAAATGCTTCCATAAGGCAAAGGACATTATCAATAGGACAAAAGTGGCAGCTGATAGACTGTGAAAAGATCTTCATTAACATTACATTCAGTAGAAGTCTAATATTCTAAATAATGAGTAATTCAAGAAATTAGATTCCTTATTTTGAAAAGCTAATAACAAAATTTTTAAAATGTGGTAAAGAACTAAATAGAGAATTCTCAAAAGAGGAGCCTTGAATGTCTTAGAAGCAGTTAAAGAAATGTTCAACAACCATAGTCATCAGGGAAATGCAAGTGAAAATGACCCTGAGAAATCATCTTACACCAATCAAAATGGCTAAGATAAAAAGAAATGCTCAAGAGATAACATATGGTAGTAAGGATATAGATAAAGGGCAGCACTCCTCTCTTTCTGGTGTGATTGCAAACTTGTACAATCACACAGGAAAACAATCTGGCATTTTCTCAGAAAACTTGAAATAGTACTACGTGAAGAAGTGTATATATACTGTTTCTGGGCATATAACCAAAACTGCTCTACCATATCAGAAAGACACTTGCTCTACTATCTTTATAGCATCCTTATCCATAATAGCCAGAAACTGGAAACAACGCAGATAGGCCTCAATAGAAAAACAGATTCAGAAAATGTGGTTCATTCACATAGTGGTCTACTATTCAGCTATTAAAACACTTGGCCATTATAAATTTTCAAGGAAAATGGATGGAACTAGAAAATATCCTCCTCAATGAGGTAACCCAGACCGAAAAGGCATGCACTGTATTTGCTCACTCTTGAGAGGACATTAGTCATAAAGTACATGATAGCCCTGATTCAATCCACAGGCCCAACGAAGCTAAACAAAGCAAGATACTGAAGCGAGAATACTTGAATCTCACTTAGAAGTGGTTTTTAAATAGTCATAATTGGTAGATGGAGGAAGGACTTGGGTGTGAGAGGGAAGGTGGTAGGGAATGGTGGTCTCAGTATCAGGTGTTGGGAGAATTAGAAGAATGAAAGGCAATCTGTAGCTGCCAGCAGTGGAGGGTTTGAGGGAATCACAAGGAAGTGTCAGAAACATGGCATTAGGAAGGGTACCAGTAGAAAATTCAGGTGACCATAGCTGAGAAAAAATAGCAGTGGATATGGAACATGAAGAGGACAAACAACTCCTATAGCCATGCTGGTCCTGCCTTGGGGGGATAAGGACAACAACACAGACACAAAAATTTTGACCCAAAATTTGTCCTATTTAAAAGAAATGCAAGGATGGAAGAGAGATTGATAGAATGGCCAAACAATAATTGGTCCAATTTGAGATCCATCCTGGGGCAATACTCAATCCCTGAAACAGTTAATGATATTTTGTTATGCTTGCAGAAAAAGACCTAGCACAAGTGTCCTCCAAGATGCTTCACCCAACAGTAGACAGACACAGATGAAGAGATCCTCAGCCTAACACTGGACAGAGCTAAGGGTCTCTTATGGAAGGATTGAGGCCCAGAATAATTTAGGAACTGCACAGGAAGACCAAGAGTCTAGTAACCTCAAACCTTGGGGGCTCTGACAAAATAATCCACCAATCAATGGCCATACATGAGATAGACATAGTCTCAACACCCTCAAAATATGTAGAGGATGTGCAGCTCAAACTCCATGTTTGTTCCAAAAAGCTGAAGTGGGGGCTGTCCTTAAGCTATCTGTGGGACTCACTCCACAATTAGCTGCCTTCCTTGGCCAGAGTAGGAGAGTATGAAGCTAATCCTGTAGAGACATGATGTGCCAGAGTGTCAGTAAATCCAGTGGGCTCACACCCTCTCAGCACAGCAGGGCAGAGGGAGGAGTGTTAGGGTGTGGACCAGGAGAGGAAGCATCCTGTATGTGAACTTAATAAAACAATTAGTGAAAAAATAATCGCAATGACACATAAAATGGAGTGGTGTCAGGTGGTCCTTAGTTGTTTAAGAATCATGGGTGGACTTCTGGCGGCGGCGGCAGTGCAGCAGTGGCTGGTCCAAATGAAGGGCCATCAGCAGGGGAACCAAGGCGACACAGGGTCCAGTTAGGCTCTGCACCCACGACCACTGACCTTCGCTGACCAGCCGGGCAGCAAGCAGCTGCAGTTGTGCGGCGCCTTTCCTGCACGGAAGCCACTTCTGAACTTGGCCTCCCACCAGTCAGGAGAGGTGCATCCATCTTGGTTCCGTACTCCAGGGATCGGACAGACTGAGGTACACAAACATAATCCGAGGCCACCACCGCGGTGGTCTGAGCCCGACGGGCGTTGGCCTGCACCCAGGCCCTGGGCTGGTCGGGGGGCCATCGGGGTGCCAACCCAGCCAGGACTTTTTTTTTTTTTTTTTTTTTTTTTTTTTTTTTTGCCCAGGCCTGCGCGCGCGCCGCTGCCATTTTGCCTGCAGGACGACAGAGAGCTCTGGCGGGCAGACCTGTAACAGGCATAGCCTGAGGCTAACAAAGCGGGGGTCTAGGCCCCAAAAGGCACAGGACTGACCCCAAGAACTGGGCGACGTGGTGGGCCATCTGTGAGTCAACCCGCCCAGGAGGTTGTTAGCACAGCAGACTCTCCCGGCACTTTCAGGGAGCGCGGGCGCGCACGCCCACCATCCTAGTCACCTGGTGGACCCAGTTAACAGTCATAGCCCTAGGGGAACTTTGCTTGGACCTTGGCCTCGCAGGCTTTTGCCTGGACTCAGGGACTGGGTGGCCAGGCTAACCTTGTGTGCGCCAGCCCGGTTGGCTGATTGGCTGCCCAGCAGAGTGAGCGGAACACAGGGGACGTCACAGCAGCATACACCTTCAGCACTCCCTGGGGGTGCACAGGGGCTCCATCTGGTCCACAGACACAATCTGGGGCAAGACCTCAGGCGGAAGCCCTCAGCTCTACTCTCTCTGCTTCCGGATCCAGATCAGCCTGGGCGGCAGCACCACATCTCCAGGTCCTGCAAGTGGCTAGCTGGGCTTTCGGGCGGCCAGCTGGGAGAAGTCAGTGTGCTCCAGTGAATTCAACGGGCTCCAGCGGGAGCCTTCGGGTGATTGCTTTGGGATCTGAACAGCCTGGGCCGAAGCACCCTGTCTACAAGCAGTGCAGGAGGTAAGCTGTGTACCAGAGGCCAACTCGGAAGGGGCAGCTTGCACTGGTGAGTCCAGCACTGAAAAAACAAACTAACACCAGTGAGAACTAGATGGCAAAAGGCAAACGAAGGAACGTCACTAACAGAAATCAAGGCAATATGGCAACCTCTGAATCCAATTCTCCTCTCCCAACATGTCCTGGATACCCCATCACACCAGTAAAACAAGATTTGGATTTAAAATCACTGGTCATGATGCTGGTACACATGAAGGACATACTTAAAGAAATTCAGGAGAAAATGGATCAAAAGTTAGAAGCCCTTGCAAGGGAAACACAAAGATCATTGAAAGAAATCCAGGAGAATACAAACGCCAACAAGGAGGAAATGCAAAAAACACTTAAAGAAATACAGGAGAACTTTGGTCAATAGGCTGAGGTCATGAAAGAGGAAACACAAAAATCTCTTAAAGAAATACAGGAGAACTTTGGTCAACAGGCTAAGGTCATGAAAGAGGAAACACAAAAATCTCTTAAAGAATTACAGGAAAGCACAAACAAGCAAGTGAGGAAGCTAAGCAAAACCATCCAGGATCTAGAATCAGAAGTAGAAACAACTAAGAAAACTCAAAGCGAGACAACTTTGGAGATAGAAAGCCTTGGGAAGAAAGCAGGGGACAGAGATGCAAATATCAACAACAGAATACAAGAGATAGAAGAAAGAATCTCAGATGCTGAAGATTCCATAGAAACCATGGACTCAACAGTTAAAGAAAATGCAAAATGCAAAAAGCTTGTAACCCAAAATATCCAGGAAATCCAGGACACAATGAGAAGACCAAACCTAAGGATTATAGGCATAGATGAGAGTGAAGATTTACAACTTAAAGGGCCAGAAAATATCTTCAATAAAATTATGGAAGAAAACTTCCCTAACCTAAAGAGAGAGATGCCCATGAATATACAAGAAGCCTACAAAACTCAAAACAGACTGGACCAGAACAGAAATACTTCCCGTCACATAATAATCAAAACACCAAATGTTCTAAACAAAGAAAGAATATTAAAGGCAGTAAGAGAAAAAGGCCAAGTAACATATAAAGGAAGACCTATCAGAATCACAGCAGACTTTTCACCTGAGACTATGAAGGCTAGAAGGTCCTGGGCAGATCTCATGCAGACTCTAAGAGAACACAAATGCCAACCAAAACTACTATATCCAGCAAAACTCTCAATCACCATAGATGGAGAAACTAAGATATTTCACGACAAAACCAAGTTTACCCAATATCTATCCACAAACCCAGCCCTAAAAAGGATAATAGGAGGACAACACCAATACAAGGAGGGAAACTTCACCCTGGAAAAAGCATGATAGTAACCTTTCATCAAACCCAAAAGATGTTAACCAATCAAATTTAAAAAATAACGTCAAAAATGACAAGAAGTAACAATCACTATTCCTTAATATCTCTTAACATCAATGGACTCAATGCCCCAATAAAAAGACATAGACTAACTGACTGGATACGTAAACAGGACCCTACATTTTGCTGCTTACAGGAAACACACCTAAGGGTCAAAGACAAGCACTACCTTAGAGTAAAAGGCTGAAAGACAATTTTACAAGCAAATGGTCTCAGGAAACAAGCTGGAGTAGCCATTTTAATATCAGGTAAAATTGACTTTCAACCCAAAGTCATCAAAAGAGACTCTGAGGGACTCTTCTTGCTGGTCAAAGAAAAAATACAACAAGAACTCTCAATCCTGAACATCTATGCTCCAAATGCAAGGACACCCTCTTTCATAAAAGAAACTTTATTAAAGCTCAAAGCACACATTGCACCTAACACAGTAATTGTGGGCGACTTCAACACTGCACTTTCCTCAATGGACCGATCAGGAAAACAGAAAAATAAACAGGGACAGAATGAAACTAATTGAAGCTTTGGACCAACTAGATTTAACAGATATATATAGAACATTCTATCGTAAAGCAAAAGAATATACTTTTTTCTCAGCACCTCATGGTACCTTCTCCAAAATTGACCCAGCCCTAAAAAGGATAAGTGGAGGACAACACCAATACAAGGAGGGAAACTTCACCCTGGAAAAAGCAAGATAGTAACCTTTCATCAAACCCAAAAGAAGTTAAACATTCAAATTTTAAAAATAACGTCAAAAATGATAGGAAGTAACAATCACTATTCCTTAATATCTCTTAACATCAATGGACTTAATGCCCCAATAAAAAGACACAGACTAACTGAATGGATACGTAAACAGGACCCTACATTTTGCTGCTTACAGGAAACACACCTCAGGGTCAAAGACAAACACTACCTTAGAGTAAAAGGCTGGAAGACAATTTTACAAGCAAATGGTCTCAGGAAACAAGCTGGAGTGGCCATTTTAATATCAGATAAAATTGACTTTCAACCCAAAGTCATCAAAAGAGACCCTGAGGGACACTTCTTGCTGGTCAAAGGAAAAATACAAAAAGAAGAACTGTCAATCCTGAACATCTATGCCCCAAATGAAAGGGCACCCTCTTTCGTAAGAGAAACTTTATTAAAACTAATAGCACACATTGCACCTAACACAATAATTGTGGGTGAATTCAACACTGCACTTTCATCAATGGACCGATCAGGAAAACAGAAACTAAACAGGGGCACAATGAAACTAATTGAAGCTTTGGACCAATTAGATTTAACAGATATATATAGAACATTCTATCCTAAAACAAAAGAATATATCTTTTTCTCAGCACCTCATGGTACCTTCTCCAAAATCGACCATATAATTGGTCACAAGACAGACCGCAACAAATATAAGAAGATCGAACTAATCCCATGCCTCCTATCTGATCACTATGGAGTAAAAGTGGTCTTCAATAGCAACAGAAACAACAGAAAACCCACATACACGTGGAAACTGAACAATACTCTACTCAATGATACCTTGGTCAAGGAAGAAATAAACAAAGAAATTAAAGACTTTTTAGAACACAATGAAAATGAAAACACAACATACCCAAACCTATGGGACACAATGAAAGCAGTGCTAAGAGGAAAACTCATAGCCCTGAGTGCCTCCAAAAAGAAAATGGAGAGAGCATACATTACCAGCTTAATGACACACCTGAAAGCCCTAGAACAAAAAGAAGCTATTTCGCCCAGGAGGAGTAGAAGGCAGGAAATCATCAAACTCAGGGCCGAAATCAATCAAGTAGAAACAAAGAGAACCATACAAAAAATCAACAAAACCAGGAGCTGGTTCTTTGAGAAAATCAACAAGATAGATAAACCCTTAGCCAGACTGACCAAAGGGCACAGAGAAAGTATCCAAATTAACAAACTTAGAAATGAAAAGGGAGATATAACAACGGAAACTGAGGAAATCCAAAAAATCATCAGATCATACTACAAGAGTCTGTACTCAACACTACTGGAGAATCTGGAGGAAATGGACAATTTCCTTGACAGATACCAAATACCAAAATTAAATCAGGACCAACTAGACCATCTAAACAGTCCCATAATGCCTAAAGAAATAGAAGGAGTCATAGAAAGTCTTCCAACCAAAAAAAGCAGAGGACCAGATGGCTTCAGTGCAGAATTCTACCAGACCTTCAAAGAAGAGTTAACACCAATACTCTTCAAACTATTCCACAAAATAGAAACAGAAGGAGCACTACCCAATTCCTTCTACGAAGCCACAATTACGCTGATACCAAAGCCACACAAAGATCCAACAAAGAAAGAGAACTTCAGACCAATTTCCCTTATGAACATCGATGCAAAAATACTCAATAAAATTCTTGCCAACCGAATCCAAGAACACATCAAAACGATCATCCACCATGATCAAGTAGGCTTTATTCCGGGAATGCAGGGTTGGTTCAATATACGGAAATCCATCAATACAATCCACTACATAAACAAACTCAAAGAACAAAACCACATGGTCATTTCATTGGATGCTGAAAAAGCATTTGACAAAATTCAGCATCCTTTCATGCTTAAAGTCTTGGAGAGAACAGGAATTCAAGGCCCATACCTAAACATAGTAAAAGTAATATAGAGCAAACCGCTAGCCAGCATCAAACTAAATGGAGAGAAACTTGAAGCAATCCCACTGAAATCAGGGACCAGACAAGGCTGCCCCCTTTCTCCTTATCTTTTCAATATTGTATTTGAGGTACTAGCTCGGGCAATTCGACAACATAAGGAGATCAAAGGGATACAAATTGGAAAGGAAGAAGTCAAACTATCATTATTCGCAGACGACATGATCGTCTACCTAAGTGACCCAAAGAACTCCACTAGAGAGCTCCTACAGCTGATAAACAACTTCAGCAAAGTGGCAGGTTATAAAATCAACTCAAGCAAATCAGTGGCCTTCCTATACTCAAAGGATAAGCAGGCTGAGAAAGACATTAGGGAAATGACCCCCTTCACAATAGCCACAAACAGTATAAAGTATCTTGGGGTGACTCTTACCAAACATGTGACAAGAACTTCAAGACTCTGAAGAAGGAAATGGAAGAAGACCTCAAAAAATGGGAAAACCTCCCATGCTCATGGATCGGTAGAATCAATATAGTTAAAATGGCCATTTTGCCTAAAGCACTATACAGATTCAATGCAATACCCATCAACATCCCAACTCAATTCTTCACAGAGTTAGAAAGAGTAATTATCAAATTCATCTGGAACAACAAAAAACCCAGGATAGCTAAAACTATTCTCAGCAACAAAAGAAAATCTGGGGGAATCAGTATCCCTGACCTCAAGCAATACTACAGAGCAATAGTGTTAAAAACTGCATGGTATTGGTACAGTGACAGGCAGGAGGATCAATGGAACAGGACTGAAGATCCAGAAATGAACCCACACACCTATGGCCACTTGATCCTCGACAAAGAGGCTGAAAACTTCCAATGGAAAAAAGATAGCCTTTTCAACAAATGGTGCTGGTTCAACTGGAGGTCAGCATGCAGAAGAATGCGAATTGATCCATCCTTGTCTCCTTGTACTAAGCTCAAATCCAAATGGATCAAGGACCTCCACATAAAGCCAGACACTCTGAAGCTAATAGAAGAGAAATTGGGGAGGACCCTTGAGGACATCGCTACAATGAGAAAGTTTCTGAACAGAACACCAATAGCGTATGCTCTAAGAGCAAGAATTGACAAATGGGACCTCATAAAATTACAAAGTTTCTGTAAGGCAAAGGACACCATCAAGAGGACAAATCGGCAACCAACAAATTGGGAAAAGATCTTCACCAATCCTACATCAGATAGAGGGCTAATATCCAATATATATGAAGAACTCAAGAAGTTAGACTCCAGAAAACCAAACAACCCTATTAAAAAAATGGGGTACAGTGTTAAACAAAGAATCCTCACCTGAAGAACTTCGGATGGCGGAGAAGCATCTTAAAAAATGCTCAACTTCATTAGTCATTAGGGAAATGCAAATCAAAACAACCCTAAGATTTCATCTTACACCAGTCAGAATGGCTAAGATTAAAAATTCAGGAGACAGCAGGTGTTGGAGAGGGTGTGGAGAAAGAGGAACACTCCTCCACTGCTGGTGGGGTTGCAAATTGGTTCAACCACTCTGGAAATCAGTCTGGCGGTTCCTCCGAAAACTGGGCACCTCACTTCCAGAAGATCCTGCTATACCACTCATGGGCATATACCCAGAAGACTCCCCACCATGTAATAAGGATACATGTTCTACTATGTTCATAGCAGCCCTATTTATAATTGCCAGATGCTGGAAAGAACCCAGGTATCCCTCAACAGAAGAGTGGATGCAAAAATGTGGTATATCTACACAATGGAGTACTATTCAGCCATTAGAAACAATGAATTCATGAAATTCTTAGGCAAATGGATGGAGCTAGAGAATATCATACTAAGTGAGGTAACCCAGACTCAAAAGGTGAATCATGGTATGCACTCACTAATAAGTGGATATTAACCTAGAAAACTGGAATACCCAAAACATAATCCACACATCAAATGAGGTACAAGAAGAAAGGAGGAGTGGCCCCTGGTTCTGGAAAGACTCAGTGAAACAGTATTCAGCAAAACCAGAACGGGGAAGTGGGAAGGGGTGGGTGGGAGAACAGGGCAAGAGAAGGGGGCTTATGGGACTTTCGGGGAGTGGGGGGCCTAGAAAAGGGAAATCATTTGAAATGTAAATAAATTATATCGAATAAAAAAAAAGAATTTGGGTTTGCTGTGCTATGTTTTTATTGAAATCTAAAAATTTATTTATTTCTCCCCTAATCCAGAGTTCATTGAGTAATGAGTTCTTCAATTTTCATGAGTGGTTTAGTTTTGATGGTATTTCTGTTGTTGAAGTCCAAATTTCCTCCAAGCTTCTCACATAACAGAAAAGATGATGTTTCAATTTTCCTTGTGACTGATTGTCTGGTAAACTTTGGGAGGAAGAATCCATTAGGTGCTGAGAAGATAGTATATTCTTTTGTGTTTGTGTGAAATATTCTCTAGATGCCTTTTATGTTCATTTGATTCATAATGTCTGTAAGTTTTGTTATTTCTCTGTTTAGTTTCTGACTAAATAACATGTCAGTTGGTGAAAACAGGGTTTGAAATTAACCACTAGTAATGTTCAGAATTTGACATGTGGTTCAAGCTTTATCAATGTTTCGTTTACAAATGTTCGTGCCTTTGAACTGGAGGCATGCATGTTGAGAATTGAAATATCATCTTAGTAGATTTTTCCTTTGCTGAGTATGAATTATCAATTCCCATCTCCTTTTATTAATTTTAGTTGGAAGTTTATTTTAATAAGTATAAGAATGATTATGTCAGCTTACTTCTAGGGTTTTTTTGTCCTGGAAATTTTTTTCAGAACTTACTCTAAGTTAATGTCTATTGGTATTGCTGAGATATTTGTTTTATACAGCAAAATGAAAGATCTTAGTCAGGGTTTCTATTCCTGCACAAACAGCATGAACACGAAAGAAGTTGGGGAGGAAAGGGTTTATTTAGCTTACACTTCCACACTGCTGTTCATCACTAAAGGAAGTCAGGACTGGAACTCAAGCAGGTCAGGAAGCAGGAGCTGGTGCAGAGGCCATGGAGGGATGTTACTTTTGGGCTAGCATCCCTGGCTTTCTCGGCCTGCTTTCTTATGGAAAGCAAGACTACCAGCCCAGATATGGCAACACTGACAAGGGGCCCTTCCCTGTAATCACTAATTGAGAAAATGCCCCACAGCTGGATCTCATGGAGCCATTTTCTCAAATGAAGCACCTGTCTTTTTGGTAAGTCCAACTTGTGTCATGTTGACACACAAAACCAGCCAGTAAAGATAGTTCCTGTTTTTGTACTTGTTCTGTTAGTCTGTGTCATTTATTGAGAAATTGAATCCATAGATGGTGAGAAATATTAATGGTCAGTGTTTGTTTATCCCTATTATTTGTTGTTGGTGTGTATATGGGTTTGTGTGTGTTTAAATTGATTTTCCTTGTATGGAATTACCTATTTCTTGTGTTTCCTTCAAATTAGCTATCATCTTTCTGTTTGAGTTTTCCTTCTAGCATTTTGTTGTAGGAATGGATTTTTGGATAGATATTGTTTAAATCCAGACTTGTCTTGAATTATGGTTGTTTACTCTGTCTGTTGTGATTGACAGTTTTGCTGGGTATAGGACTCTAGGTTGGCATGTGTGATTTTTTCATAGGTTTTAAGATATCTGTCCAGGCCCTTCAGTTTTTAGAGAATCTATTGAAAAGTCACAATTCTAATAGGTCTGCCATGGAATGATACCTGGATTTTCCCTCATTGCTTAGTCTTTCTTAGTTCTCTACATTCTGTATTTTCATTATTTTGTTGAGAGACGACTTTTCTGGCCCACTCTATTTTGTGTTTCACAAGCATCTTTTATGTTTATAGATATTTCTCTCTTTACCTTGTGATTTTTTTCTAATATAATTTTGTTGAAAATACTTTCTCACCCAGGGATCTAGGACTCTTTACCTTCTACTATTCTGATCATTATAAGGTTACTTGTTTTCTTTGTATTCCAGATTTCTTGGCTGTTTTGTTTCTGGGATATTTTAGCGTTAACATTTTCTTTTACTGATGTGCCAGTTTCTATTTTTGTATGCCTGAGATTCTCTCCTACATCCTTTTATCTTATTGGTGATACTTGCATTTGTTGTTCTGTAAGCTTTTTTAGGTTTTCCATCTGCAGTTTACCCACAGTTTGTATTTTCATTCTGGCTTCTATTTGCACTTTCATATCCTGACCAGCTTAACTTACTTCCCTGGTTAACTGTAGTTTCTGCTATTACTTTAAGAGATTTATTTGTTTCCTCTGTAAAGCCCTATATTTGTCTGATTGTGTTTTCTTTTTCTTTTTTAAGCGTTTTATTCCTTTCCTCTTTAACGGCCTCTATCATCTTCATAAGACTGGATTTAAGGGCACTGTGGTTCAGTTGTGTTAAGATTTGCAGGGCTTGCTGTTGTAGAGTAAGTTTGCCCTGTTGGTGTCATAATATTCTTGAATTTTATTGTTTGAGTTCGTTTCATGCCTTTAACCATCTAGATGTTTTAGTCACTGCATGTTCCTGTTATGATATATATTGGGATGATGGCTAACCACCGTGATGTTAGTGTGACAGGCCCCTGGTGTATATATTTGGGCTATATGGTTCTGGAATAGCAGGTCTTAAAAAGATGGCAAGAGACTTGGCAGAAAATTTTATATCTGGCAGGGACGATCTCCTCAGAGCGATGCCTGACAAAGTTCTTTGGGCAGGGACGATTAGAGAAGGAAAGAAATCTAAATATTTTGCTTCTGGATCAACAGGCTTGTTGAAGCTGGGCAGAGAGGTAGTGGGAGAATAGAAGTCTGGTACAGATTTCTGGATAATTATATTTCCTCATCTATTAATTTCCATTATTTGACTGTAAAATATTTTATATAAGATATTTCTCTTCTACATATAGAGCCAGAACATAAAGACTACCTAATTGCCTGTTAATTCGGTTATAGTTCCTGTATGCAGATTGAAGACATATAAATTTCACTTACAAATTTAATGTGGTTGTGGAAGGACCACTTCAACTGTCTCCCCAAAATGCTTCCTTTATTACAAACTGAAGTTCAGACACTTTAGAGATACGTACATTTGGAGGGATGGAATAGAATAAAGGTATTGACCTACATCACAGTATCAGATTGTATTGATTAAAAATACTGCTACATATATGTTGAACACTCAAAAGTTAAAGAAATTCCTGATAAAAGGAATTTGAATACAGGGAAATATAATAAACATATATTTCAAGACAAACCAATAAGCCTTATACAAAATAAAATTTGTCTTATAGATCAGTTGCCATAAATTAATGAATATTGTTTATAAGATACAATTTTAAAAGGTAGCATAACACAGCAACAAAAATAATCTAACAACAGAGCAGAACAGATTTATGTAAAAGTGTTACATTAGCATGAATAGTCACATTGAGAAAATGTTAACTATTTGACAGGAGAGTTTAAGAAAGCATAAGAAAGATACACAAATGTAGGGCTCAGTGTAAGAAGAAGTAAATGTAGTCTTTCTGTATCTTTTAAGGAAAAGTGAAACTAAAATAGTTTTTGAAATGAAGCCTTTACAAAAATACTGAAAGTTATTTGTGACAAGAAATGTGTGATTAAATAATATTAGGAGCATTTATTTTTCTCCTCTAAGTTTTATTCACAAAGATTTAGCTCTTAAAATCTTTTCTGGGGCAGCGGCAGCGGCAGCAGTGGCTGCTCCAGCTGAAGGGCCATCAGCAGTGGAACCAAGGCGTCACAGGGACCAGTTAGGCCCTGCGCCCACGACCACTGACCTTCGCTGACCAGCCGGGCAGCAAGCAGCTGCAGTTGTGCGGTGCCTTTCCTGCACGGAGGCCACTTCAGAACTCGGCCTCCCTTCCAGTCAGGAGAGGCACATCCATCTTGGTTCCGTACTCCACGGATCGGACTGAGACACAATCTGGGGCAAGGCCTCAGGCAGAAGCCCTTAGCTCTACTCTCTCCGCTTCCGGATCCAGATCAGTCTGGGCGGCAGCATTACATCTCCAAGTCCTGCAAGTGGCTAGCTGGGCTTCCGGGCGGCCAGCTGGGAGAAGTCAGTGTGCTCCAGTGAATCCAGCGGGCCCCAGCGGGAGCCTTCGGGTGCCTGCTTTGGGATCGGAACAGCCTGGGCAGCAGCACACTGTCTACAAGCAGTGCAGGAGGTAAGCTGTGCACCAGAGGCCAACTGGGAAGGGGCAGCTTGCACTGGTGAGTCCAGCACTGAGAAGATAAACTAACACCAGTGAGAACTAGATGGCAAAAGGCAAACGCAGGAACGTCACTAACAGAAATCAAGGCAATATGGCAACATCTGAACCCAATTCTCCTCTACCAACATGTCCTGGATACCCCAGCACACCAGTAAAACAAGATTTGGATTTAAAATCACTGGTCATGATGCTGGTACAGGAACACATGAAGGTCATACATAAAGAAATTCAGGAGAAAATGGATCAAAAGTTAGAAGCCCTTGCAAGGGAAACACAAAAATCATTGAAAGAAATCCAGGAGAATACAAAAGCCAACAAGGATGAAATGCAAAAAACACTTAAAGAAATACAGGAGAACTTTGCTCAACAGGCTGAGGTCATGAAAGACGAAACACAAAAATCTCTTAAAGAAATACAGGAGAACTTTGGTCAACAGGCTGAGCTCATGAAAGAGGAAACACAAAAATCTCTTAAAGAATTACAGGAAAACACAAACATGCAAGTGAAGGAGCTAAGCAAAACCATCCAGGATCTAAAATCAGAAGTAGAAACAACTAAGAAAACTCAAAGGGAGACAACTTTGGAGATAGAAAGCCTTGGGAAGAAATCAGGGGACAGAGATGCAAATATCAACAACAGAATACAAGAGATAGAAGAAAGAATCTCAGATGCTGGAGATTCCATAGAAACCATGGACTCAACAGTTAAAGAAAATGCAAAATGCAAAAAGCTTGTAACCCAAAATATCCAGGAAATCCAGGACACAATGAGAAGACCAAACCTAAGGATTATAGGCATAGATGAGAGTGAAGATTTACAACTTAAAGGGCCAGCAAACATCTTCAATAAAATTATGGAAGAAAACTTCCCTAACCTAAAGAGAGAGATGCCCATGAATATACAAGAAGCCTACAGAACTCCAAACAGACTGGACCAGAGCAGAAATACTTCCCGTCACATAATAATCAAAACACCAAATGTTCTAAACAAAGAAAGAATACTAAAGGCAGTAAGAGAAAAAGGTCAAGTAACATATAAAGGAAGACCTATCAGAAACACAGCAGACTTTTCACCTGAGACTATGAAGGCTAGAAGGTCCTAGGCAGATCTCATGCAGACTCTAAGAGAACACAAATGCCAACCAAAACTACTATATCCAGCAAAACTCTCAATCACCATAGATGGAGAAACTAAGATATTTCATGACAAAACCAAGTTTACCCAATATCTATCCACAAACCCGGCCCTAAAAAGGATAATAGGAGGACAACACCAATACAAGGAGGGAAACTTCACCCTGGAAAAAGCAAGATAGTAACCTTTCATCAAACCCAAAAGAAGTTAAGCATTCAAATTTAAAAAATAACGTCAAAAATGATAGGAAGTAACAATCACTATTCCTTAATATCTCTTAACATCAATGGACTTAATGCCCCAATAAAAAGACACAGACTAACTAAATGGATACGTAAACAGGACCCTACATTTTGCTGCTTACAGGAAACACACCTCAGGGTCAAAGACAAACACTACCTTAGAGTAAAAGGCTGGAAGACAATTTTACAAGCAAATGGTCTCAGGAAACAAGCTGGAGTAGCCATTTTAATATCAGATAAAATTGACTTTCAACCCAAAGTCATCCAAAGAGACCCTGAGGGACACTTCTTGCTGGTCAAAGGAAAAATACAAAAAGAAGAACTGTCAATCCTGAACATCTATGCACCAAATGCAAGGGCACCCTCTTTCGTAAAAGAAACTTTATTAAAACTAAAAGCACACATTGCACCTAACACAATAATTGTGGGTGACTTCAACACTGCACTTTCCTCAATGGACCGATCAGTAAAACAGAAACTAAACAGGGACACAATGAAACTAATTGAAGCTTTGGACCAATTAGATTTAACAGATATATATAGAACATTCTATCCTAAAACAAAAGAATATACCTTTTTCTCAGCACCTCATGGTACCTTCTCCAAAATCGACCATATAATTGGTCACAAGACAGACCTCAAGAAATATAAGAAGATCGAACTAATCCCATGCCTCCTATCTGATCACTATGGAGTAAAAGTGGTCTTCAATAGCAACAAAAACAACAGAAAGCCCACATACACGTGGAAACTGAACAATACTCTACTCAATGATACCATGGTCAAGGAAGAAATAAACAAAGAAATTAAAGACTTTTTAGAACACAATGAAAATGAAAACACAACATACCCAAACCTATGGGACACAATGAAAGCAGTGCTAAGAGGAAAACTCATAGCCCTGAGTGCCTCCAAAAAGAAAATGGAGAGAGCATACATTACCAGCTTAATGACACACCTGAAAGCCTTAGAACAAAAAGAAGCTATTTCGCCCAGGAGGAGTAGAAGGCAGGAAATCATCAAACTCAGGGCCGAAATCAATCAAGTAGAAACAAAGAGAACCATACAAAAAATCAACAATACCAGGAGCTGGTTCTTTGAGAAAATCAACAAGATAGATAAACCCTTAGCCAGAATGACCAAAGGGCACAGAGAAAGTATCCAAATTAACAAACTTAGAAATGAAAAGGGAGATATAACAACGGAAACTGAGGAAATCCAAAAAATCATCAGATCCTACTACAAGAGCCTATACTCAACACAACTGGAGAATCTGGAGGAAATGGACAGTTTCCTTGACAGATACCAAATATCAAAATTAAATCAGGACCAACTAGACCATCTAAACAGTCCCATAATGCCTAAAGAAATAGAAGGAATCATAGAAAGTCTTCCAACCAAAAAAAGCACAGGACCAGATGGCTTCAGTGCAGAATTCTACCAGACCTTCAAAGAAGAGTTAACACCAATACTCTTCAAACTATTCCACAAAATAGAAACAGAAGGAACACTACCCAATTCCTTCTACGAAGCCACAATTACGCTGATACCAAAGCCACACAAAGATCCAACAAAGAAAGAGAACTTCAGAACAATTTCCCTTATGAACATCGATGCAAAAATACTCAATAAAATTCTTGCCAACCGAATCCAAGAACACATCAAAACGATCATCCACCATGATCAAGTAGGCTTTATCCCGGGAATGCAGGGTTGGTTCAATATACGGAAATCCATCAATACAATCCACTACATAAACAAGCTCAAAGAACAAAACCACATGGTCATTTCATTGGATGCTGAAAAAGCATTTGACAATATTCAGCATCCCTTCATGCTTAAAGTCTTGGAGAGAACAGGAATTCAAGGCCCATACCTAAACATAGTAAAAGCAATATACAGCAAACCGGTAGCCAGCATCAAACTAAATGGAGAGAAACTGGAAGCAATCCCACTGAAATCAGGGACCAGACAAGGCTGCCCCCTTTCTCCTTATCTTTTCAATATTGTACTTGAGGTACTAGCTCGGGCAATTCGACAACATAAGGAGATCAAAGGGATACAAATTGGAAAGGAAGAAGTCAAACTATCATTATTTGCAGACGACATGATCGTCTACCTAAGTGACCCAAAGAACTCCACTAGAGAGCTCCTACAGCTGATAAACAACTTCAGCAAAGTGGCAGGTTATAAAATCAACTCAAGCAAATCAGTGGCCTTCCTATACTCAAAGGATAAGCAGGCTGAGAAGAAATTAGGGAAATGACCCCCTTCACAATAGCCACAAACAGTATAAAGTATCTTGGGGTGACTCTTACCAAACATGTGAAAGATCTGTATGACAAGAACTTCAAGACTCTGAAGAAGGAAATGGAAGAAGACCTCAAAAAATGGGAAAACCTCCCATGCTCCTGGATCGGTAGAATCAATATAGTTAAAATGGCCATTTTGCCTAAAGCACTATACAGATTCAATGCAATACCCATCAAAATCCCAACTCAATTCTTCACAGAGTTAGAAAGAGCAATTATCAAATTCATCTGGAACAACAAAAAACCCAGGATAGCTAAAACTATTCTCAGCAACAAAAGAAAATCTGGGGGAATCAGTATCCCTGACCTCAAGCAATACTACAGAGCAATAGTGTTAAAAACTGCATGGTATTGGTACAGTGAAAGGCAGGAGGATCAATGGAACAGGATTGAAGATCCAGAAATGAACCCACACACCTATGGCCACTTGATCCTCGACAAAGAGGCTGAAAACATCCAGTGGAAAAAAGATAGCCTTTTCAACAAATGGTGCTGGTTCAACTGGAGGTCAGCATGCAGAAGAATGTGAATTGATCCATCCTTGTCTCCTTGTACTAAGCTCAAATCCAAATGGATCAAGGACCTCCACATAAAGCCAGACACTCAGAAGCTAATAGAAAAGAAATTGGGGAAGACCCTTGAGGACATCGGTACAGGGAGAAAGTTTCTGAACAGAACACCAATAGCGTATGCTCTAAGAGCAAGAATTGACAAATGGGACCTCATAAAATTACAAAGTTTCTGTAAGGCAAAGGACACCATCAAGAGGACAAATCGGCAACCAACAAATTGGGAAAAGATCTTCACCAATCCTACATCAGATAGAGGGCTAATATCCAATATATATAAAGAACTCAAGAAGTTAGACTCCAGAAAACCAAACAACCCTATTAAAAAATGGGGTACAGAGTTAAACAAAGAATTCTCACCTAAAGAACTTCAGATGGCAGAGAAACTTCTTAAAAAATGCTCAACTTCATTAGTCATTAGGGAAATGCAAATCAAAACAACCCTAAGATTTCATCTTACACCAGTCAGAATGGCTAAGATTAAAAATTCAGGAGACAGCAGGTGTTGGAGAGGGTGTGGAGAAAGAGGAACACTCTTCCACTGCTGGTGGGGTTGCAAATTGGTACAACCACTCTGGAAATCAGTCTGGCGGTTCCTCTGAAAATTGCGTACCTTACTTCCAGAAGATCCTGCTATACCACTCCTGGGCATATACCCAGAAGACTCCCCACCATGTAATAAGGATACATGTTCTACTATGTTCATAGCAGCCCTATTTGTAATTGCCAGATGCTGGAAAGAACCCAGGTATCCCTCAACAGAAGAGTGGATGCAAAAAATGTGGTATATCTACACAATGGAGTACTATTCAGCCATTAGAAACAATGAATTTATGAAATTCTTAGGCAAATGGATGGAGCTAGAGAATATCATACTAAGTGAGATAACCCAGACTCAAAAGGTGAATCATGGTATGCACTCACTAATAAGTGGAGAAAACTGGAATACCCATAACATAATCCACACACCAAATGAGGTACAAGAAGAAAGGAGGAGTGGCCCCTGGTTCTGGAAAGACTCAGTGAAACAGTATTCAGCAAAACCAGAACGGGGAAGTGGGAAGGGGTGGGTGGGAGGACAGGGGAAGAGAAGGGGGTTTGCGGGACTTTCGGGGAGTGGGGGGGCTAGAAAAGGGGAAATCATTTGAAATGTAAATAAATTATATCGAATAAAAAAAAATCTTTTCTGGAGGATCAAAGAAAACATAAATTTAACTGTTAAGTAGTTGTTTTCCTGAAAATCTTTCAAAAAGTTTTTCAAAACAGTAAACTAATAGCCACGAAATTATCTCAATATGAAAAGGAACTTACATCCCCTACTCTACCCTTAATTTCATCACAGAACCCAGAAGTAGTTAAAAGATAAAAGGCCTACTAACTTTTCTCAAACATCCATATATTCACTATAATACCTGTGAGAACTTCCTTCCATCAAAAATGAAAGGGGCTGGGGAAAGATAAGGAATGCTTTGAACACATATTTAGTAGTTTCCAACCAAGATCACATGAGAAGAAAACATTTTCAAACTGAAAGAAATTTATAAATAAAAATGAATTTGTGTCATAATTCCCATACTAAAAAATCATTTTACATAAGAAATTCAATGAAAAATGTCCATTTCAAAATTGAATTCGCATCTTCTATTGGAAATTTAGAAATATTTTTGAAAACTGGCATAAAAATTGAATTAGTTATTGCCATGTGTTTTGGTATTTTCTAGTTTGAAAATATATGCTTCAACTGTATTACAAAATATGAATAAAAGAGAGGTAAAAAGCAAAAAATAAGAATACTTCAATATACAACTAAAATAAATCGGCTCTAGGTATCAGATTTTATGGGTGTTTTTATTGTCAATTTGACACAATCGAGATTTATGTAATAAAAGAAAACCACAACTGAAAATCCTTTGAAGGGCTGGACTGTAGCAATAAGTTTTATACATCCTCATGTTTAGTGGTTGCTGTGGGCTGCGCTGCCTCACTGGGTTGGTGTAGCTCTGAGGAGGTGATCATAAGCTACATAACAAAGCAGATCAGAGAAAATAGTAGAGGTAGGGCAGGCAGTACCACACCCCAGTGGACTCACCTTCAGTTCTTACCTCCTTATTCTACCTTCAGTTCCTGCATGGTTTCCTCAGTGATTTATTTATAATGTATAATGTGAAAAATACCCTTTTCTCCAAAAAAGGATACTCTTCATGGGGTTTTTCGAAAGGAGTATAAACCTTACCTTGTGTGATTATTCACTTTAGAATACTCATATCTCTATACCAAAAGTGAAAAGGGAACATGGTTGTAATAACAATCCAATGAGTTTGAAGCATAAAATGTAGTAGGGTAAAGGGAAACTTGACCATGCATTCATGATCAACTTCATTTCCACCAGGTATGGATCAGTGTGTGCACTGTCCAGAAACTCATTATGAAAATGCAGAGAAGACACATTGCCTGGAGAAAACTGTCACCTTTCTGGCCTATGATGATCCCTTGGGGAAGGGACTCACACTTGTGTCCCTTGGATTTTCTACTCTCACAGCTCTTGTTATTGGAGTTTTTGTAAACCACAGAGACACTCCAGTAGTCAAGGCAAATAACAGATCTCTCAGTTACATCCTGCTCATCACTCTGACCCCCTGTTTCCTCTGTCCATTGCTCTTCCTTGGTCTTCCACACACAGCCACATGTATCCTGCAACAGAACGTGTTTGGACTTCTGTTCACTGTGACTGTATCCACTGTGTTGGCCAAAACCATCACTGTAGTTATGGCCTTCAAGATTACAGCTCCAGGAAGAAAGGTCAGATGGTTGCAGATATCACAGGTCCCTAAGTGTGCCATTCTCTCAATCTCTTCTCTATTGTTGTGCCTGCAGTTCTGTCAGACAGGAACAATCCTGGGCCAGCATTTTTCACTGTGGGACAGCAACCCTATGCCTCCACTTGATCCCTATATTTCTACCAGAGGTAGAGTCTTTTTTTTTTAAAGATTTATTTATTTATTATATGTAAGTGCACTATAGCTGTCTTCAGACACACCAGAAGAGGACATTGGATATCATTATGGATGGTTGTGAGCCACCATGTGGTTACTGGGATTTGAACTCATGACTATCAGAAGAACAGTCAATGCTCTTAACCACTGAGCCATCTCTCCAGCCCCCGAGAGGTAGATTCTACAACTTCCCTCTCCCCACTTTTGGGCATTTCATCTAAGGTCCTTTCCTTTGTGTCTTGAGATTCGCTCACCGCTCAGGTCTCTGGTATGTTCTAGAGGGTCTCCCAACCTAGCTCCTGAGATTGCATATTTCCATTTTGGCTTCACTCCCGATCCTCTCACCCCACAATATCTGATCATATTTCCCTTTTCCCTGACCCCCCCTCCATCTCTTCCACCCAGTTTACTTTGTCCCTCTGTCCTCTGCTTTCTTCTCCGTCCTGAGTGAAAATGAAGCATCTTAAGTCAGGTGGCGGTGGTGCACGCCTGTAATCCCAGCACATGGGAGGCAGAGGCAGGCAGATTTTTTAGTTCGAGGCCAGCCTGGTCTACAGAGTGAGTTCCAGGACAGCCATGGCTACACAGAGAAACCCTGTCTAAAAAAATCAAACAAACAAACAAACAAATAAATAAATAAACAAACAAATAAATAAATAAATAAATAAATATAAAATAAAAATAAAAAAAGAAAGAAAAAAAAAGAAAATGAAAATGAAGCATCTTCACTTGGGCCCTTTGGCTTCTTAAACTTGAGTTCTCTGGACTCTATCCTGGGAATTCTGTATATTTTTGGCTAATATCTGCTTATTAGTGAGTACATGCCATTCATGTCCTTTTGGTTATGAGATACCTCACTCAACATGATATTTCCCTGTTCCATTCATTTGCTTGCAAAACTCATGATGCCCTCATTCTTAATAGCTGAAGAGTATTCCATTGTGTAAATGAACCATATTTTCTGTTTCTATTCTGTCGGTGTAGGACATCTGTGTTGGTTCCAGCTTCTGGCTATCAGAAATAAGGGCACAATGAACACAGTGACGCCCGCGCCCTGTGGCATAGTCAGGTACCTTTAGGGTGTATTCCCAGGAGTAGGATAGCTGTGTCTTCAGGTACATCTATTTCCAATATTCTGAGGAACCTCCAGATTGATTTCCAGAGTAGTTCTTTCAGTTTGCAAGCCCACCAGCAACCAGGAGGGTTCCTCTCTCTCCAAATCCTAACCAACAGGTACTGTCCACTGAGTTTTTTTCCTAGCCTTTGTGAATGGTGTAAGGTAGAATTGCAAGGCCATTAAGATTTGCATTTCACTGATCACTAAGGAATTTGAACTTTTGTTTAAGTGCTTATCTGTCATTCAAAATTCCTCTGTTGTAAATTCTCTTTAGTTCTACACCCGATTTTGTTTTTTATTGTGTTGTTTGGTTTTGTTGGAAGTTAGCTTCGTGAGTTCTTTATATATTTTGGATATTAGCCCTCTATCAGATTTGGAGTTAGTGAAGATTTTTTCCCCCAATTTGTAGGTTTCTGATTTTTCCTATTGACTATGTACTTTGACTTGCAGAGGTTTTTCAGTTTCATTAGGTCCCATTTATCAATTCTTGGTCTTAGAAACTGAACCATTGGAGTTCTGTTTAGGAAATTTTTTTTCTGTGCCAATGTGTTTGAGGGTCTTTTCCACTTTATCTGATATTATATTCTGTGTATCTAGTTTTATGTTGAGGTCCTTGATCCACTTGTAGTTGAGCTTTGTGCATTGTGACAAATATGTATCTACATTCATCTTTCTACATACCAACTTCCAGTTAGACCAGCACAATTTATTAAAGATGCTTTCCTTTATCCATTGTATATTTTTTACTTCTTTGTCAAAGATGAAGTGTGCAAAAGCATGTGGTTATATTTCTTAGTTTTCCATTCTATTTCATTGATCAACCTGTCTGTGATGTACCAATACCACGCAGTTTTTATCACTATAGATCTGTAGTATACTTTTAGATCATGGGTAGTGATTGCCCCACACATTCTTTTATTGTTAAGAATTGTTTTTGCTATCCTGGCAGGTTTGTTTTTCCATATGAAATTTAGAATTGCTATTTCCATGTCTTTGATGAATATTGTTTGAATTTTGATGTGGATTGAAATGAACCTTTACAATGCTTTTGGTAGGATGGCTATTTTTACTATGTTTAAACTATCAATCCATGAGCATGGGGGATGACTCCATTTTCTGAGGTCTTTTTAGATTTCCTTCATGAAAGACTAGAAGTTCTGGACATACAGATCTTTCACTTGTTTGGTTAGAGTTACACGAAGATATTTTATATAATTTGTGACGATTGTGAAGGGCATTATTTTGATTATTTCTTTCTCAGCCCATTGATCATTTGTCTAAAGGAAGGATACTGATTTTTTGGAGTTAATTTTGTATCTGGACACTTTGATAAAGTTGGTTATAAGTTGTAGTAGTTCTCAGGTAGAATTTTTGGGGATGCTTACATATACTATCATATCATCTGCAAAATAGTGATACCTTGAATTCTTGCCAATTTGTATCCCTTTGATTTCCTTTTGTTGTTGTAGTTCTCGGGCTAGACCTTCAATTACTATATTAAATAGATATGGGGAGAGTTGGCATCATTGTTCTTTACCTGATTATGGTGGGATTGCTTCAAGTTTCTCTCCATTAATTTGATATTAGCTATTGGTTTGCTATATGTTACATTTATTTTGTTTAGGTATATGCCTTGAATTCCGGTTCTCTCCATTATTTTAACATGAGGTTTTGTTGATTTTGTCAAATGCTTTTTCAACATCTAATGAGATGATCATGCAATTTTTTTCATTTAGTTTGTTTATATACTTGATTAGGTTGATGTATTTTCATATATTGAACCAAACTTTCATCCCTGTGTTCTTCTTTTTTTTTTTTTTTTTTTTTTGACCCTTCTGTTTCCATCTGAGATTCTACATATGTGCTGCCACACCTGGCTTATACAGTAATAGAAATTGAATCCAGAGAATTTTGCATGATGGCCAAATAGTCCACCAACTGAGCTACATCTACTGCCTCTGTTTCACACTTCTCAGTTGGGGTCTATTTCTGATTTCAAGTGGCGATAATTCTTTATATATTGTATATACCACAATTTTGCAAGATATATAATTTGGAAATATTTTCTCTCATTTTATGGGCTTTCTCAAGTATCTTTTGAAAAATGTGTCTTAAACCAAGTGGTAGTGGGATACATATTTAATTCCAGCACTTTTTTTGTCATTTAATTTTTTAATTTGATATATTTTTATTTACATTTCAAATGATTTCCCCTTTTCTAGCCCCCCACTCCCCGAAAGTCCCATAAGCCCCCTTCTCTCCCCCTGTCCTCCCACCCACCCCTTCCCACTTCCCTGTTGTGGTTTTGCCCTATACTGCTTCACTGAGTCTTTCCAGAACCAGGGGCCACTCCTCCTTTCTTCTTGCACCTCATTAGATGTGTGGATTATGTTTTGGGTATTCCAGTTTTCTAGGTTAATATCCACTTATTAGTGAGTGCATACCATGATTCACCTTTTGTGTCTGGGTTACCTCACTTAGTATGATGTTCTCTAGCTCCATCCATTTGCCTAAGAATTTCATGAATTCATTGTTTCTAATGGCTGAATAGTACTCCATTGTGTAGATATACCACCTTTTTTGCATCCACTCTTCTGTTGAGGGATACCTGGGTTCTTTCCAGCATCTGGCGATTACAAATAGGGCTGCTATGAACATAGTAGAACATGTATCCTTAATACATTGTGGGGAAGCCTCTGGGTATATGCCCAGGAGTGGTATAGCAGGAACTTCTGGAAGTGAGGTGCCCAGTTTTCGGAGGAACTGCCAGACTGATTTCCAGAGTGGTTGTACCAATTTGAAACCGCACCAGCAGTGGAGGAGTGTTCCTCTTTCTCCACACCCTCTCCAACACCTGCTGTCTCCTGAATTTTAAATCTTAGCCATTCTGACTGGTGTAAGATGAAATCTCAGGGTTGTTTTGATTTGCATTTCCCTAATGACTAATGAAGTTGAGCATTTTTTAAGATGCTTCACTGCCATAAGATGTTCTTCAGGTGAGAATTCTTTGTTTAACTCTGTACACCATTTTTAATAGGGTAGTTTGGTTTTCTGGGGTCTAACTTATTGAGTTCTTTATATATATTTGATATTAGCCCTCTATCTGATGTAGGATTGGTGAAGATCTTTTCCCAATTTGTTGGTTGCCGATTTGCCCTCTTGATGGTGTCCTTTGCCTTACAGAAACTTTGTAATTTTATGAGGTCCCATTTGTCAATTCTTGATGTTAGAGCATACGCTATTGGTGTTCTGTTAAGAAACTTTCTCCCTGTAACGATGTCCTCAAGGGTCTTCCCCAGTTTCTTTTCTATTAGCTTCAGAGTGTCTGTCTTTATGTGGAGGTCCTTGATCCATTTGGATTTGAGCTTAGTACAAGGAGACAAGGATGGATCAATTCACATTTTTCTGCATGCTGACCTCCAGTTGAACCCGCACCATTTGTTGAAAAGGCTATCTTTTTTCCGTTGGATGTTTTCAGCCTCTTTGTCGAGGATCAAGTTGCCATATGTGTGTAGATTCATTTCTGGAACTTCAATCCTGTTCCATTGATCCTCCTGCCTGTCACTGTACCACTACCATGCAGTTTTTAACACTATTGCTCTGTAGTATTGCTTGAGGTCAGGGATACTGATTCCCCCAGACTTTCTATTGTTGCTGAGAATAGTTTTAGCTATCCTGGGTATTTTGTTATTCCAGATGAATTTGATAATTGCTCTTTCTAACTCTGTGAAGAATTGAGTTGGGATTTTGATGGGTATTGCATTGAATCTGTATATTGCTTTTGGCAAAATGGACATTTTAAATATACTGATTCTACCGATCCATGTGCATGGGAGGTTTTCCCATTTTTTGAGGTCTTCTTCCATTTCCTTCTTCAGAGTCTTGAAGTTCTTGTCATACAGATCTTTCACATGTTTGGTAAGAGTCACCCCAAGATACTTTATACTGTTTGTGGCTATTGTGAAGGTGGTCATTTCCTTAATTTCTTTCTCAGCCTGCTTATCCTTTGAGTATAGGAAGGCCACTGATTTGCTTGAGTTGATTTTATAACCGGCCACTTTGCTGAAGTTTTTTATCAGCTGTAGGAGTTCTCTAGTGGAGTTTTTTGGGTCACTTAGGTAGATTATCCTGTCATCTGCAAATAATGATAGTTTGACTTCTTCCTTTCCAATTTGTATCCCTTTGATGTCCTGATGTTTTCGCATTGCCCATGCTAGTACCTCAAGTACAATATTGAAAAGATAAGGAGAAAGGGGGCAGCCCTGTCTAGTTCCTGATTTTAGTGGGATTGCTTCAAGTTTCTCTCCATTTAGTTTGATGCTGGCTACCGGTTTGCTGTATGTTGATTTTTACTATGTTTAGGTATGGGCCTTGAATTCCTGTTCTTTCCAAGAATTTAAGCATGAAAAGATGCTAAATTTTGTCAAATGCTTTTTCAGCATCCAATGAAATGAGCATGTGTTTTTTTTCTTTGAGTTTGTTTATGTAGTGGATTGCATTGATGGATTTCCGTATATTGAACCAACCCTGCATTGCCGGAATAAAGCCTACTTGATCATGGTCGATGATCGTTTTGATGTGTTCTTGGATTCGGTTGGTAACACTTTTATTGAGTATTTTTGCATCGATGTTCATAAGGGAAATTGGTCTGAAGTTCTCTATCTTTGTTGGATCTTTGTGTGGTTTTGGTATCAGCGTAATTGTGGATTCAGAGAAGGAATTGGGTAGTGTTCCTTCTGTTTCTATTTTGTGGAATAGTTTGAAGAGTATTGGTGTTAACTCTTCTTTGAAGGTCTGATAGAATTCTTCACTGAAACCATCTGGTCCTGTGCTTTTTTTGGTTGGAAGACTTTCTATGACTCCTTCTATTTCTTTAGGAATTATGGGACTGTTTAGATGATCTATTTGGTCCTGATTTAATTCTGGTATTTGGTATCTGTCAAGGAAATTGTCCATTTCCTCCAGATTCTCCAGTTGTGTTGAGTACAGGCTCTTGTAGTAGGATCTGATAATTTTGGATTTCCTCAGTTTCCGTTGTTATATCTCCCTTTTCATTTCTAAGTTTGTTAATTTGGATACTTTCTCTGTGCCCTTTGGTCAGTCTGGCTAAGGGTTTATCTTGTTGATTTTCTCAAGAACCAGCTCCTGGTTTTGTTGATTCTTTGTATGGTTCTCTTTGTTTCTACTTGATTGTTTTCGGCCCTGAGTTTGATGATTTCCTGCCTTCTACTCCTCCTGGGTGAAATAGCTTCTTTTTGTTCCAGGGCTTTCAGATGTGTCATTAAACTGGTAATGTATGCTCTCTCCATTTTCTTTTTGGAGGCACTCAGGGCTATGCGTTTTCCTCTTAGCAGTGCTTTCATTGTTTCCCATAGATTTGGGTATGTTGTTTCTTCATTTTCATTGTGTTCTAAAAAGTCTTTATTTTTTTTCTTTATTTCTTGCTTGACCAAGGTATCATTGAGTAGAATATTGTTCGGTTTCCACGTGTATGTGGGTTTTCTGTTGTTTCTGTTGCTATTGAAGATCACTTTTACTCCATAGTGATCTAATAGGAGGCATGGAATTAGTTCGATCTTCTTATACTTTTTGAGGTCTGTCTTGTGACCAATTATATGGTCGATTTTGGAGAAGGTACCATGAGGTGCTGAGATAAAGGTATATTCCTTTGCTTTAGGGTAGAATGTTCTATCTATATCTGTTAAATCTAATTGGTCCAAAGCTTCAATTAGTTTCATTGTGTCCCTGTTTAGTTTCTGTTTTCCTGATCGGTCCATTGAGGAAAGTGCAGTGTTAAAGTCAGCCACAATTATTGTGTTAGGTGCAATGTGTGCTTTGAGCTTTAATAAAGTTTCTTTTACGAAAGAGGGTGCCCTTGCATTTGGAGCATAGATGTTCAGGATTGAGAGTTCTTCTTGTTGTATTTTTCATTTGACCAGCAAGAAGTGTCCCTCAGAGTCTCTTTTGATGACTTTGGGTTGAAAGTCAATTTTATGTGATATTAAAATGGCCACTCCAGCTTGTTTCCTGAGACCATTTGCTTGTAAACTTGTATTCCAGCCTTTTACTCTAAGGTAGTTTTTGTCTTTGACCCTGAGGTGTGTTTCCTGTAAGCAGCAAAATGTAGGGTTCTGTTTACATATCCAGTCCGTTAGTCGATGTCTTTTTATTGGGGCATTGAGTTCATTGATGTTAAGAGATATTAAGGAATAGTGATTGTTACTTCCTGTCATTTTTGACGTTATTTTTTAAATTTGATTGGTTAACTTCTTTTGGGTTTGATGAAAGGTTACTATCTTGCTTTTTCCAGGGTGAAGTTTCCCTCCTTGTATTGGTGTTTTCCTCCTATTATCCTTTGTAGGGCTGGGTTTGTAGATAGATATTGGGTAAACTTGGTTTTGACATGGAATATCTTAGTTTCTCCATCTACGGTGATTGAGAGTTTTGCTGGATATAGTAGTTTTGGCTGGCATTTGTGTTCTCTTAGAGTCTGCATGAGATCAGCCCAGGATCTTCTAGCCTTGATAGTTTCAGGTGAGAAGTCTGCTGTGATTCTGATAGGTCTTCCTTTATATGTTACATGGCCTTTTTCTCTTACTGCCTTTAATATTCTTTGTTTAGTACATTTGGTGTTTTGTTTATTATGTGACGGGAAGTATTTCTGTTCTGGTCCAGTCTGTTTGGAGTTCTGTAGGCTTCTTGTATATTCATGAGCATCTCTCTCTTTAGGTTAGGGAAGTTTTCTTCCATAATTTTATTGAAGATATTTGCTGGCCCTTTAAGTTGTAAATCTTCACTCTCATCTATGCCTATAATCTTTAGGTTTGGTCTTCTCATTGTGTCCTGGATTTCCTGGATATTTTGGGTTACAAGTTTTTTGCATTTTGCATTTTCTTTAACTGTTGAGTCCATGGTTTCTATGGTATCTTCAGCATCTGAGATTCTTTCATCTATCTCTTGTATTCTGTTGTTGATATTTGCATCTATGTCCCCTGATTTTTTCCCAAGGCTTTCTATCTCCAAAGTTGTCTCCCTTTGAGTTTTCTTAGTTGTTTCTACTTCTGATTTTAGGTCCTGGATGGTTTTGCTTAGCTCCTTCACTTGCTTGATTGTGCTTTCCTGTAATTCTTTAAGAGATTTTTGTGTTTCCTCTTTGATGACCTCAGCCTGTTGACCAAAGTTCTCCTGTATTTCTTTAAGTGTTTTTTTGTGTTTCCTCATTATTGGCTTTTGTATTCTCCTGGATTTTTTTCAATGATTTTTGTGTTTCCCTTGCAAGGGCTTCTATCTTTTGATGTATTTTCTCCTGAATTTCTTTAAGTATGTCCTTCATGTGTTCCTGTACCAGCATCATGACCAGTGATTTTAAATCCAAATCTTGTTTTACTGGTGTGATGGGGTATCCAGGACATGCTGGTCAAGGAGAATTGGGTTCAGATATTGCCATATTGCCTTGATTTCTGTTAGTGAAGTTCCTGCATTTGCCTTTTGCCATCTAGTTCTCACTGGTGTTAGTTGGTCTTGTCAATTCTGGACTCAGCAGTGGAAGCTGCCCCCTCCCAGGAGGCCTCTGGTTTACAGCTTACCTCCTGCACTGCTTGGAGTCAGGGTGCTGTTGCCCAGGCTGTTCAGATCACAAAGCAAGCACCTGAAGGCTCCCTTGCAGCCCACTGGATTCACCAGAGCACACCGACTTCTTCCTGCTGGCCGCGCGGAAGCCCCTCTTGCCTCTTGCAGGACCTGGAGATGTGGTGTTGCAGCCCAGGCTGATCTGGATCCGGAATCTGAGAGATCTCAGTGCTCCTGCCAGAGGCCTCAGGACTGGAACCTGAGCTCCTTGCCACAGGAGCAAGCTGTGCTGTGAGCTCCCAGACTGCCTCTGGGTGCACACCAGGTCTCCTGCACTTCCTGGAGACGGAGTGCTATAGCCCAGGCTGTTCAGATCCCAAAGCAGGCACCTGAAGGCTCCCGCTGGGGCCCTCTGGATTCACCAGAGCACAGTGACTTCTCCCCGATGGCCTCCCGGAAGCCCCTCTTGCCTCTTTAGGACCTGGAGATGTGGTGTTGCTGCCTAGGCTGATCTGGATCCGGAAGCTGAGAGATCTGAGTGCTCCCACCAGAGGCCTTAGGACTGGAACCTAAGCTCCTTGCCACAGGAGCAAGCTGTGCTGTGTCCATCCCTGTGTACTTGTATTCAGTTTCCTAGAATTATATTGAGTATATTTGCATTGACATTTATAAGGGAAATTGGACTGAAGTTGTCTTTCTTTGTTGGGTGTCTGTGTGGTTTAGGTATCAGAGTAATTATGGAATCACAAAATGAATTATGTTGTGTTTTTTCTGCGCTTGCCTTAAGGAATAGTTTCAGGAGTATTATTTTTATCTCTTCTTTGAAAGTGTGGTAGAATTCTACAGTAAAGGCTTCTGGCCCTGAGCGTTTTTTTGGTTGGGAAGTTTAATTTCTCTATTTCCTTAGATGATATGGGATTAGATAGTGTACCTGATCCCAGTTTTATTTTGGTACATGTCTAAGAAATCATCCATTTCATTTAGATTTTCCAGTTTTGTTGTGTATAGACTTTTGTACAAGGATATGAATTTTTTTTAATTTTTAGGCTTCTGTTGTTATGTCCCCTTTTTAATTTCTGATTTTGTTCATTTAGATACTGTCTCTGGGCCCTTTAGTTAGTTTGGATAGGGGGTTATCTATTATGTTGATTTTCTTAAAGGAAGAGCTTTTGGTTTCTTTATTTGTATTATTTTCTTTGTTTCTATTTTTTTGATTTTGGTTCAGAGCTTGACAATTTCCTCCCCACTGCTCCTCTTCGGTGTATTTGTTTCTTTATGTTCTAGGGCTTTCAAGTGTGCTGTTAGTGTGTTAGTATAGGATTTCTCCAGTTTCTTTATTGGGGCCCTACATGCTATGAATTTTCCTCTTTGTCATGCTTTCACTGTCTCATAAGTTTGGGTTGTTGTGCCTTCATTTTCATTGAATTCTAAAATGTTATTCATTTCTTTCTTTACTTCTTCTCTGATGAAGTTATCATTGAATAGAGAGTTGTTCAATTTCCAGATGTACATGCATTTTCTAGGGGGTTTTGTGTTGTTTTTAAAATCTAGCCTTAATCTGTGATAATCTCATAAAATGCTCAGGATAATTTCAATCGTCTTGTACCTGTTGAAACTTGTTTTGTAACCGATTATATGACTAATTTTAGAAAAGGTAATATAAGCTATGGAGAAGAAGGTATATTCTTTTGTTTTAGTGTAAAATGTTCTATATATATTTGTTAGATGCATTTGAGTCATAACCTCTATTAGTGTCACTGTGTCTCTGTTTATTTTCTGTTTCAATGCTCTGTCCTTTGGTGAGAGTGGCATGTTGAGGTCTTCCACTATTACTGTGTATGATTCAAGGTGTGTTTTCAGCTTCATTAAAGTCACCCCTTATGAATGTGGATACCCTTACATTTGTGGCACAGATGTTCAGAATTGAGACTTTCTCTTGGTTGATTTTTCCTTTGATTAATATGAAGTGTCGTTTTCCATCTCCCTTGAAAATTTTTGGTTGAAAGTCTATTTTATTAGCTATTAGAATAATAACTCCTGCTTGTTTTTTGTGACTGCTTGGAAGAATTGCTTCAAGCCTTTAACTCTGAGGTAATGTTTACCTTTGTCATTGGGGGTGTGTTTCTTATATGCAGCAAAATGCTAGATCCTGTTTGCATATCCAGTCTGTTAGCATCTGTCTGTTTATTGGGGAATTGAGCCTGTTGATATTGAGAAATACTAAGGAAGGACTATTTTAGTTCCTGTTATGTTTGTTGTTGTAGGTGGCATTATATGCATGTGATTCTCTCCTTTTGATTATTTTGTTCTGAGATAACTCTTATCTTCTTTTCTCATTGGTGAAGGTACCTTCCTTGTTTTGGAGTTTTCCTTTTAGAATCCAAGTAAACATCAAAGCAATCATCCACCATGTTCAAGTAGGCTTCATCACAGGGATGCAGGGATGGTTCAATATACAGAAATCTATCAATGTAATCCACTATATGAAGGAACTCAAAGGAAAAAACACATTATCACTTCATTAGATGCTGAGAAAGTATTTGACAAAATCCATCACCCCTTCATGATACACGTAATCCACTATATAAAAAAACTCAAAGAAAAAAATCACATGACCATTTTATTAGATGCAGAAGAAGTATTTGACAAAATCCAATACCCTTTAAGATAAAAGTCTTGGAAAGATCAGAAATTCAAGGACCATACCTGATAATAGAAAAGCAATACACAGCAAAGCAGTAGCCAACATCAAACTAAATGGAGAGAAACTTGAAGCAATCCCTCTAAAATCAAGACCTAGACAAGGCTGTCCACTCTCTCCCTACCTGTTCAATATAGTTCTCAAAGACCTAGCAAAAGCAATTATACAATAAATGAAGGTAAAAGGCAAACAAATTGGAATGGAAGAAATCAAAATATCACTATTTGTAGATGATATTTGCCTAAGGGAGTACTACTCAGTTATTAAAAACAACAAATTCATTGAATTCTTAGGCAAATGGATGGAACTAGAAAATATCATCCTGAGTGAGGTAACCCAGTCACAAAAGAACACACATGGCATGCACTCACTAAAAAGTGGATATTAGTCCAGAAGCTTGGAATACCCAAGACAGAATTCATAGACCAAATGAAGCTCAAGAAGAAGGAAGACTTCAGTACTTCTTAGAAGGGGGAACTAAATACCCACAGGAGGAGATACAGAGACAAAATGCAGAGCAGAGACTGAAGGGAAGGCCATCCAGAGACTGCCCCACCTGGGGATCTATCCCTCATACAGTCAATATTGTGGATGTCAGCAAGTGCTTCCTGAAAGGAAGATGATATGGCTGTCTCCTGAGAAGCTCTGTAGGTGCCTGACAAATACAGAAGTGGATACTCATAGCCAACTAATGAGCTAAGCAAAGGGTCCCCAGTGGAGGAGCTAGAAAAATGACCCAGGGAGCTGAAGGATCTTTCAGTATCATAGGAGGAACAAAAATATGAACCAACCAGCACCCCCAGAACTCCCAGGAACTAAACTACCAACCAAAGAGTACACATGGAGGGACCCACGGCTCCAGCCACATATGTTGAAGGGAATGGCCCTGTCAGACCTCAATGAGAGGAGAGGCCCTGGGTCCTATGAAGGGTCCACGCCCCAGTGACAGGGAATGTCAGGATAGGGAAGCAGGTGTGGGTGGGGTAGTAAGCAGGTGGAGGAGGGATGGGATAGGGGTTTTTGAAGGGGAAATGAGGAGAGGGGATAACATTTGAAATGTGAATAAAGAAAATATCTAATAAAAAAGTGAGTGAAATAAAAAGTAACAAACACATTGAAAGTAAGAGCATTGTTACATCAGAGCAGGAGGAGGGAGCAAGATTAGAAGGAGAATGCAGAGTTTAATATCTTAAATATAAGGCAACTTTGTAAAATAAGAGCAATATGCACAATGCAGAGAGAAAGAGGCAAAAAGAAGAAACTACAGACAGAGTTGAAGGAGCAGGTAGGACCCTCCTTACCACAGGATAGAACAGGTATTTTCTTTTTTTTTTATGTTTTTCTCTCCTTTTTTTTTTATATTTTTTTTCGATATATTTTTCATTTACATTTCAAACGATTTCTCCCTTTCTAGCCCCCCACTCCCCGAAAGGACCATAAGCCCCCTTCTCTCCCCCTGTCCTCCCACCCACCCCTTCCCACTTGCCCGTTCTGGTTTTGCCCTGTACTGCTTCCCTGAGTCTTTCCAGAACAAGGGGCCACTCCTCCTTTCTTCTTGTACCTTATTTGATGTATGGATTATGTTTGGGGTATTCCAGTTTTCTAGGTTAATATCCACTTATTAGTGAGTGCATACCATGAGTCACCTTTTGAGTCTGGGTTACCTCACTTAGTATGATGTTCTCTAGCTCCATCCATTTGCCTAAGAATTTCATGAATTCATTGTTTCTAATGGCTGAATAGTACTCCATTGTGTAGATATACCACCTTTTTTGCATCCACTCTTCTGTTGAGGGATACCTGGGTTCTTTCCAGCATCTGGCGATTACAAATAGGGCTGCTATGAACATAGTAGAGCATGTATCCTTATTACATGGTGGGGAATTCTCTGGGTATATGCCCAGGAGTGGTATAGCAGGATCTTTCGGAAGTGACATGCCCAGTTTTCTGAGGAACTGCCAGACTGATTTCCAGAGTGGTTGTACCAATTTGCAACCCCACCAGCAGTGGAGGAGTGTTCCTCTTTCTCCACATCCTCACCAACACCTGCTATCTCTTGAGTTTTTAATCTTAGCCATTCTGACTGGTGTAAGCTGAAATCTCAGGTTTGTTTTGATTTGCATTTCTCTGATGACTCATGAATTTGAGCATTTTTTAAGATGTTTCTCTGCCATCCGAAGTTCTTCAGGTGAGAATTCAACTCTGGACCCCAATTTTTATAGGGTTATTTGGTTTTATGGGGTCTAACTTCTTGAGTTCTTTGTATATATTGGATATTAGCCCTATATCTGATGTAGGGTTGGTGAAGATCTTTTCCCAATTTGTTGGTTGCCGATTTGTCCTTTTGATGGTGTCCTTTGCTTTACAGAATCTTTGTAATTTTATGAGGTCCCATTTGTCAATTCTTGATCTTAGAGCATACACTACTGGTGTTCTGTTCAGGAACTTTCCTCCTGTACTGATGTCCTCAAGAGTCTTCCCCAGTTTCTTTTCTATTAGCTTCAGAGTGTCTGGCTTTATGTGGAGGTCCTTGATCCATTTGGAGTTGAGCTTAGTACAAGGAGACAAGCATGGATTCCCATTCTTCTGCATGCTGACCTCCAGTAGAACTAGCACCATTTTTTGAAAAGGCTATCTTTTTTCCATTGGATGTTTTCAGCCCCTTTGTCGAGGATCAAGCGGCCATAGGTGTGTGGGTTCATTTCTCGATCTTCAATCCTGTTCCATTGATGCCTGCCTGTCACTGTACCAATACCATGCAGTTTTTAACACTATTGCGCGGTCGTATTGCTTGAGGTCAGGGATACTGATTCCCCCAGAATTTCTTTTGTTGTTGAGAATAGTTTTAGCTATCCTGGTTTTTTTGTTATTCCAGATGAATTTGAGAATTGGTCTTTCTAACTCTATGAAAAATTGAGTTGGGATTTTGATGGGTATTGCGTTGAATTTTTATATTGCTTTTGACAAAATGGCCATTTTAACTATATTAATCCTGGTGGTCCCTGAGCATGGGAGGTTTTTCCATTTTTTGAGGTCTTCTTCCATTTCCTTCTTCAGAGTCTTGAAGTTCTTGTCATATAGTTCTTTCACATGTTTGGTAAGAGTCACCCCAAGGTACTTTATACTGTTTGTGGCTATTGTGAAGGGTATCAGTTCCCTAATTTCTTTCTCAGCCTGTTTATCCTTTGAGTATAGGAAGGCTACTGATTTGCTTGAGTTGATTTTATAACCTGGGCATATACCCAAAGGATTCCCCAGCATGCAATAAAGACACATGCTCCATTATGTTCATAGCAGCCTTATTTATAATAGCCAGAACCTGGAAAGAACCCAGATGTCCCTCAAAGGAAGAATGGATACAAAAAATGTGGTATATTTACACAATGGAATACTGCTCAGCAATTAGAAACAATGAATTCACAAAATTTTTAGGCAAATAGTTTGATCTGGAAAATATCCTAAGTGAGGTAACCCAATCACAAAAGAATATACATGGAATGCAATCTCTGATAAGTGGATATTAATTTGCCCAGAAGCTCTGAATTTGGAAGGCACAAATCGCATAACAAATGACTCCCATGAAGAAGTATAGAGAGGGTCCTGATCCTGGAAAGGATTGATCCAGCATTGGTGGGGAATATAAGGACAGAGAAAAAGGAGGAAGGTGATTGGAGAATGGGTGGAGAGAAAAGGTTTATGGGACATATGGGGAGGGGGGATCTGGGAAAGGGGAAATCATTTGAAATGTAAACAAAGAATATAGAAAATAAAAATATTAAATTTAAAAAAAGACAAAAAAGAAAAGTAAATGAAGACTATATTCAGTATAAATAAATAAATAAATATTCAGACATTAAAAAAAGATATGGCAATATCTTTCAGGAAATAACATCTATAAAACATAGGTAACCTACTTCAAAGAGATCCAACGTATTTCTAGTAAAAATCAGGAGGGCAAAGTTGTGGCTAATTTAAGATGCAATAAGACACAGGGGACAGCATTCACTTCACCTGGTTAACAACAAAACGCCCTTTTGCAGTTGGAGGCAGGAGAAACAAATGAACCTTATCTAACTGTAATGTGTACTTGTGGGAAATTACTGAAGATAGGTTTTTTTAAATCAATGTGACAAATGCCTGAAGTTCTGGTACATACAAAACTGAAAGACCCAGACAATGAGTACTTGTATTAAGGATGCAGTTAAGTATTTTTAATCCTTATATTTAATCCCTTCTTACCTTTGACAAAAAGCCCACAGAGACCAACTGCTGAGATCCTCCCAGAGATCTCCACCACCAAGAAATAGAAACACCTACCAACTGTTTTACCCAGAGGCCTTTGCTACTTTTTGCTACACCCAGTTAACTGGTCCACCCAGAGGCCTTTGTGTCCTGTCCTCGTGCTACGCCCTGCTAAATACTTCACCAGAGACCTTGCACCCTGGTTGCAGGACAGAATAGCTCATGGTACACATTTCTGCCCATAGCCACTGTACAGGAGGCAGTTGCAAAGACTTCTTCCATCACTGCTGACAGAAACGCACTCTAGCTGGAGGTGGCAGAAGGGCAAAGAGAGCCTTCGTTTTCTAAGCAGAAGATGGGGATTATGAAGGTGAATTTCTGAAGACACAAAGTGAGTTGGAATAAATTTCATGTCCTATTAGAACGGTGTGGGTTTTAAGGTTCTGCAGTGAACAAGGTGTGAATGGAGACCTGTTGGAATGAATTTCATGTCCTATTAGAACGGTGTGGGTTTTAAGGTTCTGCAGTGAACAAGGTGTGAATGGAGACCTGGCCTCTGCCCCGTCAGGAAGAGCTCTGTATTTCAAGGTCCTGCAGAAGTCTGAGTGTATCAGTTGCAGAGCTGGTTGGGTTCTAGGGAAGAGGGAATTTGTTTCTGTGTGACAGAAGGTGAAATACTGGCAATCACGCAGAGAAAACAAATTGTAAGCCTCCCACAGTGTTGCTTAGTGAGTGTTGAGGTACAGTTAAGCAGCTAAACACATGAATGATGGATGCATGGTCTGCACTTTCTTCTGGAGTTACCTTGTTGGAGTCTTTATACTCAGAAATGTTTGAAACATCAGGGCATGCTTGCTGTGGATTATCCCATAAACTGACTGGTTTGGAATCCTTTGCTAATGTTGACACACAAGCCCTTGGAGATAAAGACTGTTGTCATAGCATATCTCCAACAGCTGCAGAGCCAGAATCCTGGGTTGGCATTCAAGGCTGTCCAGAGAGCATTATATGGACAAGAACAAGGGAACTTGTCATGCCTGGTTCTTCATTAGAATACCTAAATGTAACCTCCCTCCAATGAGTTTACCACAGGCACAGTGCTTTGAGTCATGACTTACACCACCATAGCAGGTCCTGGGAGAGCTTGTTTTTGTTTCGGTCTCTTTTGTGACCACCTGGACACCAAAGCATCTCCTTTACAAGGTCCGCAACTTCTGATAAGGACTCAAGTCATAATTTCCATTTAGAGTTTTGTGCCAAGAGGAGCTAATTCTTATGGAATTGGCAAAAGGTAAAAGAACTTGCTGTTTCTCTCTGCATGGCGTAACACAAGTAACTATTTTCTTTTGCTTCAAAGGACAGCAAAGTTGGTATAAATTGTCATGATATTATGGGTGGTACTAACTTGGTCTTTTCATATTAATCTTTTCATTCATAGTTGAATGTCTTTATAAAAAAAGAATCTTTTATACAGTCAAGAATCCTTATGATTGGGGGAGCACTGACAAACGCATGGCTTTATACAAGGTCAGTTGAGTTGCATGTATTCTTAAGGTTTTCATTGTTTCCTGTATTGGAAAGTTTTTATTTTGCTGTCCTAAAAAGGTACACCACCACAAACTTATGATCCATAAGAGTTAAAATATAAACTCTTGTGATAAATCATATACATTGGGAAATTGATGTATTTAAAAAAAAAAAAATGACAGGGCCCTTCTACGGATGTGGACAGGGTCGGAAGAAAGAAGTAGAAGGGTTGTTATAGTTAAATTTCAGTAGATACACACATGGATTTCTCATAAATAACACTCTCCAATTTGTGTAAATAACATGTGCAATCATGGTATTAAGAAAGTCCTGGTTTGGGTCTAAGCAACACATGTTGACTCACAACCACCTGTGACATCAGTTTGAGAGATCAGATGTGCTCTTCAGGACTCCTGGCAACACTCATTGCACATAAACCTCATATAAGCATGCACACATATACACGCATGCACACACACACACACACAACTAAATGGAAAAAAATGTAAATAGTATGTACTTTTACTAATACAGTAATGATGAGTGTTTGTAAAAATAACATGTGAAGGGTTGGGTATCTTTTCACATGTAGAGACATTTACATGACAGAGTTTGATAATAAATGATGACAATAGGTCAAGGATTCTTTTTTATATAAATGAAGGACATGGAAACAAGGCTTACTTAGGCTAATGCTTTAATGGTGTTACTAGCAATATCAGAGTTTCTTTCTTCTTGAGGTTTTAGTTAAATGAATAAAATAATATTGTAAAACTCTTGAATGAAGCTCTTGAACTTTTTTTCAAGTATTGAGAGAAAACCATGACAGGCTAGCAGTAAACGTTAGGAGCCCACACAAGTGAATGAAGAGGACAAAGGAAGTCACTCCTGTCACAGTGGAGGTCACCAGGCAGTCGTGTAGGCAGTCTATGTAAGGCTAAAGATAACGTGTAGAAAAGGCCAGACTACACAAAAATGCATTCATAATCTTTGGTTGGTAGCAGAAAGATAGAAAGAGGAAGAGAAGGAAGAGGAGGATGAGGAAGAAGAGGAGGAGGAAGACAAAAATTACTTTTCTAAAATAGGATTGTGGTGGTTTGAATGAAAACGCCCCCCATACACTCACAGAGATTGGCACGATTAAGTGGTGTGACTTTGCTGGAGCACATAGGACATGTTGGAGGATGTATGTGACTGAGGGTGGGCCTCGAGGTTTCAAATGCTCAACCCAGGCTCAGGGTCCCTCTCTCTTCCTTCTCCGTTCCAATCCAGATGTAGATTTCTCAGTTAACTCTGCAGTACCATGTCTGCCTGTATGCCACCATGTCTCCTGTCATAATAATAATGGTTGTATTTCACCTCTGAAATACAACCCAGCCCCAATTCAGTATTCTCCATTTTAAGAGTTGCAATGGTTATGGTTCCTCTTCACAGCAATCAAACACTAAGATGGAAACTGGTGCCATGGCCTGTGGTGTTGCCAAGATCGGACGGACCATGCTTTCTTCTGGAGGAATACAGAAGACTTTCAGACTTTGAACTTAAGTGCAGATGGACAATTCAAGCAGGGTTTATTGGGTTATAGTAGTAGGATCATGGAAAACAGTGATGCTTGGGGTTATTTAAACTGTGAGGGCTCAGCTAGAAAGATTCAGGGGAGAATATTATTAGTATGGTGCCTAGAAAAATATTCTTGTGATATTTTGGCTAAGAGCATTGCTGCTTTCTACAATTATGTTAAGATCAATCTGAGGCTAGATTGAACATAATATGCATTAAAAGTTTTGACAGAGGACACTTAAAGCAGCCTAGCATTGACTGTGTCATGTTGTTCTATTTGGTCTGACTTATGCAGTTTTATAATGAAAAGGAACAATCTGAACTAGGAAAAATACAAAATGTACAGTCTGAAAAAGAGAGCAGCAGGACATTTAAAGCAACTAAATCCTGTACTCAAGGACATTTAAAAAAAAATTAAAGAAGTGCCTGATGCTAGATGAAATACAAGGAATGGTTGACATCAAGGTAAGGCAAGACCCAGCCAAACTTCCAACTCATGAAAAGGCCTGGGACATACCTTAATACTAGCACTAGGGAGGCAGAGACAAGTAGACTTCAGAGTTCAAGGCCACCATGTTTTTTCAGAACAATTTCTAAGCCGTTCAACCTTAGGCACTGAAGAAAACCATTGAATACAGAAAGCTGGTGAAAAATGTATTTGAAAAATAAGAATGTTTTAATAAGGGTGTTATTTTCCAGCACAACAAGTAACAAAACTTGGCAGTCTTGGCCTTGTGGTCATGTCAGAGTCAAGGTTACAAGAAAGAGGTTGTGAAATCTCCCTCCATGTTGAAGAGAATTCTCAGAGGTCAGACATGTTAGGGGTGTCCCTGCATAGAGATCAAGAGAGGCCATTGCATGAATCTGTGAAGGTGAAGCCTGGATTGCCTTGGAGACCTCAAGATGTTAGAGATGCCAGAGCCCTGGGATATCTGCTGAGGAAAGCTGCTAACACAGGGCCGAATCACCCCAAGAAAAATAGTGTGTTGCACTCAACAAGTATGAAAGGAGTTGGAGATCTGAAGAGTGTTTTGACATCATACATGAAGATGCAGAATTTGGAGTCTGTTCAGGTGGTTTTTAGTCTCCCTTGGCCCAGTATTTCCTCATTACATCCTCTTTATACCCTTTGGGAATGGTAATGTATATATCCCCTGCCATTATTTTTTGAAAGTATGTGACTTGCTTCTTCATTGTGATTTTACAGGGGATTAAAGTGAGATTGCATGAGACTCAGACAAGACTTTGCTTTCAAACGAAGCTGTTCCTGTGATAGACAATGGGGACATTCTAAGTAAGACTAAATGATTTTTTCATGATGATGATGGGCTATTGATGCAATGGAGTAGAATGTAGTAGTTTGAGTGAAAATGGCCCTAAAGTGGCACAGGGAGTGACACTTTTAGGAGGTGTGGCCTTGTTGAAGTAAGTGTGGCCCTGTTGGAGGAATTGTGTCACTGGGAATGGGCCTTGAATTTCCAAATGCTCAAGCCAAGTACAATGCCTCTTTCTCAGGAGCTTGCCAATTCAGTTGTAGAACTCTTAGCTATCTCTTCAACATTATGTCTACCTGTATTCCACCATGCTTCCCAATATGATGATAATAGACTATAACACTGAACTATAAGCAAGCCCCAATTAAATGTTTTTCTTCAGAAGACTTGTTGAGTTCTGGTTGCCTTCCCAGAGGCCATTTAAGTGCAAGGGACCATATGTAAGACCACACCTAATGCCCCCAATTTCCCTTTAAAGTAGGCCTAACATCACCAAAAGGCACCCAATGCTCTGGGTTCTATATTCTGGTCCATGACTCTGGAAGCTTTCCCAGAGGCCATGTGGGCACTAGGGACCCAATGTAAGACATGGTTCCCTGCATACTAGCTCCCTTTAAAGTGTACCCAAAAGCCATAAAATACACCCCATCTTCTGGGCAACCATATTAGACACTATAATGTTGCTAGAAGATCTTTACATTCCCAGAGGTCATGGCAGTTCTAGGGATCAAGAGGTGATGGTGGTTCCCCAAATCCAAATCCAAGAGGTTGTCCAGGTCAAAAAATCTTAGAAAAGAGACCACACTGGACCTGAAGTCTAACTGATCACCAGAACTGCAGGCAACCCAGGACAGAAGATCAGAATAGCAACAAAATTCAAGGAAAACAATACTCCTGTGGGTGAATTAGGGCTGAGGAGGAGGGAAACTCTGTAGGAGGATCAGCAGTCTCAATTAACTTGGACGCCTGAACTTTCTCAAACACTGGTCCACCAAACAGGCAGCATACATCAGTTGATATGAGGCTCCCAACATATGTACAACAGAGGACTGCTGGATCTGTGTTCAATCAGAGATGATGCACTTAACCCTCAAGAGACTGGAGGCCCAAGGAAGTTTAGAGGTCAGGTGGGGTGGGGTGGGAGTTTGGAAAATCCTGTGAAGAGAGGGGGTAGGGAGAAGGTGGGATGTGGAATAGTGGGGAGGGTGGATGGGGGGGGATAAAATATGGAATGTAATTTTTTTTAAAAAAATTAAAAAGAAAGAAAAGACCAAACCTCAGAATAATAACAATAGAAAAAATAATCCCAGGTCAAAGGATCAGGAAATAACTTCAATAAAATTATAGAGGAAAATTTCCCTAAACTAAAGAGATATCTATAAATGTACATGTAGCTTACAAAACACCACATAGATTGAGCCAGAAAAGATCTTCCACCAAAAGATAATCAAATATATATGTATAGGTATTTATGTATATATTATATATGTATATATGTATATATATTATTAAAAACTATATGTAGCAAAAATATTTAAAGCAGAAAGGGAAAGACAGAAAGTAACATATGAAGGCAAATGTGTTTAAATTTCAACAGAATTCTCAACAGATACTCTAAAACCCAGAAAGACCTAGAAAGCTGACTTACAGACTTTAAGACACCAGATATGTCATTTCAGACTATGATATCCAGCAAACCTCTCAATCAACAGAGATGGAGAAAATAAGATATTCTGTGAGAAAAAACACTAAATAACATCTACAAATCCAGCCAAAAGAAGATACTAGAAGGAAAAATCCATTCTGAGCAGGTTAACAACACCAAAGAAAACACAGCAATTAAGAAGTTGCACAGGAGAAAATCCAAAGGAAGGTACTCACACAAACACACACACACACACACACACACACACACACACACACACCAGGTCTCCAATACCTAAGAGGACATCTTGCATACAGCTCCACAAGTGAGCCCAGTTCTCTGCTAAGTGGAAGAAAGGCCCAGATCTGAGTGCCCCATCATCATGCTGGTCTTGAGATGGTCTCAAGACCCAGATTTACTGTATGCTTGTACTAGGGCAAACCTAGGATTTAGGCCACGAAAGGCCACTCTAGGACAGACCCAAAACCTAGGCTGCAACTAAATGCTACACACACTCAGATGCTTGGTATCTTAAACACTGAATGCATACTGGACATAAGGGCAACTCAAGTTCCTTTGGTCAGCCAAAACTCATGGGTTAGAGGCCATATATTTATTGCACAAAGACTGGTCAAGTAGCCTCTAGCATCAAATAGTGACTGCTTTGTAATAAAAAAAAAATGTGAGTTGATTAGGCCGCGCTTCACATTAGCAACCTGCTTCAGAGAAAGAAAGGGCCAAGAAATCCTGACATTTATGTCAAGATAGGTAAAATGAGAGTGTAATATTCTGAGAAAAGGAAGCTACAAAAGGAGGAAAATATTGGATAGAGGGACCCAACACCTGATGGTAAAATGATGTTGGCCTAAGAATGGGAATGAGCCAGTGTGTAGCAGGAAGAATTCAGAGATGTACTTCAAGCCATGAATGTGGTAGATTATCATCAATTACCCAGGTTCTGTTCACCAAGCCCAGTAGAACGTTGACTGGTGGCATTGGGCAGCTGAAATTTCTTTTGAAAAGAAAATAATCATCCTTCTTTTGCAGATACAGAGGTTTATTCAAGGTTGCCATGTGTGTGTGTATGGGGGGGCTCTTCTTGGTAACACTTCTGTTGCTGGCACAGCATGGTACCAAGCTCTCTGTCTGCATCCTGTGTCTTCACCCAGACACACAATACCTAAAATCAACAACCATACAGATTCCACACTCTGGGTCCTTTGAAAATTGATCAGTTCTGCACACATGTGTTGATGTAGCTGCTGTGGGTAGTGCCAACCCAAAGAGCACCCAGTTATCTCTCTTTGCCCCCATGCATACAATAATGGAGGTGATGGAAGGACAGAACTTGAGAAGTGCCTTGCCCTGGTCACTTGGCTCTTGCCAGAACAGAAAGGAACTGTTCCCAGTGAGGAAGTTCTTCAAGATGTCTCAGATAGTGTTCCCTTACAACCGTGGTAAGGCTAAGGTGCCAGATGTTCCTGGAATCAGAACACATCTTTCTTTTCTTGTTCTTAGCCCACCCACTTGTGGGACAGGCTTTGCCCTACCTCTGTATCAATGAACAGGTGCCTCTTCTATCAAGAAGACCTGAATAAAAAAGGATTTGCTAAGAATTACAAAAAGTCCAATTGTGCATCCCTTGTAAATAACTACCCACTCCCAATGGCCTGAGCCAGGAAGATGCCATGTGCCCCTCTTCCACCCGTGTTGTCTGTGATGAAAAAGGCGTCAATTCCCAGGTCCCTACAGGTGAGGCTGGCTGCAAACCTTGTTCTGTGTTGAATGATGTCACTGGTGATTTCTGCAGTTTGCAGAGCATCAGGCTTTGGAATGCTCACTGATTGGCTCCAGAAGCATCTGGCCTTTCCCTGCCTGCAATAAACATGAGAATGAAGCATCAGCACACATAGCAGAAGCAGGAGCAGCAGCAGTAGCAGGAGCAGGAGCAGCAGCAGTAGCAGTAGCAGCAGCAGTATGGCAGAAGTAGCAAGGACATGATCATGCCAGGAGACAGTTCTAAGGGAAAACTGATCAATATACACCAAATAGTTTGTAATACAGAGTGGTGTCAGGGGACAGAGGGGTTGAGTTCCTCTTTAACACATTTGGAGTTCTCTTTGTCTTTATACTTGGTGGGAATGGGGCAAGTCACCATGGGCCATCCAAAGGAAAACCTACACTGTCCTATCAGGGGGACTCATCTGTTTTACCATCAACATTGCCCCCCCCCACCCCACTGCAATGATTCTTACCAGCAACTTCTCTGGAGTCAAATGGCAAGCACTTCAGATCTCACCTTGGATCTCCTCAAAAGATGGTGCATAGGTAAGCCTCACCTTGCACATGGCTGTGTACCCTGAGCCAAAGTGGGGAACAATGCCCATGCTCACTTCCCATGACTCCCAGAAAGGATGAGAATAGGGAGTTACTTTGTCAAAAGGGAGTGGAGACAAGAGAAAATTGATTTGGGGAAAGGATACAGAAGGCAGAGTCATTCAAACTATGAAATTACCTTAGTTGTAACGTGGGCTCTCTCCACTTCAAGGAAACAGCATTAGTACTGACTGTGCCTCTTTGTGTGTCTCTGTGTGTGTGTGTTGTGTGGGTGTGTTGTGTGTCCAACCAGATGTAAAGAATACTCATCAAATGGCTCAAATTTGAGTGCAACATGCACAATCAGAGACTAGAGCTGGTAGTTTTGTGAGGGCTTCAGGATCTCTCTCAGTGTGACTATGCAGTAATCAGGATGCTCTGCTCTGCATCAGAGCTGTGGGTCTGAACCATCTCTGCCCACTCTGTATTCACTTCTGGACTCCAATGGACACTCATGGCTTAGCAGTTCTGTTACATCCTCTTACAATATCAGACATATCTGTTGGATACATGCAACAGGTCTGGTCTTCTGGGTTCCTTCCTCTGCCTCCAGGACCACTCTCTCCTCAGCTCACAAGTACACCTGGAGACAGGCTGCGGAGCTGACATTCTCACTGTGCATGAATGTTCTCTGAAGTCTGGTGTTTCTTCTCAGTATCCTTGGTAACCACTAGCACTCCATGGATGTTTCTTCCAGTGGCTTCTGAGTGCTGTGAAGATTAACTCACTGGGCCACAGCTATCCTGGGACTGCTGCCCAGTGTGGAACTCCCTACAGGGGACAGGAGGAAAATCATTCAGAACTTCTCAGAATCTTCCTTCAGACTTCAGGGGAAAATAACATTTTGCCTCTAATTTAAGCATGCACTATAGACAGATCTTCTCTCTGCCATGCAGCCACCTGAAATTCCTGTCTGGCTCTGTCCTCCCTGCTCCTGTCTGCATCCTCAGCAGACTCCTCTCCACTCTCTGGTATCATCCTCCAGGGACCACAGGGCCTCTGATAGCCCTTGAAACAGACAGAAGAAATCTTAGAAATCTGCAGGACTTATGCTTGGCTGTGCTGGCCCTGTGATAGCATGGGACCTCAGGCTGATTCCACCCAAGTGCTCCATTGATCCCTTCACACATTTCCAGCATCCTTGCCTAGCATTAGGCCACTATCCTCTGCTGACTACATGTTGCTCAAGTTTTGAGGAAGGGTGTAGTCTTAGGAGGAGGAAGAACAGGATGGGATTTTTCTCTCTGGCATGATAGACCCAATGTCACCAACACCCTTAGTGTGCATGCTGGAATATGTTAAGGGAAGGAGAAACTAGAGAGTGCATCCTTTCCAATCACACCCCACCTACTTGTTTCAGCCTGTGTCTCTGAAGCACTCTTCATTGGCTGCCATGACCTTGTGATTTTTCACTGGGAGGCAGCAACACAAGTTCCTTAAGGCTTTGGAAATCCTCTTCTTCAGGTCCCTCCAGGCCCGCTTTCTCAGTGGGACTCTGGGCATACCCTGGAACCTCCCTCAGAGCTGCTCCTGATGGACTGTTTCCCTTGAGGATGAGCTAGTGTCTTGTAAGGATTCGATGCCTATATTCTCTTCCTGGTTCTCCTCACTGGGGGAAGGGCTGCTGATTCTGGACTCCCAGGAGGACATGCTGCTACTTGTGTCTGTAGCACTGGAGCTCTCTTGGGCCATATATTGCGTGTTTTCAAAGGTTGAGGATTGTGTGGATATGAAAAGTGACCATGGGGCTCCTGATGATGAGGTAAGCGTTGTTGTTGTTGCCTTTCTTTTTCTTGATGATGATTTTGTGGAATTGATGCTTCTCTCCTTCTCTCTGAATGTACTCTTTCCAACATGAGGCATAAGCCCCTGGAGTGGGGAGGTGTTCTCCAGAAAGCTACTCTCAAGGGAAGAAAGGCTGGGAGGTACACTATGGCTCCTCCTACAGCCTTTCCTTCCACATCCGGGCAGCTCAGAGAGAGTGGGCAAAGTGAAGGTGGAAAGAGTACGGGCACTGGTTCCCTTCCTTACAGGCCAGGGAGGGTTGGGGGCCTTTGTAGGGTCCAGAGTACTGCCCTGCCCTCCATCGTGATAAAATTGGGGCTGCCTGGTATACTTCTTTTTTATAATCAAATAAGTCGCCATATCATGATTGTACTTCTGTTCCCTCAAAGCCTCCCTGAGCTCTTTAATGTTGTACCCCATAAGAAACATGTCAAAAGCGAGGTTGGATTCTGGTTCTCTAGGGATTTCCTCTGAAGATCTCAATGGGTCTTGATCATGGCACAGCCACGGGTGTACCAATATTTCTTTAATGGATGGCCTCATTATGGGGTCTATAGTCATTAATCTCTTTAATAGGTCTCGAAGCTCTGGAGACAGGTGATACGGGATCCAACAGCTCCGGGCTAGGATCAGATGCTTTATCTTGGAGTGCACTGTCTCTCGGAAGGGAAGGTGTCCAATAACTAAATAGTATAATACTACACCGAGACTCCAGATGTCAATTGGGAGGCCATCATATTGTTTGTGATCAAACACTTCAGGAGCACAATATTGTGGTGTGCCACAAAATCCTTTGAACTTTTCCCCAGAGGCCAGTTTTTTGCCTAAGCCAAAGTCAGTAAGTTTCACATGCCCCTCCCAATCCAATAGGATGTTCTCGGCCTTGATGTCTCGGTGGAAAATATTCTGACTGTGGATATAGTTGACGGCCAAAGAGTTCTGTAAATATCCTACGTGCCTCTTCCTCGTCCAGATGCCCACACTTGTTGATGTGTTTCAGCAGGGATCCCCGGGCTGCATATTCCATCACCAGGTACGTTTTGTGCCTTGTCTCTAATATCTGGAACAACTGTATTATGTGACTATGGTTCAGGGATTTCACAAGATCTATCTCAGAGATGACCAGGAAGTCTATATTTGTGCCCCTTTTCAATATCTTGATGGCTACCATGGTCTGGGTCATAAGGTGGAGAGCCACTTTGACTTCTGCAAAAGACCCTTTATCTAGGATGCCCAGGATATAGTAATGCTGTGCCAGGGGGTTCCCTTCATGACAACTGGCCTCGAGGTCCCCTGACATCGCACTTCCATTCTCTTGGTCACCAGGAGCTACAGCAAGCAAAGATGGCAGGGAAAACAGATCAGAATTCCTTCTAAGATAGGTTACTACTAGAGATTCTGAGATTAAGAGACACAGACACTTCCAAAGATGAGTCTGGCTCTGCCTAAGGACACAGGGAAACCAGAACAAAGCAAAGACAAACACAGAGGATGGAAAGAAGGAAGAAGGCTCAGAGCAGAAAGAGAGCAAGGGTGATGGAAGACAACATTTTAGCCAGGAGTACAAGGATCCCCATTTCAAAGGAGCAGAACATTGACAAGCTTACCCAAGACGTCCATCATGAAGGACTGAGTTAAAGGCCACACTTGAACATCAAGATAGCTCTACCCAGAAATTCATGGGATGCAACTTGCCCCAGTAGATACAGTATCTACACGGGATGGGGGCAAAAGTCACACAGCACCTATGAATAAGAATGAAAATTTGTCAGTATTTTTCTGGAATGGATGTTGAGGTCACTCTGTTATACAGAACATCTTAGTCCAACAGAGATATATACCACAATTTTTTCCTTATATGCAGGATACTGGTGGTTTGAAGTTGAATTAAAGGAAAGGGGAACTGGAGGAGACTGGAGGATAAGAGGCAGGATGAGATAGAGAGTAACAGACAGTGACAAAGTCAAAAGAGAAGTTAGGAAAACAAATATGGATGTTGGCCAGGGAGGGACGCTACTCAGGTTTCTTCCCACATTTCATCCCAGCCCTCCGGAGGTAGGCAAATCTTTGAGTTTAAAGCTACCCTGGTCTACACAGAAAGTTACAGGTTGGCCAAGGCCATACAAAGAAACCCAGTCTCCCAGGAACAATAAAACAAACTGAAGAAGGAAAGAGAAAGGAAGAAAGGAAGGAGAAAGGAGGGGGAAGGAAGGAAAACACATGGATGTTAATCCAGAAAGCAAAATGAAAATAATTAAACGAACAAGCAAACAACAAGAAGGCAAAGCTGTAAACTAAGCTCCCAAATGAATGAAGTCACATAAACAGAAACCCAAACCTCTGAGTTCACAGAAACAGCAGGAAAGAACTCAGTCTGTGGACATGTAGCTGATGTTCAATGTCGAAATCCAAACAATCACCGATGTCCAAATCTGATCCAACTACCGAGTCTTGCAGTTCACTACCAAAGAGCTCTCTGCACAGAAGGACACAAAACAGCCCAGACAGTGCACTATATAATCAGCTCTTGGTCATTCCTCACAATGGCTCTCTGTGTCATCAGAGCATTAGTGACCAATCAGAGCTGACACAACCCACAGGGATTTTTCTCACTCCTTACAAGGTGCTCTGTCTGTTACTGTTCATTTCACTGAGAGCAAGCACTGGACAAGAGACACCTTAAGGGAGGGAGAGCTCTATTTAGATTCATGGCATGAGGGGTTTGGCGGGAATGTTGGGGTTCCCCCACTAGGGTTTTAGTCTCATGTCAAAAGGAATGTTTTAGATGGGGTGGGGACAAGAGAATCTCTCTCTCTCTCTCTCTCTCTCTCTCTCTCTCTCTCTCTCTCTCTCTCTCTCTCTCTCTCGTGTGTGTGTGTGTGTGTATGTGCACACATTTGAGTGTGTGTTTCCAACCAGATGCATAAAAGTACAACAAACTTCATTTCGGAGATTTGGGGGTGAGGAAGCATCCAGGAGAGGGGCTCTCTGCTCCAAGACCAAGCAATCAAAGCTTGTCCTGGATTCTTAGCAGGCACAGATTTCTAAGGGTAGATATTTCCTGTAGAAATAGGTGAAGATTGCTGGAATGTCATGTCATGATTTTCTGGAGCTCAGAGTTTGGTGGGTTTTTTTTTTTCCCTCAGGAACTAGTGGGTTTTTTGCTTAGTGATTACTCAGTTTTGGTTTTTGGTGTTTGTATTTATTTGTTTTACCCTGTTTCTTCCACATATGCTCCATTGGCCAGGCTGGGAATTCCTTTCAGGCCACAGGTTGCTTTTGCTTAGGTTCTAGGGCTCAGTCATGGAGCTCTTCAGGACGGGTGGAAAGGACACTGCCCCATGGCAGCCCCTGTGGTGGCACCTCATGTTGATGGCAGGAAGAGGGTGGAGAGTAAGCGCACTGCAGTGGTGGCTCCTGCTGATGTACCTCACGGTGGTCACAGGCTGAGGCAGAAAAGGACATGCAGTGGCCTTGGCGGCTTCTCAGCTGTAACCTCACAGGAATTGGGACAGGGAACGTTAACAACTCAGGCACTACAATCTGAGCAGAATGTAATAAAGCTTACAACTAATAACAAATAAATCCCCAAGAAATTTACAAACTCCTGGAAATAAAAAAAAGCATTACTGAATAATTATGTTAATGAAGAAAAAGATTTTCAAAATGTGAAAGCGTAAAATTCCAACATTACATAATCAGTGTCACATACTTAAAGTAGTCCTATGAGGTAAATAGATACCTATAAGTGCTAACATTAATAAAAGAAATCAGTAAAACAAATATTTTAATTTAATGAAACCTGAAAATTTGAGGAAAAAAAAATTCAAACTTAGTTATTCTGTAAGTCTCTGGTGAGCCTTAGCTTACCAGGACCTCCTGAATGAGCAACTCAGAGTCAGGAATCGATGTAAAAAACAAGAAGAATTTGTCATTCTAACATGATGGGTCACCCTGCACATGGAGAGAGAACCACCAAGTGCAACCCACCCAGCAGGCCTTTATACAGTCCTCAGGGAAGCCGCCATTAGGCACAATGTGATTGGAGGAGGGGGAAGAAGAGGAAGAGGAGGAGTAAGAGGAGGAGGAGGAAGGGGAGGAGGAGGAAGGGGAGGAGGAAGGGAAGGAGGAAAGGGAGTAGGAAGGGGAGGAGGAAAGGGAGGAGGAAGGGGAGGAGGAAGGGGAGGAGGAAGGGGAGGAGGAGGAAGAGGAGGAGGAAGAGGAAGGGGGAGGAGGAGGAGGAAAGAAAAAAATGAAAAGGAGGAAATTAAGAAAGAAGATACAATACTAAAAAATATTCCACAACACACTTGCAAACAGTGCAGCGGCAGCAGCGGGGGAAGATGGCTGAGGCTGTTCAGCAGCGTGCATGGACTGTGGAGCAGGGAGCAGCTGCCCAAGAAGGAAGGACATCATCAAGTTTCTGCAGGATCCCGGTTCAGATTCGTTTCTCACAGAGTATAAATTACTCAGAAACATAAAAAAAAATTAACTAAGACTGCTAATGAGGACCATTTGGTTAGTGCTATAACCATATTTTTGAAAGTGTCTCAAGATTGCTGAAACCGTAAGTAAAGCGTCTGAACAGGTGAGAAACGTGAAGCTTGGTGACGATAAACCCAAAGAATCCAAGTCTGAGGAGAGTCTCAAGGGTCCACCAAAATATACAAAATCTTTTCTAAAAAAAAAAAAAAAAAAAAAAAAAAAAAAAAAAAAGGAGATAAAAACCAACATTCCTAAAAAGCGAGATGTTGTTCACTGCTGGTAAATGGGGACACTCCCAGATGGAACTGTTTTTGATCCTAATATTCAAACAAGGTCAAAGAAGAAAAATTTCAAGCCTTTTAAGATTTAAGGTTGGAGTAGGCAAGGTTAACAGAAGATGGGATGGAGCACTCTTGACTATGAATAAAGAAGAAAAGGCTCGACTGGAGATTGAACCAGAATGGGCCTACGGAAAGAAAGGACAGCCCGATGCCAGAATTCCACCAAACTCCAAGCTCACTTTTGAAGTGGAACTAGTAGATATTGACTGAAACCGGTACTTCAGATCGGACGTCAGCAAGGATAAAAACCTAATGTGCCCAATTGGAGCTTGTTACTATCGTGAGGGAAGAGTCAACAGGAAAATTTAAAGAGTTAAAGTTTACTTGATCTCAACTTTTGAGAAATTTAATTCCCTGTAACTCCCCTTAAGTCTCAGACATATTCCTACAGTCATGTAAAGTATTCAAGAGAGCTAGATGCAGAAAATTTATTTGATAAATACGTTATGCCCTCATGATAAAAGTCTTAGGAGAATGTAGAACCACAGGGACAATACTTCAGTCTAGTGAAAAGATATATGTGAGTAACCCTCAGCCAACATGATCTGATATGGATTAAAGATTAAATCAATCAACCCCTCTGAATTCAGTAATGGGACAGCGACATCTTGGGCTCCCAAACATTGTCAATAGCACTTGCTATCTTCACTGTTCTCAAAGTGCAGCTGAGGTAATAAGCAAGGGAAGGAAATTACAGGCACACAATTAGGAAGGAAGATATCCAGCTATCCCAGTGTACAGTGGACAAGATACTAGATATTAGAGATCCCAGGAATCTGAACAAAAACCTTCTAGAAATGACAAATTCAGCAATGTGGCAGCATAGAGATTCAATATGCATAAATCAATAGCTTTTCTATACATCAAATATTAAAAAATGAGAAAGATCATGAGCATACTCCACTCCACCAGACTCAAAGAAAATAAAGTGCCTGGAAATGAACAACAAAGAAGTGATGGGAATCTACAAGGGAAGCTTTAAACCTCTGAAGAAAGAGATAAAGACAATGTATTACTCCTGGATTGGTAAAATGAGTATTATACCAAAACTTTTTATAGATTTGATTCAACACCCCCCCCGAAAATCCTCATCTCATTCTTCATTTCAATAGAAAAAAGTGAACCTTACCTTCATATGGAACCACAAAAGACCCCGGGGTGCCAATAGCATCAGAAGCAAAAGGGAAAATATTGTGGGGAATACATTCCATATCTTAAGATGGATTACAGAGCCATAATAAGAGGATCAATTTGGTCCTGACCCATAAAAGATCAAATAAACAAAATCAAGGATGCACACATGACTTCATGTTGTGAGGTAATTGCACCAGCAAAAAAAAAATGTTTTTTAATAATTTTTTATTTAATATTTCTTTTTACTTATTCACTTTACATACCATTTACTGCTCTTTTCCTGGCCCCATCCCTCTTTCCTTTCTGAGCCAGTGGGGGCCAACTCTGGTTACACCCCCACCCTGGCACATCAAGTCTTTGTTATACTAAGTGCATCCTCTCCTACTGTGGCCAGAAAACGCAGCCCAGAGAGAACATATCCCATATCTAGGCAACAGCTCTTAGGATAGATCTAGAGTTCCTGCTCTAGTTGTTCGAGACCTGCATGCAGAGCAAGCTGCATATTTGTTATATATGTATGGGGAGGGCTAGGTCTACCCCTGTGTGTTCTTTAGTTGGTGGTTCAGTCCCTGAGAATCCCAAGGATACAGGTTAGTAGATACTGTCTGTCTTCCTGTGGAAATCCCATTCCCTTAGGGCCCACAATCCTTCCTATTCTTCCATAAGAGTCCCCAAGCTCCATCCAGTTTGGCTGTGGCTGTCTGGATCTGTCTGAGTCATCTGCTGGGTGGAGCCTCTCAGAGGACAGGAGACAGTCATGCTAGACTCCCTTCTGCAAGCATAACAGAGTATTATCAATAGTGTCAGGGATTGATGCTTGTCCCTGGGATGAGTTTCAAGTGGGGGCAGGTATTAGTTGGCTGTTCCCTCAGTTTCTGCTCCATTCCTCATGGCTGCATTTTTTTGTAGACAGGATAAATTTTTGGTTGGAATTTTTAAGGTGGGTTGGTGTACTGGCTGGTTTTGAGTGTCAGCTTGAGTTATCACAGAGAAAGGAGCTTCAGTTGGGGAAGTGCCTCCATGAGATCCAACTGTGAGGCATTTCCTCAATTAGTGATCATGGAGGGAGGGCCCCTTATGGGTGGTACCATCTCTGGGCTGTATTCTTGGGTTCTATAAGAGAGCAGGCTGAGCAAGCCAGGGGAAGCAAGCCAGTAAGAAACATCCCTCCATGGCCTCTGCATCAGTTCCAGTCCTGACTCTTTTAGTAATGAACTGCAACGTGGAAGTGTAAGTTCAATAAACCCTTTCCTCCCCAACTTTCTTCTTGGTCATGATGTTTGTGCAGGAATAGAAACCCTGACTAAGACAGTTGGTGTCCCTATGACTCCCCTGGTCTTCCTGCTTCCTTGTTTCAGGAGGTGGCCTCTTCAGTTTCTGTATCCCCAATTCTTGGAGTCACAGCTAAAGACATCTCCATTGATTCTTGAGGGTCTTCCTTATCCCAGGTCTCTGGCTTCTCTTGAAGATGTCACCTATACACTCTCCTATGAGAAGCAGAATTCCATTTATTCTAATGGCCATCTAGACATCCCTTCTGTCCCTCCCCACACCTGATCCTTCCCCATTCCCCTTTCTAGCTCCTCTCCCACCCAGTTCCCAGTTTCCTCCCTCCATCTGCCTCTTATCACTATTTTATTCCTCTGTCTATGTGAAGTTCAAGCATCCCTGCTTCTACCATCCTTCATGTGTAGCTTCTTTAGGTTTGTGGAATGTAGCAGGAGTATCCTGTTGCTTATGTCTAATCTCCACTTACAAGTGAGAGTGAGTACATACCATGCAAACATGTAAAACATTTTCTTTATCCATTCTTCATTGGAGAGACATCTAGGTTGTTTGCAATTTCTGGCTCCTACATGTACAACTGCTGTGAAGAGGATTATCAAGTGTCTCGTGGGATGGAGAGCATCTCTTGGGTATATGCCCAGGAGTGGCATAGATGGGTCTTGAGGTAGAACTATTCTCAGTTTTCAGAAAAACTGCCAACTTGATTTCCACAGTGCTTGTACAAATCTGCAATCCCAGCAGTAATGGAGGAGAGTTCCCCTTGCTCCACATCCTCACCAGCATGTGCTGCCACTTGAGTTTTTTATCTTAGCCATCCTTACCCATGTAAGATGGAATCTCAGTTACGCTGAGATTTCCCTGGTGAGTAAGGACTTTGAACATTTCCTTATGAGCTGCTCAGCCATTTGAGATTTCTATGTTGAGAAATCTCTGTTTAGCTTTGTGGCACATTTATTAACTGGGTTAATTTGGGTTGTTGCTATTTAACTTCTTGAGCAAGACATCTCTGTCAAGGTTGGTGAAGGTCCTTTGCCAATCTGTAGGCTACTGTTTTGTCTTGCTGACAGTGTCCTTTGCCTTACAAAAGCTTCGCAGTTTCATGAAGTTCCCTTAATCAATCATTGATCTCAGAACCTGAGCCATTGGTGTTCTGCTTAGGAAGTTTTCTTCTGTCAGAATGAGTCTGTAGCTGTTTTCCAGCCTTTTACTCTGAGGTAGTGTTTGTTTTTGACACTGAGTCTGTTAGACTATGTCTTTTCTATTGGGGAATTGAGTCCATTGATGTTAAGAGATATTAAGGCATAGTGAATGTTGCTTCCAGCTATTTTTGATGTAATTTTTATATTTGTATGATTATCTTCTTTTGGGTTTGTTGAAGGAAGATTAATTTTTGCTTTCTCTAGTGTGTATTTTCCCTCCTTTTGTTGGTGTTTTCCATTCATTATCCTTTGAAAGGCTGGATTTGTGGAAAGATATTGTGTAAATTTGGTTTTGTCATGAAATATCTTGGTTTCTCCCTCTATGGTAATTGAAGTATTTGCTGTATATAGCAGTCTGGGTTGGCATTTGTGTTCCCTGAGGGTCTCGATGACACCTGCCCAGGATCTTCTGACTTTCATAGTCTCTGTTGAGAAATTCAGAGTAATTCTGATAGGTCAACTTTTATATGTTACTTGACCTTTGCCTTACTGCTTTCAATATTCTTTCTTTATTTAGTACATTTGCTGTTTTAATTATTATGTGAGGGGAGGAATTTCTTTTCTGGTAAAAATCTATTTAGAGTTCTGTAGACTTCTTGTATGTTCATGGGCATCTCTTTCTTTAGGTTAGGGACATTTTCTTCTATAATTTTATTGAACACATTTGCTGGCCCTTTAAGTTGGAAATCTTCACTCTCTTTTATACCTATAATCCTTAGGTTTGGTCTTGTCATTTTGTCCTGGATTTCCTGGATGTTTTGGGTCAGGAGCTTTTTGCATTTTGCATTTTCATTGACTGTTGTGTCAATGCTTTCTATGGTATCTTCTGAGATTCTCTCTTCTCTCTCTTATATTCTGTTGTTGATGCTTGGATCCGTGACTCCTGACTTCTTTCCTAGGTGTTCTATGTCCTGAGTTGTTTTCCTTTGTGATTTCTTTATTGTTTCTACCTTCATTTTTAGATCCTGTATGGCATTGTTCAATTCCTTCACCTGATTTGTTGTGTTTTCCCTTAGTTCTTGAAGTATTTCTCCCTCTTTATTTGTGCTCTCCTGTGTTTCTTTTAGGGAGTTATTTATGTCCTTCTTGAAGGCCTCCATATTGCCTTGATTTCTGTTAGTAACATTCTTACCTTTGCCTTTTGCCATCTGGTTATCTCTGGTGTTAGTTGGTCCTGCTGTCACTGGCTGGTGCTTGTACCTCCTGTGTGCCTGCAAGCCTATCATAGCACCCCTGGGTGACTGGCTTTCCCCTGGCACAGATTGCTGTGGGGCTTCCCAGCTCCTGGGTGCAAGTTGGGTCCTGGCAGACCAAGTCCCAAATGACCTTACACTGAGGTGTTCTCTGTGTTCCTGGCTGCAACAGCCTGCTCAGTCACAAGAGAGAAGATGTTGGCCTTACTTCTAATTGTGGGACTCAATGCAGAGCAGATATCCCCTAGCAGATTAGGTACACAGATGGCTGTTGTGGTGCTGCCCAGCTCCTGGGTGCAGGTGGGACCCTGGGTGGGCCATGTCCCAAGTCCTCGTCTACTCAGGTGATCTTTGCATACTTGTCTGCACCTCTACAGAGTCACAGGAACAAAAATAGTGGCGCCTAATCTCTAAAGGTGGGACTCCCTCTAACCGCCTCTCTGCAGGGTAGATGACCCCTGGCAAGGTAGGTGCCCAGCTTTCTGTGGTGCTGCCAAGCTCCTGGGTGTAGGTGGAGCCATGGTGGTGTGTGTCCCAAGTGCTCTTCTACTCAGGTGATCCCCGTGTACCTGTCTACACCTCTACACAGTCACAGGAGCAAAGATATCAAAACAGTTCTTAACAATAACAGAATGGCTGGGGAATCACCATCCATGACTTCGAGCTTTACTACAGAGCAATAGTGATAAAAGCTGCATGGTGTTGGTACAGAGATATACATGTTGATCAATGGAATAGAATTGAAGACCCAGAAATAAAACCACACACTTATGGACACTTGATCTTTGAAAAAGAAACTGAAAATATACAATGGAAAAAAGAAAGCATCTTCAATAAATGGTGCTGGTCTAATTGGCTGTCTGTATGTAGAAAAATAAAAATAGATACATATTTGTCACCTTGTGCAAAGCTCAAGTCCAAGTGCATCAAAGACCTCAACATAAAACCAGATACACTAAATATAATAGACAAGAAAGTGGGAAAGAGCCTTGAACCCACTGGCAAAGGGGAAAACTTCCTAAAAAGAAGTTCAAGGGCTCATTCTCTACCATCAAGAATTGATAAATGGGATCTCATGAAACTGGAAAGCGTCTGTAAGGCAAAGGACATAATCAATATGACAAATTGGCAACCTACAGAATGGGAAAAAATCCTGACTAACATCACATTCAATAGAGGGCTAATATCCAAATTTATTAAGAACTCAAGAAGCTAACACACACACACACACACACACACACACACACACACACACAAACCCAAACCAAAAATGTATAGAACTAAACCAAGATTTCACAACTGAGGAATCGAATGGCTGTGAAGCACCTAAAAAAATGTTCAAAGTCCTTCCTGATCAGGGAAATGCAAATCAAAATGACCCTGAGATTCCAACTTACACCAATCAGAATGGCTAAGATCAAAACCTCAGGTGAAAACATATGTTGGAGAGGATGTGGAAAAAGAGGAATACTCCTCCATTGCTGGTGGAATTGCAAATTGGTACAACCACTCTGGAAATCAATCTGGAGTTTCTTCAGAAAATTGAAAATAGATATTTCTGAAGACCCAGCTATACCACACTTGGAAATATACTCAAAAGATGCCCTACCATGCCACAGGGGTACGCGTTCCACTGTGTTCATAGCAGCCTTATTTGTGATATCCAGAAGCTGGAAACAACCTAGATATCCCATGACAGAAGAATGGATTCAGGAAATGTGGTTCATTTATACAATGGAATACTACTCAGCTGTTAATAACAAGGACAACCTGAGCTTTGCAGGCAATTGAATAGATTTAGAAAATATCATCATGAGTGAAGTAGCTCAGACCAGACCCCAAAGGAAATGTGTGGTATATACTCAGTAATAAGTAGATATTAGCAAAAAAACCAACCAACCAAGCAAACAAACAAACAAACAAAAGACAGAATACCTGAGATACAGTCCATAGAACTCAAAAAGGTCAACAAGCTGAAGTGCCAAGTGAGGACGCCTCAGTTTCACTTGCAAGAGAGAAGACAGCAATCACAAGTGAAGAGGGAGGGAGGGACCTGGGAAGGAAAGTAGACATGGCAGGGAAGAAGAGGAAGAGGGGAGAGAGGAGAACCTGATCTGACTTTTGTGGAGGGAAAAGGATTGAAGCCCTGAGAGCCAGCAAAAAGAATGGGAATAGGCAACCTTAGAAGATAGGCTGGGGGGACCCTCCAGGATGCACCGGAGACCTGGGAGTTGAGATACTCACAGGACTAAAAGGAAGGGACCCTAGATAAAATGCCTGACAGTAGGGAGAGGGAACTTATAGAACCTACCTTCAGCAGGAGGACAGAACTTCAAAAGAGTGAGAGGGGATCCATCCCAAAGTCATAACTCTGACCCATAATTGTTCCTGTCTGAAAGAATACGGGAATGGAAATGGAGAGGAGCTTGAGGAAAAGAAGGCCCAGCGACAGATTCAAAGTGGGATCCAGTGCAAGGGAAGGTCCCAAGGCCTGGCACTATTACTGATGCTATAGAGCGCTCACAAAAAGGGACCTAGCATGAGAACACTCCGGGAGACCCAACAAGCATCTGAAAGAGTCAGATGCAGATAATTGCACCCAACCAATGAACAGAAACAGCTGACCCCTGCTGTTGAATTAGGGAAGGCTGAATGAAGCTGAGGGCATCCTTGTAGGAGGTCCAGCAGTCTCAATTAATCTGGACCCCCAGAATGTCTCAAACACTGGGCCACCAAACAGACAGCATACGCCAGCTGATATGAGGCCCCTAGTACACATACAATAAAGCACTGTCAGGTCTGTGTTCAGTCAGAGGTGATACACCTAACTTTCAAGAGACTGGAGGCCCCAGGAAGTTTAGAGGTCAGATGGGGTGGGGTTTAGCAATATCCACGTGGAAACGGGGGGGCGGGGGGGGGAATGGTATGGCATGTGGAACAGTTGGAGGGTAGACAGGGGTTGGCAGGGTGGAGAATAAAATATGGAGTGTATAAAAATAATTAATTTTTTAAAATTATATTAAAAAAGAATAATAGGAAAAGAAGAGAGTGAAGATTCCAAACTCCAAGGACCAGAAAAATGTCTTAAGCAAGATCATAGAAGAAAATTTCCCCAACTTAAAGCGAGAGATGGCCATAAATGTACAAAAAGCCAAATAGATTGGACCAGAAAGAAAAATCCTCTCATCACATAATAATAAACATACTAAATACATACAACAAAGAAAATATTAAAAGTTGTAAGAGAAAAAGGCCAAGTAACATAAAATTGCAGACCTATTAGAATGACACCAGGCTTCTCAAAAGTCTACAAAAGCCAAAAGAGCCTGGATAGAGATCATGCAGACCTTAAGAGAACAAAAAACGTCAACTCAGGCTTCAGACGACTTCAAAACTCTCAATCATCATAGATGAAGAAACCAGAACATTCCATGACAAAAGCAAATTTAAGCAATACCTACCTACCAATCATCCATGATCAAAGCAATCATCCACCATGATCAAGTAGGCTTCATCACAGAGATGCAGGGATGGTTCAATATACAGAAATCTATCAATGTAATCCACTATATGAAGGAACTCAAATGAAAAAAAAAAAAACACATTATCTCTTCATTAGATGCTGAGAAAGTATTTGACAAAATCCATCACCCCTTCATGATACACGTAATCCACTATATAAAAAAAACACTCAAAGAAAAAAATCACATGACCATTTCATTAGATGCAGAGAAAGTATTTGACAAAATCCAATACCCTTTATGATAAAAGTCTTGGAAAGATCATAAATTCAAGGACCATACCTGATAATAGAAAAGCAATAAACAGCAAAGCAGTAGCCAACATCAAACTAAATGGAGAGAAACTTGAAGCAATCCCTCTAAAATCAAGAACTAGACAAGGCTGTCCATTCACCCCTACCTGTTCAATATAGTACTCAAAAACCTAGCAAAAGCAATTAGACAACAAAAGAAAGTAAAATGCAAACAAATTGGAATGGAAGAAATCAAAATATCATTATTTGTAGAAGATATTTGCCTAAGGGAGTACTACTCAGTTATTAAAAACAACAAATTCATGGAATTATTAGGCAAATGGGTGGAACTAGAAAATATCATCCTGAGGTAACCCAGTCACAAAAGAACACACATTTCATGCACTCACTAAAAAGTGGATATTAGCCCAGAAGCTTGGAGCACCCAAGATAGCATTCATAGACCAAATGAAGCTCAAGAAGAAGGAAGACTTCAGTACTTCTTAGAAGGGGGAACTAAATACCCACAGGAGGAGAAACAGAGACAAAATGTGGAGCAGAGACTGAAGGGAAGGCCATCAGGAGACTGCCCCACTTGGGGATTCATCTCTCATACAGTCACCAAACCCAGACACTATTGTGGATGTCAGCAAGTGCTTCCTGAAAGGAAGATGATATGGCTGTCTCCTGAGAGGCCCTGTAGGTGCCTGACAAATACAGAAGTGCATACTCACAGCCAACTAATGAACTAAGCACAGGGTCCCCAATGGAGGAGCTAGAGAAAGGGCCCAGGGAGCTGAAGGATCTTGCAGCCTTGTAGGAGGAGCAAAAATATGAACCAACCAACACCCCCGGAACTCCCAGGGACTAAACTACCAACCAAAGAGAACACATGGGGGAACCCATGGCTCCAGCCACATATGTTGAAGGGGATGGCCCTGTCAGACCTCAATGAGAGGAGAGGCCCTGGGTCCTGTGAAGGGTCCACGTCCCAGTGACAGGGAACGCCAGGATAGGGAAACAGGTGTGGGTGGGGTAGTAAACAGGTGGAGGAGGGATGGGATAGGGGTTTTTGGAGGGGAAATGAGGAGAGGGGATAACATTTGAAATGTGAATAAAGAAAATATCTAATAAAAAATGAGTGAAATAAAAAGTAACAAACACATTGAAAGTAAGAGCATTGTTACATCAGAGCAGGAGGAGGGAGCAAGATTAAAAGGAGAATGTAGAGCTTAATATCTTAAATATAAGGCAACTTTATAAAATAAGAGCAATATGCACAATGCAGAGAGAAATAGGCAAAAAGAAGAAACTACAGAGTGGAAGGAGCAGGTAGGACCCTCCTTACCACAGGACAGAACAGGTATTTTCTTGATAGCAAGGCAAGCTTAGTCGTACTAAAGAGGACAAAGCGTTCTGCTATGGACTTGGGTTAAATTCATTTAGCAACAAACTTGAAGAAGCTTTTCTTTCTCTATGCAATAAAGATTGGAGCTCATTTTTCATCCAGAATGAATGAGTTCATTCTGCGCTGGTGCTTGATCTTTTGCTCCAAATGCATTTGTAAGTATAGATGTGTGTGTGTGTGTGTGTGTGTGTGTGTGTGTGTAATTATGAGATAAGGATATAGCTTGGCCCAACTGGTTTTAATGGAGATATATGAATGTGTAAGCATGAATCCATATATAATTTTATGTGAGTTTATCCATATTTACTTATGTAAAAACATTCTTCTGCAAATTTGACTCTCTTCTTCTGGTTCAATAGAAGTTTATTGCTCCAAATGCCCCCCCCCCAGACAAACAAGCAAGAGGCATCTGGACACGAGGGGAAGGGTTCCAGCAAGCAATCCCTTACTTAATCCACTGCTGTTTTAAAATGAGGTGCTAAGTGCCAGTCTGATTTGAAGATGCTATAATTTTGGTTGTATGGTTTTGGCTTCTTTATCAAAAGACAAGTCTGTGTCTTTGATTGTATTCGGTTGATTAAACTGACTGTCCATGTCCACTATCATGCAATTTATATCACTGTTGCTCTGTAGTACAGCTTGAGGTCAGGGATGGTGATTCTTCCAGAAGTCTTGTTCAGAATTTTTTCTTTCATCCTGGTTTTTTGTTTTTCCATGTGAAACTGAGAATTGCTCTTTCCATGTCAGTAAATTATTGTGTTGCTATTTTGATGGGGATTGTATTGAATTAGTAGATTTCTTTTAGTAAGATGCCCATTTTTACTGTATTAAACCTACCAATCCATGAGAATGGGAGACCTTTCCATCCACTGATTTCCCAGCATGGTAATTCTAAAACTTCCTTCTTTCATGATCTACTGTCTGAGAAATCGAAAGTCCCACCTCTGTCTCCCTGTCCAGTCATTTGCTACCAGCAAATTTATTTAGCATTTAGCACATTCTGGGAGGAAGGACAGTGTCTCACACTTAGACATGCAAATTCTCCTATAATTTGGCTACCCCATTAAGATAATATTAGCAATAAACCAAATCTACAACTGTATATTCTTACTTGTAAGTGGATATTAGCCAAAGAGTAAAGAAGAAGGTTGAGGATTGACTCGGCTGGCATCAGAGGTGAGTGCCTGGGCAGGGCCATGCTGCACCACTTCTGATGGGGTAGAACAAACCCTTCAGGTTCCGGGATGCACTGCCTCATCAGGTGTCCTAGGATCCCGCTGGATGGAGGAGACCGGGCTCGGGAGGCCAAACTCAACTGGTCCATCCACAGCGTGTGGGGCGGAGGCCCTGGAGTCTGAGCTGGAGGCACCACCGAGGAGTGGCCTGGCTCGCAGGAGGCGCTGCTGTGACTGCTGCTGCCAGTTGCTGCCACGGGCACGCTGGGTGGTGGCTTCCTCCTCCTGCTCCTGGACATGAGTGGCAATGACCTCGCAGCTCTGGGACCAGAGCTGCTGACATTGAGCAGCCCGCGCATGCTTCTGGCCAGGAACAACCGGCTGGGCGGCCCAGGCTTGCTGCCCAAGGGCCTGCCTGGCCCATTCGCTGCTCTGCTGCAACCTCCAGGTGCTCAACCTCAGCTGCAGCAGCTTCCAGGAGCTGCCCGCCTAGCTGCTGGAGCTGCCAGAGTCTATGGGGGTCAGAAGAGGGCACCAGATCCCCTTGAACTGGAGTTAGAAGGTGCTGCTGTGAGCTTCTGTGTGGGTGCTGGGATCTGAACCCTCATCCTCTGCAAGTGCACTGAGCGCTCCCAACCCCAGAGTCCACTCTCCAGTCCCTCATCACATTAAAGGTTGAGGCAAGGACTCTCACTCAACCTGGAGCTGTGCAGTCCTGTTGGACTGGCCAGCAAGCTGCAGTCCTGGGTTAAGGAATGCACTGCCTCCTTTGATGTGATTATTAGGGTGGCTAAGGTCCTCTGGCTTGCACAGGGGGCACCGTCCTGGCTGACCGTCTCCCCAGCTCCTTAGGCAGCTTCTAGTTATTAGCTGTGTTATGGATGTGCACGCCTTGGATATTTTTTGTTATTGCAAAGCCGTGACTCTTGTCTGTGTCTGTTTGTGACTGTACTTAAGATCAAACCTACAGCTGTGATTCGACACCGAGTCACAGGGACAGTGGATACTGAGGTAATTGTCTATTTCATGGCTCACATGAGGGAACTGAGGGTGGACCTGTTAGAATGAGGTCTGTGGTCTGCATAGCGGTCAACAGGATTGGACATACATTTCACTTTTGTTTTCTGGGTGCTGTGGTGGGGCTGGGGACTCTGCCTTAGCCTTATTGTATCTGCTAAGGTTGGAGAGCAGCTCTGGGGGTGCCCCGGTTGGGGAATGACTCTTCAGAGTCTCCAAAGCATAGGTCTTGGCTGCCGCTCGAGCAGTGACTAATATCTTTGTAAGATGAGGTGATGACCAACAACCCAGACCGCCAGCTGTCACAGCAGTGGCTGCGACTGTAGTATTGGGAGCCTGACTGTGTGATCCTGCGGGCCGTGGCTGCTCCAGGAGCAGGCAGGGGTTAGAGTTGATGAACTGAGGATCAGGAGGGGAAACAGTTGCTCCAGGGCCTCCTGAGGGAGTGTCCCGTGTGCAAGCCTTCCCTCAGGTTTAATTTTGTTTCTCAATTTTAGTTTTATCTTATGTATATGGGTGGTTTGCCTGCATATTTCCGTATACCACATGCATGGCCGGTAATCGTGGAAGCCAGAATTGAGAACCAAAGTTACAGATAGTTGTGAGCCAACATGTGGGTGCTGGAAATTGAACTGAGGTCCTTTGGAAGAGCAGCCAGTGCTCTTAACAGTTACACCATCTCTCCAGTTCCCCTCGGGTTAAATTTTTATTTTTATTCCAGGGGATCTGTATTAGATTCTGAAAACTCACAAGGTAGTCCACACACAACAGTTTGTAACTTCAGTTCCAGGGGATCTGACGCCTCCTTCTGGCTTCTGCAGGCATTGCATGCATGTGGTACACAGAGATGTGTCAAAACACCCATACACATACAATAAAAATAAGTCCTAAAGACAATTTATTTTTATTACTTTTAAGTGTGTGTGTGTGTGTGTGTGTGTGTGTGTGTGAGCTTGGCAGTGGTGGGGCACGCCTTAATCCCAGTGCTTGGGGGGCAGAGGCAGATGGATTTCTGAGTTTGAAGCCAGCCTGGCCTACAGAGTGAGTTGCAGGACAGCCAGGGCTACACAGAGAAACCCTGTCTTGAAAAAAACCAAAAAAAACAAAAAACAAAACAAAAATGTGTGTGTGTGTGTGTGTGTGTGTGTGTGTGTGTGTGTGTGCATGACTACAGGTACCCTCAGAGGCCAAAGGTCTCAGATTTCCTGGAGTCGGAGTTATAGGGAGTTGTGAAGAGTAGGATGTGGGCGCCAGGAACTGAACTTGGGTCCTCTGCAGAAGCAGTCAGGGCTCTTAACTGCTGAGCCACCTCTCTGGCCCTGTTTGCCTGAGTTTTGAGTTGCACTCCTCCGTGGATGCCAGCTCCCCAAGGAGCTTGTGGCTCTGCCTCTGGGTCTCCAAGACCTGAGCTGCTGTCCTTTCTCTCAGGCTGTCCCTCTACTCTGGCCACTACTCCTTTGGCATGTACTGCATGTTGTTCCTGGCGGTGAGTACCCATCTCCTTCCCGGGGGACCTTATGGGGCCACGCCTTCCCTGGGCCTTGGTCTTCCCTTCTGCACAATGGGGTGTGTGGAGGAGGCACTAAGGGTGGGAGGCCTTGCGACTTTCACCCCGGGCTGGGCAGGCTGTGGACACTCGTTGGCCCAGCTGACAGCAGGCTGATGTCCTGATAGCTGTACGTGCAGGCCCGGCTCTGCTGGAAGTGGGCCCGGCTGCTGAGGCCCACCGTTCAGTTCTTCTTGGTGGCTTTTGCCATCTATGTGGGCTATACCCGAGTGTCTGACCACAAGCACCACTGGAGTGATGTCCTCGTCGGCCTCCTGCAGGGAGCCCTGGTGGCCTGCCTCACAGTGAGTGCTGCTTGCCTGACCTATAGTATCTGCTCCCCGCCTCTGATGCCCCGCGACCTCTGCCTGCTGTTCTGTCTCCCAGAGCTCGCCCCTTGTTGCTACTTTTGTTTCCAACCCAATTCCCCAGTAAAAGAAATGTCAATCGCTTAACAAAACAAGCTACAAGCCTAGATTGGGCAGATCTCCCGCTACACTACCCTATGCCCATCTATATTAGTCCATGTAACTTGCAGTTTCTCCAGGCCAGGAGCTTCTCTGCAGCCTAGCTGTGGATCCCCGTAGCCCCTCCCCTCCTATTTATCCCCCGTGGCTCCTCCCCTCGATTCTCAGCTCCTCCCCCTTCCTCCTGACCAATCATTGGCTCAAGCCTTTATTTGAAAAGTTAAGGTGGACTGGGCAAAGAAAATGCCCACACTTCAACTACAGGCAAATGCTGTCCAGAAAGGACAAAGGGACCTAGAAAAGCCAACTGTCAAGCTCTGCCAAGACCGAGTAAGCCAAGTCCTTCATAATTCCTGCTTCACATAAGTGTGTCAGATTCACTGGGCCAAAGGCTGAAGATAGATGTTCCAAAGTTATAGAGACATTACTGGGGAGTGTCCAGGAATCCGGCTGTCTCTGTCATTTCTATAATTTTGGGGAAGCTATGTCCCTGTCCTTCCTGTACACTCAGGTAAATTTTTATTCCTTCTCAAGTCTCTGATGGGGTTGAAAACTACAGAGTCTCACATTTAAGCTTGAGATATTTAGGATTTAAGAAGATGTTGTAGGTCTACAGGGATGTTTTAGGCTGGTAATGCAAATTAGGATAAAATTTGAATTAGGCACAAAATTTCGAATATACCGAAATTGGACATATAATAGAACATTTTTCCTTAATTGCCAAATACTATGGATTGAACATTATGAATGTAAATCCTACCAAACAGTTTCTATAAATGGCTCATAATTGTTATAATTGTATTCAGTTTATATTTTAAAGGAAAAGATCCTCTTATTGGACTAAAAGGGGGAATTGTAGAGAGAATATCTTGTGTATTGTATGGATGTATCACCTGACAATTAAAAAGCTTATGGTCTATGGCTTAGGCATAAAATAGGAAGCTGGACACCGAGGAGGCAGAAGGAATTCTGGGATAGAGACAGATGATAAGATTGGCCTGGGAAGATGCGAGGAGATGGATGCATGGTACCTGAGCACAGGTAACCAGCCATGTGGCAGAATGTACATTAAAAAATTGGGTTATCTAAATTATGATCTAGTAAGAGTTGACCCTAGCTATACGGCCAAGGTATTTTGAGTCTGAGTCTTATTTCTGGGAGCATAGGGGCTGGGAAGATCCCAGATAAAACATCTACACTCTTTCCCAAAGAAAGAGTGACCCTTAACAGAGGCCCGAACAAAGGGAAACCGAGGGGAGAGGGAGAGAGAGTGTTGGGGGGAGAGGCATATACATGGAAGCAGGGGGAAGGAGGAGGGAGACGGTTTGGGGTTCTTAGGGGAGGGGGGATATCAGTAAAGGTTTTACCATTGGCAATGTAAATAAAGATGATATTCAATTAAAAAAAGGTAAAAAAAAAAAAAAGAAAGAAAAGTTAAGGTGGGGAGAAGGTTCCCAAGGCAACTCCTCATCTGCAGCCCCTCTGAGGAGTAGAATTGGCATCAAACAGACCCTCACTGCTGGCCCCACCCATCCACATGAATACCCCCCCCCTCAGCTTCTCCCTCAGGGCCCCCAGAAGATGTCCTTTGTCTTCCAGTCCTACTCACTGCCTATCCCCCTCCCCAGGTCCGCTATGTTTCAGATTTCTTCAAATCCCGGCCGCCCCAGCCCTGCCAGGAGGGTGAAGAGCCAGAGCGCAAGCCCAGTCTGTCGCTGACGCTGACCCTTGGTGACCGACCCTAGCTGCTATGGAAGCTGGAAAGTCACCCGTGGGCCAGTCATGTGTTGGCCCCATGCCCCTGATCAGGCACTCCTGGCTTTGGAGCTGTCCCGGGGTCCTGGCTGGTGACTGTGGACCAGGGTCTTGGGTGCCTGTGTGGCCCTGAGTGTGGGCAGGGCCCATCGTCAGCATTCCTTGACTCTCACATGGCCTCAAAAGATGCGGTCCTGCTCGGAGGGCTTCTCTGGTCACCAGTGGATTTTCGAGGAGGGCCATCCCAGCATGGCCCCGGGAATGGTTGGCCTGAGACTGTTCACGAAGTCAGCACCCTCCCTGACAGCCCTGAAGGTGATAAATACTTTGTTTGCCTGCCTGGATAGGTGGCCTTGGGAAGATGGCTGCCAACCCTTGGACTGCCTGGAAGGTCACACATTGCTTTTGGTCTGAAACCTTTCCTCAAGCCTGTGGAAGATTACTGCTCGGGGCCTCCAAGCCCCTCCCTCAGGCTTGATGTGCTGTGCTGTCCCCACTCTGACCATGTGGACCAAATGTGTAGCCAGGCATTGGAAGTAGGTCCTCCTGGGTCTGCCCTTCCTGATTGTTTCAAAACACTTTAAGTTACTGTCTCATGGGAGGGTGTGTTATAAACTTTGTACCAAATGTCTCTGCTGTGCATGTTGCTTTTCAAGCTCTCCTGCTGAGGTAGAAGGTCCTCCTGCACCTATCTAACCTCTCAGTGCATCATAGTGCAGGACCTGCCAGTCTTAGCAGAGACTTGGGGGACAGAGAGACCTGTCCTGGGTGTCTTGTATATAGGCCAAGACAGAGGCCTCATAGCCACTGTGGCCTTCTTCTGTGCGTAGTGGATACTTAACCTAGGTCCAGCTTAGAAAACCGAGACCCTTCACGGTCAGTGCTGGTTAGGTGCCTGATCGTGCTCCCAGGGTGCCTGGCCGGTCTCCCAGGGGCAGCAGGAGGGGTGCAGGTCTTGCTGTATCCCAGGACAAGGTGTGTGTTTCTCTGGGAATGGGCGGGCTCCTTATGTCCTTCAGGTCTTTGGGTCTGGGAGCATGGGGGGACAGTCAAAAGTACCGACTCCCCCCTCCATTTCTTTCTTCTCCTTAGAGGCTGGGTCAGGATCCTCTGTATGCCACTGGCAGACACTAAAATCCAGGAGGCCCAAGGAATTCAGCCCAACTCAGAGAGCATGCCGGATGCCTCTGCCCTTGGTTGCTGGTGTTCAGCCTTTGACAGCCTGCATTTTCACGGGGATCCTCCCTGTTAAGTGATTGCGTGTCAGCATCCTCCAGCCAATACTCTGCACTGTAGGGTCCCACAGGTCCCAGATGTTCTGTTAGAGGCAGAAGTTCCCAGTGAAAAGGCAGGCTCACATCCTGAGCACAGCAGGGCTCTGCTTGTACAGATCTTCTGTTTGGCCTGACTGCAGTTGAACTGAACCTCTCCCAGGCACCCATGCCTGCCTCTGCCTCATTGCCCAGTGCTGGCTCTGTTTAGCAGGCACAGAGACTGTGGGTGTGGACACGTGCCTGTGACACTGGCACTGGGCAGCTGAGGTATTAGAATGGGGAGTGTGATATCAGCTTGGGTGACAGTGATTCTCCTGTGTGCCTGCGCATGTTCGTGTGTGTGTGTGTGTGTGTGTGTGTGTGTGTGTGTGTGTGTGTTTGCCTGTGGAAGTCAGAGGGCAACCTCAAGTGTCCATTCTTAGATGTTTTCTTTCTTTCTTTCTTTTTTTCTTTCTTTCCTTCCTTCTTTCTTTCTTTCTTTCCTCTTCTTCTTCTTCTTCTTCTTCTTCTTCTTCTTCTTCTTCTTCTTCTTCTTCTTCTTCTTCTTCTTCTTCTTCTTCTTCTTCTTCTTCTTCTTCTTCTTCTTCTTCTTCTTCTTCTTCTTCTTCTTCTTCTTCTTCTTCTTCTTCTTCTTCTTCTTCTTCTTCTTCTTCTTCTTCTTCTTCTTCTTCTTTTAATAAAACAAGGTCTCTAATTGGCCTGGAACCTTACCAAGTAGTCGACCTCACATTGTGGATTTCACACTTCATGTCAAGTCCCTAAAACAGTGGTTCTCAACATGGGGGGGGTCACAACACCCACAGGGGTCACGTACCAGACATCCTGCAAATCAGATATTTACATGATGTTTCATAATGGTATCAAAATTACAGTCATGCTGTAGCAATGGAATAATTTTGTGGTTGGAGAGATGGCCCAGTGGCTAGTGTGCATGGTAACTCATGACTGCCTGTTAGCTTCATCATCAGTGGTACCTGATACCTTCTTCTGACCACTGGGCACTGGGTACTGTACACGTGTGCCCATACCACTCCCTCCCAAATCCCATACACTTAAAATAAAACATTTTATTTATTTATTTATTTATTTATTTATTTATTTATTTATTTATTTATTCTTATTTATTCATTCATTCACCTGGTTGATGCCCTCCCTCTTGGTCTTCCCCTCACTCAAGAAGACAGGTCTTCCCCCCTGTCACCCACCTCCTTCTCCTCTTAGAGTACCTCCCTCCGGTATCCCCCAACCTTGTGCATCAAGTCTTTGCAGGATTACACATATCATCTTTTCACTGAGACCAGACGAGGTAACCAAGTTAGGGAAACATATTTCACAGCTTTAGGGATACACGCCACTCCACCTGTTGGAAGACCCACGTGAAGACCTAATTACACATTTGCTACATATGCGTGCGGAGGCCTAGGTCCAGGCCATTCAATCATTTTTGGTTGGTGATTCAGTCTCTGAGAGCCCACAGGGGTCCAGGTTAGTTGATCCTGTTGGTTTTCCTATGAGTTCCTATCCCCTTCCAGGCCCTCAATCCTTCCCCCAACTCTTCCATAAGATTCTTGTAATGGCTGTTCCTGGTTGTCAGATTGACTCATGTGGAATGAACTACAATTCAGAATTGAGGGGCATACTTGTGATCCAGATCTTGAGGCTGGAAGATACAAGTTTCTGATTTGGATCTTGGCATGGAGATCTTGAGGCATAGTGGCCATGAAAAGCTTAGGCCCAGGCAAGGTGGTACACGCCTTTAATCCTAGGGGACTGAGGCAAGGAGATCTCTGAGTTCCAGGTCAGCCTAGGACAAAGCAAGTTCCAGATCCAGGTGTGGTGGCATACTCCTTTAATCTGGGCCACACCTTCTGCTGGAGACCTACATAAGGACATTGAAGGAGGAAGATTCACTCTTCTTCACCCACTTGCACTTACTTGCCAGCACATCTGTTGGAAACTACTTCTACAGAAGACCAGCTGACACAACCAGCCTCTTGGGGACTGAGCAACTACTAGATCCTTGGACTTCCTATCCACAGCTGACCATTGTTGGCTTAGTTGGATTACAGACTGTAAGTCATCACAATAAATTCCCTCAATATAGAGAGACATTCCATAAGTTCTGTGACTCTAGAGAACCCTGACTAACACAAGTCCTCCAGTTCCATCCCATGTTTGGATGGTTCAGTCAGCTTCTGAGTGGAGCCTTTCAGAGGACAGTTATGTTCGGCTCCTGTTTGGAATCATAACAGAGTATCATCGTAGTGTCATGGACTGGTGCTTGCCCGTGGGTTGTGTCTCAAGTTGGGCTGGTTATTGGTTGGCCAATCCCTTAGTCTCTGCTCCATCTTAACCCCTCCATTTCTTGTAGACAGGATAAATTTTGGGTCAGAAGTTTTGTGGGTGGGTTGGTGTCCCTATCACTTCATTGGGGTTCCTGTCTGGCTACGGGAGGTGGCCTTTTCAGGCTTCATATCACTACTGCTGTGAGTGTCAGCTAAGGTCGTCCCCACTGATTTCTGGGGACCTCCCCCATCCCAGGTTTTTGGCACGTCCTTGTGATGCTTCCAGCCCCCAACCCTGTGAGTTGCAGATTTCCATTTATTCTCCTGGCCTTCTGGGCCCTTCTGTCTCCCCACCTGATCCTGAACCCTGTATCACCTCATTCACCTCCCTATCCCCTCTATCACCCAGTTCCCTCCCTCCGTCTATCTCCTATGACTCTTTTATTCCCTCTTCTAAGTGAGATTCAAGCATCCTCTCTTGAACCTTCCTTCTTGCTTACCTTCCTTGGGTCTGTGGAGTATAGCATTGGTATCTGTATTTTATGGCTAATATCCACATTGAAAGCAGCGCTTAGAGGAAAACCCATAGCTATGAGTCATTTCCCTGTCCCCCAAAGAAAGACAAAAAATGGAGAGAGCATACACTATCAGCTTAACAGCACACATGAAAGCTCTAGAACAAAAAGAAGAAAATACACCCAAGAGGAGTACCCAGCAGGAAATAATCAAACTTAGAACTGAAATTAACCAAGTAGAAACAAAAAGAACTACATGAAAACCACCAAAACCAGGGGTTGGTCCTTTAAGAAAATCAAAGGGAGACATAAGGACAGAAACTGAGGAAATGCAAAAATATTATTAGATCTTACTGCAGAACCCTATACTCAACAAAACTAGAAAATCTGGATGAAATGGACAATTTTCTAGACAGATACTAGGTACCAAAATTAAATCACGATCAGACAAACTATTTAAATATTCCCATAAGCCCAAAAGAAATAGAAGCATCCATTTAAATCTCCCAACAAGAAAAAGCACAAGACCAGATAGTTTTATACCAATATTGTTCAAAGTATTCCACATGCAATAAGGGCACATGCTCCACTATGTTCATAGCAGCCCTATTTGTAGTAGCCAGAAGCTGGAAAGAACCTAGGTGTCCTTCAACAGAGGAATGGATACAAAAAATGTGGTATATTTACACAATAGAGTACTATTCACCCACTAGAAACAATGAATTCATGAAATTCTTAGACAAATGTATGGAGCTGGAGAACATCTTACTAAGTGAGGTAACCCAGTCTCAAAAGATCAATCATGGTATGCACTCACTGATAAATGGATATTAGCCTAGAAACTTTGAATACCCAGGATATAATCCACAAATTAAATGATGTCCAAAAAGAATGGAGGAGTGGCTCCTGGTTCTGGAAAGACTCAGTGCAAGAGTATAGGGGAATTCCAGAACAGGGAAATGGGAAGGGGTGGATGGAAGAACAGGGCCTCGGAAGAGGGCTTATGGGACTTGCGGGGAGTGGGCACCCAGAAAAGAGGAAAACATTTGAAATGTATATAAAAATGTATCATTAAAAAAATAAATGAAAAAAAAGAGAGAAACTTGAAGCAATCCCACTAAAATCAGGGACTAGACAAGGTTGTCTACTCTCTCCTTACCTATTCAATATAGTACTCGAAATCCTAGGCAGAGCAGTTAGACAACAAAAGGAGGTCAAAGAGATACAAATTGGAAAGGAAGAAGTCAAAATATCACTATTTGCAGATGATATGACATAAGTGACACCAAAAGTTCCAACAGAGAGCTCCTACAGTTGAAATACAACTTCAGCAAGTGGCTGAATATAAAATTAAGTCAAACAAATCAGTAGCCTTTCTCTACACAAAAGATAAACAGGCTGAGAAAAAATTAGGGAAATAACATGCTTCACAATAGTCACAAATAATATAAAAACCTTGTGACTCTAACCAAGCAAGTGAAAGATCTGTATGACAAGAACTTCAAGTTCCTGAAGAAAGAAATTGAAGATGATTTCAGAAGATGGAAAGATCTCCAATCCTCACTGATTGGCAGGATTGATATAGTAAAAATGGCCATCTTGCCAAAAGCAATCTACAGATTAAATGCAACCCCCATCAAAATTGCAACTCAGTTCTTCATAGAGTTCGAAAGGGCAATACGCAAATTTATTTAGAATAACCAAAGCTTCAGGATAGCAAAAAAATGTTCTCAACAATAAAAGAACTTCTGTGGGAATCATCACCATCCCTAACCCCAGGCTGTGTTACAGAGCAATAGTCATAAAAACCACATGGTAGTGGAACAAAGACAGGCAGGTAGATCAGTGGAATAGAACTGAAGACACAGAAATGAACCCACACACCTATGGTCACTTGATCTGTGACAGAGGAGCTTAAACCACCCAGTGGAAAAGAATATTTTCAACAAGTGGTGCTGGTTTAACTGAAGGTCAGCATGTAGAAGAATGCAAATGGATCCAGTCTTATCTTCTCATACAAAGCTCAAGTGGATCAAGGACCTCCACATAAAACCAGATACACTGAAACCAATAGAAGAGAAAGTGGGGAAGAGCCTCGAGCACATGGGCACAGTAGAAAATTTCCTGAACAGAACACCAATGACTTGTGCTCTAAAATCAATAATTGACAAATGGGACCTCATATAATTGCAAAGCTTCTGTAAGGCAAAGGACACTGTCAAGAGGGCAAAACTGCCATCAACAGATTTGGAAAAGATCTTTACCAACCCTCCATACAACAGAGGGCTAATACCCAATAAATACAAACAACTCAAAAAGTTAGACTCCAGGAAAACACATAGCCCTAGTAAAAGCTGTGTACAGAGGTAAACAAATAAATCTCAACTGAGGAATATCAAATGGTCGAGAAGCACCTAAAGAAATGTTCACTATCATATGATCAGTGGAGCAGCTGGGACAGGAGCCCTCCTGTCACCATTTGCACCAGGGAGCCCAGCAGCTCCACTTCTCTCTGTGCACTGCCCACCAGGAGAGTGGGATCTCCCAGCAGAGCCTTCACTTCTGGGTGTGGAGATGAGATCCACAGTTTGTCTCCAATAACTGTCTGGAGGGGAAAGGTTAGGAATGCACAGGGCAGCCAGTGGAGCAGCTGGGACAGGAGCAGTCCACTCACCATCTGCACCATGGAGCCGAGAGGCTCCACAGCCATCTGCACACAGATCCTGTCAGAAGAGAGTTGGTCTCCTATGTGTGCTGACACAGGCTTACAGGCCCACAGGAGGGACAAGCTCCAGCCAAAGAAAGGAAGAACAATGAACACCAGAGATAACCAGATGGCAAAGGCAAGCGCAAAGTCATAAGCAACAGAAACTAAAGCTATTTGGCAACATCAGAAACCAGTTCTCCCGCTATAGCAATCCTGGATACTCCAACACACCAGAAACACAAGAGCTGGATTTAAAATCACATCTCATGATGCTGATAGAAGACTTTAAGAATAACATTAGTAACTTCCTTTATAGAAATACAGGAGAAAACAGGTAAATAGATAGAAGCCCCTAAATAATTACAGAAAAACACACACAAACAAGTGAAGGAACTGAATAAAACCATCCAGGATCTAAAAATGGAAGTTGAAAATTTAAGAAATCACAAAGAGAGACAACACTGGAGATAGAAAACCTAGGAAAGAAATCAGGAGTAATAGCTGCAAGCATCACCAACAGAATACAAGAGAAAGAAGAGAGAATCTCGGGTGCAGAAGATAGAAAACATTGACACAGCAGTCAAAGAAACACAAAATGCAAAAACCTCCTGACTGAAAACATCCAGTGTAGAGAGCCTTATTGGGGTGCCATGCCACCTGGCAGGAACTTGACATTGACCAAGATGAAGTTCTTCTCCCAGTCTCTGAGCAGAAATTCCTCTGTTAGCCATAATCCTCTCCACCTAGGGTAGAGCACTCAGACCAAGGTGAAGTTCTTTGTTCCTCCAGATTTACAAATTCCTGAATTAAGTAGGTGACCCACCCAGCTGCCTGAGCAGTTTAGCCAATGCCAAGTGAACAGCCAGACCAGTTCCCCAGAACACACCCTGGAATTTGGGGGAAGAGTCTTACCTGAAACCTTAAAATTCTGAGTCCTCCATTAAACCTTGAGGCTTTGAGCAGGTGCTGTTGTCTTGGTCTCCATCTCTTTCCCCCACCTTTCCATGCATCCCCACCTTCCCTTCTAGGGAACCTATTCCATGTAACTGTGGGCAGTTACAGATTGGCGCCCGACAAGTGTCCAGGCACAGGAAGGTCTCCTGAGGGGACCCTGTCTCGGCAAAGCTTTGCAGAAAATAGAAAAAGACAGTACCCTGCATGGGGAGCAAATACAGGAGCTAAATACTAACACTAGTCTAAAATTTCATCTTTTTTGAAGCTGTTGTTGTCGGTGCAGAAGGATACAGGCTAAGTGGGACAGCGTAGACCCAACACTGAGTTTGCTTAGGAGGTGACAGTGGGAAATGGGATAGGAACTTCAAAACAGGCATTTGTCCGCAGCCTTCAAGAGCTGCTTCAGGAGAAAGAGTAGGGTTTGAAAAACAATGGTTAGAAGGTTTTTTTGGATCAGATAGATTCTTGTTGCCCATGGTTCCGAGAAAAAAAGAACTTTATATAAGAGAACCTGGGAAAAAAATGGAAAAGCGCTAAGAGCCACCAAGGCAGATAATACTACCCTCTGCCTCCGGATGCTTATAAAAGATGCTACTGATGAGGAGATCTCACAGGCACCAGATATCACACTTGAGGAATCTCAAGAAGGAAGCCTGCCAGAGAGGACTTCCTCAGAAAAGAGTCTTCTCAACCCTAACTTAGAAAGATCTAGAGACACTACTGAAGAGCTAACATTAGAGGAGGAAGCTCATTCAGATGAAGGAGCTGCCTAATATTATGGTGAGGATTGGCCTCCTAGTGCACCTTCTGCTCTGCCTATGGCCTCTACTGTAGGAGATGATACCAAGATGGAGATGCAATTACATGAACTGGAGTTTGAAATTAAGTTGCAGAAAGGGTATCAAATGCAGGAAGGAGCAGTGATCCTGAGACACACCAGTCACCACAAGAAAGAGCTGTAAGTCAGGCTCACAGGGAAAGACAGGACACATCTAACTTTGTCATTGAGATCATAGACCAGCAGAATATAGTTAGACAATATCAGACCTTGGAGTTCAAAGTGATAAAGGAATTAAAGACAGCTGTGGCACAGCATAGCCCTAGCTCCTTTTCCACAAGCTTTATTGAATACTGTGATGCAGTCAAATTTAACCCCACAAGATTGGAAGATTCTATGTAAGGCTACTTTGTCAGGAGGTGATATCTTGCTTTGGAATTCTGAATGGCATGAAGCTAGTAAGAGAACTGCCGGGATGAATCAGGTAATCCAGATTGGGACACTAACATGCAACTAGGAGAAGGTCAATATGGAGGCAATGCTAATCAGATTGGGTTCCCTGTTGGACTGTATGCACAGGTTGCAATGGCTGCCCACCACTCGTGGAATCAATTACCGACTAAAGGGGATCTCAGTGGAAGTTTAGCAAGCATTAGACAGGCACTTGATGAACTTTTTCAGGATTTTGTGGATAGGCTACTGAAATCAGCTAATAGAATTTTTGGAACTTCTCAAGCAGAATCTTTGTCTCACAATTGGCTTATGAGAATGCTAATGCAGCTTGTCATACCACCATTAGACCTTACAAGGGACGGATAGACTTAGCTGGGTATATTTGCCTTTGTGCAGAGATTGGGCCTTCGTACAATCAAAGTCTAGCTATGGCTACAGCTTTGCAAGGAACCACCATTCAAGCGATACTCTCACAGAGAGGAGAGAATAAAATGTGTTTTAAATGTGGAGGTTTGGGTCATTTTAGAAGTGATTGCCCTAGGAACAGAGGCGCTGTAAGTGGGCAATCAAGTTATCCCCAGGAGTTTGTCCTAGATGCAGGAAAGGTAATCACTGGGCCAGGCACTGTAAATCTAAGATATATTCAGGGCTGTTCTGTGTCGGGAACCAGGCAGAGGGGCCAGCCTCAGGGAGAGGGGCCAACCTCAGGCAGAGGGCCAGCCTCAGGCAGAGGGGCCAGCCACCCCCAGATGCCCACAGCAAGCATTTTGTGGGGCCATGAAGCCGCTGCCAGGCCAGGGACATCTGTTTTTGAATTTTCAGGGCAACACCAGGCAGCTCAGGATTGGACATCTATTCCACCTCCCATGTTGTATTAACCCCAGAAATGGGAGTTCAGACCCTGCCTACAGGAGTTTTCGGACCTTTTCCTGCAGAAACTTGTGGATTGCTTCTAGGACAAAGCAGTACTATTGTAAAAGAACTGCAGGGTTATCCAGGTTCATAGACAATGATTATGAGGGAGAAATTAAAATTATGGCTGCTTCCATTCATGGTATTATAACTATACCTGCTAACCAAAGAATTGCTCAACTTAGTTCCCTTGTATCAACTAACTACCTTCCAGATTCCAGTAAGAGAGGACAGAGTGGCTTTGGTTCCTCTGTTGTGTACTGGGTTCAATCTATTACTAGTAAGAGATCTAACCTTAAATTAACAATTGAGGGAAAAAACTTTGAAGGATTAATAGATGCTGGAGCTGATTTGACAATTATTAGAGGACAAGACTGGCCTTCAACTTGTCCCTTGTCAGATATGCTCACTCACCTCTGAGGGATTGGTTATGCCAATAACCCAAAGCAAAGCGCTAAACTTCTAACCTGCAAAGATGAAGAAGGCAATTCAGGACAAATTCAGCCTTATGCCAAATTTGCCTACTACCCTTTGGGGGAAAGAGATCTCTTCTCACAGGTGGATTTATAGTGTGTAGTCCTAATAAGGTAGTGGCTACCGCTTTACAGTAAATTGCTTTCACTATGTTTGGGTATGGGCCTTGAATTCCTGATCTCTCCAAGATTTTATCATGAAGGGATGCTGAATTTTGTCAAAAGCGATTTCAGCATCTAATAAAATGACCATGCCGGTTTTTTTTAATTTTGTTTATGTAGTGGATTACATTGATGGATTTGCATATATTGTACCATCTCTGCATCCCTGGGATGAAGCCTACTTGATGATGGTGAATTATTGTTTTGATGCATTCTTTGATTCGGCTGGCCAGAGTTTTGTTGAGTATTTTTGCATCAATGTTCATAAAGGAAATTGGTCTTAACTTTTCTTTCCTTGTTTGGTCTTTGTTTGGTTTAGGTATAAGTATTATTGTGGCTTCATAGAATGAATTGGCTGGTGTTCCTTGTGTTTCTATTTTGTGGAATAGTTTGAAGAGTATTGGTATTAACTCTTCTTTGACGATCTGATAGAATTCCCCACTAAACCCATCTGGTCCTGGGCTTTTTTTCCCCCTTGGGAGACTCTTAACAACTGCTTCTATTTCAACAGGATTAATGTAACTATTTAGATGCTATTTAGATGGTTTATCTGATCCCGTTTTAACGCTGTCACCTGGTATGTGTCTAGAAAATTGTCCATTTTGTTCAGATTTTCCAATTTTGTTGAGTATTAGCTCTTGTAGTAGTATCTGGTGATTTCTTAATTTCCACAGTTTCCATTTTTTTTCCATGAGACAGGGTTTCTCTGTATATCCCTGGCTGTCCTGGAACTCACTCTGTAGACTAGGCTGGCTTTGAACTCTGGAATCTGCCTGCCTCTGCCTCCCAAGTGCTGGGAATTAAAGGCATGTGACACTACCGCCTGGCTAGTTTCTATTGTTATATCTCCCTTTTCATTTCTGATTTTATTAATTTGGGGAGAGCCTCTGTGCCCTCTGGTTAGTCTGGCTAAGGGTTTATCTCTCTGGTTGATTTTCTCAAAGAACCACCTCCTGGTTTCGTTGATTCTTTGTATAGTTCTTTTTGTTTCTATTTGGTTGATTTCAGTCCTGAGTTTGGTTATTTCCTGAAGTTTACTCCTCTTGGGTGTATTTGCTTTCTTTTGTTCTTTAACTTTTAGGTGTGTTGTCAAGCTGCTAGCATAAGCTCCATTTTTTTGGAGACACTTAGAGCTCTGAGTTTTCCTCTTAGCACTGCTTTCATTGTGTCCCATAAGTTTTGGCATGATGATGTGTCCTCATGTTCATTAATTTCTATAAAGTCTTTAATTTCTTTCTTTATTTCTCGCTTGAGCAAGCTATCATCGAGTAGAACATTGTTCAGCGTCCCTGATTATGTATATTTTTTGCTGTTTTTGTTTGAACTAAAGTCCAGCCTTAGGCCGTAGTGATCTGATAGGGTGCATGGAATTATTTCAATATTCCTGTATCTGTTGAGACCTCTTTTGTGACCAATTAATTATACGGTCAATTTTGGAGAAGGTACCATGAGGTGCTGAGAAGAAAGTATATTCTTTTTGTTTAGGGTGGAATGTTCTATTAATATCTGTTAGATCCATTTAGTCCATAACTTCAGTTAGTTTTACTGTTTCTCTGTTTAGCTTGTGTTTCCATGATTTGTCCATTGCTGAGTGTGGGGTGTTGAAGTCTCCCACTGTTATTGTGTGGGGTCCAATGTATGCTTTGAGCTTTAATAAAGTTTCTTTTATTAATGTGGGTATCCCTGCATTTGGAGCATAGATGTTCACAACTGAGAGTTCATCTTGGTAGATTTTTCCTTTGACCACTATGAAGTGTCCCTCCTTATCTTTTTTTGACAACTTTTGGTTGAAAGTTGATTTTATTTGATATAAGAATGGCCACTCCAGCTTGTTTCTTGGGACCATTTGCTTGGGAAATTGTTTTCCAACTTTCGACTGTGAGGTAGTGACTGTCTTTGTTACTGAGGTAGGTTTCTCGTGTGAAGAAAATTGTTGGGTCCTGTTAACATATCCAGTCTGTTAGTCTATGGCTTTTTATTGGGGAATTGAGACCATTGATGTTAAGAGATATTAAGGAAAAGCGATTGCGACTTTCTGTTATTTACATTGTTAAAAGTGGAATACTGATTGTGTGGCTATCTTCTTTTGGGATTGTTGAAAGAAGATTACTTTCTTGCTTTTTCTAGTGTGTAGTTTCCCTCCTTGTGTTGGTATTTTCTACTCATTATCCTTTGTAGGGCTGGGTTTATGGAAAGATATTGTGTAAATTCGGTTTTGTCATGGAATGTCTTGTTTTCTTTGCCTATGGTAATTGAGAGTTTTGTTGGGTATAGTAGCATGGACTGACATTTATGTTCTCTTAGGATTTGTATGACATCTGTCCAGGATCTTCTAGCTTTCATAGTTTCTGGTGAGAAGTCTGGTGTAATTCTGATAGGTCTGCTTTTATATGTTTCTTGACCTTTTTCCCTTACTGCTTTTAATATTTTTTCTTTGTTTAGTGCATTTGGTGTTTAAATTATGTGATGGGAGGGGTTTCTGTTTTGGTCCAGTCTATTTGGAGTTCTGTAGGCTTCTTGTATGTTCATGGGCATCTCTCTCTTTAGGTTAGGGAAGTTTTCTTCTATAATTTTGTTGAAGATATTTACTGGCCCTTTAAATTGTAAATCTTTTCTCTCTTGTATACCTATAATCCTTAGGTATATAATCTTCTCATTCTGTCCTGGATTTCCTGCATGATTTGAGTTACAAACTTTTTGTATTTTGCATTTTCTGTGATTGTTGAGTCCATGCTTTCTCTGGTATCTTCAGCCCCTGAGATTCTTCTTTCTCCTGTATTCTGTTACTGATGTTTGCATCTATGACTCCTGATTTCTTTACAATGTTTTCTATCTCCAGAGTTGTCTCCCTTTGTGATTTCTTTGTTGTTTCTACTTCCATATTTAGACTCTGGATGGTTTTGTTCAGTTCCTTCGCTTGTTTGTGTTTTCCTATAATTCTTTAAGGAGTTTTTGTGATTCCTCTTTAAGGGCTTCTACCTGTTGACCCATGTTTGCTTTTATTTCTTTAAGGGATTTTTGTGTTTCCTTTTTAAAGGACTTCTTGTTGACTCATGTTCTCCTGTATTTCTTTAAGGGAATTATTTATGTCCTTCTTGAAGTCCTCTGTCAGCATCATGAGACGTGATTTTCAATCTAGATCTTGCCTTTGTGTTGTGTTAGGTGTATCCAGGATTGGCTGTTATGGGAGATCTAGATTTGGATGGTGCCATGTTGCCTTGGTTTCTGTTGGTAATGTTCTCGTGTTTGCCTTTTGCCATCTGGTTATCTCTGGTGTTAGCTGGTCTTGCTGTCTCTAACTGTGGCTTCTCTGTCCTGCAAGCCTGTGTATCTGTACTCCTGGGATTCCTGTTCTCTCTGTGCACACTGGTATGTAGGCACTCCTGGGAGACCAGCTCTCCTGTGGTGGTGTTTGTGGATGTAGCTCTGTGGTCCAGGATCATCACCATGCTCCCAGGCCTCTCCACACTCCTGCAGAGGGACAAAATGTCCTGAGTGCAGTGGGCTCTTTATGATGTATCAGGAGACGTTGTCTTCACTATAGCAGACCCAAAGTCCCTGAGTGATTCTGGTTCTCAAATGCTCTGAGTGCAGCTGATTCTCTAGAATGTATCAGAAAATGGTGTTTTCACTATAGCAGACCTGGAAAGAGTCTGCCCCAGTAGAAATGACAGGCAGCCGTGGCACATATTATCCTTTTATCAGATGTAGGGTTGGTAAAGAGATTTTCCCATTCTGAAGGTTGTTGCTTTGTCCTATTGACAGTGTCCTTTGCCTTACAGATAACAGGAAGGTCATGAAGAAGGAATATCAATCTGCGGATGCTTCACTTCTATTTAGAAAAGAGAACAAAATAATCACAAGAGGTAGAGGGTGGGAGGGACTTTGAAGGAAGAGAGGAGGGAGAGAAAAAAAGATGGAGCAGGATCAGGTGTGGGAGGAGACTGGGGATATGTAAAGAGGGTCAGGAAATTGAACGGAGGTCTGTACCAATGGCAGATGGGAACTGGGGGTAGTCAACAGGAAGTCCCAGAGCAAGGAAAGCAAGAGGCTCCCAGGACCCTATGGGGATGACTTTAGCTGAAATATCTAACAAAATATGGAGAGAGAAACTATAGAGACCATATCCAGAGGTTAGGCACAGCCCCTGGTTGAGGGATGGGGTCACTCACCCTTCTTAAAATTTTAATGTACAATTACTCCTGTCTAAAGGAAATACAGGGACAAAGAATGGTACAGAGACTGAAGGAGAGGCCATCCATAGACTGCCCCACCAGGGAATCCATCCCATATGCAGCCACCAAACTCATTCTCTATTGTTGATGCCAACAAGTACTTGCTGATGGGAGCCTGATAAGGCTCTCTCCTGAGAGGCTCTGCCAGACCCTTACTGATACAGGCAAGGATGCTTGCAGCCAACCATCAGACTGAACATGGGGACCCCAGTGGAGGAGTTAGGGGAAGGATGAATAAGATGATGAGGTTTGTAACCCCATCGGAAGTAAAACAATATCCACAAACCAGACCCCCCCAGAGCTCTGAGGAATTAAACCACCAACCAAAGAATACACATGGAGGGACCATGGCTCCAGCTGTATTGGTAGCAGAGGATGGGATTATCTGGAAACAGTGGGAAGGGAGGAACTTGGTCCTATGAAGGTTTGATGCCCCAGTATAGGAGAATGGTAGGGCATAGAGGCAGGAATGAGTGGTGAGTGGGGGAGAATCCTCATAGATGCAGGGGGAGGGAGGGTGGGATAGGGTTTTTTTTTTAATTTACAGAAGTTTTTGCTTACCTGTATCATTCACCTACACGTGCCTATACATTCTTTTAGTTATTATGTTGTACAACCTTCATGGCAATCAAACTAACAGGAAAATGCAAGCACGTCTACACTACAGAACAATGTATTTATTCTGCCTTAAATTGTTTTATTGATTGAAAATAGTCCCTGCTTATGAAACATTTGTTGCGTGACTCCATGAAGGAAACATAGAGACCCCCTCAGCATATGATATGTTCTTTGGAGAAATGGGGGGAATTTCTCTAATACCCTCATGTAAAAAAAAGAAAAAAAGGAATGAGTTGTTAAGAGGGCAATGAATTATATATATATATATATATATATATATATATATATATATATATATATATATATATATATATATTCATTGTTCCAGGATGGATAAAGAACAAATTATTAACCTGATTTCTACCTTGAAATTAAGTTATGCATCTGAAGTAATAACTTCACCTTGGTAGTAGGTTACACAACAATGTGACACAAATGTGGCACAAAGGGTATGCAGTAGTAAACTGACCAAGTATTGGTATATAGACATGCATGTATGAAAGATAGAATTGTCTCAGAACCCTAAGAACCATACGAGAGTAAAAAGTGAACTTAAGACCAATACTATTAAGTTTTTTGGAGCATGGTGCACCTTTAATTAAGTTCATCAGTTCTTGGTATGGGTCTTTAATGTGTATTTATATTTTTCCAACAATGATTTCCTTTGATGTGATATGTGGGCATTATCTTGAAAGGCTCTCGAATAAATTATTTCTTGGTAAACATTTTAGGCCATAAACACAGAGGCAGAAAGCAACACTGGGGTGTTTCAGTCTTGGAGTAATTATTGTGATTTCTAGTGGAAATGAAAGCATGTCCTTTGATGCTGTAACCTGTTTGTCACTGAGTGAGGTGACTCATATGGATAGCCTGAAGGATAAAGTGCCATAGAATTCTCACAGGGTGAATGGAAGTATCCTTGCACATATCTCTGGCTGATTAGAGTGTAATATTCTGTCATCATGTCAACAACAACAGTGCAAACATACACACACACTCACACACACACAGGGCACACATGCAAACACATATGAGCACTGAATATATATACATGTAACACACCATAGGTTGTACCATGCCACGACTTATTTCTTGGCAGAAACATCTCTTAATATGCTCTTCTCTTGGCTTTTTATCTTCCGGTTTTTACTGATGCGAACACCCATCTGGATCATTGCAGCCCCTTTTGGCCTAACAGAATCAGAATATGTACTGCAACATGATGGGTCTGTGGTCATTGGTGCATTTTTTCCTCTCTTAAGTGACTCTGCTTCAAGATTAAAAATAGATTAGAAAACATTACCTTTGGGCACATCTAATGATTTATGGTAAGTGATTTGTATCAACTCATTTTTAAATATTCGTTTGTCCTACTTTAAGTGTGGATTTGAACCTTATTCCAAAAATTTCTCCTCATGAGGTTTCCTTCATATATTCCATTCCAAGATCATCTGTTTAATTTTCTTTTCTTGATGACTCCTTATGTCCTCTCAAGTGAGAAGAGAAATATGTCATTACAGAGTTTTGTGTTTCATATTTGGTCATTGCAGTTTGATCACCTTTCACCATGCTGTCTGTAATTCCTCAGACTGTGAGCACATTTCATGCCAGTCCTGTACTACAAGGGATGTTGGCAGTAGCCTAACACAACACTTCAGAGAATCGCGGAGTTTTATTTGTGATTGTATTAGAGCAGGTAATACCTTTGAAATCTGTGACATTGTAATACCTCCTCAGGTTCTAGAGTGATCAGTGTTGTTTGTGTCAGCTGACACAGATTTGAATGCAGTGATGGCAGAATTAGAAATTTATCTCTCTTCACTTTTATTTTCTATCCTTAACATTTTGCAGAGTATTGAAAGCTAATGTTTTTTAATTTATATTATTTCAGATTTTTATTCATTACAACCTATTTAATTTATAAATTTCCACTATGCAATACTTGATTTCATGAATTCATTCATACAGGAATATTCTGAGATTATGTCACTGAAGGCTCTTTCCTAGACAGTCTAATATCTGCAGGAACAGCAGATCTAGATAAAGTTTGCTTCAACTTCCTTGGTAATCTCAGACATAAATAGCAATGTACAATAATTTTTCAAGGAAATAAAGTGTATATTGTAGCATGCTGAAATTTCTATCAGGGTTTATATAAACTAAAGAACTGAAATAGAGAAACAAAGTACACACTCAACTCTGAATTCAACCTGGGGAAGGAAAACTGTGCAATGAATGTTCTGCTTCTGGTTAGTTGCTGGAAAATTGCTGAATGTCTAAGTAGATTTAGTCTATGTAGAAACATTGCTAACACTTTGCTAGCAAATTGGTATGGTGATAAATTGTTAGGTCAAGGCAGTGTAGAAGGGAAATGATTCAGAAATAAAACATCATTAGGTGAAGAAGACATCTTTTCATATTTTGAAATAAATTTTAATATTAAAGATGATCAGAGTGATCCAAAAAATCACAACTAGCTGAAATATTTCATGTGGCTCTCTAAATGCCCCAGGTATATATCTTTTTTAACTTTGCAAGAACCATTGATGCATTTGATAAATCTTTTACACTGTTGTGCAGTTGCACCACGTCAGGAACCACTTGGCACTATTCCCCATGTCTGTCCAAGAGAGTGTAGTGGGAGCAGTCTCACTGCAAAAGCACATTTGCAGTAGAACAGCTCATCAAATACTAGAAAGTGGAAAATGACTTCTCAGATGATTTAACAGGATATGAAATAAGACAACAGAATTTGGGAAGTGATTTCTTTTTTCATGTATGATAAATATATGTATAAAGTATAAATATATTAAATATATTTATATTCGCCTTATTTAATGTAATTTAAAATTATCTAGTTTTGTACAAGAAAGGGTATCTGAATATAAAGTATTCATATAAAGTAAATATAGAGTAAGATCTATTAAATTTCATTCATGCTTCTGATTAAATCTTTTATAATAGAGTGATGCGGTGCACAGTCATTTTGAAAAAGGATCTTTCTGACATTCTTCCTTTTCCGTTTCTATGTGCACAAGTGCAAGCGTCAGGGTCACAATGAACACAATGTTCATGTGCTTTAGAGTGGCTAGAATTATGAGCCTTAACACTGGAGTTTCAATTTACGTGTGTGTAATTGAACCCATTTTCTGATTTTTTATTATTAATCCATTTTGCAATAGTTTAGTGGAAGGTATTTTTTTAATCAAAAAATATTTTGGAATCAAAAACAGAAGGCAAGCATGAAAACCCCAAGCTGAAGTGTTTCCCAATAAAATGAAGTCTGCATGTTTGATCCATTTTATATACTGGTGTTTATAAAACTATAACTTTTTTCAGCAAAAATATTGCTAGTGATGCCTTCAGTTACAAGGATATTTGGTGGATTTCAAATTACCCAAAACATCCTAATCATTAAACCGTAGTATTTTTGGTGTAAGGTGATTTAAATTAACAAAATAACATGACAATAGTACTGTGGAAGTGAAAGTACATAGTAATAAACAAAAGAACAAGTTCTTCTGGTTTTTTTTTGTTTTGTTTTTATTTTTTGTTTGTTGTTTTTGTTTTTTGGAGACAGGGCTTCTCTGTATAGCCCTGGCTGTCCTGGAACTCACTCAGTAGACCAGGCTGGCGTCGAACTCAGAAATCTGCCTGCCTCTTGTCTCCCAGAGTGCTGGGATTACATGTGTGTGTAACCACCGCCTGGCAAAGAACAAGTTCTTTATACACACATGACACTAATATTTGTTACATTTGGGCTATTCTTGCATTGTCCCTTAATCCCTATTTCTTACTTGCTGTCTCCAAATCTGTACCTCAGAACTAATCCACTTGTCAGTGAGAACATGCCATGTTCATCTTCCTGGGTCTGGATAAGCTTGCTCTGGATAAATAATTCTACTTCCAAATTCCATGATGCTCTATTAAAGAGTTGTGTACTATGGCAGTATGTAAACTTAACACATTTTGTCTATTCTTTGACTGAGGGATATCTAGATTGCTTCTGGTTTCTGGCTGTTATGCAGTAAGTTGCAAAGAACATGGTTGAGCAAATGTCCTTGGGCACAACTGTAGAATATTTTGATGTATGCTCAGAAGAGGTATGGCTGGCTATTGAGTTGCTGATGGACAAGGTCACTGTAGAAGTTTGCCATGAATGGAGGAGCAAGCACATCCTTTCTTGAGGTCCTCACCAGCGTCAACTGTCACTTTTGTTTCTGATCTTAGCCCAGCAGACATGTGTCAGATGAAATCACGGAATCATTTTGATTTACATTTTTCTGTTGAATTTTGAACATTTATTTAAATGTTTCCCAGACACTTAAGATTTTTCTGTTGAAAATTCTGTTTAGATCTGTACTGCATTTTAATTGAAATATTTGATTTGTTGTTTTCTAGTCTCTTGAGTACTCTAAATATTTTGGAAAATAGCTATCTGCAAGAAGTGGAATTGGTGAATATCTTTCTGCATTCTGAAGACTGCTGTTTTGAACAACTGGTCTTTCCTTGGCCTTACCAAACCTTTTTTATTATCATTTTATTAGCTGTGATAATGTATAGCAACTGCATGATTGGTGTTCTGTTCAGAAAGTCTTTCCTCTTCAATGCGTGCAACGGTTTGCCCTAATTTCTCTAGGATTAGATTCAGTATTTCTGGTCTAATGTTAATATCTTTGATCTATTTGGAATTTAGGTTTGTGCAAAACCTGGATGTGCAACTAATTGCATTCTATAATCATTGACATCTAGTGAGACCACAACAATTCATGGAAAATACTTTCTTATTTACAGTTGTATAATTTTTGGATTTTTATCTGAGATCAATTGTCCATAGGTGTATGGATTCCAATAAGGGTTTTTTCGTTTAATTCTATTAATAAACCTGTTTGTTTTAAGCTAAAATAATGATGGTTTTATTACTATTGCTGTGTAGTACAGTTTGAAATCAGGGAAAGTAATACCTTGGGATTTTCTTTATTGTACATAATTGTTTTATCTACAGTGGGATTTTATTTCTACGTATGAAGTTACATATTCTTTTAAGTTTTGAAAAGTATTCTGTTGTAATTTTGATAATGATTAAGTTGAAACAGGAGATTTCTTTTGATTAGAAGGCCATTTTCATTATGTTGATCCTACTATTGCATCAGCTCTTGAGATCTTTCTGTCTTCTGACATCTTCAATTTATTTTCAATGACTGAACATTTTTATTATACATGTTTTTAACTTGCTTGGTGTTTGTTACCACAAGATTTTTATATAATTTGTGGCTGTTGTATAGAGTGGTTCACTAGCAATCTCTTCCTTGGTGTCCTTATTGATTCCATATATGATGGTTATTGATAATATTTGGTTAGTTTAGTATATGTGACTTTGGACTCAGTTATTTATATTATCATATCATCTGTGAATAGTGATATTTTGATAGCTTCCTTTTCAATTTGAATTCCCATAAACTCCTCTTCTGTTTTATTGTTCAATCTACAACTTCAAGTACTATATTAAATAGTTCTGGAGATAGTGGACAGCTTTGTCTTCTTCCTGATGTTTGAAGAATTGCTTTCTTGGATTTAGGCTTGGTGTAAACTGGCTTTCTTAAGTGTATGCCCCTTATACCACAGATCAGTAGAAAACTATTTATCTTTAAAGGTTTCTCCATGTTTTCAAATGCTGTTTCAGCATTTAATGACATGATTATGCACTTTTTTTCAGGTTTTTCATACTGTGGATTACATTGAAAGATTTGTATATATTTAACCATTTCATCATCTCAGAGATGAGACCCGGTTGATCATAGTAGATGATGTTAATGCCCTTTCAGTTCTTTGCAAGTCTTTTATTGAGTAGTTTCACCTACTTTCAGTAGAAATTTTTCTACAACAGGCTTTCTTATACTCTGTGGTGTTTGGTCATTAGAGTGTCAGTGGCATCATAAAATGAATTGGGCAATGTTCCTTTTGAATATATTTCTAGGAAGATTAGCATTAGTCTTTCTTTGAGAGTCTTGTTGAATTCTCCTCTAAATCCATCTGACCCTGACCTTCAGTTTTTTTTTTTTTTTTTTTTTTTTTTTGTTGTTGTTGTTGTTGTTGCTTTGCTTTAACTGAATGATTTTAATGACTTCTTCTATATCCTTTGGGGCTACAGGACAATTTGCACTGCTTATCTGATTTTCATTTAACTGTGGTAAGTAGTATTTATGAAGAAAACTGTCCCTTTCTTTCACCAATTATGTGGAAGAAGGGTCTTTAAAGGAGGAACTAATGATTATTTGAATTTCTTTGTTATCTTTGGTTGTTTGCCTCTTTTTCTTTCTGAATTTGGTAATTTGGGTACAGCTTTCGTGTCTTTTAGGCAGTTTGGATAAACATTTTTTCATCCTGTTTGTTTTAGAGAATCAACTCTTGTTTAACTGATTGTTTTGTTCTTTCTGTTTCAGTTGTAATAATTTCAGCCATGTGTTTGACTGTTTCCTACCATGCAATTATCTTGCCTGTGTTTGCTTCTTTTTATTGTAGAATATTCTGGTGTGCTGTTAAGTTGAATGTAGAAGATCTCTCCAATTTCTTTATGAAAGTACATACTGCTTTAACATTTCCTATTTGCACAATGTCATTGAGTCCACAACTTTGATTATGATCTGTATTCATTTTCATTGAATAGCAACGAAGTTTTTAATTTCTTCCTTTATTTATACCTTGATCCAGTAGTTATTCTGAAGAGATAGCTTCAGTGTCCATGAGTTACTATGCTATTTGTTGTTCTGTCATTGATGATAGATTACAAGTGATGTCATTGTTGATAGCCTGTTAATTAGTATTTTCCTGATCAAATATAAAGGTTTATTTCAATGTTTTTATGAGTTTAAATATACTTTGTGAATAATTATGTGGTAATTTTCTAAGAGTGTTAGAGGAGGTGCTCAGAAGAAGGTATTTTCTTTTGTGTTTGGGCGAAATAATTTTTAGTTATCTGCTATGTCCATTTGGTTCATATTGTCTATTACATCTACAATTTCTATGTTTAGTTTTTGTCTGATATGTCCAGACTATTGGTGAGCGTGGAATATTGAAATCTTGCACTACAAGGGTGTGAAGGATGATGGGATTTGAGCTTTAGTAATGTTTCTTTTCAAATATTGGTGCCCTTGAATTTGAGGCATAGTTGTTGAGAATTGAAGTATACTATTGGTAGACGTTTCCTTGGTAAGTATGAAGTCCACTTCCCCATCTCCTTTTGGCAATTTTAGCTGGAAGTCTATCTTGTTAGACGTGACCTTACTGATCTTCTTGGATATTGGTTTGGAAACCCCTTCCAGGCCTTAATTCTGAGATAATTTTTTTTATCTTTGATGTTGAATAGTGTTTGTATTATGCAGCAAAGTAACATCTTGATTTTGTAGTCATTTTATTTGGTTGTGTTGTTTTTCAGGGAATTATGTCCATTGGTAATGAGAGACAATGATTAATGATTATTAACTCTTGTTATTTTATTTTAGGTATTGATGTTGGTGGTAGGGTGGAGTGTATGTTTGCTTTGCTGCTTTTGTTATGCTGGTATGAGATTATTTATTGCCTGAATTTTCAGGGCTACATTTGACATCCTTTAGTTTGAATTTTTCTACAAGTACATTCTGTACTTTGTCTTTCTCATGGTCTATCTCGATTTCTTCATCTATTGTTAGTGAAGTTTTCACTGGGTAAAATACTATCCATGGATATCTCTGGTCTCTTGGAGTCTATATGAAATCTGCCTGGGCCCACATGGCTTTTAGAGTGTCTCTTAAGAATTCTGATGTAATTCTATTTGGTATGCCTTTATATATTACTTTCCATTTTCTCTTTTAGTTTTAATCCTTTTTTGTATTTCTTCTTTTCTTTCTTTTCTTTTGTGTACTTAGTGTTTTGATTATTATGTAGCAGGAATGTTTACTTAGCTTGTCTTTTTGGTAATTTGTAAGCTTCTTGCATATTATAGGCAACTCTTTCTATAGGATATGACATTTTTATTCTAAGGCTTTGTTAAAATATCCTGGATTTCTGACATGGGGATTCTCTACTTCTCCTATTTCTATGTGTGTAACTTTGTTTTTTATATTGTCCAAGATTTTTCTGGATGTTTTGGGTCTGGAATTTTTTAAAATTTAACATTTTATTTGAATGATATATCTATTTTATCTATGCTGTCTTCTTTTTTCTTATACAAATACATTATTTATCATTTTTGTTTATATTTATAATGAGAATTCCCTTCCCAGTTCCACTTCCACAAAGCTCCCAATCACATTGCCCCTCACCCCCCTACTCTTTACCTCTATGAGTGTGCTCCTCCACCCACTCACCCCGTACTGCCTCACCAGTCTAGCATCCCTTTACACAGAGAATCATGCCTCCTTACCCTCCCTTGATGTCAGAGAAGGCCATCCTCTTCTCCATATGTATCTGGAATCATGTCTTCTTTCATGTACAATCGTTGGTTGCTTGTTTAGTCCCTGGGAGGCCTGGATGGTCCAGTTACTTGATGCTGCTCTTCATATGGGGTTGCAATCCCCTTCAGCTCCTACAGTTCTTCCCCTTCTCTTCTATTGGGGTTCCTGCGTTCAGTCCAGTAGTTGCCTGTTAGTTTCTCCATTAGTAATAATCAGTTGCTGGCATGACCTCTCAGAGAATAGTCATACCAGGCTCCTTCCAGCAAGCCCTTGACATCAACAATATTGTGGGTGTTTGCTTCTACAGGTAGGATGAATTCCTCTCGTGGTGGCCTCTAGATGGCTTTTACTTCAGTCTCTCTTCCATTTTTGTCTCTCTCTTTCCTTTGGACAGGAATATTTCTGGGTTTAAAGTTTTGAATTACATGGGTGGCATCATGATTCAACTGGGGGTCATGACTATCCACTGGAGGTTGTGTGTAGAGGTTTTGTATCTCTTTCTTGGATATTACTACTAAAGCCATCCCCATTGCATCCTGGGAGCCTCTCACTTTTCTGGAGTCTGGGACTGTCTTCTGGTTGCCCCAATTTTGACATCTCCACTGCTACTTGTTTCTGTTTTATTTTCTGTCTTCTCCCCTGTCTCTTCTATTACCTGTTCATGCCCCTCCTTTTTGCCCTCCTGCTCCTCTATCCCTCTCTGGTTGCTCCTGTTCTCTAACTCTGCTGGTTTGCTTTATAGTTCTTTAATTATGTTTAGGTATGGAATTGAATTCCGGATCTCTCCTATACTTTTAGCATGAGGGGGTGTTTTATTTTGTCAAAAGTTTTTCAGGATCCAATGAGAAGATCATGTGGGTTTTTGTTTGTTTGACATTGTTTATATAATGGATTAAGTTGATGGATTTCCATATATTGAACCATCTCTGCAACCCTGAGATGAAGCACAATTGATCATGGTGAATAATCATTTTGATGTGTTCTTGGATTCATTTTGCTAGAATTCTATTGAATATTTTTACAGCAATATTCATAAGGGAAATTGTTAACTGTTCTGAAATTCTCTTTCTTTGTTGGGTCTTTGTGTGGTTTAGCATAAATGAGGCTTTACAAAGCATAAATGAGGCTTTGTAAAATGTATTGGGTAGTGTTCCTTCTGTTTTTATTTTGTGAAAGAGTTTGGGTTTATTGGTATTAAGACATCTTTGATTCTGATAGAAATCTACCCTCAAATCTTCTGGCCCTGTGCATTTATTTATTAATTTATTTTTACTATTTTTTTATTGAGTATCTTCTTCATTTAGATTGCCAATTGTAAAACCTTTCCCAATTTACCAACTCCCAAAAGCCCCCCTCCCCAAAGATTCCCTACACCTCCTCCCACCCCCTGCCTCCACATATATGCCCCTCTACCCGACACAGTCCCACCTTCCCCCCCCATTCCCCCTGTTCGTTTCCCTTTGTTGGGGGCCTCTATTGAGCCTTTATATGACCAAAGACCACTCCTCTCACTGATGCCTAACAAGGCCTTCCTCTGACACATTTTTGGCTGGAACCATGTGTACCCCTTTGTTGATAGTTCAGTCCCTGGGAGTCTTGGGGTGTCTGGGTGTCTGAAGTCATTGTTCTTCCCAAGGTGTCTATATACTCCTTCAGTCCTCCGGACCACCCTCCATATCCTCCATTGGGGACCACAAGCCCAGTCTAATAATTGGTTGCTAGTTTCTGCCTCTGTATTTGTAAGGCTCTGCAGGGCCCCTCTAGAGACAGCCATGGCATGCTCCTTTTGGTACATGCTTCTTGTCGTAGTATCAGCGTTTGTTGACTGTTTATAGGATGAATCTCCACGTAGGGCAGTCACTGGGTGGCCTTTACTTCAGACTCTGCTCCACACATTGCCTCCCTTATTGCTCCTGTGAGTATTATGGATACAGAAACTGTGGTATATATACACAATGGAATACTATTCAGCTATTAAAAACAATGAATTCATGAAATTCTTAGGCAAATGGATGGAACTGGAAAGTGTCATCCTGAGTGAGGTAACCTAGTCACAAATGAATGCACATGGTATGCACTCACTAATAAGCGGATGCTAGTCCAAAAGCTCAAAATAAACAATTTACAATTCACCCAGAACAGGAAGCTCAAGAAGAAGGAGGACTTAAGTGAGGGTGCTATGGTTCCTCTGAGAAAGGGACTTCCAGTTTTGTTGAGTATAGTCTATGGTATTAGGACCTGATAATTTCTTTAAATTTCCTCCATCTCTGTTGCTATGTCTCCCTTTTCATTTATGACATTGTTAATTTGGATACTGTCTCTGTGTTGTCTTGTTAGTTTGGCTAAGTATTTCCACTATCTTGTTGATAAAGAAACAGCAACTGCTTTTGCTGATTCTTTATATAGTTCTTTTTGTTTCTACTTGGTTGATTTCATCCTCGAGTTTGATTATTTCCAGCTGTCTACTCCTCTTTGGTGTATTTGCTTATTTCTGTAAGACAGCTTTCAGGTGTGCTGTTAAACTGCTAGTGTATGCTCCCTCTAGTTACTTTTTGGAGGCACTCAGAGCTATGAGCTTTCCTCTTAGCACTGCTTTCACTGTGCCCCATAAGTTTGGGTATGTTGTGTCTTTCATCTTCATTGAATTCTAAAAGTCTTTCTTTTCCTTCTTTATTTCTTTCCTGACCAAGTTAACATTGAGGAGATAGATGTTCAACTTCCATGTGTACATGGGCTTCCTGTTTTTGTAGTTATCGAAGATCAGCCTCATTCTGTGGTAGTCTGATAGAATACATGGGATTAACTCAAAATTCTTGGATCTGTTGATGCTTATTTTGTGTCCAAATTATATGGTAGATAATTTGAGAAGGTACCATGGTGAGAAGAAGGTTTATTATTTTGCTTTAGGGTTAAATCATCTGTAATTAGCAGTTAAATCCATTTGTTTCATAAATTCTGTTAGTTTCACTGTGTCTCTCTCTTTAGTTTCTGTATCCATGATCTGACCATTGGTTAGATTGAAATATTAAAGTGCCCCACTGTTATTGTGAGGTTCATTGTGTGCTTTGAACTTTAATAAAATTTCTATTATGAATGTGGGTGCCCTTGCAATTGTAGCACAGATGTTCAGAATTGAGAGCTCTCCTTGGAATATTTTTCATATGTTGAGTATGAACTGTCCTTCCTTATCTTTTTTGAAAACTTTTGGTTGTAAGTAGATTTTATTCAATATTGAAATCGCTACTCCAGCTTCCTTCCTGAGATCATTTGCTTTGAAAATTGTTTTCCAGCCCTTTACCCTGAGGTAGTTTCTGTTTTTGTCTGTGAGCTATGCTTCCTGTATGCAGCAAAATGCTGTACCCTGTTCACATATCCAGTCTGTTAGTCTATATCTTTTTTATTGGGGAATTGAGTCTATTGATATTCAGAGATGTTAGGAAATAGTGATTGTTGTTTCCTGTTATTTTTGTTGTTAGAGATGAAATTATGTTCTTTTCTTTTGGGTATCTTCTTTGGGGTTCCTTGAAAGAAGATTACTTTCTTCTGTTTCTAGGGTGTAGTTTCCCTCCTCCTGTTGGAATTTTCCATTTGTTACCCTTTGCAGGGTTGAATTTGTAGAAAGATAGTAGCCTGGGCTGGCATTTGTCTTCTCTTAGTGTTTGTATGATATCTGCTGAGGATCTTCTAGCTCTCATAGTTTCTGTTTAGAAGTCTGGTGTAATCCTGATAGGTCTGCCTTTATATGTTACCTGACCTTTTAAACTTACCGCTTTTAATATTCTTTATTTGTTTTGTGCATTTTGTGTTTTGACTATTATGTAATGGGAGGAATTTCTGTTCTGGTTCAGTCTGTTTGGAGTTCTGTAGGCTTCTTATATATTCATGGGCATCTCTTTCTTTAGGTTATGGAAGTTTTCTTCTATAATTTTATTGAAGATATTTACTTGCCCTCTCTGTCGGGAATCTTTGTTCTATTCTATACCTATTATCCTTAGGTTTTGTCTTTTCATTGTGTCTTGGATTCCCAGGATGTTTTGAGTTAGGAACTTTTTTCATTTTGTGGTTTCTTTGATTGTTGTGTCAATATTTTCTATGGTGTCTTCTGCACCTTAGATTCTCTCTTCTATCTTTTGTATTCTGTTGGAGGTGCTTGCATCTATGAGTCCTGATCTCTCTCCTAGTTTTTCTATCTTCAGTGTTGTCTCCTTTTGTTTCCTTTGTTGTTTCTATTTCCATTTTTAATCATGGATGGTTTTGTTCAGTTCCTTAACTTATTTGGTTGTGTTTTCCTATAATTCTTTAAGGTATTTTTGTGTTTCCTCTTTAACACTTTCTACCTGTTTTCCTGCATTTTCCTGTATTTCTTTAAGGGAGTTATTTATGTACTTACAGTCCTCTATCATTATCATGAGATTTGATTTTAAATGAGAGCCTTGATTTCTGGTTTGTTGGTGTATCCAGGGCTTGCTGTGGTGGGAGATGTGGGTTATGCTGATGACAAGTAGCCTTGGTTTCTGTTGTTTATGTCCTTCCCCTTGGCTCTTGCCATCTAGTTATCTCTGGTGTTAGTTGGTATTCTTGTCCCTGATTGTGGCTTGTCCCTTCTGCAAGTCTGCGTGTCAGCACTCCTTTGATATCAGTTCTCTCTGGGAGGAATTCTCTCTGTGGCCCATGGTTAACTCTGGGCAGAGACTGAAACCCAAGCGATTCTATCTCACACTTCTCCTTGATTCCTGCGATCTGAGGACTCTGGTCAGGTCCCTCAGAGCAGATTGGTAGTCTTATAACTGCTCATAGGTTTGTCATCACTACTTGGAGACTAACTCTCTATTGGCAGTATTTTGGTATAGAGAGCTGGTGCACAGGTTCAGCTCTGGGATAGAAACCAGAAGTGAAACTAGATGTTGTTTGTTTGCAGGGAATATATCCTGTCAATGTTGCAGCTTCAGAGCTTATGTGGGCTTCTATGAGTGCTCATCAGTGAGGAAAAGCAGAAATCACCGAATCACTTGAGGCTAGGCGTTCATATGTTATTCTGACCTTCAGACCTGACTGTCCTCTTTAGCAGTGAAGTCCTACTATGTTGACTCCTTTCTTTCTCCTGTATTTTAGAATTATTTAGTGGAGAGCATCTAAATTAGCCAAAAGGTCAAGAAGCGATAACTTAGGTACTTTTAACAATATTTGTGACGTCACAGTGGAATTTTTCTACTTTTTCATTTTCTTTGAGATAGGGTTAATGTATATCCAGGGTTGTCTGGAAGCAAGATATAGACAGACTCATTTGTAATTTACAGATAGGCCTGCTTCTGCATGTTTAATAAGGTTGTATGTAGTAGACTCATGCATCCACCAGTGGTATAGATAGTGACAGATGCTTTTCAATATTTTAAGGCATAAGAGTTTTAGGTGGGCAAATTACCAGAAAACTTTGAAACTCTCCACTGTAATACCTGCCACTATGTCCTGGATGTGGTCCACTTTACTTTTCTGCTCATCTTCAGGTCCATCCAGAAACCACAGTGTCCTGCTAGCAAGACTCCCACCTTTGATTTCTGCTTTGAAGTATCCCTATATCTCCTGGAAGTTTTGCTATTCACTTTCTTCCCAGCTATTGGTAGTCAGATATATCTTACGTCCTAAAGGCAAGTGAGGAAGGATGTATGTTCACAAAATGTCAGGCCAGTGATGGTCTGTAGAAATAGCAAAACCCAGAACTGACAACTAAGCCAGTGCTTTACTCCCTGAAAGATTAGAATTCAGCAATCCAATAATAGTGACAAAACATCACACAATGTGCGCCAACATAGAAACTTGCCACCAATCTTGATACTTTTCCTAGTTTTCTTTCTTTCTTTCTTTCTTTCTTTCTTTCTTTCTTTCTTTCTTTCTTTCTTTCTTTCCATTTTTCTTTTTTTCTTTCTTTCTTTCTTTCTTTCTTTCTTTCTTTCTTTCTTTCTTTCTTTCTTTCTTTCTTTCTTTTTTTGGATTTGGTTTTTTTTTGAGACTGGGTTTCTCTGTTCCCTGAGACAGAGTTCCTTGGCTGTCCTGGAACTCACCCTGTAGACCAGGCTGGCCACGAACTCAGAAATCTGCCTGCCTCTGCCTCCCAGAGTGCTGGGATTACAGGCGTGTGCCACTGCCACCCAGCTCCTAGTTTTCTTAAGGAGATGAGTCTGGGATTGAAGAAAAAGCCAGAAACCTAGTAAGCTTGAGTATGTCTGAGACGCTGGCACTCTGGTACCCAGGCACCCACCAGAGATTGTAGGCATCTCCTAACTCCCTACTACATTCCTGAATTGGACATTTGCCGTATTTTCCACATAAGGACATAAGACTTGTGATCACACACCACAAAACATAGTTTTCCATGCAAATGAGGTACCTAGTGGCTCTGAGGGTTTACACAATATGATTCCCTTTCTAGCCATTCCATCTTGCAAAAGTTATTTAATCTCTGGCCCACACAGAGAAGGTTGCATCCATCTATTTTCCAGGGTAAACCAAAAATGAACAGGTTTTTCAAAAGCCAAATCTTGCCACAGATAGACTGAATTCACAAAGTGAGCTCTTTCATAATAGTATATCACATGAATCTGGTGGCTTCATGAAAAATAAACTATTTTTCATAGTTTGGCATACTGGAAGATAAGAAGAGTGGATAATTAGTAAAGAAATATATTTCATACTACGACAGAATTATGTTATATTTCCACATCTGGAAGTCAGGGAAAGCAAACTCTCTTAGATATATAATTAATAAGTTTTGCTCTTCAGCATATCATTTGAAATGAAGAATTTGTTGAAGGACTGTGTGTTCTAAGCAAACACAAGCTTTCAGAATATAAAAGCCATTGCTCTAAAGTTATAGGTATAATAGTTATGAGTTCCTAATATGAATGCTGTGATACTTCTATGCAGGATGGATATACGAAACTACCAACTTGTTTTGGCCATGTTATTTGCCATCAATGAAATCAACTTGAACCCTCATGTTTTACCAAACACGTCTCTGGGACTTGAGATATATGATCTCCCAGATACTGAAAGGAACATTCTGAAGAGTGTATTCTATTGGCTCACAGGTTTGAGCATATTTATCCCTAATTACAATTGTAGAAAAAAGTGGAAATCGGCTGCTACACTTACTGGAATATCATGGAAATCATCTGAAATCATTGGGACATTGTTGGGTCTTTACAAATTTCCTCAGGTGAGTGCACATGATGTGAGTGGTGGGAAGCCAGCTTTCTTTTCTCAGAATTAGCTGTTTGCAAAATGAAAAGGAGAGATTTTGATTAATTGGCATTAAAGAGCAAATAGAAAGACAAGTACGTTCACACTCTGTTATTTTTTTTTTTTTACTTTGATGTAGAGTAAGGAGGGTGAACAGTACACAAGGCAATTTAAAACTTTAATAGTTTTCAATAATTTTTCTGGAAACACTCAGGAGATGAGATGTGACATTAAGAACTATTGAGCAGAGTATCAACTTTATAACTTAAATCGGGTTTTTAAGACTAAGACTATTTAAATGGCATTTATTGTTCTCATTTTTAAAATACTGATTTCCTTTCAGCTTACTGTTGGGCCTTTTGATCATGCAGAGATTGACACAAATCAGTTTACATCTGTGTACCAGGTAGCCCCCAAAGACACAGCTCTGTTCTGTGGTATTGCCTCTTTGATGCTTCATTTCAGCTGGACCTGGGTGGGACTGCTCATCACAGATGACCACAAAGGTTCTCAGTTTGCATCAGATTTTAGAATGGAGATGGAAAAGAACAAAGCCTGCATAGCTTTTGTGGAAACAGTATCATATGTGGGAGAATCAATATATTATTTGCTAAGACATGATCAGATGCGTACTCTAGAGTCATCTGCAGATGTGATTGTAATTTATGAACACAATAATTTCCTATTAACTATAATAGTAAATATCCATAGAAAGTACACAATGAATAAAATCTGGGTTATGAATAAAAAATGGATTAGCCCAAGTATTCATCCATATACACTGTCACATTTATCCCATGGGGCTCACTTTTTCACCCCATCATGGGGAGATTGTTGGTTTCATAAAATTTATGCAGGAAGCCAATCCTGTTAAGTACCCAGAAGATACTTTTCTTCTTATCTTGTGGATGATTTTTTTCAATTGCTCAAGATTGCATTCTGCACGTAAAATCATTGAAAAGTGTCTGCCCAATGCCTCTTTGGGATTGTTGCCAGGGAGTCTTTTTGAAATGGTCATGACTGAAGAGAGTTACAATGTGTACAATGCTGTGTATGCAGTGGCCCACAGTCTCCATGAGAAGAATCTCAATCAAATACAAGTTCAACCACAGGCAAATATTGATAGGACTCTGTTATCCCCCTGGCAGGTAATGTGCCTTTCTTTGTATTTTAAATTCACCAATAGATGCCTGAAAAGCTCTCAAACTAGTAATACTATATTATTTTTCCATTCAATAACCTATAAGACATAGTGCATATTTCAGTGCTTAGATAACAATATAGTTCAATGTCTATGTATATGATAAGTGGCCTGTAGAAGATTCTGTTCAACAGACTAATTCTTCTTTTTTGTAGAAATAGCAGAGATACCTGGGCATGGTGGCACATGCCTGTAATCCCAGCACTTGGGAGGCAGAAGTAGGCAGATTTCTGAGTCCGAGACCAGCTTGGTCTACAGAGTGAGTTCCAGGACAGCTAGGACTACACAGAGAAACCCTGTCTTGAAAAAGAACCAAAACCCCCAAGCAAACAAAAAAAAAAAATAGCAGAGATATTTGTCTTGATAATTTCTCAGTAGAAAAACCAAGACTTTCATTAATGTGCCGATCCCTGAGGAATCTTCATGTCTTAGAGTTGGGAATACCCAGGGGATGCTCCACCATCTCAGAGAAGTTGATGGGGGTTGGGTGGTGAGATGGATTAGTCTAAAAAGAGGAACTGCAATCAGGATGGAACTGAATAATTACATTGAAAAGCATACAAAACCTATAAAAAAGGAAATGTAGATCCAAATTCTAGAGTAGATTTAGAAAGTAGAATGGGAATTGCCAAGAAAATGTGATTATAGGGTAAAGGCAATGAAAATGTTGTTTAGAGGATACCCCACTTTAGATAAATAAGAATAATTTGGTCTTTCACAGCATGACATACAGTTAGTTGTGATGGGTAGTCATAGTTGTCAATGTGACTGCATCTGCAATCCAAATCCAAGTGCCAAGCTGCTGGGTCTCCTGGGGTTACCCTGTTAAGCTGTCTTGAGAGGCATGTGTCAGGCGACTTTTGGGCGTTAGGTCATTGGATCTAGGGAAATGTTAAGTGACTTTTTATTCATAGGAACTATAAGCACTCTTTAAGTCAGTGAAGCATACAGGACAACTGTGTATCTCTGGGTTACATAGAAGTCAACATACATGTAAATCATGGCTACCAATTCATGTTAAGCTATGCTTTCTAGTTTGAAAACTGCCATTGTATTCTATGTTGCTAAGTTTATAAAACATTTGATTGTTTGAAATGCATTTTCTCATTCTTGCAAATAAACCAGAACAAAAAGAAAAAAGAAAGAAGAAAAAAAATCCAGGTTTTCAAGTTCATTTTCCACAAAATATATACAAAATTCCTGTATGCCATTAGCATAAGTATGTGCTCTAAATCAGCCCACTCCTACTATCCACCAAACTCAAATAACTTCATCTTAAACATTGAGGCTGTGAAAATGTCCGGAAATATAAGGATATACCTAGTTTTTCAAAGAAGTTGAGATCTGTTCACTCCATAGTCCTTGAACATTTCGTAGTACTTGGAAGAGTAATAAGATCGTTTCTTTAAACCATGGCAAAGTAATAGGCTCTTATGTAGCATTTTAAAGATTCTTGGAATTATATTGTATTCTATTAGATAATAGTGATAGAAGTGAAGTAGTTTCAATCTTTTGAAAAGGGATAAAAAGTTGTGACTTGTTTGCTGTATTATCTTTGATCATTTGGTTCTTCTTGGCCTGGCATTTTCTATGCAAACTGACATTTAAGAAATAAATTATATTTATTTTCTCCTAAGGTTTCTTTTGTTGTGTTCAATCCCATAGATAATTAATTAAAACAGTGTTAACATCATACCTTATTGTCAGGAAATAACTCCTTATTCATAATTAAATTATAAATCCATAACTTCAACTTCATCATACGATTTCTCATATCTTTTAGCTTCACCCTTTTCTGAAGAATATTCAATTCAAAAACTCTGTTGGTGACCCTGTGGTTCTGGACTGGAAAAGGATGGCTGATCCAGAGTATGATATTCACAATGTTTGGAACTTTCCATCAGGTCTTTCACTATTGGTGAAAGTGGGTACATTTGTTCCTAGTGCTTCCAAGGGGGAACAGCTGATGATATCTGAATACATGATTAACTGGCCCATAGGATTTACAGAGGTGTGATTCTAAGTAAATCTTATATGCTTCTTGATGTAGTAAATCTTGGTTGTTAATAATTACCCCATCAATACACTCATAACTATTATTATTAAGAGTTTTACTGATCGCTCATTCTTGTGGAAGTGTTTTAAATATTTTTAAATTATCTAATTCTTTTGACCTTTAAAGAAAGGTTATCAGTTAGTACTTTCTGATGTCATTGTAACATAAGAGATATCAGGCTGTTTACATTAACTTCTAGAGTCCAAGGTAAATTTTTTTTCAAAATAACATAAATTGAACTTCCCTGAGAAGAGGAATCTTAGTATAGATAGTATTTCTGATCTTCTTTCATCAAGGAAAACCTGTCGAGTATTATCATAAAACATGGTAGTATGAGGGACCATTAATATGGGAGATATTTCCCTAATTTATTAAAAAATGGGATTAGAAAGAAATTAGTGTAAAAAACACCCTTACCAATAATAACCACAAATAATGTAAACTATTTTGATGTATCTCTAACCAAGGAAATCAAAGACGTGTATGAAAACAAATTCAAGTCCTTGAAGAAATAAATTGAAGAAGATGTGAGAAGATGGAAACCTCTTTCATCCTCATGGATGAATTTGATTAATCTAGTGAAAATTGGAAATTTAGAGTGTTACCTAAATTTTACAAATTTAATAAAGGAATCTACAGATACAGTGTAATTCCTATGAAAATTCTCACACAATTATTTACAGACCTTCAAAGAGCAATTCTCAACTTCATATGGAAAAAACAAGAACCAAGGATAGCTAAATGAACCTGAACAATAAAAGAACTTTGGGAGAAATCACCATCCTTGCCCTCAAAATGTAATACTGAGCAATGGTATAAAACCTTTATAGTTTCCTATAAAATGAAAGTAGTTGATCAGTGGAATGAAATCAGCTCCCTGTAGTACATTTACAGACACTTGATTTTTGACAGAAGCCAAACCTTACAATGGAAAAAGAAAGAAAGCATCTTCAACAAATGATATCTCTCCTACTGAATATATGCTTATAGAAGAAGGCAAATAGACCAATATTTATCACTCTGAAGACACCCAAGACCAAGTGCATCAAAAACCTTAACATATTGAAAAGATATGGAGAGAGGGGGCAGCCTTGTCTAGTCCCTGATTTTAGTGGGATTGCCTCAAGTTTCTCTCCATTTAGTTTGATGTTGGCTACCGGTTTGCTGTATATTGCTTTTACTATGTTTAGGTGTGGGCCTTGTATTCCTGTCTTTTCCAAGATTTTTAGCATGAAAGGATGCTGAATTTTGTCAAATGCTTTTTCAGCATCTAATGAAATGGCCATGTGTTTTTTTTTCTTTGAGTTTGTTTATGTAGTGGATAGCATTTATGGATTTCCATATATTGAACCATCCCTGCATCCCTGGGATGAAGCCTACTTGATCATGGTGGATGATCGTTTTGATGTGTTCTTGGATTCAGTGGGCAAGAATTTTATTTAGTATTTTTGCATCGATGTTCATAAGGGAGATTGTCCTGAAATTCTCTTTCTTAGTTGGGTCTTTGTGTGGTTTTGGTATCAGCGTAATAGTGGCTTCGAAGAAGGAGTTTGGTAGTGTTCTTTCTGTTTCTATTTGGTGGAAGAGTTTGAAGAGTATTGGTGTTAAGTCTTCTTTGAAGGTCTGATAGAATTCTGCACTGAAACCATCTGGTCATGTGCTTTTATTGGTTGGAAGCCTATCTATGACCCCTTCTATTTCTTTAGGGGTTATGGGTCTGTTTAGATGGTCTATTTGATCCTGGTTTAATTTTGGTAACTGGTATCTGTCTAAGAAAATGTCCATTTCCTCCAGATTCTCCAGTTGTGTTGAGTACAGGTTTTTGTAGTAGGATCTGATGATTTTTTGAATTTCCTCTGTTTCTGTTGTGATATCTCCGTTTTCATTTCTAATTTTGTTAATTTTGATACTTTCTCTGTGCCCTTTGGCTAGTCTGGCTAAGGGTTTATCTATCTTGTTGATTTTTTCAAAGAACCAGCTTTTGGTCTTGTTGATTCTTTGTATGGTTCTCGTGGTTTCTACTTGATTGATTTCGGCCCTGAGTTTGATGATTTCCTGTCTGCTCCTCCTCCTGGGTGAATTAGTTTCTTCTTGTTCCACGGTTTTCAGTTGTTCCGTTAATCTTCACCTCACACCAGTCAGAATGGCTAAGGTCAAAAACTCAGGAGACAGCAGGTGTTGGCGAGGATGTGGAGAAAGAGGAACACTCCTCCACTGCTGGTGGGATTGCAAGATGGTGCAACCACTTTAGAAATCAGTCTGGCGGTTCCTCAGAAAACTGGGCATGTCACTTCCTGAGGACCCTGTTATACCACTACTGGGCATATATCCAGAGGATTCTTTAGCATGCAATAAGGACACATGCTCGACTATGTTGATAGCAGCCCTATTTGTAGTAGCCAGAAGCTGGAAAGAGCCTAGATGCCCTTCAACGGAGGAATGGATACTAAAAATGTGGTATATTTACACAATGGAGTACTATTCAGCCATTAGAAACAACGAATTCATGAAATTCTTAGACAAATGGATGGAGATGGAGAACATCATACTAAGTGAGGTAACCCAGTCTCAAAAGATCAATCATGGTATGCACTCACAGATAAGTGGATATTAGCCTAGAAACTTTGAATACTCCGGACATAATCCACAAATTAAATTATGTCCAAAAAGAATGGAGGAGTGGGCCCTGGTTCTGGAAAGACTCAGTGCAAGAGTATAGGAGAATTCCAGAACAGGGAAGTGGGAAGGGGTAGATGGAAGAATAGGGGGACAGAAGAGGGCTTATGGGACTTGCGGGGAGTGGGGACCCAGAAAAGGGGAAATCATTTGCAATGTAAATAAAATAAATAAATAAAAAAACAAACCTTAACATAATACCAAGATACACAGAGTCTAATAGAAGAGAAAGTGTGAAATAGCTTTGAACCCATTGGCAGAGAAGACAATTTCCTGGACGGATCATGAAACCATTGATAACTGAACCTGAAATGCTTCCATAAGGCAAAGGACATTATCAATAGGACAAAAGTGGCAGCTGATAGACTGTGAAAAGATCTTCATTAACATTACATTCAGTAGAAGTCTAATATTCTAAATAATGAGTAATTCAAGAAATTAGATTCCTTATTTTGAAAAGCTAATAACAAAATTTTTAAAATGTGGTAAAGAACTAAATAGAGAATTCTCAAAAGAGGAGCCTTGAATGTCTTAGAAGCAGTTAAAGAAATGTTCAACAACCATAGTCATCAGGGAAATGCAAGTGAAAATGACCCTGAGAAATCATCTTACACCAATCAAAATGGCTAAGATAAAAAGAAATGCTCAAGAGATAACATATGGTAGTAAGGATATAGATAAAGGGCAGCACTCCTCTCTTTCTGGTGTGATTGCAAACTTGTACAATCACACAGGAAAACAATCTGGCATTTTCTCAGAAAACTTGAAATAGTACTAAGTGAAGAAGTGTATATATACTGCTTCTGGGCATATAACCAAAACTGCTCTACCATATCAGAAAGACACTTGCTCTACTATCTTTATAGCATCCTTATCCATAATAGCCAGAAACTGGAAACAACGCAGATAGGCCTCAATAGAAAAACAGATTCAGAAAATGTGGTTCATTCACATAGTGGTCTACTATTCAGCTATTAAAACACTTGGCCATTATAAATTTTCAAGGAAAATGGATGGAACTAGAAAATATCCTCCTCAATGAGGTAACCCAGACCGAAAAGGCATGCACTGTATTTGCTCACTCTTGAGAGGACATTAGTCATAAAGTACATGATAGCCCTGATTCAATCCACAGGCCCATCGAAGCTAAACAAAGCAAGATACTGAAGCGAGAATACTTGAATCTCACTTAGAAGTGGTTTTTAAATAGTCATAATTGGTAGATGGAGGAAGGACTTGGGTGTGAGAGGGAAGGTGTAGGGAATGGTGGTCTCAGTATCAGGTGTTGGGAGAATTAGAAGAATGAAAGGCAATCTGTAGCTGCCAGCAGTGGAGGGTTTGGGGGAATCACAAGAAGTGTCAGAAACATGGCTTTAGTAAGGGTACCAGTAGAAAATTCAGGTGATCATAGCTGAGAAAAATAGCCGTGGAGATATAGTACATGAAGAGGACAAACAACTCCTATAGCCATGCTGGTCCTGCCTTGGGGGGATAAGGACAACAACACAGACACAAAAATTTTGACCCCAAATCTGTCCTATTTAAAAGAAATGCAAGGATGGAAGAGAGATTGATAGAATGGCCAACCAATAATTGGCCCAATTTGAGATCCATCCTGGGGCAAAACTCAATCCCTGAAACAGTTAATGATATTTTGTTATGCTTGCAGAAAAAGACCTAGCACAAGTGTCGTCCAAGATGCTTCACCCAACAGTAGACAGACACAGATGAAGAGATCCACAGCCTAACACTGGACAGAGCTAAGGGTCTCTTATGGAAGGACTGAGGATAGTTTAGGAACTGCACAGGAAGACCAAGAGTCTAGTAACCTCAACCCTTGAGGGCTCTGACAAAATAATCCACCAATCAAAGGTCATACATGAGATAGACATAGTCTCAACACCCTCAAAATATGTAGTAGATGTGCAGCTCAAACTCCATGTTTGTTCCAAAAAGCTGAAGTGGGGGCTGTCCTTAAGCTATCTGTGGGACTCACTCCACAACTTAGCTGCCTTCCTTGGCCAGAGTGGGAGAGTATGAAGCTAATCCTGTAGAGACATGATGTGGCAGAGTGGCAGTAAATCCAGGGGGCCCACACCCTCTCAGCACAGCAGGCCAGGGAGAGGAGTGTTAGGGTGTGGACTAGGAGAGGTAGCATCCTGTATGTGAAATTAATAAAACAATTAGTGAAAAAATAATCGCAATGACACATAAAATGGAGTGGTGTCAGGTGGTCCTAAGTTGTTTAAGAATCATGGGTGAGAAACCCATGATTAGCAGGATAGTAAACAGAAATACTGCATGTTCTCCATTTCTATTAATTTTCCAGTTTCCTGCTTTAACTCCTATCCTTATTTCCATTTATGAGAAACATGTCTGTCCTCAGTTTACTATTGGCACGGTGTTTGATCACAATAGAAACCACAACTAAGACAACTAGAAAGGCAGTCACAGTCAGTTTTCTGGCGGCCTTTGCTTTTAAGCCTTTGGCAGACACACAACAAACTGAGAGGATGTCCCTTTCTTCTTAAGTCTCATCTTGGAAAAATGGCAACAAAACCAATGCGAGGAAAGTAGGATTGTCTTCAGAACATCACAGTTGGAGGGTGAAGTTCATCATGGCAGGGAATCAGGACAGCAGTGATGTGAGGAAATTGTGCAGATTCTGTCCACATTCTGCAGGAGGAAAGCGATCGCTGTTACTGGCCAAACTTCATTTCCACTTTTCATTCAATAGCACGTTTGTACGTTTTTAAATATAAATTTTAATTAATACACCTTCCATTATAAAATATGTACTTGGGCACTGATTAGGAGCTAAGCATTTTGTATCTTGTATTAAATATTTTTCAGATTCCTCGGTCTGTCTGCAGTGAGAGCTGCAGCCCTGGATTCAGGAAAGTTGTCCTGGAGGGAAGGCCTACCTGTTGCTTTGACTGCAGTCCTTGCCCAGACAATGAGATTTCCAATGAGACAGGTGAAGGACAAGTCTCTCAGAGGGTTTTACATCCTCCCTATGGCGCACTGACAAAACTAAGTAATGAAAAAAAACTAAACAAGAGAACTACGTGGCAATTACATTACTTCAGATTCGCAACTAGATCTTTAAGTCTATGCTCTTTCTTTAAATTTTTTTATTGTTTGTTTTATTTGTTTACATTTCAAGTATTATCTCTCTTCCTGTTTTGCCTTCAGCAACCCTCCAATCCTATCCCTCCTGCTTCTATGATGATGCCACCCCCCCACACACAACACCTTCCTACTTCAGAGCCCTAGCATTCTCTACCACTGCGTCATCCACCCTCCACAGGACTAAAGGGCTCCCCTCCCACTGATGCCAGATAAGGTAATTTTCTGGTGCATATGCAGCTGTACCCATGGTTCTCTACATGTGTTCTGGTTGGTTGATACTGTTCTTCCTATGGAGTTGCAACCCCTTCAGCTCCTGCAGGCTTTCGTCTAACTCCTCCATTGGGATTCTTGTGCTCAGTCCAGCGGTTGGCTGTGAGCATCCCCATCTGTATTTCTCAGGCTCTGTTAGTAGACACCTGTATCTGGCTCCTCTGAGCAAGCACTTTTATTTTTATTAGTTATATTCTTTATTTACATTTCAAATGTCGTCCCCATTCCTGATTTCCTCCCGAAAATCCCCTAACTCATCGCCCCTCCCCCTGCTCACCATTCCACGGACTATCGCTTCCCTGTCTTGGGGTTCCCCTATACTGGGGCATCTAGCTTTCTCAGTACCAAGGGCCTCTCCTCCCTTTGATGTCCAACAAGGCCATCCTCTGCTTCATATGTATCTGGAGCCATGGGTCCATCCCTGTGTACTCTATGGTTGATGATTCAGTCCCTGGGAGCTCTGGGGGAGCTGGGTGGTTCATATTGTTGTTCTTCCTATGGCGCTGCAAATCCCTTCAGCTCCTTGGGTTTCTTCTCTAGCTCGTCCATTAAGCTCAGTTCAATGGTTGGCTGAGAGCATCCACCTTTATATTTGTCAATCACTGGCAGAGCCTCCCAGGTGACAGCTATATCAGGCTCCTATCAGCAAGCACTTGTTGGTATCTACAATAGTGTACAGGTTTTGTAACTGTATATGAGTTGGATCCCTAGGTGGGGCAGTCTCTGGTTAATCTCTCCCTCAGTCTCTGATCTACACTTTGTCTCTGTATCTCCTCCTGTGGATATTTAGTTCCCCCTACTAAGAAGGACTAGAGTATCCATAATTTGTTCTTCTTTCTTCTTGAGCTTCATTTAGTCTGTGAATTGTATCCTGACACTCTTTTCTTCTCATCTTCTGCTCTGTCAACCAATTTTCTCCCTCTAGCTCCCATTATTATTTTCTTCCATCTTCTAAGTAGGACTGAAGGATCCATAATTTGGTCTTCTTTCAGCTTGATCTTCATAGTTTGTCCACTGTATGGTGGGTATTACAAGCCTTTTGCCTAATAGCCACATCACTATGAGAGAGTAGTACATCTGTTTCATGTTCTTTTGCTGCTCGACATTTTCAGTGAGGATGGTATTTTCTACTTCCATCCATTTGAAAGCAAAACTCAAAGTTGCCATTTCTAATATCTAAATAGCACTCCATTTTGTATTTGTATGATAAGTATTGTATCCATTCTTTCATTGATGGACATCTGGGTTGTTTCAAGTTCTGGCTATTATAAAAAAGGCTGATATGATCATATTGGAGCATCTTTTGGATATATGCCCTGGAGTGGTGTAACTGGATCCTCAGGTAGTACTATTTACAATTTTCTGAGAGATTATCAGGCTGATTTCAAGAGTGGTTGTACCAGCTTCCATTCCCACCAGCAATAGAAGAGTTTGCCTCTTTCTCCACATCCTTACCAGCATTTGCTGTCACCTGAGAGTTTGATTTTAGTTATTCTAAAGGGTGTGTGGTGGAATCTGAGGGTCATTTTGATTTACATTTCCCTGATGACTAAGAATGTTGAACAATTCATTAGGAGCTTTTAAGCCACTTGAGATTCCTTATTTGGAAAGTCTTTTATTAGCTCTGTATTCCATTTTTAATAGCATTACCTGGTTCTCTGGAGTCTTTATGCTAACGTCTTTGATCCACTTCACTTGAAGTTTTGTGCAGCGTGATAGATATATATCTATTTTCTTTCCTCTACATCAGACATCCCATTAGCTCTCCACTATTATTTAGATGCTTTCTTTTTTCCCCATTGTATGATTTTGGGTTTTTGTCAGAAATTTAAGTGTCTGTACGCATGTGGCTTTGAGGATTGAATCCATTGATCAATCTGTTTGTTCCTAGACTAGTATCATGCAGATTTTATTACTATTACTTAAGGTCAAGGATGGGGTTATAATAGAACCTCCAAAAATTCTATTATATTTCAGGATTCCCTTAGTGATGCTGGGATTTTGTTTTTCCATATAAAGTTAAGATTACTATTTCAATGTCTGTAAAGAATTGTATTGTAATTTTGATGGGAATCGGATTGAATATGTAGATTACTTTTGGTTTGGTAATCATTTACATTATGCTAATTTTGATTTCAAGGGCATAAGAGATCTTTCGATATTCTGATAGCTTTCTCAATGTTTTCTTCAGTGATATTAAGATAATTTCTTATAGGTTTGCAGTTGCATGGCTAGAATTACATGAAGATATTTATATTATTTGTAAATATTGTAAAGTAATCTGTTTCCCTAATTTCTTTCTCAGCTCATTTATCATTTGTGTAAAGAAGGAGTATGGCATTTTTTAATGTTAATTTTGCATTCAGCCACTTTTTTGTGATTTTTAATATTTCTTTTATTATTATTTCTTTTTTCATTTTTTATTATTTTTTTATTTTATTCGATATATTTTTTATTTACATTTTGAATGATTTCCCCTTTTCTGGGCCCCTACTCCCCGAGTATTCATCAGTTGTAGGTGTTCTCTGGTAGAATTTTTGGAGTTATTTATGTTTATTATCATATTATCTGTCAAAAGCAATACTTTGACTTCTTTCTTTCTAATTTGTAGCCACTTGATCTGTTTTAGTTCTCTGACTGTTCCAGCTACTACTTCAACCTCTGTATTGAATAGATTAGTGAGAGTGGGCAACATTGTCTTGTCCCTGATCTTAGTGGAATTAACTAAGTTTCTGTCCATTTAATTTGATATTAGCTACTGGCTTTCAGTATGTTGGTTGTGTAAAATTTAAATATTTGACATATATCCCTGATTTTTCAAATACTTTAAAAATGAATTGATGTCACATTTTCTTTCTTTTAATTAATTTTTTACACTCCATATTTTATTCACCCCCATCTACTCACCAACTGTTCAACATCTCATACTTCCTTCACACCCTCTGTCTCCACATGGAGGTCCAGACCCCCACCCTGCCTGACCTCTAAACTCCCTGAGGTCTCCAGTCTCTTGATGGTTAGGTGTATCATCTCGGAACACTGACCCATCAGTCCTCTACTGTATGTGTGCTGGGAGCTGGTATATGCTGCCTGTTTGGTGGTCCAGTGATCGAAGCATCACATAAGTCCAGATTAATTGAGACTGCTGGTCCTCCTACAGGATCGCTCTTCTCCTCAGCTTCTTTCAACCTTCTCTAGTTCAACAACAGGGGTCAGCTGCTTCTGTCTATTGGTTAGGTGCAAATATCTGCATCTGACTCTTTCTGCTGCTTGTTGGGATTTCCAGTGCTCTGTCAAGCTAGGAGGTTCCTTTTTTTGAATGAATTGGTATCACATTTTCATAATGCTTCCTTCAGCATTTAATGAGATGATCATTATGTTTTTTATTCTTCAGTTTTTTTATATGGTGAATCAGGCAGAAGGATTTTCATGTATTGAACCATCTTTGGATCTCAGGGATGAATCCTACTGAGTTAAGGTGTATGACATTTTTGATGTGTTCTTGCAATTGGTTTGTGAGTTTTGATTTTTATAGATATATTCTAGTATTTCTGCATCAATATGCATAAGTGAAATAGGTCCAAAATTATCTTTCTTTGTTGAGTCTGTGAAATTTGTGTATCAGTTTGACGGTGGACTCATAAAATGAGTTTGGCAGTGCTCCTGCTTCTATTTGGTGGGATAATCCGTGAAGCATTGGTTTTAGCTCTCCTTTAAAAGTCTGGGAGAATTCTGTTATAAAACCACTTGGCCCTGGGTATTTTTCATTTGATATATTTTTTATTTACATTTCAAATGATTTCCCCTTTTCTGGTCCCCCACTACCCAAAAGTCCCATAAGCCCTATTCCCTTCCCCTGTTCTCCCATCCACCCCTTCCCAATTCCCTGTTCTGGTTTTGCCATATACTGCTACACTGAGTCTTTCCAGAACTAGGGGCCACTCCTACATTCTTCTAGCACATCATTTGATGTGTGGATTATGTTTTGGGTATTCCAATTTTCTAGGGTATTTTTAATCAAGAGACATTTCATGACTGCTTCTCTCTTTTTTTTTTTTTTTAGTGTTTTATAGATATTTGTATACCTGATCTTGACTTAACTTTAGTAAGTGTGGAATTTGTTTAGAAATTCAACCAGTTCATTAAACGTTTCCAGTTTTGTGGAGTATAAACTTTGCATTAAGCTAACACTTTTTTTTTCTTGTCTGTGTTTTTGCCTACCTTTTCATTTCTGATTTTATTTATTTATATATAGTTATTTATGTTTGATTAGATGTTTTCTTTACTTACATTTCAAACGTTATCCCCTTTCCTCATTTCCCCTCTGAAAACGCCCTATTCCATCACCCCTCCCCCTGCTCACCAACCTACACACTCATGCTTCCTTGTCCTGGCATTCTCCTATACTGAGGCATCGAATCTTCTCAGGACCAAGGGACTCTCCTCCCTTTGATGTCCAACAAGGCCATCCTCTGCTACATACGAAACAGGAACCATGGGTTCCTCCATGTGTACTCTTTGGTTGTTGGTTTAGTCCCTGGGAGCTCTGGGGTGTTCTGGTTGGTTCATATTGTTGTTTCTCCTATGGGGCTACAAGTTCCTTCAGCTCCTTGTGTCCTTTCTCTAGGTCCTCCATTGGAGACCTTATGATCAGTTCAGTGGTTTTCTGAGATCATCTACCTCTGCATTTGTCAGGTACTGGCAGAGCCTCTCAAGAGACAGCTATTTCGGGCTACTGTCAGCAAGTGCTTGTTGGCATCCACAATAGTGATTGGGTTTGGTGACTATATATGGGATTGATCTCTCTGTGGGGCATCTCTCTCTGGAAGGTCTTTCATTCAGGCTCTGCTCACACTTGGTCTCTTTATATCCTCCCATGGTCACTTTGTGCCCCCTTCTAAGAAGGACCAAAGTATTCATACTTTGGTGTTCCTTCTTCTTGAGCTTTGTTTGGTCTGGGAATTGTATCTTAGGTATTCTGAGCTTCTAGGCTAATATCCACTTATCAGTGAGCACATACCATGTGTGTTCTTTTGTGATTGGGTTATCTCACTTGGGATGATATCTTCTGCTTCCATTCATTTCCCTAAGAATTTCAAAATTAATAAATTCATTGTTTTTAATAGCTGAATAGTGTATTCTATTGTGTAAATGTACCACATTTTCTGTATCCATTCCAGTGTTGAGGAACATGTAGGTTCCTCCCAGCTTCTGGCTGCTATGAACATAGTGTAGCATGTGTCCTTATTACATGTTGGAGAATCATCTGGGTATATGCCCAGCAGTGGTAAAGCTGGGTCATCAGGTAATACTATGTCCAATTTTCTGAGGAAACAGCAAACTGACTTCAGAGTGGTTGTACCAGCTTGCAGTTCCACCAGCAGTGGTGGTGGCTGGGGGTGTTCCTCTTTCTCCACATCCTTGCCAGCACCTGCTGTCACTTGAGTTTTTGATATTAGCCATTCTGACTGGGGTGAGGCAGAAATTCAGGGTTGTTTTGATTTGCATTTCCCTGATGACTAAGGATCTTGAACATTTCTTTAGGTGTTTCTCAGTAAGAGAAAGAAATTACAAAAATAACATCCTACACAGTAATCACCAACAATATAAAGTATCTTGATGTGACTCTAACCAAACAAGTCAAAGATCTGTATGACAAGAACTTCAAGTCACTGAAGAAAGAAATTGAAGAAGACCTCAGAAGATGGAAAGATCTCCCATGCTTGTGGATTGGCCTGAGATTCTCTCCTACATCCTTTCATCTTATTGGTGATCCTTGCATTTGTTGTTCTGTAAGCTTCTTTAGGTTTTCCATCTGCAGTTTACCCTCAGTTTGTATTTTCATTCTGGCTTCTATTTCCACTTTCATTTCCTGAACAGCTTTACTTATTTCCCTGGTTAACTGTAGTTTCTGCTATTACTTTAAGAGATTTATTTGTTTCCGCTGTAAAGTCCTATATTTGTCTGATTGTGTTTTCCTTTTCTTTTTTAAGCATTTTATTCCTTTCCTCTTTAATGGCCTCTATCATCTTCATAAGACTGGATTTAAGGGCACCGTGGTTCAGTTGTGTTAAGATTTGCAGGGCTTGCTGTTGTAGAGTAAGTTTGCCCTGTTGGTGTCATAAAATTATTGAATTTTGTGTTTGAGTTCGTTTCATGCCTTTAGGCATCTAGATGTTTTTTTTATTTTAAATAATAAAACAATAAATAATTCGACAACATAAGGAGGTCAAAGGGATACAAATTGGAAAGGAAGAAGTTAAACTAACATTATTTGCAGATGACATGATAGTCTACCTAAGTGACCCAAAAAACTCCACTAGAGAACTCCTACAGCCATCTAGATGTTTTAGTTACTGCATGTTCCTGTTATGATATATATTGGGATGATGGTTAACCACCGTGATCTTGGTGTGATAGTCCCCTGGTGTATATTTTGGGGCTATATGGTTCTGGAATAGCAGGTCTTAAAAAGATGGCAAGAGACTTGGCAGAAAATTTTATATCTGGCAGGGACGATCTCCTCAGAGCCATGCCTGACAAAGTTTTTTGGGCAGGGACCATTAGAGAAGGAAAGAAATCTAAATGTTTTGGTTCTGGATCAACAGGCTTGATGAACCTGGGCTGAGATGTAGTGGGAGAATAGAAGTCTGGTGCAGATTTCTGGATAATTATATTTCCTCATCTATTAATTTCCATTATTTGACTGTAAAATATTTTATATAAGGTATTTCTCTGCTACATATAGACTACCTAATTGCCTGTTAATTCGGTTATAGTTCCTGTATGCAGATTGAAGACATATAAATTTCACTTATGAATTTAATGTGGTTGTAGAAGGACCACTTCAACTGTCTCCCCAAAATGCTTTTTTTTATTACAGACTGAAGTTCAGACACTTTAGAGATATGTACATTTGGAGGGATGGAATAGAATTAAGGTTTAGACCTACATCACAGTATCAGATTGCATTGATTAAAAATACAGCTACATATATGTTGAACACTCAAAAGTTAAAGAAATTACTGATCAAAGGAATTTGAATACAGGGAAATATAATAAACATATATTTCAAGACAAACCATATGCCTTATACGAAATAAATTTTGTCTTATAGATCAGTTGCCATAAATTAATGAATATTGTTTATAAGATATAATATTAAAAGCTAGTATAACACAGCAACAAATATAATCTAACAACGTAGCAGAACAGATTTATGTAAAATTGTTACATTAGCATGAATAGTCACATTGAGAAAATGTTAACTATTTGACAGGAGAGTTCAAGAAAGCATAAGATAGATACACAAATACAGAACTGAGTGTAAAAAGAAGTAAATGTAGTCTTTCTGTATCTTTTAAGGAGAAGTGAAACTAAAATAGTTTTTGAAATAAAGCCTTTACAAAAATACGGAAAGTTATTTGTGACAAGAAATATGTGATTAAATAATATTAGGAGCATTTATTTTTCTCCTCTGAGTTTTATTCACAAAGATTTAGTTCTTAAAATCTATTCTGGTGAAACAAAGAAAACATAAATTTAGCTATTAAGTAGTTGTTTTCCTGAAAATCTTTCAAAAAGTTTTCCAAAACAGTAAACTAATAGCCACGAAATTATCTCAATTTGAAAAGGAATTTACATCCCCTACTCTACCCTTAATTCCATCACAGAACCCAGTAGTAGTTAAAAGAGAAAAGGCCTACTAACTTTTCCCAAACATCCATATATTCACTATAATACCTGTGAGAACTTCCTTCCATCAAAAATGAAAGGGGCTGGGGAAAGATAAGGAATGGTTTGAAGACATATTTAGTAGTTTCCAACCAACATCACATGAGAAGAAAATATTTTCAAACTGAAAAAAATTTATAAATAAAAATGAATTTGTGTCATATATCCCAGACTAAAAAATCATTTTACATAAGAAATTCAATGAAAAATGTTTATTTCAAAATTGATTTCGCATCTTCTATTGGAAATTTAGAAATATTTTTGAGAACTGGCATAAAAATTGAATTAGTTATTGCCATGTAATTTGGTATTTTCTAGTTTGAAAATATATGCTTCAACTGTATTACAAAATATAAATAAAAGAGAGGTAAAAAGCAAAAAAATAAGAATACTTCAATATACAACTAAAATAAATCGGCTCTAGGTATGAGATTTTATGGGTGTTTTCATTGTCAATTTGACACAATCAAGATTTATGTAATAAAAGAAAACCAAAATTGAAAATCCTTTGAAGGGCTGGAGTGTAGCAAAAAGTTTTATACATCCTCATGTTTAGTGGTTGTTGTGGGCTGCGCTGCCTCACTGGGTTGGTGCAGCTCTGAGGAGGTGATCATAAGCTACATAACAAAGCAGGTCAGGGAAAATAGTAGAGGCAGGGCAGGCAGCACCACACCCCAGTGGACTCACCTTCAGTTCTTACCTCCTTATTCTACCTTCAGTTCCTGCATGGCTTCCTCAGTGATATATTTATAATGTATAATGTGAAAAATACCCTTTTCTCCAGAAAAGGATACTCTTCATGGGGTTTTTCGAAAGGAGTATAAACCTTACCTTGTGTGATTATTCACTTTAGAATACTCATATCTCCATACCAAAACTGACAAGGGAACATGGTTGTAATAACAATCCAATGAGTTTGAAGCATAAAATGTATTAGGATCAAGGGAAACTTGACCATGCATTCATGATCAACTTCATTTCCACCAGGTATGGATCAGTGTGTGCACTGTCCAGAAACTCATTATGCAAATGCAGAGAAGACACACTGCCTGGAGAAAACTGTCACCTTTCTGGCCTATGATGATCCCTTGGGGAAGGGACTCACACTCGTGTCCCTTGGATTTTCTAGTCTCACAGCTCTTGTTATTGGGGTTTTTGTAAACCACAGAGACACTCCAGTAGTGAAGGCCAATAACAGATCTCTCAGTAACATCCTGCTCATCATTCTGACCCTCTGTTTCCTCTGTCCATTGCTCTTCCTTGGTCTTCCAAACACAGCCACATGTATCCTGCAACAGAATGTGTTTGGACTTCTGTTCACAGTGACTCTATCCACTGTGTTGGCCAAAACCATCACTGTAGTTATGGCCTTCAAGGTTACAGCTCCAGGAAGAAAGATCAGATGGTTGCAGATATCACAGGTCCCTAAGTGTGTCATTCCAGCTTGCACTCTGATACAAGTACTTCTCTCTGGCATATGGCTGGGAACATCCCCTCCCTTTATTGACATGGATGCTCACTCTGAACAGGGACACATCATCATTCTTTGCAACAAGGGCTCAGCTGTTGCCTTCCACTCTGCTCTGGCCTACCTGGGAGTCATGGCCTTGGGTAGTTACCTCATGGCTTTCTTGTCCAGGAACCTTCCTGACACATTTAATGAATCCAACTCCATGGCTTTCAGCATGCTTGTGTTCTGCAGTGTATGGGTCACATTCCTCCCTGTCTACCACAGCACCACTGGGAAGGTCAGGGTAGCCATGGAAATGTTCTCTATCCTGGCTTCAAGTGCAAGCATTCTAATTGTAATCTTTTTCCCTAAGTGCTATATTGTTTTGTTTAGGCCAGAATTAAACACACTTCCTCATACCAGGGATGAAAGACACCACAGGGGCAAATATTTACTTAAAACATAGTTCACATGATTCTTCATCTAAACTGAATTTCACTGGATCTCTACAGATCTGACCATAACATATTAGGTCACATGTTTTTCCTGTGATGGCTTTGTGGGTATGGCTTCTTCTCACCAGATATTATATTCTGAGCTTAATTCCCGGGAACTCCATGATGAAGTAAGGAATCGATTTTCTGAAGTTGGACTAGTGCATTTCCAGTCCCCAAAATAAGTAAACATTTGTAATATAACTTTAGAAAACCCTTTTGAAAACAATCATAACATTGAGATATGATTGCATGAGCTCTTATTGTTTCCACTGACTTAAATTATTAATTTTTCCTATTGAAATCTCTCACATTTTGCAGTAAGGACACTCTATTCACCAAATCATGTGATGGTCCTGGGGCTTTTTCTCTAAGTTCTTATTTCTAAATCATATTAATTACTTCAACCAGTGGTGTTTTTTACTTTAAGGACTTTCATTTCTCTCAGTGCTGACTATGCAATGTCATTCTGGTGGCATTGATTTCTAACAGTTTCAGATATCATGAATTTCACACAGTTTGACTGCCAGATAAATCTTCTTACCACAACATTCCTCATAAATTTTTACATTTTCAAATCTTTTAGTACTGTTCTTATTTCAAATGAAGTCCTGAAACAGCAATCAGCAGAAGCCATGGCATAGCTAAATGTGACCCATTCTTCATGTTTCTCCTGCTAAATAAGCAATTAGTTCTCTGAGTCTGAGGTCAGCATCATGTGGGCGAATCCCTGACACTGCTCCACATTATGTACAATGTGTAACATGATTATATTGACCAATAAAATTCTTGTTCCTCTGGAACCATAAGTTAATTGTGACATCACTCTAACCATTATTCTCTACCTTCTTATCCAAAATTATGAAAAGTGTCCTTTAAACTCTTCCCACCACATTTTGAAAATTTTGTGTATCTCAAAATCTAAAATTATTTCTTGACACCATATAAAGATAACAGTGGATTAAATCCTGAGTCTTTGCAAATAAACAATGTGCTCTAAAATTATGCATAATTTTTAGCACATAGAATTCTTTACTTTTAAAATCTATTCAAAATGTGGGCATGTAACCCACATTTTCAGACTAAGTTAGCAGACCACTTGCCCAAAACTCACAATGGTAATGGTTTGCTCCTAACATGAATTAAAATTTGCTTGACCATCTTAAATCTGTGGTTCACAAGCTCTATAACTTTGTGACCCTTTAATATATTCCCAAATATTCTGGTTACTCCAATAATAATATTATTTTCATGGATAATTCATCACAATAATTCTGCTACCATTATGAATCATTAAATAATTATCTCCTGATCAAAGGTATTTGGTGACTCTTGTGAAGAGTCCTGTGAACACAGATGGGACATGACTCAAGGGTTGAGAATCACTGCTCTCACTGAATTTACAGTAATTTCAGAACTTCAAAGGCATCCTTCTTTACTTTCAAAGGAAAATAAACTAACTCCAGTATACTCTCGTTTTCTTCCCTCCTTCTTCCTTCTTTCCTTCCTTCACTCCTTCCTCTCTGCTTCCTCTCCTATGTTTTTCCTTTTCTACTGATAAAATCTTCCTTGAAGCAAAAATTATCTGTCTTCAACTAAAAGCTACTTGTCTAGATAACCATCAGCAGCTTTGGCAGTCTAAATCTTTTAGGGGAATATTTTTTATTCTCTCTGAACCAAAGACTGCTATTAATAGCTATAATGGACTCATTTATTTACTGTACTTTAATTCAGTTTAAACATTTATTACCAACTCACATATTCGCCAACCATTGGCAACTTATCCCTTTTGTTAAAAATTGATTCTTTTCTTAAACAAAATATCCTGATTACAGTTTTATCCCAATTTAATCTTCCTAATTTTGCTCTACTCTCATCCCTTCTGGATCTAGTCCATTTCTGTTTCTCATTAGAAAAGAATAGGATTCTGTAAGACAAAAACAAAACATACTAGCAAATTATATAAGAAAAAAAGCCCATCTCATTGAACTAGGACAAGGCAAATCAACCTAATGAAAGGAGACTAAAATAATTCTTTTTATATTAATTATTTTAATCGTAAACACAGATATTTACAGTTAAGGGTCTTTATGGACTGTAGAGTTTCATGATATTTAACATATGTCTTAGAAAGGTTGAGACTCAGTCTCATATCTGTTTTATGATATAATTAGAAATTGTACTTAGCAAGTCTCTTTGTGATTATTTGTTCTAGTGGTAAAGCTACCAATGGTACTTCATATTTTTTATTTATTATTATCAGTATTATTACTAATCCCCAATTTATTTTTACAGTTCAGTCTCTATCCCTTTCCCACTCTGCCCTCTGACATTTCCTCACCCCATTCCTCCACCACAGTCTCCAAGGGAATGGCCCAACCTCCAACAACCCCACCCCCACCACACACCACCAGGCCTACACATTTCCTGGGACCTCAAGTCTCTCAAGTGAAAGGTGTGTCTACTCTCAGTGAGGCCATTTCAGTGAGTCCTCATGTGTGTGTGTGTGTGTGTGTGTGTGTGTGTGTGCGTGAGGGGCCTTGGGCCAGCTAGTGTATGGTGGCTGTTCACATCCCGAAGCAGACACCTGAAGGTTCCCACTGGGGCCCACTGGATTCACCAGAGCACACCGACTTCTCCCAGCTGGCTGCCCAGAAGCCCCTCTAGCCTCTTGCAGGACTTGGAGATGCGGTGTTGCTACCCAGGCTAATCTGGATCTGGAAGCGGAGAGAGCTGAGGGCTCCTGCCAGAGGCCTCAGGACTGGAACCCAAGCTCTGGGCCACAGGAGCAAGCTGTGCTGCGAGCTCCCAGACTGCCTCTGGTTGCACACCGGGTCTCCCGCACTTCCTGGAGACCGAGTGCTGTGGTCCTGGCCATGCAGATCCCAAAGCAGGCACCCGAAGGCTCCCGCTGGGGCCCGCTGGATTCACCAGAGCACACCGACCTCTCCCCGCTGGCCGCCGGGAAGCCCCTCTTATGAGCCTTATTTATAATATCCAGAAGCTGGAAAGAACCAAGATGTCCCGCAAAGGAGGAATGGGTACAGAAAATGTGGTATATTTACACAATGGAATACTACTCAGAAATTAGAAACAAGGAATTCACAAAAATTTTAGGCAAATAATTTGATCTGGAAAATATCCTAAGTGAGGTATCCAAATCACAAAAGAATACACATGGAATGCAATCTCTGATAAGTGGATATTAATTAGCCCAGAAGCTCTGAATTCGGGAGGCACAAATCGCATAACAAATGACTCCCATGTAGAAGTACGGAGAGGTTCCTGATCCTGGAAAGGATTGATCCAGCATTGGAGGGGAATATAAGGACAGAGAAAAAGGAGGAAGGTGATTGGAGAATGGGTGGAGAGAAAAGGTTTATGGGACATATGTGGAGGGGGATCTGCGAAAGGGGAAATCATTTGGAATGTAAACAAAGAATATAGAAAATAAAAATATTAAAATGAAAAAAAGCAAAAAAGAAAAGTAAATGAAGACTATATTCAGTAAAAATAAATAAATAAATATTCAGACATTAAAAAAAAGATATGGCAATACCTTTCAGGAAATAACATCTATAAAACATAGGTAGCCTACTTCAAAGACATCCAAAGTATTTCTAGTAAAAAGCAGGAGGGCAAAGTTGTGGCTAATTGAAGATGCAATAAGGCACAGGGGACAGCATTCAGTTCACCTGGTTAACAAGAAAACACCCTTTTGCAGTTGGAGGCAGGAGAAACAAATGAACCTTATCTAACTGTAATGTGTACATGTGGGAAATTACTGAAGATAGGTTTTTTTTTTTTTTTTTTTTAAATCAATGTGAGAAACGCCTGAAGTTCTGGTACATACAAAACTGAAAGACCCAGGCAATGAGTACTTGTATTAAGTTTGCAGTTAAATATTTTTAATCCTTTTACTTAATCCCTTCTTACCTTTGGCAAAAAGCCCACAGAGACCAACTGCTGAGATCCTCCCAGAGTTCTCCACGACCAAGAAACAGAAACACCTACCAACTCTTTTACCCAGAGGCCTTTGCTCCTTTGTGCTACACCCAGTTAACTGGTCCACCCAGAGGCCTTTGTGTCCTGTCCTCATGCTATGCCCTGCTAAATAAATACTTCACCAGAGACCTTGCACCCTGGTTGCAGGACAGAAGAGCGCATGGTACACATTTCTGCCCATAGCCACTGTACAGGAGGCAGTCACAAAGACTTCTGCCATCACTGCTGACAGGAACGCACTCTAGCTGGAGGTGGCAGAAGGGCAAAGGGAGCCTTCATTTTCTAAGCGGAAGATGGGGATTATGAAGATGAATTTCTGAAGACACAAAGTGAGTTGGAATGAATTTCATGTCCTATTAGAACGGTGTGGGTTTTAAGGTACTGCAGTGAACAAGGTGTGAATGGAGACCTGGCCTCTGCCCCGTCAGGAAGAGCTCTGTGTTTCAAGGTCCTGCAGAAGTCTGAGTGTATCAGTTGCAGAGCTGGTTGGGTTCTAGGGAAGAGGGAATTTGTTTCTGTGTGACAGAAGGTGAAATACTGGCAATCAAGTAGAGAAAACAAAGTCTAAGCCTCCCACAGTGCTGCTTAGTGAGTGCTGAGGTACAGTTAAGCAGCTAAACACATGAATGATGCAAGTTCGGTACTTTCTTCTGGCGTTACCTTGTTGGAATCTTTATTCTCAGAAACGTTTGAAACATCAGGGCATGCTTGTTATGGATTATCCCATAAACTGACTGGTTTGGAATCCTATGCTAATGTTGACACACAAGCCCTTGGAGATAAAGTCTGTTGTCACAGCATATCTCCAACAGCTGCGGAGCCAGAATCCTGGGCTGGCATTCAGGGCTGTACAGAGAGCATTATATGGACAAGAACAAGGGAACTTGTCATGCCTAGTTCTTCATTAGAATACTTAAATGTAACCTCCCTCCAATGAGTTTACCACAGGCACAGTGCTTTGAGTCATGCCTTACACCTCCATAGCAGGTCCTGGGAGAGCTTGTTTTTCTTTCAGTCTCTTTTGTGACCACCTGGATACCAAAGCATCTCCTTTTCAAGGTCTGTGCCCACTTATAAGGACTCAAGTCATGATTTCCATTTAGAGTTTTGTGCCAAGAGGAGCTAATTCTTATGGAATTGGCAAAAGGAAAAAGAACTTGCTGTTTCTCTCTGCATGGCATAACAAAAGTAACTATTTTCTTTTGCTTCAAAGGACAGCAAAGTTGGTATAAATTGTCATGATATTATGGGTGGTACTAACTTTGTCTTTTCATATTAATCTTTTCATTCATAGTTGAATGTCTTTATAGGAAAAAGAATCTTTTATACAGTCAAGAATCCTTGTGATTGGGGGAGCACTGACAAATGCATGGCTTTATACAAAGGTCAGTTGAGTTGCATGTATTCTTAAGGTTTTCATTGTTTGCTGTATTGGAAAGTTTTTATTTTGCTGTCCTAAAAAAGGTACACCACCACAAACTTATGAACCATAAGAGTTAAAATATAAACTCTTGTGTTAAATCATATACATTGGAAAATTGATACTGATGTATTTTAACAAAGTGACAGGGCCCTTCTATGTATGTGGACAGGGTCGGAAGAAAGAAGTAGACGGGTTGTTATAGTTAAATTTCAATGGATACACACATGGATTTCTCATAAGTAACACTCTCCAATTTGTGTAAATAACATGTGCAAGCAATATATATATAAAGTTGAAGCTCTACCACCCTCAGTAAGACAATAGTGATAGACAGATGGTGCAGTGCTTCCTGGTATTAAGAAAGTCCTGGTTTGGGTCTCAGCAACACGTTGACTCACAACCACCTGTGACATCAGTTTGAGAGATCAGGACTTGAGATGTGCTCTTCAGGACTCCTGGCAACACTCATTGCACATAAACTTCATATAAGCATGCACACACGTACACATGCACACACACACACACACACACGGACACAACTAAATGTAAAAAATGTAAATAGTATGTACTTTTAGTAATACAGTAATGATGAGTGTTTGTAAAAATAACATGTGAAGGGTTGGGTATCTTTTCACATGTAGAGACATTTACTTGACAGAGTTTGATAATAAATGATGACAATAGGTCAAGGATTCATTTTTATATAAATGAAGGACATGGAAACAAGGCTTACTTAGGCTAATGCTTTAATGGTGGTACTAGCAATATCAGAGTTTCTTTTTTCTTGAGGTTTTAGTTAAATGAATAAAATAATATTGTAAAACTCTTGAATGAACCCCTTCAACATTTTTTCAAGTATTGAGAGAAAACCATGACAGGCTAGCAGTAACCGTTAGGAGCTGCCAACACAAGGGAATGAAGAGGACAAAGGAAGCCATTCCTGTCACAGTGGAGGTCACCAGGCAGTCGTGTAGGCAGTCTATGTAAGGCTAAAGAAAACTGTGGAAAAGGCCGACTATACAAAAATGCATTCATAATCTGTGGTTGGTGGCAGAAAGATAGAAAGAGGAAGAGAAGGAAGAGGAGGATGAGGAAGAAGAGGAGGAAGAAGACAAAAATTACTTTTCTAAAGTAGGATTGTGGTGGTTTGAATGAAAACGCCCCCCATACACTCACAGAGATTGGCACGATTAAGTGGTGTGACTTTGCTGGAGCACATAGGACATGTTGGAGGATGTATGTGACTGAGGGTGGGCTTCGAGGTTTCAAATGCTCAACCCAGGCTCAGGGTCCCTCTCTCTTCCTTCTCCCTTCCAATCCAGATGTAGATTTCTCAGTTAACTCTGCAGTACCATGTCTGCCTGTATGCCACCATGTCTCCTGTCATAATAATAATGGTTGTATTTCACCTCTGAAATACAACCCAGCCCCAATTCAGTATTCTCCATTTTAAGAGTTGCAATGGTTATGGTTCCTCTTCACAGCAATCAAACACTAAGATGGAAACTGGTGCCATGGCCTGTGGTGTTGCCAAGATCGGATGGAACATGCTTTCATCTGGAGGAATACAGAAGACTTTCAGACTTCGAACTAAAGTGCAGATGGACAATTCAAGCAGGGTTTATTGGGTTATAGTAGTAGGATCATGGAAAACAGTGATGCTTGGGGTTATTTAAACTGTGAGGGCTCAGTTAGAGAAGATTCAGGGGAGAATATTATTAGTATAGTGCCTAGAAAAATATTCTTGTGGTATTTTGGCTAAGAGCATTGCTGCTTTCTACAATTATGTTAAGATCAATCTGAGGCTAGATTGAACATAATATGCATTAAAAGTTTTGACAGAGGTCACTTAAATCAGCCTAGCATTGACTGTGTCATGTGGTTCTTTTTGGTCTGACTTATGCAGTTTTATAATGAAAAGGAACAATCTGAACTAGGAAAAATACAAAATGTACAGTGTGAAAAAGAGAGCACCAGGACATTTAAAGCAACTAAATCCTGTACACAAGGACATTTAAAAAAATGTAAAGAAGTGCCTGATGCTAGTTGAAATACAAGGAATGGTTGACATCAAGGTAAGACAAAACCCAGCCAAGCTTCCAACTCATGAAAAGGCCTGATTCATACCTTAATACTAGCACTAGGGAGGCAGAGACAAGTAGACTTCAGAGTTCAAGGCCACCATGTTTTTTCAGAGCAATTTCTAAGTCGTTCAACCTTAGTCACTGAAGAAATCCATTGAATACAGAAATCTGGTGAAAAATGTATTTGAAAACTAAGAATATTTTGATAAGGGGGTTATTTTCCAGCCAACAAGTAACAAAACTTGGCAGCCTTGGCCTTGTGGTCATGTCAGAGTCAAGGTTACAAGAAAGAGGTTGTGAAATCTCCCTCCATGTTGAAGGGAATTCTCAGAGGTCAGACATGTTAAGGGTGTCCCTGCATAGAGGTCAAGAGAGGCCATTGCATGAATCTGTGAAGGTGAAGCCTGGATTGCCTTGGAGACGCCAAGATGTTAGAGATGCCAGAGCCCTGGGATATCTCCTGAAGAAAGCTGCTAACACAGGGCCGAATCACCCCAAGAAAAATAGTGTGTTGCCTCAACAAGTATGAAAGGATTTGGAGATCTGAAGAGTGTTTTGACATCATACATGAAGATGCAGAGTTTGGAGTCTGCTCAGCTGGTTTTTAGTCTCCCTTGGCCCAGTATTTCCTCATTACATCCTCTTTATACCCTTTGGGAATGGTAATGCATATATCCCCTGCCATTATTTCTTGAAAGTATGTGACTTTCTTCTTCATTGTGATTTTACAGGGGATTACAGTTAGATTGCATGAGACTCAGTGCTTTCAAATGAAGCTGTTCCTGTTATAGACAATGGGGACATTCTAAGTAAGACTAAATGATTTTTGCATGATGATGATGGACTATTGATGCAATTGAGTAGAATGTAGTAGTTTGAGTGAAAATGGCCCTAAAGTGGCACAGGGAGTGACACTTTTAGGAGGTGTGGCCTTGTTGAAGTAAGTGTGGCCCTGTTGGAGGAATTGTGTCACTGGGAATGGGCCTTGACTTTCCAAATGCTCAAGCCAGGTCCAAAATCTCTTCCTCAGGAGCTTGCCAATTCAGTTGTAGAACTCTTAGCTATCTCTTCAACATTATGTCTACCTGTATTCCACCATGCTTCACAATATGATGATAATGGACTATAACACTGAACTATAAGCAAGCCTCAATTAAATGTTTTTCTTCAGAAGACTTGTTGAGTTCTGGCTGCCTTCCCAGAGGCCATTTAAGTGCCAGGGACCCTATGTAAGACCACACCTAATGCCCACAATTTCCCTTTAAAGTATGCCTAACATCACCAAAAGGCCCCCAATGTTCTGGGTTTTATATTCTGGTCCATGACTCTGGAAGCTTTCCCAGAGGCCATGTGGGCACTTGGGACCCAAGGTCAGACATGGTCCCCTGCATACTAGCTCCCCTTAAAGTGTACCCAAAAGCCATAAACTACACCCCATCTTCTGGGCAACCATATTAGACACTACAATGTTGCTAGAAGATCTTTACATTCCCAGAGGTCATGCCAGTTCTAGGGATCAAGAGGTTATGGTGGTTCCCCAAATCCAATTCCAAGAGGTTGTCCAGGCCAAACAGTCTTAGAAAAGAGACCACACTGGACCTGAAGTCTGACTGATCACCAGAACTGCAGGAAACCCAGGACAGAAGATCAGAAAGGTTACAGAAGGCAGAGTCACTCAAACTATGAAATTCCCTTGTTTGTAACGTGGGCTCTCTCCACTTCAAGGAAACAGCATTAGTACTGACTGTGCCTCTTTGTGTGTCTGCGTGTGTGTGTGTGTGTGTGTGTGTGTGGTGTGGGTGTGTTGTGTGTCCAACCAGATGTAAAGAATACTCATCAAATGGCTCAAATTTGAGTGCAACATACACAATCAGAGACTAGAGCTGGTAGTTTTGTGAGGGCTTCAGGATCTCTCTCAGTGTGACTATGCAGTAATCAGGATGCTCTGCTCTGCATCAGAGCTGTGGGTCTGAACCATCTCTGCCCACTCTGTATTAACTTCTAGACTCCAATGGACACTCATGGCTTCGCAGTTTTGTTACCTCCTCTTACAATATCAGACATATCTGTTGGATACATGCAACAGGTCAGGTCTTCTGGGTTCCTTCCTCTGCCTCCAGGACCACTCTCTCCTCAGCTCACAAGTACACCTGGAGACAGGCTGCTGAGCTGACATTCTCACTGTGCATGAAGGTTCTCTGAAGTCTGGTGTTTCTTCTCAGTATCCTTGGTAACCACTAGCACTCCATGGATGTTTCTTCCAGGGGATTCTGAGTGCTGTGAAGATTAACTCACTGGGCCACAGCTATCCTGGGACTGCTGCCCAGTGTGGAACTCCCTACAGGGGACGGGAGGAAAATCATTCAGAACTTCTCAGAATCTTCCTTCAGACTTCAGGGGAAAATAACATTTTGCCTCTAATTTAAGCCTGCACTATAGACAGATCTTCCCTCTGCCATACAGCCACCTGAAATTCCTGTCTGGCTCTGTCCTCCCTGCTCCTGTCTGCATTATCAGCAGACTCATCTCCACTCTCTGGTATCATCCTCCAGGGACCACAGGGCCTCTGATAGCCCTTGAAACAGACAGAAGAAATCTTAGAAATCTGCAGGACTTATGCTTTGCTGTGCTGGCCCTGTGATGGCATGGGACCTCAGGCTGATTCCGCCCAAGTGCTCCATTGATCCCTTCACAATTTTCCAGCATTCTTGCCTAGCATTAGGCCACTATCCTCTGCTGTCTACATGTTGCTCAAGTTTTGAGGAAGGGTGTAGTCTTAGGAGGAGGAAGAACAGGATGAGACTTTTCTCTCTGGCATGATAGACCCAATGTCACCAACACCCTTAGTGAGCATGCTGCAATATGTTAAGGGAAGGAGGAACTAGAGAGTGCATCCTTTCCAATCACACCCCACCTACTTGTTTCAGCCTGTGTCTCTGAAGCACTCTTCATTGGCTGCCATGACCTTGTTATTTTTCACTGGGAGGCAGCAACACAAGTTCCTTAAGGCTTTGGAAATCCTCTTCTTCAGGCTCCTCCAGGCCCGATTTCTCAGTGGGACTCTGGGCATACCCTGGGACCTCCTTCGGGGCTGCTCCTGATGGACTGTTTCCCTTGAGGATGAGCTAGTGTCTTGTAAGGATTCGATGCCTATATTCTCTTCCTGGTTCTCCTCACTGGGGGAAGGGCTGCTGCTTCTGGACTCCCAGGAGGACATGCTGCTACTTGTGTCTGTAGCACTGGAGCTCTCTTGGGCCATATCTTGCGTGTTTTCAAAGGTTGAGGATTGTGTGGATATGAAAAGTGACCATGGGGCTCCTGATGATGAGGTTAGCGTTGTTGTTGTTGCCTTTCTTTTTCTTGATGATGATTTTGTGGAATTGATGCTTCTCTCCTTCTCTCTAAATGTACTCTTTCCAACATAAGGCATAAGCCCCTGGAGTGGGGAGGTGTTCTCCAGAAAGCTACTCTCAAGGGAAGAAAGGCTGGGAGGTACACTATGGCTCCTCCTACAGCCTTTCCTTCCACATCCGGGCAGAACAGAGAGAGTGGGCAAAGTGAAGGTGGAAAGAGTACGGGCACTGGTTCCCTTCCTTACAGGCCAGGGAGGGTTGGGGGCTTTTGTAGGGTCCAGAGTACTGCCCTGCCCTCCATCGTGATAAAATTGGGGCTGCCTGGTATACTTCTTTTTTATAATCAAATAAGTCGCCATATCATGATTGTACTTCCGTTCCCTCAAAGCCTCCCTGAGATCTTTAATGTTGTACCCCATAAGAAACATGTCAAAAGCGAGGTTGGATTCTGGTTCTCTAGGGATTTCCTCTGAAGATCTCAATGGGTCTTGATCATGGCACAGCCACGGGTGTACCAATATTTCTTTAATGGATGGCCTCATTATGAGGTCTATAGTCATTAATCTCTTTAATAGGTCTCGAAGCTCTGGAGACAGGTGATACGGGATCCAACAGCTCCGGGCTAGGATCAGATGCTTTATCTTGGAGTGCACTGTCTCTCTGAAGGGAAGGTGGCCAATAACTAAATAGTATAATACTACACCGAGACTCCAGATGTCAGTTGGGAGGCCATCATATTGTTTGTGATCAAACACTTCAGGAGCACAATATTGTGGTGTGCCACAAAATCCTTTGAACTTTTCCCCAGAGGCCAGTCTTTTGCCTAAGCCAAAGTCAGTCAGTTTCACATGCCCCTCCCAATCCAATAGGATGTTCTCGGCCTTGATGTCTCGGTGGACAATATTCTGACTGTGGATATAGTTGACGGCCAAAGAGAGTTCTGTAAATATCCTACGTGCCTCTTCCTCGTCCAGATGCCCACATTTGTTGATGTGTTTCAGCAGGGATCCCCGGGCTGCATATTCCATCACCAGGTACGTTTTGTGCCTTGTCTCAAATATCTGGAACAACTGTATCATGTGACTATGGTTCAGGGATTTCACAAGATCTATCTCAGAGATGACCAGGAAGTCTATATTTGTGCCCCTTTTCAATATCTTGATGGCTACCATGGTCTGGGTCATAAGGTGGAGAGCCACTTTGACTTCTGCAAAAGACCCTTTATCTAGGGTGCCCAGGATATAGTAATGCTGTGCCAGGGGGTTCCCTTCATGACAACTGGCCTCGAGGTCCCCCGACATCGCACTTCCATTCTCTTGGTCACCAGGAGCTACAGCAAGCAAAGATGGCAGGGAAAACAGATCAGAATTCCTTCTAAGATAGGTTACTACTAGAGATTCTGAGATTAAGAGACACAGACACTTCCATAGACGAGTCTGGCTCTGCCTAAGGACACAGGGTAACCAGAACAAAGCAAAGACAAACACAGAGGATGGAAAGAATGAAGAAGGCTCAGAGCAGAAAGAGAGCAAGGGTGATGGAAGATAAAATTTTAGCCAGGAGAACAGGGATCCCGATTTCAAAGGAGCAGAACATTGACAAGCTTTCCCAAGATGTCCATCATGAAGGACTGAGCTAAAGGCCACACTTGAACATCAAGATAGCTTTACCCAGAAATGTGTGGGATGCAACTTGCCCCAGTAGATACAGTATCTACACGGGATGGGGGCAAAAGTCACACAGCACCTATGAATAAGAATGAAAATTTGTCAGTATTTTTCTGGAATGGATGTTGAGGTCACTCTGATATACACAACATCTTAGTCCAACAGAGATATATACCACAATTTTTTTCCTTATATGCAGGATACTGGTGGTTTGAGGTTGATTTAAAGGGAGGGGGAACTCTGAGGGGACTGGAGGATAAGAGGCAGGATGAGCTAGAGAGTAACAGACAGTGACAAAGTCAAAAGAGAAGTTAGGAAAACAAATATGGATGTTGGCCAGGGAGGGACGCTGCTCAGGTTTCTTCCCACATTTCATCCCAGCACTCCGGAGGCAGGCAAATCTTTGAGTTTGAAGCTACCCTGGTCTACACAGAAAGTTACAGGTTGGCCAAGGCCATACAAAGAAATCCAGTCTCCCAGGAACAATAAAACAAACTGAAGAAGGAAAGAGAAACGAAGAAAGGAAGGAGAAAGGAGGGGGAAGGAAGGAAAACACATGGATGTTAATCCAGAAAGCAAAATGAAAATAATTAAACGAACAAGCAAACAACAAGAAGGCAAAGCTGTAAACAAAGCTCCCAAATGAATGAAATCACATAAACAGAAACCCAAACCTCTGAGTTTACGGAAACAGCAGGAAAGTACTCAGTCTGTGGACATGTAGCTGATGTTCAATGTCGAAATCCAAACAATCACCGATGTCCAAATCTGATCCAACTACCGAGTCCTGCAGTTCACTACCAAACAGCTCTCTGCACAGAAGGACACAAAACAGCCCAGACAGTGCAGTATATGATCAGCTCTTGGTCATTCCTCACAATGGCTCTCTGTGTCATCAGAGCATTAGTGACCAATCAGAGCTGGCACAACCCACAGTGATTTTTCTCACTCCTTACAAGGTGCTCTGTCTGTTACTGTTCATTTCACTGAGAGCAAGCACTGGACAAGAGACACCTTAAGGGAGGGAGAGCTCTATTTAGATTCATGGCATGAGGGGTTTGGAAGGAATGTTGGGGTTCCCCCACTAGGGTTTTAGTCTCATGTCAAAAGGAATGTTTTAGATGGGGTGGGGACAAGAGAATCTCTCTCTCTCTCTCTCTCTTTCTCTCTCTCTCTCTCTCTCTCTCTCTCTCTCTCTCTCTCTCTCTCTCTCTCTCTCTCTCTCTCTCGTGTGTGTGTGTGTGTGTATGTGCACACATTTGAGTGTGTGTTTCCAACCAGATGTATAAAAGTACAACAAACTTCATTTCGGAGATTTGGGGGTGAGGAAGCATCCAGGAGAGGGGCTCTCTGCTCCAAGACCAAGCAATCAAAGCTTGTCCTGGATTCTTAGCAGGCACAGATTTCTAAGGGTAGATATTTCCTGGAGAAATAGGTGAAGATTGCTGGAATGTCATGTCCTGATTTTCTGGAGCTCAGAGTTTGGTGGGGTTTTTTTCCCTCAGGAACTAGTGGGTTTTTTGCTTAGTGATTACTCAGTTTTGGTTTTTGGTGTTTGTATTTATTTGTTTCACCCTGTTTCTTCCACATATGCTCCATTGACCAGGCTGGGAAGTCCTTTCAGGCCACAGGTTGCTTTTGCTTAGGTTCTAGGGCTCAGTCATGGAGCTCTTCAGGACGGGTGGACTGAACATGGGGATCCCAGTGGAGGAGTTAGGGGAAGGATGAATAAGATGATGAGGTTCGCAACCCCATTGGAAGTACAACAATATCAACAAACCAGACCCCCCCCAGAGCTCTGAGGAATTAAACCACCAACCAAAGAATACACATGGAGGGACCATGGCTCCAGCTGTATTGGTAGCAGAGGATGGGATTATCTGGCAACAATGGGAAGGGAGGAACTTGGTCCTATTAAGGTTTGATGCCCCAGTATAGGAGAATGGTAGGGCATAGAGGCAGGAATGAGTGGGTGAGTAGGGGAGAATCCGCATAGAAGCAGGGGGAGGGAGGGTGGGATAGGGTTTTTTTTTTTAGTTTAAACTGTGAAGGTGGATAGCATATGAGATTTAAATAAATAAAATAACCAATAAAAATTTAAAAAACCAACAAGAAGAAATAAATACCAAAGTAGACAGGGAAAGACAAGGGTACATCCACCCACCAAAATGAAATGTTTACTTTTTGAAACTTTTTTGTCTCCAAACTCAACTAAAAAATAATCCACCCACTAGAAATGCCACACCAATTTTTTGGCTAATAAAGATTGAGCCATGAAATGCACATGCAAACAATGTGAATACATTATTTAGACTAAACTGTTTCTATTTGCGATATATTTTATATACCTATATGCATACGAGTGTAACAAAAATTCATGAAAAGTAGCCTGTAAAAGTAAAAGAAAGCAAGGATTGTATATTAGAAATTTCGGAAGAAAGTAAGAAAAAGAGAAGGCAGATAAATATATTTATTGCATAATAATCACACACTATAAAAGTACAATTTAAATGGAAAAAGCAATTTTCAATAAATGTAAGTTTTACAAACACTGTAGAGTCAGCCATATTATCCCTCCTCACACAGCAACTAAAGCATTTCATTCAATGTATTAGCCATGGTTTTGGTTACTATATATGTTATTGAATTGTATTCATACCTGTGTCCACCAAAATGATGTTATCCTAATTTGACTACATGAACATAAAACAAATTTCCAGATAGAAACTAACAGATATCAATTCCCAAATACTTCATTAGCCACTGAGAAGAAACAAGTCAAAGAATTCATGTAATTTATCTCTATGTAGTTCATGGGCTTTGTGTACCAGTTGATAAGGGTGCTAGTATGTACGAGATTTATTCCTGACACTTGGTGTTAGATAATATGTAGAGGCTTCCTCCTTAGTGAATACTGATTCATCTTTTTCCGCAGTCCTTGCATGCCTGTATCTATTTACCTTGGGCTGGATCTTGTGAGGTTAACTCTTACAATTTGTGATATCAACCAGTGTTGTCATTATAAAGATTTTGTTTAGGCACCACTCTGGAAATCAGTTTGGCAGTTCTTCAGAAAATTGTACATAGTACTGAGGACCCAGCTATACTACTTCTGTGCACATACACAGAAGATGCTCCAACATGTATTAAGGTCACATGCTCCACTATGTTCATAGAAGCCTTATTTGTAATAGCTAAAAGCTGGAAAGAACCCAGATGTCCCTCAACAGAGAAATGGATACAGAAATTGTGGTATATATATATACAATGGAGTACTACTCAGCTATTAAAAACAAAGAGTTCATGAAATTCTAGAGCAAATGGATGGAACTAGAAAGTATCATCCTGTGTGAGGTAATCCAATCACAATAGAACACAGATGTGCACTTGCTGATAAGTGGATATTAGCCCAAAAGGTTGGAATACCCAAGATACCATTCACAGACGACATGAAGCTCAAGAAGAATGAAAACCAAAGTGTGGATACTTTGGCCCTTATTAGAAGGGCATCTAAATACTCCTAGCTCACAGTCAACTAATGGACTAGGGTCCCTAATGTTGGAAATGGAGAAAGGACCCAGGGAGCTGAAGAGGTTTGCAGCCCCATAGGAGGAACAATAATATGTACCAACCAGTAACCCCAGAGCTCCCAGGGACTAAACTACCAACCAAACGTTACACGTGGAGGGACCCTTGGCTCCAGCTACATATGTAGCAGATGATGATATTTTAAGACAGCAATGAGAGGAGAGGCCATTGGCCCTTTGAGGGATTAATGCCCCAGTGTAGGAGAATGCCAGGTCAGGAATGTGTGGGGTTGGTAAGCACGTAGAGGGGTGATGGAATAGGGTGTTTTCAGATGGGTATGAGGAAAGGGGCTAACATTAGAAATGTAAATAAACCAATCGAATAAAAAAATCCTACCTTAAAAAATAAAACATTTTAGAAGGGCAAAACAAATTTTCAATAAATAGAAGTTTTAATAACAATGTATTGTTATCCATATTAGCCATCCTCACACTGCATCTGCAGCAGGCCATTCAATGTCTCAGCCACGTTTTGGATTACTATATATATTACAGAGATCTATTAATATTTTTCAGCCAAAATGACATTATCATAGCTTGATTGCATCAACAACAAAAGATTTCCAGAAAAAAAATACCAGATATCAATGCCTAAAGAATTCATAAACAATTTAGAAGATGTGCTTCTTTAATTTTGCCCAATGAAGTTCTATGTACCAGTTCATAAATTTACTGGTATGTATCTGTTTTTTCCTGACCTCTATGGGTTAGATAATAAATATGGCTTCATCTCCATGAATTGTGATTTGCTTTCTTTACAGAAGTTCTTGCTTATCTGTATCATTCACCTACACGTGGGGATTTAGCCACTATACATTGTTTTTATTGTTAAGGAATTATTTAATATATTTACATTCCAAATTTTGACCCTATCCCAAGTTCCCCCTCCCAGAGTCTTCAAGCCACATCCCCTCCAGTTTTATTCTAAGAGATTATTCCCCACACACCCTACCCACAACCACCACCTCACCCTGGTCATCACCCTTCCTTGGGTTCAAGTAACTGCAGACCTTGGCACATCACTCCCACTGACCCCATACAAGGCAGTCCTCTGACATTTAAGCACTAAGGGAGATGGAACAGTTGATTTTCTCCTTGGTTGGTGGCTTAGTCACTGGAAGCTCCCAGGGATTTTTGATACTGTTGGCCTTCATATTGGGATGCAATCAATCCCCTGCAGCTTCTTCAATCCTTCCCCTAACTCTCCCATAGGAGGCCCTGATCTCAGTTCATTGGTAGTCTCTAAGTATCTGCATCTGCCTCAGTCAGCTGCTGGTAGAGTCTCTCAGAGGATAGCCATGCTAGGTTTCAATCTGAAAGTACAACAGAGAATCAGTAATAGTGTCAGGGTTGGATACGTGCGCATGGGTCTGATCCCAGATTCGGCTGGTTCCTGAATGGCCTTTCCCTCAGTCTTTGCTCCAGCTTTGTCCCTGCATTTCTTTAAGACAGGAACAAATCTGGGTCAATTTTTTGAATGCTGATTGGTGACCCATTTCCTCCTCTGAAGGCCCTGTCTAACTACAGGAAGTGGTCTCCTCAGGTTTCATTGCCCCACTGTTGGTCCTTGTTAGCTAAGATCACCCATATTGACACCTATGAGCCTTTCACCTCCCAGGTCTATAGGATTTTCTAGAGAAACACCTTGATCCCTGCAACCCCCAGCAACTGCACATCTCTATTCCTTCTTCTGACCCTCTGGGCTTCTCTCTTGTCTCTCCCTATACCTGATCCTGCCCCATTTTCCACTCCCCCTCTCCTATTAAACAAATAAAAATAAAACCTTGGGTCTAGCACTGGGGTTATTTGAGCATTTAAGTGGTCATGCTCCTGTTGCAGAGAACCTGATGAAGAGCCTCTAGAATATACTTAAGTAAACTCAAAGACATCTTAAACGATAGATCAGAGGATCATGATCCTCTGTCCATAAGACATTCCTGAAGTGATGCATGCATGAGCACACATGCACACACACATACTTACAAATAAAGTATTATTTACAATTAGCCATATATTCTTATCATGGAACAAATAAAAATGTATAATTTATGTAGTAACCATGTGTATTCCTGGAAAATGAGACAAATAACTAATAGTTTCTGCTTAGCACATTGCCTCTTTAGAACAGATACATTGTAACTATTCACTACACACATGGTATTGGTGCACTCATGATGACAATGGAGTTGACTCTAAAATTCAACAGGTATGCCTTATGTCACAGTCAGAATTAAAGAAAATGTGGAGAGAAAACACAGTAATATGCTCATATTAACAAAACTTCCATTACTATATTACCTGTGTTCCTTTCTTGTATTATAGGTGCAGGACACAACATAATTTATCAAAATTCATTGAAGAAAGTCATTGCCTATACATTCTTTTAGTTATTATGTTGTACATCCTTCATGGCAATCAAACTAACAGGAAAATGCAAGCACGTCTACCCTACAGAACAATGTATTTATTCTGCCTTAAAATTGTTTTATTGACTGAAAATAGTCCCTGCTTATGATACATTTGTTGAGTAACTCCATGAAAGAAACATAGAGACCCCCTCAGCATATGATATGTTCTTTGGAGAAATGGGGGGAATTTCTCTAATACCCTCATGTCAAAAAAAAAAGGGAATGAGTGGTTAAGAGTGGAATGAAATATATATATATATATATATATATATATATATATATATATATATATATATATATATATATATATTCAGTGTTCTAGAATGGATAAAGATCAAATTATTAACCTGATTTCTACCTTGAAATTAAGTTATGCATCTGAAGTAATAACTTCACCTTGGTAGTAGGTTACACAAGAATGTGACACAAATGTGACACAAAGGGTATACAGGAGTAAACTGGCCAAGTATTGGTATGTAGACATGCATGTATGAAAGATAGAATTGTCTCAGAACCCTAGGAACCATAGGAGAGTAAAAAGTGAACTTAAGTCCAATACTATTAAGTTTTGTGGAGCATGGTGCACCTTTAATTAAGTTCATCAGTTCTTGGTATGGGTCTGTAATGTGTATTTATATTTTTCCAACGATGATTTCCTTTGATGTGATATGTGGGCATTATCTTGAAGGGCTCTTGAATAAATTCTTTCTTGGTAAACATTTTAGGCCATAAACACAGAGGCAGAAAGCAACACTGGGGTGTTTCAGTCTTGGAGTCATTATTGTTATTCCTAGTGGAAATGAAAGTATGTCCTTTGATGCTGTAACCTGTTTGTCACTGAGTGAGGTGACTCATACGAATAGCCTGAAGGATAAAGTGCCATAGAACTCTCAAAGGGTGAATGGAAGGATCCTTGCACATATCTCTGGCTGATTAAAGTGAAATATTCTGTCATCATGTCAACAACAACAGTGCAAGCACACTCACACACACACAGGCACGCACATGCAAACACATATGAGCACTGAATATATATATGTAACACCCCATAGGTTGTACCATCCCACGACTTAGATCTTGGCAGAAACATTTCTTAATATGCCCTTCTCTTGGCTTTTTATCTTCTGGTTTTTACAGATGCGAACACCCATCTGGATCATTGCAGCCCTTTCCAGCCTAACAGAATCAGAATACATACAACACTATGATGGTTCTGTGGTCATTGGTGCATTTTTTCCTCTCTTAAGTGACTCTGCTTCAAGTTTAAAAATAGATTGGAAAACATTACCTTTGGGCAGATCTAATGATTTATGGTAAGTGATTTGTATCAACTCATTTTTAAATATTCATTTGTCCTACTTTAAGTGTGGATTTGAACCTTATTCCAAAAATTTCATCTCATGAGGTTTCCTTCATATATTCCCTTCCAAGATCCTCTGTTTAATTTTCTTTTCTTGGTGACTCCTTATGTCCTCTCAAGTGAGAAGAGAAATATGTCATTACAGAGTTTTGTGTTTCATATTTGGTCATTGCAGTTTTATCACCTTTCACCATGCTGTCTGTAATTCCTCAGACTGTGAAGACATATCATGCCAGTCATGTCCTACAAGGGATATTGGCAGTAGCCTGACACAACAATTCAGAGAATTGGGGAGTTTCATTTGTGATTGTATTAGAGCAGGTAATACCATTGAAATCTGTGACATTGTAATACCTCCTCAGGTTCTAGAGTGATCAGTGTTGCTTGTGTCAGCTGACACAGATTTGAATGCAGTGATGGCAGAATTAGAAATTTATCTCTTTACTTTTATTTTCTATCCTTAACATTTTGCAGAGTATTGAAAGCTAATATTTTTTAATTCATATGATTTCAGATTTTTTTCCATTACAACCTATTTAATTTATAAATTTCCACTATGCAATACTTGATTTCATGAATTTATTCATACAGTAATATTCTGAGATTATGTCACTAAAGGCCCTTTCCTAGACAGTCTAAAATCTGCAGGAAGAGCAGATCTAGACAAAGTTTGCTTCAACTTCCTTGGTAATCTCAGACATAAATAGCAATGTACAATAATTTTTCAAGGAAATAAAGTGTATATTGTAGCATGCTGAAATTTCTATCAGGGTATACATAAACTAAAGAACTGAAATAGAGAAACAAAGTACACACTCAACTCTGAATTCACCCTGGGGAAGGAAAACTGTGCAATGAATGTCCTGCTTCTGGTTAGTTGCTGGAAAATTGCTGAATGTCTAAGTGGATTTAGTCTAAGTAGAAACATTGCTAACACTTTGCTAGCAAATTGGTATGGTGATAAATTGTTAGGTCAAGGCAGTGTAGAAGGGAAATGATTCAGAAAAAAAACATCATTAGGTGAAGAAGACATCTTTTCATATTTTGAAATAAATTTTAATATTAAAGATGATCAGAGTAATGCAAAAGTTCACAACTAGCTGAAATATTTCATGTGGCTCTCTAAATTCCCCAGGTATATATCTTTTTTAACTTTGTAAGAACCATTGATGCACTTGATAAATCTTTTACACTGTTGTGCAGTTACACCACGTCAGGAAACACTTTGCACTATGCCCCATTTCTGTCCAAGAGAGTGTAGTGGGAGCAATCTCACTGCAAAAGCACATTTGCAGTTGACCAGCTCATCAAATACTAACAAGTGGAAAATGACTTGTCAGATGATTTAACAAGATATGAAATAAGACAACAGAATTTAGGAAGTATTAAATATATTTATATTCGCCTTATTTAATTTAATTTTAAAATATCTACTTTTCTACAAGAAAGGGTATCTGAATATAAAGTATTCATATAAAGTAAATATAGAGTAAGATCTATTAAATTTCATTCATGCTTCTGATTAAATCTTTTATAATAGAGTGATGCGGTGCACAGTCATTTGAAAAAGGATCTTTCTGATATTCTTCCTTTTCCTTTTCTATGTGCACAAGTGCAAGCGTCAGGGTCACAATGAACACAATGATCATGTGCTTTAGAGTGGCTAGAATTATGAACCTTAACACTGGAGTTTTAATTTACGCGTGTGTAATTGAACTCATTTTCTGATTTTTTATTATTAATCCATTTTGCAATAGTTTAGAGGAAGGTATTTTTTTAATGAAAAAATATTTTGGAATCATAAAAGCAGGCAAGCATGAAAACCCCAAGCTGAAGTGTTTCCCAATAAAATGAAGTCTGCATGTTTGATCCATTTTATATACTGGTGTTTATAAAACTATAACTTTTTTCAGCAAATTATTGCTAGTGATGCCTTCAGTTACAAGGATATTTGGTGGATATCAAACCACCCAGAACATCCTAATCATTTAACCGTAGAATTTTTGGTGTAAGGTGATTTAAATTAACAAAATAACATGACAATAGTACTATGGAAGTGAAAGTATATGGTAATAAACAAAAGAATAAGATCTTTTTTTTTTATTTTATTTATTTATTTATTTTGGATTTTTGGAGACAGGGCTTCTCTGTATAGCCCTGGCTGTCCTGGAACTCACTCAGTAGACCAGGCTGGTGTCGAACTCAGAAATCTGCCTGCGTCTGCCTCCCAGAGTGCTGGGATTACATGTGTGTGCAACCACTGCCTGGCAAAGAACAAGTTCTTTATCCACACATGACACTAATATTTGTTACATTGTGAATATTCTTGCATTGTCCCTTAAGCCCTATTTCTAACTCACTGTCTCAAAATCTGTACCTCAGAGCTAATCCACTTGTCAGTGAGAACATGCCATGTTCATCTTCCTGGGTCTGGGTAAGCTTGCTCTGGATAAATTTTTCTAGTTCCAAATTCCATGATGCCCTATTAAAAAGTTGAGTACTATGGCAGTATGTAAACTTAACACATTTTTGTCTATTCTTTGACTGAGGGATATCTAGATTGCTTCTGGTTTCTGGCTGTTATTCAGTAAGTTGCAAAGAACATGGTTGAGCAAATGTCCTTGGGCACAACAGTAGAATATTTTGATGTAAGCTCAGCAGTGGTATGGCAGGCTATTGAGTTGCTGATGGACAAGGTCTCTGTAAAAGTTTGCCATGAATGGAGGAGCAAGCACACCCTTTCCTTGCGGTCCTCACCAGTGTCAACTGTCACTTTTGTTTCTGATCTTAGCCAAGCAGACATGTGTAAGATGAAATCACGGAATCATTTTGATTTACATTTTTCTGTTGAATTTTGAACATTTATTTAAATGTTTCCCAGACACTTAAGATTTTTCTGTTGAAAATTCTGTTCAGATATGTATTGCATTTTAATTGAAATATTTGATTTGAAATATTTGTTTTCTAGTCTCTTAAGTACTCTAAATATTTTGGATAATAGCTATCTGCAAGAAGTGGAATTGGTGAAAATCTTTCTTCATTCTGAAGACTGCTGTTTTGAACAACTGGTCTTTCCTTGGCCTTACCAAACCATTTTTATTATCATTTTATTAGCTTCGATAATGTACAGTAACTGCATGATTGGTGTTCTGTTCAGAAAGTCTTTCCTCTTCAATGCATTCAATGGTTTGCCCTAATTTCTCTAGGATTATATTCAGTATTTCTGGTCTAATGTTAATATCTTTGATCTATTTGGAATTTAGGTTTGTGCAAAAAGCTAGATGTGCATCTATTTGCATTCTATAATCATTGGCATCTAGTGAGACCACAACAATTCATGGAAAATACTTTCTTATTTACAATGGTACAATTTTTGGATTTTTATCTGAGATCAAGTGTCCATAGGTGTATGGATTCCAATTAGGGTTTTTCGTTTAATTCTATTAATAAATCTGTTTGTTTTAAGCTAAAACAATGATGTTTTTATTACTATTGCTCTGTAGCACAGTTTGAAATCAGGGAAAGTAATACCTTGGGATTTTCTTTATTGTACATAATTGTTTCATCTATAGTGGCATTTTATTTCTACGTATGAAGTTACATATTCTTTTAAGTTTTGAAAAGTATTCTGTTGTAATTTTGATAATGATTAAGTTGAAACAGGAGATTTCTTTTGATTAGAAGGCCATTTTCATTATGTTGATCCTACTATTACATCATCTCTTGAGATCTCTCTTTCTTCTGACATCTTCAATTTATTTTCAGTGACTGAACCTTTTTATTATACATGGGTTTTTTTTAGGTTTACGATATATATATGCACATTTTCTTTTTTTTTTAATTCCAATTTTTTTATTCGATATATTTTATTTACATTTCAAATGATTTCCCCTTTTCTAGCCTCCCCCCACTCCCCGAAAGTCCCGTAAGCCCCCTTCTCTTCCCCTGTCCTCCCTCCCACCCGTTCCCAGTTCCCCGTTCTGGTTTTGCCAAATACTGTTTCACTGAGTCTTTCCAGAACCAGGGACCACTCCTGCTTTCTTCTTGTATCTCATTTGATGTGTGGATTATGTTTTGGGTATTCCAGTTTTCTAGGTTAATAACCACTTATTAGTGAGTGCATACCATGATTCACCTTTTGAGTCTGGGTTACCTCACTTAGTATGATGTTCTCTAGCTCCATCCATTTGCCTAAGAATTTCATGAATTCATTGTTTCTAATGGCTGAATAGTACTCCATTGTGTAGATATACCACATTTTTTGCATCCACTCTTCTGTTGAGGGATACCTGGGTTCTTTCCAGCATCTGGCAATTATAAATAGGGCTGCTATGAACATAGTAGAACATGTATCCTTATTGCATGGTGGGGAGTCCTCTGGGTATATGCCGAGGAGTGGTATAGCAGGATCTTCTGGAAGTGAGGTGCCCAGTTTTCTGAGGAACCGCCAGACTGATTTCCAGAGTTGTTGTACCAATTTGCAACCGCACCAGCAGTGGAGGAGTGTTCCTCTTTCTCCACACCCTCTCCAACACCTGCTGTCTCCTGAATTTTTAATCTTAGCCATTCTGACTGGTGTAAGATGAAATCTTAGCGTTGTTTTGATTTGCATTTCCCTAATGACTAATGAAGTTGAGCATTTTTTAAGATGCTTCTCCGCCATCCGAAGTTCTTCAGGTGAGAATTCTTTGTTTAACTCTGTACCCCATTTTTTAATAGGGTTGTTCAGTTTTCTAGAGTCTAACTTCTTGAGTTCTTTATATATATTGGATATTAGCCCTCTATCTGATATAGGATTGGTGAAGATCTTTTCCCAATTTGTTGGTTGCCGATTTGTCCTCTTGATGGTGTCCTTTGCCTTACAGAAACTTTGTAATTTTATGAGGTCCCATTTGTCAATTCTTGCTCTTAGAGCATACGCTATTGGTGTTCTGTTCAGAAACTTTCTCCCTGTACCGATGTCCTCAATGGTCTTCCCCAGTTTCTTTTCTATTAGCTTCAGAGTGTCTGGCTTTATGTGGAGGTCCTTGATCCATTTGGATTTGAGCTTAGTACAAGGAGACAAGGATGGATCAATTCGCATTCTTCTGCATGCTGACCTCCAGTTGAACCAGCACCATTTGTTGAAAAGGCTATCTTTTGTCCATTGGATGTTCTCAGCCTCTTTGTCGAGGATCAAGTGGCCATAGGTGTGTGGGTTCATTTCTGGATCTTCAATCCTGTTCCATTGATCCTCCTGCCTGTCACTGTGCCAATACCATGCAGTTTTTAACACTATTGCTCTGTAGTATTGCTTGAGGTCAGGGATACTGATTCCCCCAGATTTTCTTTTGTTGCTGAGATTAGTTTTAGCTATCCTGGGTTTTTTGTTGTTCCAGATGAATTTGATAATTGCTCTTTCTAACTCTGTGAAGAATTGAGTTGGGATTTTGATGGGTATTGCATTGAATCTGTATATTGCTTTTGGCAAAATGGCCATTTTAACTACATTGATTCTACCCATCCATGAGCATGGGAGGTTTTCCCATTTTTTGAGGTCTTCTTCCATTTCCTTCTTCAGAGTCTTGAAGTTCTTGTCATACAGATCTTTCACATGTTTGGTAAGAGTCACCCCAAGATACTTTATACTGTTTGTGGCTATTGTGAAGGGGGTCATTTCCCTAATTTCTTTCTCAGCCTGCTTATCCTTTGAGTATAGGAAGGCCACTGATTTGCTTGAGTTGATTTTATAACCCGCCACTTTGCTGAAGTTGTTTATCAGCTGTAGGATCTCTCTAGTGGAGTTTTTTGGGTCACTTAGGTAAACTATCATGTCGTCTGCAAATAATGATAGTTTGACTTCTTCCTTTCCAATTTGTATCCCTTTGACCTCCTTATGTTGTCGAATTGCCCAAGCTAGTACCTCAAGTACAATATTGAAAAGATAAGGAGAAAGGGGGCAGCCTTGTCTGGTCCCTGATTTCAGTGGGATTGCTTCAAGTTTCTCTCCATTTAGTTTGATGCTGGCTACCGGTTTGCTGTATATTGCTTTTACTATGTTTAGGTATGGGCCTTGAATTCCTGTTCTCTCCAAGACTTTAAGCATGAAAGGATGCTGAATTTTGTCAAATGCTTTTTCAGCATTCAATGAAATGACCATGTGGTTTTGTTCTTTGAGTTTGTTTATGTAGTGGATTGTATTGATGGATTTCCGACTATACATGTTTTTAACTTGCTTGGTGTTTGGCACCACAATATTTTTATATAAATTGTGGCTATTGTAAAGGGTGGTTCACTAGCAATTTCTTCCTTGGTCTCCTTATTGATTCCATGTAGGATGGTTATTGATAATTTTTAGTTACTTTAGTATATGTGACTTTGGACTCACTTATTTATATTATCATATCATCTGTGAATAGTGATATTTTGATAGCTTCCTTTTCAACTTGAATTCCCATAAACTCCTTTTCTGTTTTATTGTTCAATCTACAATGTCAAGTACTATATTAAATAGTTCTGGAGATAGTGGACAGCTTTGTCTTGTTCCTGATGTTTGAAGAATTGCTTTCTTGGATTTAGGCTTGGTGTAAACTGGCTTTCTTAAGTGTATGTCCCTTATACCACAGATCAGTAGAAAACTATTTATCTTTTTTCTTTATTCGGTATATTTTTTATTTACATTTCAAATGATTTCCCCTTTCCTAGCCGCCCCACTCCCAAAAAGTCCCGTAAGCCCCCTTCTCTCCCTCTGTCCTCCCACCCACCCCTTCCCACTTCCCAGTTCTGGTTTTGCTGAATACTGCTTCATTGAGTCTTTCCAGAACAAGGGGCCATTCTTCCTTGCTTCTTGTACCTCATTTGGTGTGTAGATTATGTTTTGGGTAATCCAGGTTTCTAGGTTAATATCCACTTATTAGTGAGTGCATACCATGATTCATCTTTTGAGTCTGGGTTGCCTCACTTAGTATGATGTTCTCTAGCTCCATCCATTTGCCTAAGAATTTCATGAATTCATTGTTTCTAATGGCTGAATGGTACTCCATTGTGTAGATATACCACATTTTTTGCATCCACTCTTCTGTTGAGGGATACCTGGGTTCCTTCCAGCACCTGGCAATTATAAATAGGGCTGCTATGAACATAGTAGAGCATGTATCCTTATTACATGGTAGGGAATTCTCTGGGTATATGCCCAGGAGTGGTATAGCAGGATCTTCTGGAAGTGAGGTGCCCAGTTTTCGGAGGAACTGCCAGACTGATTTCCAGAGTGGTTGTACCAATTTGCAACCCCACCAGCAGTGGAGGAGTGTTCTTCTTTCTCCACACCCTCTCCAACACCTGCTATCTCCGGAATTTTTAATCTTAGCCATTCTGACTGGTGTAAGGTGAAATCTCAGGGTTGTTTTGATTTGCATTTCCCTAATGACCAATGAAGTTGAGCATTTTTTAAGATGTTTCTCCGCCATCCGATGTTCTTCAGGTGAGAATTCTTTGTTTAAGTCTGTACCCCATTTTTTAATAGGGTTGTTTGGTTTTCTGGAGTCTAACTTCTTGAGTTCTTTATATATATTGGATATTAGCCCTCTATCTGATGTAGGATTGGTGAAGATCTTCTCCCAATTTGTTGGTTGCCGATTTGTCCTCTTGATGGTGTCCTTTGCCTTACAGAAACTTTGTAATTTTATGAGGTCCCATTTGTCAATTCTTCATCTTAGAGCATACTCTATTGGTGTTCTGTTAAGAAACTTTATCCCTGTACCGATGTCCTCGTCTTCCCCAGTTTCTTTTCTATTAACTTCAATGTGTCTGGCTTTATGTGGAGGTCCTTGATCCATTTGGATTTGAGCTTAGTACAAGGAGACAAGGATGGATCAATTTGCATTCTTCTGCATGCTGACCTCCAGTTGAACCAGCACCATTTGTTGAAATGGCTATCTTTTGTCCATTGGATGTTCTCAGCCTCTTTGTCGAGGATCAAGTGGCCATAGATGTGTGGGTTCATTTCTGGATCTTCAATCCTGTTCCATTGATCCTCCTGCCTGTCACTGTACCAATACCATGCAGTTTTTAACACTATTTCTCTGTAGTATTGCTTGAGGTAAGGGATACTGATTCCCCCAGAATTTCTTTTGTTGCTGAGAATAGTTTTAGCCATCCTGGGTTTTTTGTTATTCCAGATGAATTTGATAATTGCTCTTTCTAACTCTGTGAAGAACTGAGTTGGGATTTTGATGGGTATTGCATTGAATCTGTATATTGCTTTTGGCAAAATGGCCATTTTAACTATATTAATTCTACTGATCCATGAGCATGGGAGGTTTTCCCATTTTTTGAGGTCTCCTTCCATTTCCTTCTTCAGAGTCTTGAAGTTCTTGTCATACAGATCTTTCACATGTTTGGTAAGAGTCACCCCAAGATACTTTATACTATTAGTGGCTATTGTGAAGGGGGTCATTTCCCTAATTTCTTTCTCAGCCTGCTTATCCTTTGAGTATAGGAAGGCTACTGATTTGCTTGAGTTGATTTTATAACCTGCCACTTTGCTGAAGTTGCTTATCAGCTGTAGGAGTTCTCTAGTGGAGTTTTTTAGGTCACTTAGGTAGACTATCATGTCATCTGCAAATAATGATAGTTTGACTTCTTCCTTTGACTTCTTCCTTTCCAATTTGTTTACATTTTGTTTTTTATATTGTCCAAGATTTTTCTGGATGTTTTGGGTCTGGAATGTTTTTAAATTTAACATTTTATTTGAAAGATGTATCTATTTTATCTATGCTGTCTTCTTTTTTCTTATACAAATACATTATTTATCATTTTTGTTTATATTTAAAATGAGAATTCCCTTCCCAGTTCCACTTCCACAAAGCCCCCCGTCACATTAGCCCTCACCCCCTAATCTTTACCTCTAAGAGGGTGCTCCTCCACCCACTCACCTCCTTCAGCCTCACCAGTCTAGCATCCCTTTACACAGAGAATCATGCCTCCTTCCCCTTCCTTGATGTCAGAGAAGGCCATCCTCTTCTCCATATGTGTCTGGAATCCTGTCTTGGTTCATGTACAATCTTTGGTTGCTTGTTTAGTCCCTGGGAGGACTGGATGGTCCAGTTACTTGATGTTGCTCTTCATATGGGGTTGCAATCCCCTTCAGCTCCTACAGTTCTTCCCCTTCTCTTCTATTGGGGTCCCTGTGTTCAGTCCAGTAGTTGCCTGTTAGTTTCTCCATTAGTAATAATCAGTTTCTGGCATAACCACTCAGAGAACAGTCATACCAGGCTCCTTCCAGCAAGCCCTTGACATGGACAATATTGTGGGGGTTTGGTTCTACAGGTAGGATGAATTCCTAGTTGGGGTGGCCTCTAGATGGCTTTTCCTTCAGTCTCTCTTCCATTTTTGTCTCTCTCTTTCCTTTGGACAGGAATATTTCTGGATTTAAAGTTTCGAATTACATGGGTGGCATCATGATTCAACTGGGGGTCATGACGATCTACTGGAGGTTGTCTGTACAGGTTTTGTATCTCTTTCTTGGATATTACTACTAAAGCCATCCCCATTGCATCCTGGGAGCCTCTCACTTTCCTGGATTCTGGGACTGTCTTCTGGCTGCCCTCATTTCCCCATCTCCACTGCTACTTGTTTCTGTTTTATTTTCTGTCTTCTCTCCTGTCTCTTCCATTACCTGTTCATGCCCCTCCTTTTTGCCCTCCTGCTCCTCTATCCCTCTCCGGTTGCTCCTGTTCTCTAACTCTGTTGGTGTGCTTTATAGTTCTTTAATTATGTTTAGGTATGGAATTGAATTCCGGATCTCTCCTATACTTTTAGCATGAGGGGGTGTTTTATTTTTCAAAAGTTTTTCAGGATCCAATGAGAAGATCATGTGGGTTTTTGTTTGTTTGACATTGTTTATATAATGGATTAAGTTGATGGATTTCCATATATTGAACCATCTCTGCAACCCTGAGATGAAGCACAATTGATCATGGTGAATAATCATTTTGATGTGTTCTTGGATTCATTTTGCTAGAATTCTATTGAATATTTTTACAGCAATATTCATAAGGGAAATTGTTAACTGTTCTGAAGTTCTCTTTCTTTGTTGGGTCTTTGTGTGGTTTAGCGTAAATGAGGCTTTACAAAGCATAAATGAGGCTTTGTAAAATGTATTGGGTAGTGTTCCTTCTGTTTTTATTTTGTGAAAGAGTTTGGGATTATTGGTATTAGGACGTCTTTAATTCTGATAGAAATCTACCCTCAAATCTTCTAGCCCTGTGCATTTTTTTGGTTGGCAAAGTTTTAATGGCTGCATCTCTTTCTTTCTTTCTTTTTTTATTGAGTATCTTCTTCATTTACATTGCCAATGGTAAAACCTTTCCCAATATACCCCCTCCCAAAAGCGCCCCCCCAAAGATTCCCTACCCCTCCTCCCACCCACTGTCTCCATGTATATGCCCCTCTACCCGACACAGTCCCACCTCCAACCCCCACATTCCCCCTGTTCGTTTCCCTTTGTTGGGGCCTCTATTGAGACTTTACATGACCAAAGACCACTCCTCTCACTGATGCCTAACAAGGCCGTCCTCTGACACATTTTTGACTGGAAGCATGTGTACCCCTTTGTTGATAGTTCAGTCCCTGGGAGTCTTGGGGTGTCTGGGTATCCGAAGTCATTGTTCTTCCCATGGGGCTATATGCCCCTTCAGTCCTCCGGACCTCCCTCCATATCCTCCGTTGGGGACCCCAAGCCCAGTCCAATAGTTGGTTGCTCGCTTCTGCCTCTGTATTTGTAAGGCTCTGGCAGGGCCCCTCTGGAGACAGCCATGGCATGCTCCTTTTGGTACACGCTTCTTGTCATAGTATCAGTGTTTGGTGACTGTTTATAGGATGAATCTCCATGTAGGGCAGTCACTGGGTGGCCTTTACTTCAGACTCTGCTCCACACATTGCCTCCCTTATAGCTCCTGTGAGTATTATGGATACAGAAACTGTGGTATATATACCCAATAGAATACTATTCAGCTATTAAAAACAATGAATTCATGAAATTCTTAGGCAAATGGATGAAAATGGAAAGTGTCATCCTGAGTGAGGTAACCAATCACAAATGAATGCACATGGTATGCACTCACTAATAAGCAGATGCTAGTCCAAAAGCTCAAAATAAACAATTTACAATTCACCCAGAACAGGAAGCTCACGAAGAAGGAGGACTTAAGTGAGGGTGCTATGGTTCCTCTGAGAAAGGGACTTCCAGTTTTGTTGAGTATAGGCTATGGTATTAGGACCTGATAATTTCTTTAAATTCCTCCATCTCTGTTGCTATGTCTCCCTTTTCATTTATGACATTGTTAATTTGGATACTGTCTCTGTGTGTCTAATTAGTTTGGCTAAGTATTTCCACTATCTTGTTGATAAAGAAACAGCAACTGCTTTTGCTGATTCTTTATATAGTTCTTTTTGTTTCTACTTGGTTGATTTCATCCTCGAGTTTGATTATTTCCAGCTGTCTACACCTCTTTGGTGTATTTGCTTATTTCTGTAAGAGAGATTTCAGGTGTGCTGTTAAACTGCTAGTGTATGCTCCCTCCAGTTACTTTTTGGAGGCACTCAGAGCTATGAGCTTTCCTCTTAGCACAGCTTTCACTGTGCCCCATAAGTTTGGGTATGATGTGTCTTTCATTTTCATTGAATTCTAGAAGTCTTTCATTTCCTTCTTTATTTCTTCCCTGACCAAGTTACCATTGAGGAGATAGATGTTCAACTTCCATGTGTACATGGTTTTCCTGTTTTTGTAGTTATCGAAGATCAGACTCATTCTGTGGTGGTCTGATAGAATACATGGGATTAACTCAAAATTCTTGGATCTGTTAATGTTGATTTTGTTTCCAAATTATATGGTAGATTTTTGAGAAGGTACCATGGTGAGAAGAAGGTTTATTATTTTTCTTTAGAGTTAAATCATCTGTAGTTATAAGTTAAATCCATTTGTTTCATAACTTCTGTTAGTTTCACTGTGTCTCTCTCTTTAGTTTCTGTATCCATGATCTGACCATTGGTTAGTTTGAAGTATTAAAGTACCCCACTATTATTGTGAGGTTCACTGTGTGCGTTGAGCTTTAATAAAATTTCTATTATGATTGTGGGTACCCTTGCATTTGTAGCACAGATGTTCAGAATTGAGAGCTCTCCTTGACAGATTTTTCATCTGATGAGTATGAAGTGTCCTTATCTTTTTTGAAAACTTTTGGTTGTAAGTAGATTTTATTCAATATTGGAATCGCTACTCCAGCTTCTTTCCTGAGACCATTTGCTTTGAAAATTGTTTTCCAGCCCTTTACCCTAAGGTATTTTCTGTTTTAGTCTGTGAGGTACGCTTCCTGTATGCAGCAAAATGCTGTATCCTGTTCACATATCCAGTCTGTTAGTCTATATCTTTTTATTGGGGAATTGAGTCTATTGATATTAAGAGATGTTAGGAAATAGTGATTGTTGTTTCCTGTTATTTTTGTTGTTAGAGATGAAATTATGTTCTTTTCTTTTGGGTATCTTCTTTGGGGTTCCTTGAAAGACGATTACATTCTTCTGTTTCTAGGGTGTAGTTTCCCTCTTCCTGTTGGAATTTTCCATCTGTTACCCTTTGTAGGGCTGAATTTGTAGAAAGTTAGTAGCCTGGGCTGGCATTCGTCTTCTCTTAGGGTTTGTATGATATCTGCTGAGGATCTTCTAGCTCTCATAGTTTCTGTTGAGAAGTCTGGTGTAATCCTGATAGGTCTGCCTTTATGTGTTACCTGACCTTTTAAACTTACTGCTTTTAATATTCTTTGTTTTGTGCATTTTGTGTTTTGACTATTATGTAATGGGAGGAACATATGTTCTGGTTCAGTCTCTTTGGAGTTCTGTAGGCTTCTTATATATTCATGGGCATCTCTTTCTTTAGGTTATGGAAGTTTCTTCTATAATTTTATTGAAGGTATTTACTTGCCCTCTCTGTCGGGAATCTTTGTTCTATTCTATACCTATTATCCTTAGGTTTAGTCTTCTCATTGTGTCTTGGATTCCCAGGATGTTTTAAGTTAGGAATTTTTTTTCATTTTGTGGTTGCTTTGATTGTTGTGTCAATATTTTCTAAGGTGTCTTCTGTGCCTTATAGGTTATAGGTATAATAGTTATGAGTTCCCAATATGAATTTTGTGATACTTCTATGCAGGACGGATATACGAAACTACCAACTTGTTTTGGCCATGTTATTTGCCATCAATGAAATCAACTTGAACCCTCATGTTTTACCAAACACGTCTCTGGGACTTGAGATATATAATCTCCCAGATACTGAAAGGAACATTCTGAAGAGTGTATTCTATTGGCTCACAGGTTTGAGCATATTTATCCCTAATTACAATTGTAGAAAAAAGTGGAAATCAGCTGCTACACTTACTGGAATATCATGGAAATCATCTGAAATCATTGGGACATTGTTGGGTCGTTACAAATTTCCTCAGGTGAGTGCACATGATGTGAGTGGTGGGAAGCCAGCTTTCTTTTCTCAGAATTAGCTGCTTGCAAAATTAAAAGGAGAGATTTTGATTAATTGGCATTAAAGAGCAAATACAAAGACAAATACAGACACAGTCTGTTCTTCGTTTCCTTTGATGTAGAGTAAGAAGGATGAACAGTACACAAGGCAATTTAAAACTTTGATACTTTTAATAATTTTTCTGGAAACCCTCAGGAGGTGAGATGTGACATTAAGAACTATTGAGCAGAGTATCAACTTTATAACTGAAATCGGGTTTTTAAGACTAAGACTATTTAAATGACATTTATTGTTCTCCTTTTTAAAATACTGATTTCCTTTCAGCTTACTGTTGGGCCTTTTGATCATGCAATGGTTGACACAAATCAGTTTATATCTCTGTACCAGGTAGCCCCCAAAGACACAGCTCTGTTCTGTGGTATTGCCTCTTTGATGCTTCATTTCATCTGGACCTGGGTGGGACTGCTCATCACAGATGACCACAAAGGTTCTCAGTTTGCATCAGATTTTAGAATGGAGATGGAAAAGAACAAAGCCTGCATAGCTTTTGTAGAAACAGTATCGTTTCTGGGAGAATCAACATATCGTTCGCTAAGATATGATCAGATGTGTACTCTAGAGTCATCAGCAGATGTGATTGTAATTTATGGACCCACTGATTTCCTATTAATTGTAATAATAAATATCTATAGAAAGTACACGATGAATAAAATCTGGGTTATGAATAAAAACTGGATTAGCCCAAGTATTCATCCATATACAGTGTTACATTTATCCCATGGGGCTCTCACTTTTTCACCCCATCATGGGGAGATTGTTGGTTTTACAAAATTTATGCAGGAAGCCAATCCTGTTAAGTACCCAGAAGATACTTTTCTTCTTATCTTGTGGATGACTTTTTTCGATTGCTTAAGATTGCCTTCTGTACCTAAAATCATCGAAAAATGTCTGTCCAATGCATCTTTGGGATTGTTGCCAAGGAGTCTTTTTGAAATGGTCATGACTGAAGAGAGTTACAATGTGTACAATGCTGTGTATGCAGTGGCCCACAGTCTCCATGAGAAGAATCTCGATCAAATACAAGTTCAACCACAGGCAAATATTGATAGGACTCTGTTATCCCCCTGGCAGGTAATGTGCCTTTCTTTGAATTGTAAATTCACCAACATGTCACAGATGCCTGAAAAGCTCTCAAACTGGTAATGCTATATTATTTTTCCATTCAATAACCTATAAGACATAGTGCATATTTCAGTGCTTAGATATCAATATAGTTCAATGTCTATGTATATGATGGGTGGCCTGTAGAAGATTCTGTTTAACAGACTAATTATTCTTTTTGTAGAAATAGCAGAGATAGCTGGGCATGGTGGCACACGCCTGTAATCCCAGCACTTGGGAGGCAGAAGTAGGCAGATTCCTAAGTTCGAGGCCAGCTTGGTCTACAGAGTGAGTTCCAGGACAGCTAGGACTACACAGAGAAACCCTGTCTTGAAAAAGAACCATAACCCCCAAGCAAACAAAAAAGGAAATAGCAGATATATTTGTCTTGATAATTTCTCAGTAGAAAAACCAAGACTTTCATTAATGTGCCGATCCCTGAAGCATCTTCATGTCGTAGAGTTGGGAATACCCAGGGGATGCTCCACCATCTCAGAGAAGTTGATGGAGGTTGGGTGGTGAGATGGATTAGTCTAAAAAGAGGAACTGCAATCAGGATGGAACTGAATAATTACATTGAAAAGCATACAAAAACTATAAAAAAGGAAATGTAGATCCAAATTCTAGAGTAGATTTAGAAATTAGAATGGGAATTGCCAAGAAAAGGTGATTAGAGGGTAAAGGCAATGAAAATGTTGTTTAGAGGACACCCCACTTTAGATAAATAAGAATAATTTGTTGTGTCACAGCATGACATACAGTTAGTTGTGATGGGTAGTCATAGTTGTCAATGTGACTGCATCTGCAATCCAAATCCAAGTGCCAAGCTGGTGGTTATAATGGAGTTACCATGTTAAGCTGTCTTGAGAGGTATGTGTCAGGCAACATTGGGGCATTAGGTAATTGGATCTAGGGAAATTTTGTGTGACTTTTTATTCATAGGAACAATAAGCACTCTTTAAGTCAGTGAAGCATTCAGGACAACTGTGTACCTCTGGGTTTCATAGAAGTCAACATACATGTAAGTCATGGCTACCAATTCATGTTAGGCTATGCTTTCTAGTTTGAAAACTGCCATTGTATTCTATGTTGCTAAGTTTATAAAACATTTGATTGTTTGAAATGCATGTTCTCATTCTTGCAAATAAACCAGAACAAAAAGAAAAAAGAAAAGAGAAAAAAAAATCCAGGTTTTCAAGTTCATTTTACACAAAATATATACAAAATTCCTGTATGCCATTAGAATAAGTATGTGCTCTAAATCAGCCAACTCCTGATTATCCACCAAACTCAAATAACGTCGTCTTAAACATTGAGGCTGTAAAAATGTCAGGAAATATAAGGATATACCTAGTTTTTCAAAGAAGTTGAGATCCATTCACTCCATAGTCCTTGAACATTTGGTAGTACTTGGAATAGTAATAAGATAGTTTCTTTAAACCATGGCAAAGTAATAGGGTCTTTTGTAGCATTTTAGAGATTCTTGGAATTATATTTTATTCTATTAGATAATAGTGATAGAAATGAAGTAGCTTCAATCTTTTGAAAACGGATAAAAAGTTGTGACTTGTTTGCTGTATTATCTTTGATCATTTGGTTTTTCTTGGCCTGGCATATTCTATGCAAACTGACATTTAAGAAAAAAATTATATTTATTTTCTCCTAAGCTTTCTTTTGTTGTGTTCAGTCCCATAGATAATTAATTAAAACAGTGTTAACATCATATATTATTGTCAGGAAATATCTCCTTATTCATAATTAAATTATAAATCCATAACTTCAACTTCATCATAAGACTTCTCATATCTTTTAGCTTCACCCTTTTCTGAAGAATATTCAAGTCAAAAACTCTGTTGGTGACCCTGTGGTTCTGGACTGGAAAAGGAAGGCTGATCCAGAGTATGATATTAACAACATTTGGGACTTTCCATCAGGTCTTTCACTATTGGTGAAAGTGGGTACATTTGTTCCTAGTGCTTCCAAGGGGGAACAGCTGATGATATCTGACTACATGATTAACTAGCCCATGGGATTTACAGAGGTGTGATTCTAAGTAAATCTTATATGCTTCTTGATGTAGTAAATCTTGGTTGTTAATACTTACCCCATCAATACACTCATAACTATTATTATTAAGAGTTTTACTGATCGCTCATTCTTGTGGAAGTGTTTTAAACATTTTTAAATTATCTAATCATTTTGACCTTTAAAGAAAGGTTATCAATTACTACTTTCTGACATCATTGTAACAAAAGAGATATCAGGCTGTTTACATTAACTTCCAGAGTCCAAGGTAATTTTTTTTTCAAAATAACATAAATTGAACTTCCCTGAGAAGAGGAATCTTAGTATACATAGTATTTCTGAACTTCTTTCATCAAGGAAAACCTGTCGAGTATTATCATAAAACATGGTAGTATGAGGGACCATTAATATGGGAGATATTTCCCTAATTTATTAAAAAATGGGATTAGAAAAAAATTAGTGAAAAAACACCCTTGCCAATAATAACCACAAATAATGTAAACTATTTTGGTGTAACTCTAACCAAGGAAATCAAAGACATGTATGAAAACAAATTCAAGTCCTTGAAAAATAAACTGAAGAAGATGTCAGAAGATGGAAACCTCTTTCATCCTCATGGATGAATTTGATTAACCTAGTGAACATTGGAAATTTAGAGTGTTCCCTAAATTTTACAAATTTCATAAAGGAATTTACAGATATAGTGTAATTACTATGAAAATTCTCAGACAATTATTTACAGACCTTCAAAGAGCAATTCTCAACTTCATATGGAAAAACAAAAACCAAGAATAGTTAAATGAACCTGAACAATAAAAGAACTTCTGGAGAAATCACCATCCTTGCCCTCAAAATGTAATACTGAGCAATGGTATAAAACCTTTATGGTTTCCTATAAAATGAAAGTAGTTGATCGGTGGAATGAAATCAGTTCCCTGTAGTACATTTACGGAGACTTGATTTTTACAGAAGCCAAACCTTACAATGGAAAAAAGAAAGCATCTTCAACAAATGATGTCTCTCCCACTGAATATATGCTTATAGAAGAATGCAAATAGAACAATATTTATCACTCTGAGGACACCCAAGACCAAGTGCTTCAAAAACCTCAACATAATACCAAGATACACAGAGTCTAATAGAAGAGAAAGTGGGAAATAGTTTTGAACCCATTGGCAGAGAAGACAGTTTCCTGGACGGATCATGAAACCATTGATAACTGAACCTGAAACACTTCCATAAGGCAAAGGACATTATCAATAGGACAAAAATTGCAGCTGATAGACTGTGAAAAGATCTTCATTAACATTACATTCAGTAGAAGCCTAATATTCTAAATAATAAGTAATTCAAGAAATTAGATTCCTTAATTTGAAAAGCTAATAACAAAATTTTTAAAATGTGGTAAAGATCTAAATAGAGAATTCCCAAAGGGTAGCCTTGAATGTCTTAGAAGCAGTTAAGAAATGTTCAACAACCCTAGTCATCAGGGAAATGCAAGTGAAAATGACCCTGAGAAATCATCTTACACCAATCAAAATGGCTAAGATAAAAAGAAAAGCTCAAGAGATAGCATATGGTAGTAAGGATATAGAGAAAGGGCAGCACTCCTCCGTTTCTGGTGAGATTGCAAACTTGTACAATCACACAGGAAAACAATGTGGCATTTTCTCAGAAAACTGTAAATAGTACTACGTGAAGACGTGTATATATACTGCTCCTGGGCATATAACCAAAACTGCTGTACCATATCAGAAAGACACTTGGTCTCCTATCTTTATAGTAGCCTTGTTCATAATAGCCAGAAACTGGAAACAACCCAGATAGGCCTCAATGGAAAAATAGATTCAGAAAATGTGGTTCATTCACATAGTGGTCTACTATTCAGCTATTAAAACACTCGGCCATTATAAATTTTCAAGGAAAATGGATGGAACTAGAAAATATCCTCCCCAATGAGGTAACCCAGACCCAAAAGGCATGCACAGTATTTGCAAACTCTTGAGAGGACATTAGTCATAAAGTATATATTAGCCTTGATTCAATCCACAGACCCAATGAAGCTAAACAAAGCAGGATACTGAAGCGAGGATATATGAATCTCTCTTAGAAGTGGTTTGAAACAGTCATAATGGGTAGAGTGAGGGAGGAATTGGGTGTACGAGGGAAGGTGGTAGGGAATGGTGGTCTCAGTATCAGGTGTTGGGAGAGTTAAAAGAATGAAAGGCAATCTGTAGCTGCCAGCAGTATAGGGTTTGGGGGAGTCACAAGGAAGTGTCAGAGTCATCGCTTTAGGAAGGGTACCAGTAGAAAATTCAGGTGACCATAGCTGAGAAAAATAGCCGTGGAGATGTGTAACATGAAGAGGACAAACAACTCCTATAGCCATGCTGGTCCTGCCTTGGGGGGATAAGGACAACAACACAGACACAAAAATTTTGACCCCAAATCTGTCCTATTTAAAAGAAATGCAAGGATGGAAGAGAGATTGATAGAATGGCCAACCAATAATTGGCCCAATTTAAGATCCATCCTGGGGCAATACTCAGTCACTGAAACAGTTAGTGATATTCTTTTATGCTTGCAGAAAAAGACCTAGCACAAGTGTCCTCTAAGATGCTTCACCCAACAGTAGACTGACACAGATGAAGAGATCCACAGCCTAACACTGGACAGAGCTAAGGGTCTCTTATGGAAGGATTGAGGCCCAGAATAGTTTAGTACCTCCACAGTAAGACCAAGAGTCTAGTAACCTCAACCCTTGGGGGCTCTGTCAAAATAATCCACTAATCAAAGGCCATACCTGAGATAGACATAGTCTCCACACCCTCAAAATATGTAGTAGATGTGCAGCTCAAACTCCATGTTGGTTCCAAATAGCTGAAGTGGGGGCTGTCCTTAAGCTATCTGTGGGACTCACTCCACAACTTAGCTACCTTCCTTAGTCAGAGTGGGAGAGTATGAAGTTAATCCTGTAGAGACATGATGTGGCAGAGTGGCAATAAATCCAGGGGGCCCACACCCTCTCAGCAGAGTTGGGGAGGGGGAGGACTGTTAGGGTGTGGACCGGGAGGGTATGGAAATTGAATAAAACAATTAGTGAAAAAATAATCTCACAATGACACATAAAAAATGGAGTGGTGTCAGGTGGTCCTTAGTTGTTTAAGAATCATGGGTGAGAAACCCATGATTAGCAGGATAGTAAACAGAAACACTGCACGTTCTCCATTTCTATTAATTTTCCAGTTTTCTGCTTTAACTCCGGTCCTTATTTCCATTGATGAAAAACATGTCTGTCCTCAGTTTACTATTGGCATGCTGTTTGATCACAATAGAAACCGGAACTAAGACAACTAGAAAGGCAGTCACAATCAGTTTTCAGGTAGCCTTTGCTTTTAAGCCTTTGGCAGAGACACAACAAACTGAGAGGATGTTCTTTTATTTTTAAGTCTCATCTTGGAAAAATGGGGGCAACAAAACCAATGCGAGGAAAGTAGGATTCTCTTCAGAACATCACAGCTGGAGGGTGAAGTTCATCATGGCAGGGAATCAGGACAGCAGTGATTTGAGGAAACTGGGCAGATTCTGTCCACATTCAGGAGGAGGAAAGCGATGGCTGTTGCTGGCCAAACTTCATTTCTACTTTTCATTCAATAGCATGTTTGTACGTTTTTAAAAATAAATTTTAATTAATACACCTTCCATTATAAAATATGTACTTGGGCACTGATTAGGAGCTAAGCATTTTTGTATCTTGTATTAAATATTTTTCAGATTCCTCGGTCTGTCTGCAGTGAGAGCTGCAGCCCTGGATTCAGGAAAGTTGTCCTGGAGGGAAGGCCTACCTGTTGCTTTGACTGCAGTCCTTGCCCAGACAATGAGATTTCCAATGAGACAGGTGAAGGACAAGTCGATCAGAGGGTTTTACATCTTCTCTACGGCGCACTGACAAAACTAAGTAATGAAAAAAATTAGACAAGAGAACTACGTGGCAATTACATTACTTCAGAGTCGCAACTAAATCTTTAAGTCTATGCTCTTTCTTTAAAATTTTTTATTGTTTGTTTTATTTGTTTACATTTCAAATATTATCTCCCTTCCTGTTTTGCCCTCAGCAACCCTCCAATCCTATTCCTCCTGCTTCTATGATGATGCCACCCCCACCCACACAACACCTTCCTACTTCAGAGCCCTAGCATTCTCCACCACTGCGTCATCCACCCTCCACAGGACTAAAGGGCTCCCCTCCCACTGATGCCAGATAAGGTAATCTTCTGGTGCATATGCAGCTGTACCCATGGTTCTCTCCATGTGTTCTGGTTGGTTGATACTGTATTTCCTATGGAGTTGCAACCCCTTCAGCTCCAGCAGGCCTTCGTCTAACTCCTCCATTGGGATTCTTGTGCTCAGTCCAGCGGTTGGCTGTGAGCATCCCCATCTGTATTTCTCAGGCTCTGTTAGTAGACACCTGTATCTGGCTCCTCTGAGCAAGCACTTTTATTTTTATTAGTTATATTCTTTAATTACATTTCAAATGTCGTCCCCATTCCTAATTTCCCCCCGAAAATCCCCTAACTCATCGCCCCTCCCCCTGCTCACCATTCCACGGACTATCACTTCCCTGTCTTGGGGATCCCCTATACTGGGGCATCTAGCTTTCTCAGTACCAAGGGCCTCTCCTCCCTTTGATGTCCAACAAGGCCATCCTCTGCTTCATATGTATCTAGAGCCATGGGTCCGTCCATGTGTACTCTATGGTTGATGATTTAGTCCCTGGGAGCTCTGGGGGAGCTGGGTGGTTCATATTGTTGTTCTTCCTATGGCGCTGCAAACCCCTTCAGCTCCTTGGGTCTTTTCTCTAGCTCGTCCATTGTGCTCAGTTCAATGGTTGGCTGAGAGCATCCACCTCTATATTTGTCAATCACTGGCAGAGCCTCCCAGGTGACAGCTATATCAGGCTCCTATCAACAAGCACTTGTTGGCATCCACAATAGTGTCCAGGTTTTGTAACTGTATATGAGATGGATCCCTAGGTGGGGCAGTCTCTGGTTAATCTCTCCCTCAGTCTCTGATCTACACTTTGTCTCTGTATCTCCTCCTGTGGGTATTTAGTTCCCCCTTCTAAGAAGGACTAGAGTATCCATAATTTGTTCTTCCTTCTTCTTGAGCTTCATTTAGTCTGTGAATTGTATCCTGCCCCTCTTCTCCCCTCATCCTCCACTCTGTCAACCAATTTTCTCCCTCTAGCTCCCATTATTATTTTCTTCCGTCTTCTAAGTAGGACTGAAGGATCCACAATTTGGTCTTCTTTCAGCTTGATCTTCATAGTTTCTCCATTGTATGGTGGGTATTACAAGCCTTTTGCCTAATAGCCACATCACTATGAGAGAGTAGCACATATGTTTCGTGTTCTTTTGCTACTTGACATCCTCAGTAAGGATGGTATTTTCTACTTCCATCCGTTTGAATGCAAAACTCAAAGTTGCCATTTCTAATAGCTAAATATCACTCCATTGTGTATTTGTATGATAAGTATTGTATCCATTCTTTCATTTATGGGCATCTGAGTTGTTTCAAGTTCTGGCTATTATAAAAAAGGCTGATATGATTATATTGGAGCATCTTTTGGATATATGCCCAGGAGTGGTGTAACTGGATCCTCAGGTAGTACTATTTACAATTTTCTGAGAAACTAACAGACTGATTTCAAGAGTGGTTGTACCAGCTTCCATTCCCACCAGCAATAGAAGAGTTTGCTTCTTTCTCCACATCCTTACCAGCATTTGCTGTCACCTGAGAGTTTGATTTTAGTTATTCTAAAGGGTATGTGGTGGAATCTGAGGGTCATTTTGATTTACATTTCTCTGATGACTAAGAATGTTGAACAATTCACTAGGAGCTTCTAAGACACTTGAGATTCCTTATTTGGAAAGTCTTTTATTAGCTCTGTATTCCATTTTTAATAGCATTACCTGGTTCTCTGGAATCTTTATGCTAACGTCTTTGATCAACTTCACTTGAAGTTTTGTGCAGGGTGATAGATATACATCTATTTTCTTTCCTCTACATCAGACATCCCATTAGCTCACCACTATTATTTAGATGCTTTCTTTTTTCCCCATTGTATGATTTTGGGTTTTTGTCAGAAATTTAAGTGTCTGTAGGCATGTGGCTTTGAGGATTGATTCCATTGATCAATCTGTTTGTTCCTAGACTAGTATAATGCAGAGTTTATTACTATTACTTAAGGTCAAGGATGGGGTTGCCTCCAAAAGTTCTATTATAGTTCAGGATTCCCTTAGTGATGCTGGAATTTTGTTTTTCCATATAAAGTTAAGATTACTATTTCAAGGTCTGTAAAGTATTGTATTGTAATTTTGATGGAAATCGGATTGAATATGTAGATGACTTTTGGTTTGGTAATCATTTACATTATGTTAATTTCGATTTCAAGGGCATGAGAGATCTTTGGATATTCTGATATCTTTCTCAATGTTTTCTTCATTGATTTCAAGATAATTTCTTATAGGTTTTCAGTTGCATGGCTAGAATTACATGAAGATATTTATATTATTTATAAATATTGTAAAGTAATCTGTTTCCCTAATTTCTTTCTCAGCTCATTTATCATTTGTTTAAAGAAGGAATATGGCATTTTTTAATGTTAATTTTGTATTCAGCCACTTTTTTTCTGATTTTTAATATTTCTTTTATTATTATTTCTTTTTTCTTTTTTATTAATTTTTTTATTTTATTCGATATATTTTTTATTTACATTTCAAGTGATTTCCCCTTTTCTGGTCCCCTACTCCCCAAGTGTTCAGCAGTTGTAGGAGTTCTCTGGTAGACTTTTTGGAATTATTTATGTTTATTATCATATCATCTGTCAAAAGCAATACTTTGACTTCTATATTTCCAATTTGTAGCCACTTGATCTGTTTTAGTTCTCTGACTGTTCCAGCTACAACTTCAACCTCTGTATTGAATAGATTGGTGAGAGTGGGTAACATTGTCTTGTCCCTGATCTTAGTGGAATTACCTAAGTTTCTGTCCATTTAATTTGATATTAGCTACTGGCTTTCTGTATGTTGGTTGTGTAAAATTTAGATGTTTGACATATATCCCTGATTTTTCAGATACTTTAAAAATGAATTGATGTCACATTTTCTTTCTTTTAATTAATTTTTTACGCTCCATATTTTATTCACCCCCATGTACTCACCAACTGTTCAACATCTCATACTTCCTTCACACCCTCTGTCTCCACATGGAGGTCCAGACCCCCACCTTGCCTGACCTCTAATCTCCCTGATTTCTCCAGTCTCTTGAAGGTTAGGTGCATCATCTCATAACACTGACCCATCAGTCCTCTACTGTATGTGTGTTGGGAGCTGGTATATGCTGCCTGTTTGGTGGTCCAGTGATCGAAGTATCACATAAGTCCAGAATAATTGAGACTGCTGGTCCTCCTACAGGATCGCTCTTCTCCTCAGCTTCTTTCAACCTTCACTAGTTCAACAACAGGGGTCAGCTGCTTCTGTCTATTGGTTGGGTGCAAATATTTGCAGCTGACTCTTTCTGCTGCTTGTTGGGATTTCCAGTGCTCTCTCAAGGTAGGAGGTTCCCTTTTTTTTGTTTTGTTTTGTTTTCTTTTTTTTGGTTTTGTTTTTGTTTTTGTTTTTGTTTTTGTTTTTTTTTTATTCGATAGAATTTATTTACATTTCAAATGATTTCACTTTTCTAGCCCCTCCCCACTCCCCGAAAGTCCCGTAAGCCCCCTTCTCTTCCCCTGTCCTCCCACCCACCCCTTCCCACTTCCCCGTTCTGGTTTTGCCGAATACTGTTTCACTGAGTCTTTCCAGAACCAGGGGCCACTCCTCCTTTCTTCTTGTACCTCATTTGATGATGTTTTGGGTATTCCAGTTTTCTAGGTTAATATCCACTTATTAGTGAGTGCATACCATGATTCACCTTTTGAGTCTGGGTTACCTCACTTAGTATGATATTCTCTAGCTCCATCCATTTGCCTAAGAATTTCATGAATTCATTGTTTCTAATGGCTGAATAGTACTCCATTGTGTAGATATACCACATTTTTTGCATCCACTCTTCTGTTGAGGGATACCTGGGTTCTTTCCAGCATCTGGCAATTATAAATAGGGCTGCTATGAACATAGTAGAACATGTATCCTTATTACATGGTGGGGAATCCTCTGGATATATGCCCAGGAGTGGTACAGCAGGATCTTCTGGAAGTGAGGTGCCCAGTTTTTGGAGGAACCGCCAGACTGATTTCCAGAGTGGTTGTACCAATTTGCAACCCCACCAGCAGTGGAGGAGTGTTCCTCTTTCTCCACACCCTCTCCAACACCTGCTGTCTCCTGAATTTTTAATCTTAGCCATTCTGACTGGTGTAAGATGAAATCTTAGCGTTGTTTTGATTTGCATTTCCCTAATGACTAATGAAGTTGAGCATTTTTTAAGATGCTTCTCCGCCATCCAAAGTTCTTCAGCTGAGAATTCTTTGTTTAACTCTGTACCCCATTTTTTAATAGGGTTGTTCGGTTTTCTGGAGTATAACTTCTTGAGTTCTTTATATATATTGGATATTAGCCCTCTATGTGATGTAGGATTGGTGAAGATCTTTTCCCAATGTGTTGGTTGCCGATTTGTCCTCTTGATGGTGTCCTTTGCCTTACAGAAACTTTGTAATTTTATGAGGTCCCATTTGTCAATTCTTGCTCTTAGAGCATACGCTATTGGTGTTCTGTTCAGAAACTTTCTCCCTGTACCGATGTCCTCAATGGTCTTCCCCAGTTTCTTTTCTATTAGCTTCAGAGTGTCTGGCTTTATGTGGAGGTCCTTGATCCATTTGGATTTGAGCTTAGTACAAGGAGACAAGGATGGATCAATTCGCATTCTTCTGCATGCTGACCTCCAGTTGAACCAGCACCATTTGTTGAAAAGGCTATCTTTTTTCCATTGGATGTTTTCAGCCTCTTTGTCGAGGATCAAGTGGCCATAGGTGTGGGTTCATTTCTGGATCTTCAATCCTGTTCCATTGATCCTCCTGCCTGTCACTGTACCAATACCATGCAGTTTTTAACACTATTGCTCTGTAGTATTGCTTGAGGTCTGGGATACTGATTCCCCCAGATTTTCTTTTGTTGCTGAGAGTAGTTTTAGCTATCCTGGGTTTTTTGTTGTTCCAGATGAATTTGATAATTGCTCTTTCTAACTCTGTGAAGAATCGAGTTGGGATTTTGATGGGTATTGCATTGAATCTGTATAGTGCTTTAGGCAAAATGGCCATTTTAACTATATTGATTCTACTGATCCATGAGCATGGGAGGTTTTCCCATTTTTTGAGGTCTTCTTCCATTTCCTTCTTCAGAGTCTTGAAGTTCTTGTCATACAGATCTTTCACATGTTTGGTAAGAGTCACCCCAAAATACTTTATACTGTTTGTGGCTATTGTGAAGGGGGTCATTTCCCTAATTTCTTTCTCAGCCTGCTTATCCTTTGAGTATAGGAAGGCCACTGATTTGCTTGAGTTGATTTTATAACCTGCCACTTTGCTGAAGTTGTTTATCAGCTGTAGGAGCTCTCTAGTGGAGTTCTTTGGGTCACTTAGGTAGACGATCATGTCGTCTGCAAATAATGATAGTTTGACTTCTTCCTTTCCAATTTGTATCCCTTTAACCTCCTTATGTTGTCGAATTGCCTGAGCTAGTACCTCAAGTACAATATTGAAAAGATAAGGAGAAAGGGGGCAGCCTTGTCTGGTCCCTGATTTCAGTGGGATTGCTTCAGGTTTCTCTCCATTTAGTTTGATGCTGGCTACCGGTTTGCTGTATATTGCTTTTACTATGTTTAGGTATGGGCCTTGAATTCCTGTTCTCTCCAAGACTTTAAGCATGAAAGGATGCTGAATTTTATCAAATGCTTTTTCAGCATCCAATGAAATGACCATGTGGTTTTGTTCTTTGAGTTTGTTTATATAGTAGATTGTATTGATGGATTTCCATATATTGAACCAACCCTGCATTCCTGGGATAAAGCCTACTTGATCATGGTGGATGATCGTTTTGATGTGTTCTTGGATTCGGTTGGCAAGAATTTTATTGAGTATTTTTGCATCGATGTTCATAAGGGAAATTGGTCTGAAGTTCTCTTTCTTTGTTGGATCTTTGTGTGGCTTTGGTATCAGCGTAATTGTGGCTTCATAGAAGGAATTGGGTAGTGTACCTTCTGTTTCTATTTTGTGGAATAGTTTGAAGAGTATTGGTGTTAACTCTTCTTTGAAGGTCTGGTAGAATTCTACACTGAAGCCATCTGGTCCTGTGCTTTTTTTGGTTGGAAGACTTTCTATGACTCCTTCTATTTCTTTAGGCATTATGGGACTGTTTAGATGGTCTAGTTGGTCCTGATTTAATTTTGGTATTTGGTATCTGTCAAGGAAATTGTCCATTTCCTCCAGATTCTCCAGTTGTGTTGAGTACAGGCTCATGTAGTAGGATCTGATAATTTTTTGGATTTCCTCAGTTTCCGTTGTTATATCTCCCTTTTCATTTCTAAGTTTGTTAATTTGGATACTTTCCCTGTGCCCTTTGGTCAGTCTGGCTAAGGGTTTATCTATCTTGTTGATTTTCTCAAAGAACCAGCTCCTGGTTTTGTTGATTTTTTGTATGGTTCTCTTTGTTTCTACTTGATTGATTTCGGCCCTGAGTTTGATGATTTCCTGCCTTCTACTCCTCCTGGGCGAAATAGCTTCTTTTTGTTCTAGGGCTTTCAGGTGTGTCATTAAGCTGGTAATGTATGCTCTCTCCATTTTCTTTTTGGAGGCACTCAGGGCTATGAGTTTTCCTCTTAGCACTGCTTTCATTGTGTCCCATAGATTTGGGTATGTTGTGTTTTCATTTTCATTGTGTTCTAAAAAGTCTTTAATTTCTTTCTTTATTTCTTCCTTGACCAAGGTATCATTGAGTAGAGTATTGTTCAGTTTCCATGTGCATGTGGGTTGTCTGTTGTTTCTGTTGCTATTGAAGACCACTTTTACTCCGTAGTGATCAGATAGGAGGCATGGGATTAGTTCTATCTTCTTATATTTGTTGAGGTCTGTCTTGTGACCAATTATATGGTCGATTTTGGAGAAAGTACCATGAGGTGCTGAGAAAAAGGTATATTCTTTTGTTTTAGGATAGAATGTTCTATATATGTCTGTTAAATCTAAGTGGTCCAAAGCTTCAATTAGTTTCATTGTGTCCCTGTTTAGTTTTTGTTTTCGTGATCGGTCCATTGAGGAAAGTGCAGTATTGAAGTCACCCACAATTATTGTGTTAGGTGCAATGTGTGCTTTTAGATTTAATAAAGTTTCTTTTACGAAAGAGGGTGCCCTTGCATTTGGGGCATAGATGTTCAGGATTGACAGTTCTTCTTTTTGTATTTTTCCTTTGACCAGCAAGAAGTGTCCCTCAGGGTCTCTTTTGATGACTTTGGGTTGAAAGTCAATTTTATCTGATATTAAAATGGCTACTCCAGCTTGTTTCCTGAGACCATTTTCTTGTAAAATTGTCTTCCAGCCTTTTACTCTAAGGTAGTGTTTGTCTTTGACCCTGAGGTGTGTTTCCTGTAAGCAGCAAAATGTAGGGTCCTGTTTACGAATCCAGTCAGTTAGTCTGTGTCTTTTTATTGGGGCATTAAGTCAATTGATGTTAAGAGATATTAAGGAATAGTGATTGTTACTTCCTATCATTTTTGACGTTATTTTTTAAATTTGAATGCTTAACTTCTTTTGGGTTTGATGAAAGGTTACTATCTTGCTTTTTCCAGGGTGAAGTTTCCCTCCTTGTATTGGTGTTGTCCTCCTATTATCCTTTTTAGGGCTGGGTTTGTGGATAGATATTGGGTAAACTTGGTTTTGTCATGAAATATCTTAGTTTCTCCATCTATGGTGATTGAGAGTTTTGCTGGATATAGTAGTTTTGGTTGGCATTTGTGTTCTCTTAGAGTCTGCATGAGATCTGCCCAGGACCTTCTAGCCTTCATAGTCTCAGGTGAAAAGTCTGCTGTGATTCTGATAGGTCTTCCTTTATATGTTACTTGGCCTTTTTCTCTTACTGCCTTTAGTATTCTTTCTTTGTTTAGAACATTTGGTGTTTTGATTATTATGTGACGGGAAGTGTTTCTGTTCTGGTCCAGTGTGTTTGGAGTTCTGTAGGCTTCTTGTATATTCATGGGCATCTCTCTCTTTAGGTTAGGGAAGTTTTCTTCCATAATTTTATTGAAGATATTTGCTGGCCCTTTAAGTTGTAAATCTTCACTCTCATCTATGCCTATAATCCTTAGGTTTGGTCTTCTCATTGTGTCCTGGATTTCCTGGATATTTTGGGTTACAAGCTTTTTGCATTTTGCATTTTCTTTAACTGTTGAGTCCATGGTTTCTATGGAATCTTCAGCATCTGAGATTCTTTCTTCTAGCTCTTGTATTCTGTTGTTGATATTTGCATCTCTGTCCCCTGATTTCTTCCCAAGGCTTTCTATCACCAAAGTTGTCTCCCTTTGAGTTTTCTTGGTTGTTTCTACTTCTGATTTTAGATCCTGGATGGTTTTGCTTAGCTCCTTCACTTGCTTGTTTGTGCTCTCCTGTAATTCTTTAAGAGATTTTTGTGTTTCCTCTTTCATGACCTCAGCCTGTTGACCAAAGTTCTCCTGTATTTCTTTAAGAGATTTTTGTGTTTCGTCTTTCATGTCCTCAGCCTATTGACCAAAGTTCTCCTGTATTTCTTTAAGTGTTTTTTGCATTTCCTCCTTGTTGGCTTTTGTATTCTCCTGGATTTCTTTCAATGATTTTTGTGTTTCCCTTGCAAGGGCTTCTAACTTTTGATCCATTTTCTCCTGAATTTCTCTAAGTATGTCCTTCATGTGTTCCTGTACCAGCATCATGACCAGTGATTTTAAATCCAAATCTTGTTTTACTGGTGTGATGGGGTATCCAGGACATGCTGGTAGAGGAGAATTGGGTTCAGATGTTGCCATATTGACTTGATTTTTGTTAGTGACGTTCCTGTGTTTGCCTTTTGCCATCTAGTTCTCACTGGTGTTAGTTTGTCTTATCAGTGCTGGACTCACCAGTGCAAGCTGCCCCTTCCCAGTTGGCCTCTGGTGCACAGCTTACCTCCTGCACTGCTTGTAGACAGGGTGCTGCTGCCCAGGCTGTTCAGATCCCAAAGCAGGCACCCGAAGGCTCCCGCTGGGGCCCGCTGGATTCACTGGAGCACACTGACTTCTCTCAGCTGGCCGCCCGGAAGCCCAGCTAGCCTCTTGCAGGACTTAGAGATGTGGTGCTGCCGCCCAGGCTGATCTGGATCCGGAAGCGGAGAGTGTAGAGCTGAGGGCTTCTGCCTGAGGCCTTGCCCCAGATTGTGTATGTGGACCAGATGGAGCCCATGTGTACCCCCAGGGAGTGCCAACGATGTATGCTGCTGTGACCTCCCCTGTGTTCCACTCACCAGCCGATCCACCAACTGGGCTGGCGCACACAAGGTTAGCCTGGCCGCCCAGTCCCTGAGTCCAGGCAAAAGCCTGGGAGGGCAAGGTCCGAGCAAAGTTCCCCTAGGGTTACGACTGTTAATTGGGTCCTCCAGGTGACTAGGATGGTGGGCGTGCGCACCCGTGCTCCCTGGAAGCGCCAGGAGAGTCTGCTGTGCTAACAACCTCCTGGGCGGGTTGACTCACAGATGGCCCACCAAGCCGCCCAGTTCTTGGGGTCAGTCCTGTGCCTTTTGGGGCCTAGACCCCCGCTTTGTTAGCCTCAGGCTATGCCTGTTACAGGTCTGCCCGCCAGAGCTCTCTGTCGTCCTGCAGGCAAAATGGCGGCGCGCGCGCAGGCCTGGGCAAAAAACCTCCTGGCTGGGTTGGCACCCCGATGGCCCCCCGACCAGCCCAGGGCCTGCGTGCAGGCCAACGCCGTTCGGGCTCAGACCACCGTGGTATTGGCCTCGGATTATGTTTGTGTACCTCAGTCTGTCCGATCCCTGGAGTCTGGAACCAAGATGGATGCACCTCTCCTGACTGGTGGGAGGCCGAGTTCTGAAGTGGCTTCCGTGCAGGAAAGGCGCCGCACAACTGCAGCTGCTTGCCACCCGGCTGGTCAGCGAAGGTCAGTGGCTGTGGGCGCGGGGCCTAACTGGACCCTGTGTTGCCATGGTTCCACTGCTGATGGCCCTTCAGCGGGACCAGCCACTGCTGCACTGCCGCCGCCGCCGCCGCCGCCGCCCCAGGAGGTTCCTTTTTGTGAATGAATTGGTATTACATTTTCATAATGTCTCTTTCAGCATGTAATGAGATGATCATTATGTTTTTTTTCTTCAGTTTTTTAATATGGTGAATCAGGCAGAAGGATTTTCATATATTGAACCATCTTTGGATCTCAGGGATGAATCCTACTGAGTTATGGTGTATGACAGTTTTGATGTGTTGTTGGAATTGGTTTGTGAGTTTTGATTTTTATAGATTTTTTTTAGTATTTCTGCATCAATATGCATAAGTGAAATAGGTCAAAAATTATCTTTCTTTGTTGAGTCTGTGAAATTTGTGTATCAGTTTGACGGTGGACTCAAAAAATGAGTTTGGCAGTGATCCTGCTTCTATTTGGGGGAATAATCCGTGAAGCATTGGTTTTAGCTCTCCTTTAAAAGTCTGGGAGAATTCTGAAATAAAACCACCTGGCCCTGGGTATTTTTTTTTATTTGATATATTTTTTATTTACATTTCAAATGATTTCCCCTTTTCTGGTCCCCCACTACCCAAAAGTCCCATAAGCCCTATTCCCTCCCCCTGTTCTCCCATCCACCCCTTCCCACTTCCCTGTTCTGGTTTTGCCCTATACTGCTACACTGAGTCTTTCCAGAACTAGGGGCCACTTCTACATTCTTCTTGTACATCATTTGATATGTGGATTATGTTTTGGGTATTCCAATTTTCTAGGGTATTTTTAATCAAGAGACATTTCATGACTGCTTCTCTTTTTTTTAGGGTTTTAGAGATATTTATATAGGATACCTGATCTTGATTTAACTTTAGTAAGTGTGGTATTTGTTTAGAAGTTCAGCCAGTTCATTAAGCTTTTCCAGTTTTGTGGAGTATAAGCTGTGGAGTAAGGTTACACTTTTTTTTTTCTTGTCTTTTTTTTTGCCTCCTTTTTCATTTCTGATTTTATTTATTTATAATTTATTTATTTATATATATATATATATATTTATTTATTTATTTATTTATGTTTGATTAGATATTTTCTTTACTCACATTTCAAATGTTAACCCCTTTCCTCGTTTCCCCTCTGAAAACGCCCTATTCCATTGCCCCTGCCCCTGTTCACCAACCTACCTACTCATGTTTCCTTGTCCTGGCATTCCCCTATACTAAGGCATCGAATCTTCTCAGGACCAAGGGACTCTCCTCCCTTTGATTTCCAACAAGGCCACCCTCTGCTACATACGAAGCAGGAACCATGGGTTCCTCCATGTGTACTCTTTGGTTGGTGGTTTAGTCCCTGTGAGCTCTGGGGTGTTCTGGTTGGTTCATATTGTTGTTTCTCCTATGGGGCTACAAGTTCCTTCAGCTCCTTGGGTCCTTTCTCTAGGTCCTCCATTGGGGACCTTATGATCACTTCAGTGGTTTTCTGAGATCATCCACCTCTGCATTTGTCTGGTACTGGCATACCCTCTCAAGAGACAGCTATTTCGGGCTACTGTCAGCAAGTGCTTGTTGGCATCCACAATAGTGATTAGGTTTGGTGACTGTATATGGGATTGATCTCTCTGTGGGGCAGTCTCTGGAAGGTCTTTCATTCAGGCTCTGCTCACACTTGGTCTCTTTATCTCCTCCCATGGGCATTTTGTGCCCCCTTCTAAGAAGGACCAAAGTATTCATACTTTGGTGTTCCTTCTTCTTGAGCTATGTTTGGTCTGTGAATTGTATCTTAGGTATTTTGAGCTTCTAGGCTTATATCCACTTATCAGTGAGCACATACCATGTGTGTTCTTTTGTTCTTTTGGGTTTCCTCACTTGGGATGATATCTTCTACTTCCATTCATTTCCCTAAGAATTTCAAAATTAATAAAGTCTTTGTTTTTAATACCTGAATAGTGTATTCCATTGTGTAAATGTACCACATTTTCTGTATCCATTCCAGTGTTGAGGAACATGTAGGTTCTTCCCAGCTTCTGGCTGCTATGAACATAGTGTAGCATGTGTCCTTATTACATGTTGGAGAATCATCTGGGTATATGCCCAGCAGTGGTAGAGCTGGGTCATCAGGTAATACTATGTCCAATTTTCTGAGGAAAAAGCAAACTGACTTCAGAGTGGTTGTACCAGCTTGCAGTCCCACCAGCAGTGGAGGGGAGGGGTGTTCCTCTTTCTCCACATCCTTGCCAGCACCTGCTGTCACTTGAGTTTTTGATATTAGCCATTCTGACTGGGGTGAGGTGGAAATTCAGGGTCGTTTTGATTTGCATTTCCCTGATGACTAAGGTGTTGAACATTTCTTTAGTTGTTTCTCAGCAAGAGAAAGAAATTACAAAAATAACATCCTTCACAATAGTCACCAACAATATAAAGTATCTTGGTGTTACTCTAACCAAACAAGTTAAAGAGCTGTATGACAAGAACTTCAAGTCACTGAAGAAAGAAATTGAAGAAGACCTCAGAAGATGGAAAGATCTCCCATGCTTGTGGATTGGCAGGATTAATATAGTAAAAATGACCATCTTGCCAAAAGCAATATACAGATTAAATGCCGTCCCCATGCAAATTCCAACTCAATTTTTCAGAGTTAGAAAGAGCAATTCTCAAATTCATCTGGCATAACAAAAAACCCATGATAGTAAAAACTATTCTCAAAAATAAAAGAACTTCTCTGGGAATCCAGCATCCTTGACCTCAAACTGTACTACAGAGCAATAGTGTTTAAAAAGTGAATGGTAAACTGGTACAGTGGCAGGCTGGTAGATCAGTGCAATGGAATTGAAGACCCAGAAATGAAACAACACACCTATGGTCACTTGATGTTTGACAAAGTAGCTAAAACCATCCAGTTAGAAAAAGATAGCCGTTTCATCAAATGGTTATGGTTTAGCTGGTGGTCAGCATGCAGAAGAATGCAAATTGATCCATTATTTTCTCCTTGTACAAAGCTCAAGTTCAATTGTATCAATGACCTCCACATAAAACCAGATACACTAAAACTAATAGAAGAGTAAGTGGGGAAGAGCCTCGAGCACATGGGCACAGGGGAAAATTTCCTGAACAGAGCACCAATGACTTATGCTCTAAGATAAAGAACTGGCAAATGGGACCTCATAAGATTACAATGTTTCTATAAGACAAAGGACACTGTCAATAGAACAAACACAATGGCAACCAACAAATTGAGAAAAGATCTTTACCAACCAGATATCCGGTAGAGGGCTAATATCCAATATACACAAAGAATTTAAGAAGTTAGATTCCAGAGAACAAAAGAAACCTATTAACAATGGGGTACAGAGCTAAGCAAAGAATTCTCAAGTGTGGGTTTTATTTATTTTGATACTATTGCTATGTAGTTAATATGATGAGGTTTTGTCTATCTTATTGATTTTCTCGATGAACTAGTTCTTGTCTTCATTGATTAATTTTATTCCTTTTGCTCTAACTGATTGATTTCAGCACTGATTTGAATATTTCCTCTGCTTGCCTCCTTTTCCCGGTATTTCCCTTTTCTAGAGCTCTCGCATATATGTTTAAATTACTCTTTTGAGAATTTTCAAATTAAATTCTTTATAAAGACACTCAGTGCATCCTTCCTCTTAGCACTATTTTTACTGTTTCCCGAGAATTTGGGTTTGCTGTGCTTTGTTTTTATTGAAATCTAAAAATTTCTTTATTTCTCCCCTAATCCAGAGTTCATTGAGTAATGAATTCTTCAGTTTTCATGAGTGTTTAGGTTTCATGGTATTTCTGTTGTTGAAGTCCAAATTTCCTCCAAGGTTCTCTCATAACAGAAAAGAGGATGTTTCAATTTTCTTGTATCCATGAAGGATGCTTTGTGACTATCTGGTAAATTTTGGGTGGAAGAATCCATCAGGTGCTGAGAAGACAGTATATTCTTTTGTGTTTGTGTGAAATATTCTCTAGATGCCTTTTAAGTTCATTTGATTCATAATATCTGTAAGTTTTGTTATTTCTCTGTTTAGTTTCTGACTAAATACCATATCAGTTGGTGAACACAGGGTTTTGAAATTAACCACTAGTAATGTTCAGAGTTTGACATGTGGTTCAAGCTTTATCAATGTTTCCTTTACAAATGTTCGTGCCTTTGAACTGGAGGTATGCGTGTTGAGAATTGAAATATCATCTTATTAGATTTTTCCTTTGCTGAGTATGAATTATCCATTCCCATCTCCTTTTATTAAATTTAGTTGGAAGTTTATTTTAATAAGTATAAGAATGATTATTTCAGCTTACTTCTAGTGTTTTTTGTCCTGGAAATTATTTTCAGAACTTACTCTAAGGTAATGTCTATTGGTATTGCTGAGATGTTTGTTTTATACAGCAAAATGAAAGCATCTTAGTCAGGGTTTCTATTCCTGCACAAACATCATGAGCACGAAGGAAGTTGGGGAGGAAAGGGTTTATTCAGCTTACACTTCCACACTGCTGTTCATCACTAAAGGAAGTCAGGACTGGAACTCAACCAGGTCAGGAAGCAGGAGCTGATACAGAGGCCATGGAGGGATGTTACTTTTGCGCTAGCATCCCTGGCTTTCTCGGCCTGCTTTCTTATGGAAAGCAAGACTACCAGCCCAGGGATGGCAACACTGACAAGGGGACCTTCCCTGTAATCACTAATTGAGAAAATGCCCCACAGCTGGATCTCATGGAGCCATTTTCTCAAATGAAGCACCTGTCTCTGTGGTAAGTCCAACCTGTGTCAGGTTGGCACACAAAACCAGCCAGTACAGATAGTTCCTGTTTTTGTACTTGTTCTGTTAGTCTGTGTCATTTATTGAGAAATTGAATCCATAGATGGTGAAAAATATTAATGGTCAGTGTTTGTTTATCCCTATTATTTGATGTTGGTGTTGTGTGTATATGGGTTTGTGTATGTTTAAATTGATTTTCCTTGTATGGAATTACCTATTTCTTGTGTTTCCTTCAAATTAGCTATCATCTTTCTGTTTGAGTTTTCCTTCTAGCATTTTGTTGTAGGAATGGATTTTTGGATAGATATTGTTTAAATCCAGACTTGTCTTGAATTATGGTTGTTTACTCCATCTGTTGTGATTGACAGTTTGGCTGGCTAAAGGACTCTAGGTTGGCATGTGTGATTTTTTTCATAGGTTTTAAGATATCTGTCCAGGCCCTTCAGTTTTTAGAGAATCTATTGAAAAGGTACAATTCTAATAGGTCTGCCATGGAATGATACCTGGTCTTTTCCCTCAGTTGTTAGTCTTTCTTAGTTCTCTACTTTCTGCATTTTCATTATTTTGTTGATAAAGGACTTTTCTGGCCCACTTTATTTTGTGCTTCACAAGCATCTTTTATGTTTATAGGTATTTCTCTCTTTACATTGTGATTTTTTTCTAATATAATTTTGTTGAGAATACTTTCTCACCCTGGGATCTGGGACTCTTTACCTTCTACTATTCCTATCATTATAAGGTTACTTGTTTTCTTTGTATTCCAGATTTCTTGGGTGTTTTGTTTCAGGGATATTTTAGCGTTAACATTTTTCTTTTACTGATGTGCCAGTTTCTATTTTTGTATGCCTGAGATTCTCTCCTACATCCTTTTATCTTATTGTTGATACTTTCATTTGTTGTTCTGTAAGCTTCTTTAGGTTTTCCATCTGCAGTTTACCCTCAGTTTGTATTTTCATTCTGGCTTCTATTTGCACTTTCATTTCCTGAACAGCTTTACTTACTTCTCTGGTTAACTGTAATTTCTGCTATTACTATAAGAGAATTATTTGTTTCCTCTGTAAAGCCCTATATTTGTCTGATTGTGTTTTCCTTTTCTTTTTTAAGCATTTTATTCTTTCCTCTTTAACGGCCTCTATCATCTTCATAATACTGGATTTAAAGGCACTGTGGTTCAGTTGTGGTAAGATATGCAGGGCTGCTGTTGTAGAGTGAGTCTGCCCTGTTGTTGTCATAATATTCTTGAATTTTGTTGTTTGAGTTCGTTTCATGCCTTTAGCCATCTAGATGTTTTTAGTCACTGCATGTTCCTGTTATGATATATATTGGGATGATGGCTAACCACTGTGATCTTAGTGTGACAGGCCCCTGGTGTATATTTTTGGGCTATATTGTTCTGGAATAGCAGGTCTTAAAAAGATGGCAAGAGACTTGGCAGAAAATTTTATATCTGGCAGGGACGATCTCCTCAGAGCCATACCTGACAAAGTTCTTTGGGCAGGGACAATTAGAGAAGGAAAGAAATCTAAATGTTTTGGTTCTGGATCAACAGGCTTGATGAAGCTGGGCAGAGAGGTAGTGGGAGAATAGAAGTCTGGTGCAGATTTTTGGATAATTATATTTCCTCATCAATTAATTTCCATTATTTGACTGTAAAATATTTTATATAAGGTATTTCTCTGCTACATATAGAGCCAGAACATAAAGACTACCTAATTGCCTGTTAATTCGGTTATAGTTCCTGTAGGCAGATTGAAGACATATAAATTTCACTTACGAATTTAAAGTGGTTGGGGAAGGACCACTTCAACTGTCTCCCCAAAATGCTTCCTTTATTACAGACTGAAGTGCAGACACTTTAGAGATATGTACATTTGGAGGGATGGAATAGAATAAAGGTTTAGACCTACATCACAGAATCATATTGTATTGATTAAAAATACAGCTACATATATGTTGAACACTGAAAAGTTAAAGAAATTCCTGAAAAAGGAATTTGAATACAGGGAAATATAATAAACATATATTTCAAGACAAACCATAAGCCTTATACAAAATAAATTTTGTCTTATAGATCAGTTGCCATAAATTAATGAATATTGGTTATAAGATACAATATTAAAAGCTAGCATAACACAGCAACAAAAATAATCTAACAACAGAGCAGAACAGATTTATGTAAAAGTTTATGTATTAGCATGAACAGTCACACTGAGAAAATGTTAACTATTTGACAGGAGAGTTTAAGAAAGCATAAGAAAGATACACAAATGTAGGGCTCAGTGTAAAAAGAAGTAAATGTAGTCTTTCTGTATCTTTTAAGGAAAAGTGAAACTAAAATAGTTTTTGAAATGAAGCCTTTACAAAAATACGGAAAGTTATTTGTGACAAGAAATATGTGATTAAATAATATTAGAAGCATTTATTTTTCTCCTCTGAGTTTTATTCACAAAGATTTAGTTATTAAAATCTATTCTGGAGGAACAAAGAAAACATAAATTTAAGTATTAAGTAGTTGTTTTCCTGAAAATCTTTCAAAAAGTTTTCCAAAACAGTAAACTAATAGCCACGAAATTATCTCAATATGAAAAGGAACTTACATCCCCTACTCTACCCTTAATTTCATCACAGAACCCAGAAGTAGTTAAAAGAGAAAAGGCCTACTAACTTTTCTCAAACATCCATATATTCACTATAACACCTGTGAGAACTTCCTTCCATCAAAAATGAAAGGAGCTGGGGAAAGATAAGGAATGCTTTGAACACATATTTAGTAGTTTCCAACCAAGATCACATGAGAAGAAAACATTTTCAAACTGAAAGAAATTTATAAATAAAAATGAATTTGTGTCATACATCCCAGACTCAAAAATCATTTTACATAAGAAATTCGATGAAAAATGTCTATTTCAAAATTGAATTCGCATCTTCTATTGGAAATTTAGAAATATTTTTGAGAACTGGCATAAAAATTGAATTAGTTATTGCCATGTAATTTGGTATTTCCTAGTTTGAAAATATGTGCTTCAACTGTATTACAAAATATAAATAAAAGAGAGGTAAAAAGCAAAAAATAAGAATACTTCAATATACAACTAAAATAAATAGGCTCCAGGTATGTGATTTTATGGGTGTTTTCATTGTCAATTTGTAACAGTCAAGATTTATGTAATAAAAGAAATACCGCTATTGAAAATCCTTTGAAGGGCTGGACTGTAGCAAAGAGTTTTGTACATCCTCATGTTTAGTGGTTGCTGTGGGCTGCGCTGCCTCACTGGGTTGGTGCAGCTCTGAGGAGGTGATCACAAGCTACATAACAAAGCAGGTCAGGGAAAATAGTAGAGGCAGGGCAGGCAGCCCCACACCCCAGTGGACTCAGCTTCAGTTCTTACCTCCTTATCCTACCTTCAGTTCCTGCATGGTTTCCTCAGTGATATATTTATAATGTATAATGTGAAAAATACCCTTTTCTCCAGAAAAGGATACTCTTCATGTAGTTTTTGGAAAGAAGTATAAACTTTAACTTGTGTGATTATTCACTTTAGAATACTCATATCTCCATACTAAAAGTGACAAAGGAACATGGTTGTAATAACAATCCAATGAGTTTGAAGCATAAAATGTATTAGGATAAAGGAAACTTGACCATGCATTCCTGATCAACTTCATTTCTACCAGGTATGAATCAGTGTGTGCAGTGTCCAGAAACTCATTATACAAATGCAGAGAAGACACACTGCCTGGAGAAAACTGTCACCTTTCTGGCCTATGATGATCCCTTGGGGAAGGGACTCACACTCGTGTCCCTTGGATTTTCTACTCTCACAGCTCTTGTTATTGGGGTCTTTGTAAACCACAGAGACACTCCAGTAGTGAAGGCCAATAACAGATCTCTCAGTTACATCCTGCTCATCACTCTGACCCTCTGTTTCCTCTGTCCATTGCTCTTCCTTGGTCTTCCACACACAGCTACATGTATCCTGCAACAGAACGTGTTTGGACTTCTGTTCACTGTGACTCTATCCACTGTGTTGGCCAAAACCATCACTGTAGTTATGGCCTTCAAGATTACAGCTCCAGGAAGAAAGATCAGATGGTTGCAGATATCACAGGTCCCTAAGTGTGTCATTCCAGCTTGCACTCTGATACAAGTACTTCTCTCTGGCATATGGCTGGGAACATCCCCTCCATTTATTGACATGGATGCTCACTCTGAACAGGGACACATCATCATTCTTTGCAACAAGGGCTCAGCTGTTGCCTTCCACTCTGCTCTGGCCTACCTGGGAGTCATGGCCTTGGGTAGTTACCTCATGGCTTTCTTGTCCAGGAACCTTCCTGACACATTTAATGAATCCAAGTCCATGGCTTTCAGCATGCTTGTGTTCTGCAGTGTATGGGTCACATTCCTCCCTGTCTACCACAGCACCACTGGGAAGGTCAGGGTAGCCATGGAAATGTTCTCTCTCCTGACTTCCAGTGCAAGCATTCTAATTGTAATCTTTGTCCCTAAGTGCTACATTGTTTTGTTTAGACCAGAATTAAACACACTTCCTCATACCAGGGATGAAAGACACCACAGGGGCAAATATTTACTTAAAACATAGTTCACATGATTCTTCATCTAAACTGAATTTCACTGCATCTCTACCGTTCTGACCATCACATGTTTTTTCCTGTGATGGTTTGTGGGTATGGCTTCTTCTCACCAAACCTTATATTCTGAGCTTAATTCCCTGGAACCCCATGATGAAGTAAGGAATCGATTTTCTGAAGTTGGACTAGTGCATTTCCAGTCCCCAAAATAAGTAAACATTTGTAATATAACTTTAGAAAATCCTTTTGAAAACCATCATAACATTGAGATATGATTGCATGAGCTCTTATTGTTTCCACTGACCTAAATTATTAATTTTTCCTATTGAAATCTCTCACATTTTGCAGTAAGGACACTCTATTCACCAAATCATGTGATGGTCCTGGGGCTTTTTCTCTAAATTCTTTTTCTAAATCATATTAATTACTTCAACCAGTGGTGTTTTTTCCTTTAAGGACCTTTTCATTTCTCCCAGTGCTGACTATGCAGTGTCTTTCTGGTGGCATTGATTTCTAACAATTTCAGATGACAGGAATTTCACACAGTTTGTCTGCCACATAAAACTTCATACCACAACATTCCTCACAAATTTTCACATTTTCAAATCTTTCAATACTGTTCTCATTTCAACTGAAGTCCTGAAACAGCAATCAGCAGAAAACATGGCATAGCTAAATGTGAACCATCTTGATGTCTGTCCAGCTAAATAAGCAATTACTTCTCTGAGTCTGCGGTCAGCATCATGTGGGCGAATCCCTGACACTGCTTCACATTATGTACAATGTGTAACATGATTATATTGACCAATAAAATTCTTGTACCTCTAGAACCATAAGTTAATTGTGACATCACTCTAACCATTATTCTCTACCTTCTTATCCAAAATTATGAAAAGTGTCCTTTAAACACTTCCCAACACATTTTGAAAATTTTGTGTATCTCAAAATCTAAAATTATTTCTTGACACCATATTAGGATAACAGTGGATTAAATCCTGAGTCTTTGCAAACAAACAATGTGCTCTAAAAATTATGCATAATTTTTAGCACCTAGAATTCTTTACTTTTAAAATCTATTCAAAATGTGGGCATGTAACCCCCATTTTTCAGACTAAGTTAGCAGACCACTTGCCCAAAACTCACAAAGGTAATGGTTTGCTCCTAACATGAATTAAAATTTGCTTGACCATCTTAAATCTGTAGTTCACAAGCTCTATAACTCTGGGACCCTTTAATATATTCCCAAATATTCTGGATGCTCCAATAATAATATTATTTTCATGGATAATTCATTACAATAATTCTGCTACCATTATGAATCATTAAATAATTATCTCCTGATTCAAAGGTATTTGGTGACTCTTGTGAAGAGTCCTGTGAACACAGAAGGGACATGACTCAAGGGTTGAGAATCACTGCTCTCACTGAATTTATAGTAATTTCAGAACTTCAAAGGCATCTTTCTTTTCTTTCAAGAAAAAATAAACTAACTCCAGTATACTCTCGTTTTCTTCCCTCCTTCTTCCTTCTTTCCTTCCTTCACTCCTTCCTCTCTGCTTCTTCTCCTTATGTTTTTCCTTTTCTACTGATAAAATCTTCCTTGAAGCCAAAATTATCTGTCTTCAACTAAAAGCTACTTGTCTAGATAACCATCAGCAGCTTTGGCAGTCTAAATCTTTTAGGGGAATATTTTTTATTCTCTCTGAACCAAAGACTGCTATTAATAGCTATAATAACCACGGACTCATTTATTTACTGTACTTTAATTCAGTTTAAAGATTTATTACCAACTCACATATTCACCAACCATGGGCAACTTATCCCTTTTGTTAAAAATTGATTCTTTTCTTAAACAAAATATCCTGATTACCGTTTTATCTCACTTTAATCTTCCCAGTTTCTCTCTACTCTCATCCCTTCTGGATCTATTCCATTTCTGTTTCTCATCAGAAAAGAATAGGATTCCATAAGATAAAAACAAAACATACTAGCAAATCATATAAGACAAAAAGCCCATCTCACTGAACTAGGACAAGGCAAATCAACCTAAGGAAAGAGACTAAAAGAATTCTTTTATATTAATTATTTTAATTGTAAACACAGATATTTACAGTTAAGGGTCTTTATGGAATGTAGAGTTTCATGATATTTAACAGATGTCCTAGAAAGGTTGAGACTCAGTCTCATATCTGTTTTATGATATAATTAGAAATTGTACTTAGCAAGTCTCTTTGTGATTATTTGTTCTAGTGGTAAAGCTACCAATGGTACTTCATATTTTTTATGTATTATTATCAGTATTATTACTAATCCCCAATTTATTTTTACAGTTCTGTCTCTATCCCTTTCCCTCTTTGCCCTCTGACCTTTCCTCACCCCATTCCTCCACCACATTCTCCAAGGGAATGGCCCAAACTCCAACAAACCCACCCCCCACCACACACCACCAGGCCTACACATGTCCTGGGACCTCAAGTCTCTCAAGTGATAGGTGCGTCTACTCTCAGTGAGGCCATTTCAGTGAGTCCTAGTGTGTGCGTGTGTGTGTGTGTGTGTGTGTGTGTGTGTGTGTGTGTAGCCTTGGGCCACCTAGTGTATGATGCCTGCTTGGCAGTTCATTGTCTGAGAGATCTGGAGGATCCGGGTTTATTGAGACAACTGGTCTTCCTATGGGTCGCACTCCTCTTCAATTATTCCAGACTTTCCCTCATTCAGCTGCATCTTAGGATCAATAATATTGTCAGCCTTGGAGCCTCCCCTTCAGATGGGGTCCAATTTGGACTTGTCACGGTACCTTCTTTCTCTCAATCTCTTCTCCATTCTTGTGCCTGCAGTTCTTTCAGACAGGAACAATCCTGGGTCAGCATTTTTCACTGTGGGACAGCAACCCTATGCCTCCACTTGATCCCTGTATTTCTACCAGAGGTAGAGTCTTTTTTTTTTTTTTTTTTTTTTGCTTAAATCAATCAAGTGGAAACAAAGAGAACCATACAAAGAATCAACGAGTCCAGGAGCTTGTTCTTTGAGAAAATCAACAAGATAGATAAACCCTTAGCCAGACTGACCAAAGAGCACAAAGTATCCAAATTAACAAAATTAGAAATGAAAAGAGAGATATTACAACAGAAACTGAGGAAATCCAAAAAATCATCAGATCCTACTACAAAAGCCTATACTCAACACAACTGGATAATTTGGAGGAAATAGACAATTTCCTAGACAGATACCAAAGACCAAAAGTAAATCAGGACCAAATATATCATCTAAACAGTCCCATAACCCCTAAAATAGAAGGGCTCATAGAAAGTCTTCCAACTACAAAAAGCACAGGACCAGATGGTTTCAGTGCAAAATTCTATCAGACCTTCAAAGAAGTCCTAACACCAATACTCTTCAAAATATTCCACAAAATAGAAACAGAAGGAACCCTACCCAATTCCTTCTACGAAGCCACAATTACGCTGATACCAAAACCACACAAAGATCCAACAAACAAAGAAAACTTCAGACCAATCTCCCTTATGAACATCGATGCAAAAATACTCAATAAAATTCTTGCCAACCAAATCCAAGAACACATCAAAACGATCATCCACCATGATCAAATAGGCTTTATCCCAGGGATGCAGGGTTGGTTCAATATACGGAAATCCATCAATGCAATCCACTACATAAAAAAACTCAAAGAAAAAAACCACATGGTCATTTCATTGGATGCTGAAAAAGCATTTGACAAAATTCAGCATCCTTTCATGCTTAAAGTCTTGGAAAGAACGTGAATTCAAGGCCCATACCTAAACATCATTAAAGCAATATACAGCAAACTGGTAGCCAGCATCAAACTAAATGTAGAGAAACTTGAAGCAATCCCACTAAAATCAGGGACTAGACAGGGCTGCCCCCTTTCTCCTTATCTTTTGAATATTGTACTTTAGGTAGTAGCTCGGGCAATTAGACAACATAAGGGGGTCAAAGGGATACAAATTGGAAAGGAAGAAGTCAAACTATCATTATTTGCAGATGACATGATAGTCTACCTAAGTGACCGAAAAAATACCACTAGAGAACTCCTACAGCTGATAAACAACTTCAGCAAAGTAGGAGGTTATAAAGTCAACTCCAGCAAATCAGTGGCCTTCCTATACTCAAAGGATAAGCAGGCTGAGAAAGAAATTAGAGAAATGACCCCCTTCACAATAGCCACAAACAGTATAAAGTATCTTGGGGTGACTCTTACCAAACATGTGAAAGATCTGTATGACAAGAACTTCAAGACTCTGAAGAAGGAAATGGAAGAAGACCTCAAAAAATGGGAAAACCTCCCATGCTCATGGATCGGCAGGATCAATATAGTTAAAATGGCCATTCTGCCAAAAGCAGTCTACAGATTCAATGCAATACCCATCAAAATCCCAACTCAATTCTTCACAGAGTTAGAAAGAGCAATTCTCAAATTATCTGGAATAACAAAAAACACTGGATAGCTAAAACTATTCTCAGCAAGAAAAGAAATTCTGGAGTCTTTTTTTTTAAAGATTTATTTATTTATTATATGTAAGTTCACTATAGCTGTCTTCAGACACACCAGAAGAGGACGTTGGTTCTCATTATGGATGGTTGTGAGCCACCATGTGGTTACTGGGATTTGAACTCAGGACTGTCAGAGGAACAGTCAGTGCTCTTAACCACTGAGCCATCTCTCCAGCCCCCCAAGAGGTAGATTCTAAAACTTCCCTCTTCCCACATTTTGGCATTTCATCTAAGGTCCTTTCCTTTGTGTCTTGAGACTCGCTCAAGGCTCAGGTCTCTGGTATGTTCTAGAGGGTCTCCCAACCTAGCTCCTGAGATTGCATATTTCCATTCATTATGCTGGCACTCTGGCTTCACTCCTGCTCCTCCCACCCCACAATATCTGATTATGTTTCCCTTTTCCCTGAACACCCCCCCCAACTCTTCTACCCAGTTCACTTTGTCCCTCTGTCCTCTGCTTTCTTCTCCCTCCTGAGTGAAAATGAAGCATCTGAAGTCCAGTGGTGGTGGTGCACGCCTGTAATCCCAGCACTTCGGAGGCAAAGGCAGGCAGATTTTTTAGTTCGAGGCCAGCCTGGTCTACAGAGTGAGTTCCAGGACAGCCATGGATACACAGAGACACCCTGTCTCAAAAAACCAAAAAAAAAAAAAATAAATAATAATAATAAAATAAAATAAAAAAATAAAAAAGAAAGAAAAAAATAAAAACGAAAATGAAGCATCTTCACTTGGGCCCTTTGGCTTCTTAAACTTGAGTTCTCTGGATTGTATCCTGGGAATTCTGTATATTTTTGGCTAATATCTGCTTATTAGTGAGTACATGCCATTCATGTCTTTTTGGGTATGAGATACCTCACTCAATGTGATATTTCCCTGTTCCATTCATTTGCTTGCAAAACTCATGATGCCCTCATTCTTAATAGCTGAAGAGTATTCCATTGTGTAAATGAACCATATTTTCTGTTTCTATTCTGTTGGTGTAGGACATCTGTGTTGGTTCCAGCTTCTGGCTATCAGAAATAAGGGCACTATGAACACAGTGATGCCCGTGCTCTGTGGCATAGTCAGGTACCTTTAGGGTGTATGCCCAGGAGTAGGATAGCTGTGTCTTCAGGTACATCTATTTCCAATTTTCTGAGGAACCTCCAGATTGATTTCCAGAGTAGTTCTTTCAGTTTGCAAGCCCACCAGCAACCAGGAGTGTTCCTCTCTCTCCAAGTTCTCACCAACAGGTACTGTCCACTGAGTTTTTTTCCTAGCCTTTGTGAATGGTGTAAGGTAGAATTGCAAGGCCATTAAGAATTGCATTTCCCTGATCACTAAGGAATTTGAACTTTTGTTTAAGTGCTTAAAGTGCTTATCTGTCATTCAAAATTCCTCTGTTGTAAATTCTCTTTAGTTCTATACCCGAAATTTTTTTTTTATTGTGTTGTTTGCTTTTGTTGGAAGTTAGCTTCTTGAGTTCTTTTTTTTTTAATTCGATATAATTTATTTACATTTCAAATGATTTCCCCTTTTCTAGCCCCCCCCCCCACTCCCTGAAAGTCCCATAAGCCCCCTTCTCTTCCCCTGTCTTCCCTCCCACCCCTTCCCACTTCCCCGTTCTGGTTTTGCCGAATACTGTTTCACTGAGTCTTTCCAGAACCAGGGGCCACTCCTCCTTTCTTCTTGTATCTCATTTGATGTGTGGATTATGTTTTGAATATTCCCGTTTTCTAGGTTAATAACCACTTATTAGTGAGTGCATACCATGATTCACCTTTTGAGCCTGGGTTACCTCACTTAGTATGATATTCTCTAGCTCAATCCATTTGCCTAAGAATTTCATGAATTCATTGTTTCTAATGGCTGAATAGTACTCCATTGTGTAGATATACCACATTTTTTGCATCCACTCTTCTGTTGAGGGATACCTGGGTTCTTTCCAGCATCTGGCAATTATAAATAGGGCTGCTATGAACATAGTAGAACATGTATCCTTATTACATGGTGGGGAGTCTTCTGGGTATATGCCCAGGAGTGGTATAGCAGGATCTTCTGGAAGTGAGGTGCCCAGTTTTCAGAGGAACCGCCAGACTGATTTCCAGAGTGGTTGTTCATTAGGGAAATGCAAATCAAAACAACCCTAAGATTTCATCTTACACCAGTCAGAATGGCTAAGATTAAAAATTCAGGAGACAGCAGGTGTTGGAGAGGGTATGGAGAAAGAGGAACACTCCTCCACTGCTGGTGGGGTTGCAAATTGGTACAACCACTCTGGAAATCAGATTTGGAGTTAGTGAAGATTGTTTTCCCCAATTTGTAGGTTTCTGATTTTTCCTATTGACTATGTACTTTGACTTGCAGAGGTTTTTCAGTTTCGTTAGGTCCCATTTATCAATTCTTGATCTTAGAATCTGAACCATTGGAGTTCTGTTTAGGAAATTTTGTTCTGTGCCAATGTGTTTGAGGATCTTTTCCACTTCCTCTTATATTAGATTCTGTGTACCTAGTTTTATTTTGAGGTCCTTGATCCACTTGTAGTTGAGCTTTGTGCAATGTGACAAATATGTATGTACATTCATCTTTCTACATACCAACTGCCAGTTAGACCAGCACAATTTATTGAAGATGCTTTCCTTTATCCATTGTATATTTTTTACTTCTTTGTCAAAGATGAAGTGTGCATAAGCGTGTAGTTATATTTCTTAGTTTTCCATTCTGTTTCATTGATCAACCTGTCTGTGATGTACCAATACCATGCAGTTTTTATCACTATTGATCTGTAGTATAGTTTTAGATCATGGGTAGTGATTGCCCCACACATTCTTTTATTGTTAAGAATTGTTTTTGCTATCCTGGCAGGTTTGTTTTTCCATATGAAATTTAGAATTGCTATTTCCATGTCTTTGATGAATTTTGTTTGAATTTTGATGTGGATTGAAATGAACCTTTACAATACTTTTGGTAGGATGGTCATTTTTACTATGTTTAAACTATCAATCCATGAGCATGGGGGATGACTCCATTTTCTGAGGTCTTTTTAGATTTCCTTCATGAAAGACTAGAAGTTCTGGACATACAGATCTTTCACTTGTTTGGTTAGAGTTACATGAAGATATTTTATATAATTTGTGACGATTGTGAAGGGCATTATTTTGATTATTTCTTTTTCAGCCCGTTGATCATTTGTCTAAAGGAAGGATACTGATTTTTTGGAGTTAATTTTGTATCTGGACACTTTGCTAAAGTTGGTTATAAGTTGTACTAGTTCTCAGGTAGAAGTTTTGTGGATGCTTACATATACTATCATATCATTTGCAAATAGTGATACCTTGAATTCTTGCCAATTTGTATCCCTTTGATTTCCTTTGGTTGTTGTAGTTCTCGGGCTACACCTTCAATTACTATATTAAAGAGATATGGAGAGAGTTGGCATCATTGTCCTTTTCCTGATTATGGTTGAATTGCTTCAAATTTCTCTCCATTAATTTGATATTGGCTGTTGGTTTGCTATATGTTACATTTATTTTGTTTAGGTATGTGCCTTGAATTCCGGTTCTCTCCATTATTTTAACATGAGGTTGTGTTGATTTTGTCAAATGCTTTTTCAACATCTAATGATATGATCATGTGATTTTTTTCATTTAGAAAGTTTACATACTTGATTAGGTTAATGTATTTTCACATATTGAATCAACCTTTTATCCCTGTGTTCTTGTATTCAGCTTCCTAGAATTATATTGAGTATTTTTTCATTGACATTCATAAGGGAAATTGGACTGAAGTTGTCTTTCTTTGTTGGGTATCTGTGTGGTTTAGGTATCAGAGTAATTATGGAATCATAAAATGAACAAGGTTGTGTTTTTTTCTGCGTTTGCCTTAAGAAATAATTTCAGGAGTATTATTTTTATGTCTTCTTTGAAAGTGTGGTAGAATTCTACACTAAAGCCATCTGGGCCCTGAGCGGTTTTTGGTTGGGAAAATTAATTTTTTTTAAGTTTTTTTTTTATTTGATATATTTTTTATTTACATTTCAAATGATTTCCCCTTTTCTTTTTTTTTAATTTTTTTTATTTGATATAATTTATTTACATTTCAAGTGATTTCCCCTTTTCTAGCCCGCCACTCCCGAAAGTCCTGCAAGCCCCCTTCTCTCCCCCTGTCCTCCCACCAACCCCTTCCCACTTCCCCGTTCTGGTTTTGCCCAATACTGCTTCACTGAGTCTTTCCAGAACAGGGGGCCACTCTTCCTTTCTTCTTGTACCTCATTTGATGTGTGGATTATGTTTTGGGTATTCCAGTTTTCTAGGTTAATATCCACTTATTAGTGAGTGCATACCATGAATCACCTTTTGAGTCTGGGTACCTCACTTAGTATGATGTTCTTTAGCGCCATCCATTTGCCTAAGAATTTTATGAATTCATTGTTTCTAATGGCTGAATAGTAGTGCATTGTGTAGATATACCATATCTTTTGCATCCACTCTTCTGTTGAGGGATATCTGGGTTCTTTCCAGCATGTGGCAATTATAAATAGGGCTGCTATGAACATAGTAGAGCATGTATCCTTATTACATGGTGGGGAATCCTCTGGGTATATGCCCAGGAGTGGTATAGCAGGATCTTCTGGAAGTGAGGTGCCCAGTTTTCAGAGGAACCGCCAGACTGATTTCCAGAGTGGTTGTACCAATTTGCAACCCCACCAGCAGTGGAGGAGTGTTCCTCTTTCTCCACACCCTCTCCAACACCTGCTGTCTCCTGAATTTTTAACCTTTGCCATTCTGACTGGTGAAAGGTGGAATCTCAGGGTTGTTTTGATTTGCATTTCCCTAATGACTAATGAAGTTGAGCATTTTTTAAGATGCTTCTCTGCCATCCGAAGTTCTTCAGGTGAGAATTCTTTGTTTAACTCTGTACCCCATTTTTAAATATGGTTGTTTGGTTTTCTGGAGTCTAAATTCTTGAGTTCTTTATATATATTGGATATTAGCCCTCTATCTGATGTAGGATTGGTGAAGATCTTTTCCCAATTTGTTGGTTGCCGATTTGTCCTTTTGCTGGTGTCCTTTGCCTTTCAGAAACTTTGTAATTTTATGAGGTACCATTTGTCAATTCTTGCTCTTAGAGCATACGCTATCAGTATTCTGTTCAGAAACTTTCTCCCTGTACCGATGTCCTCAAGGGTCTTCCCCAGTTTCTTTTCTATTAGCTTCAGAGTGTCTGGCTTTATGTGGAGGTCCTTGATCCATTTGGATTTGAGCTTAGTACAAGGAGACAAGGTTGGATCAATTCGCATTCTTCTGCATGCTGACCTCCATTTGAACCAGCACTATTTGTTGAAAAGGCTATCTTTTTTTCCATTGGATGTTTTCAGCCTCTTTGTCAAGGATCAAGTGGCCATAGGTGTGTGGGTTCATTTCTGGAACTTCAATCCTGTTCCATTGATCCTCCTGCCTGTCACTGTACCAATACCATGCAGTTTTTAACACTATTCCTCTGTAGTATTGCTTGAGGTCAGGGATAGTGATTCCCCCAGAATTTCTTTTGTTGCTGGGAATAGTTTTAGCTATCCTGGGTTTTTTGTTATTCCAGATGAATTTGATAATTGCTCTTTCTAACTCTGTGAAGAATTGAGTTGGGATTTTGATGGGTATTGCATTGAATCTGTATATTGCTTTTGGCAAAATGGCCATTTTAACTATATTGATTCTACTGATCCATGAGCATGGGAGGTTTTCCCATTTTTGAGGTCTTCTTCCATTTCCTTCTTCAGAGTCTTGAAGTTCTTGTCATACAGATCTTTCACATGTTTGGTAAGAGTCACCCCAAGATACTTTATACTGTTTGTGGTTATTGTGAAGGGGTTCATTTCCCTAATTTCTTTCTCAGCCTGCTTATCCTCTGAGTATAAGAAGGCCACTGATTTGCTTGAGTTGATTTTATAACCTGCCACTTTGCTGAAGTTGTTTTTCAGCTGTAGGAGTTCTCTAGTGGAGTTTTTTGGGTCACTTAGGTAGACTATCATGTCATCTGCAAATAATGATAGTTTGACTTCTTCCTTTCCAATTTGTATCCCTTTGACCTCCTTATGTTGTCAAATTGTACGAGCTAGAACCTCAAGTACAATATTGAAAAGATAAGGAGAAAGGGGGCAGCCCTGTCTAGTCCCTGATTTTAGTGGGATTGCTTCAAGTTTCTCTCCATTTAGTTTGATGCTGGCTACCGGTTTGCTGTATATTGCTTTTACTATGTTTAGGTATGGGCCTTGAATTCCTGTTCTTTTCAAGACTTTAAGCATGAAAGGATGCTGAATTTTGTCAAATGCTTTTTCAGCATCCAATGAAATGTCCATGTGGTTTTTTTCTTTGAGTTTGTTTATGTAGTGGATTGCATTGATGGATTTCCGTATATTGAACCAATCCTGCATGCCCGGGATAAAGCCTACTTGATCATGGCGGATGATCGTTTTGATGTGTTCTTGGATTCGGTTGGCAAGAATTTTATTGAGTATTTTTGCATCGATGTTCATAAGGGAAATTGGTCTGAAGTTCTCTTTCTTTGTTGGATCTTTGTATGGTTTTGGTATCAGCGTAATTGTGGCTTCGTAGAAGGAATTGGGTAGTTTTCCTTCTGTTTCTATTTTTTGGAATAGTTTGAAGAGTATTGGTGTTAAGTCTTCTTTGAAGGTCTGTTAGAATTCTGCACTGAAACCATCTGGTCCTGTGCTTTTTTTGGTTGGAAGACTTTCTATGACTCCTTCTATTTCTTTAGGCATTATGGGACTGTTTAGATGATCTATTTGGTCCTGAATTAATTCTGGTATTTGGTATCTGTCTAGGAAATTGTCCATTTCCTCCAGATTCTCCAGTTGTGTCGAGTACAGGCTCTTGTAGTAGGATCTGATGATTTTTGGATTTCCTCAGTTTCCATTGTTATATCTCCCTTTTCATTTCTAAGTTTGTTAATTTGGATACTTTCTCTGTGCCCTTTGGTCAGTCTGGCTAAGGGTTTATCTATCTTGTGGATTTTCTCAAAGAACCAGCTCCTGGACTCGTTGATTCTTTGTATGGTTCTCTTTGTTTCTACTTGATTGATTTCGGCCCTGAGTTTGATGATTTCCTGCCTTCTACTCCTCCTGGGTGAAATAGCTTCTTTTTGTTCCAGGGCTTTCAGGTGTGTCATTAAGCTGGTTATGTATGCTCTCTCCATTTTCTTTTTGGAGGCACTCAGGGCTATGAGTTTTCCTCTTAGCACTGCCTTCATTGTGCACCATAGATTTATGTATGTTGTGTTTTCATTTTCATTGAGTTCTAAAAAGTCTTTAATTTCTTTCTTTATTTCTTCCTTGACCAAGGTATCATTGAGTAGAATATTGTTCAGTTTCCATGTGTATGTGGGTTTTCTGTTATTTTTGTTGCTATTGAAGACCACTTTTACTCCATAGTGGTCTGATAGGAGGCATGGGATTAGTTCGATCTTCTTATATTTGTTGAGGTCTGTCTTGTGACCAAATATATGGTCAGTTTTGGAGAAGGTACCATGAGGTGCTGAGAAAAAGGTATACTCTTTTGCTTTAGGATAGAATGTTCTATATATATCTGTTAAAGTTAGTTGGTCCAAAGCTTCAATTAGTTTCATTGTGTTCCTGTTTAGTTTCTGTTTTCCTGATCGGTCCATTGAGGAAAGTGCAGTGTTGAAGTCGCCCACAATTACTGTGTTAGGTGCAATGTGTGCTTTGAGCTTTAATAAAGTTTCTTTTAGGAAAGAGGGTGTCCTTGCATTTGGAGCATAGATGTTCAGGATTGAGGGTTCTTCTTGTTGTATTTTTCCTTTGATCAGCAAGAAGAGTCCCTCAGAGTCTCTTTTGATGACTTTGGGTTGAAAGTCAATTTTATCTGATATTAAAATGGCTACTCCAGCTTGTTTCCTGAGACCATTTGCTTGTAAAATTGTCTTTCAGCCTTTTACTCTAAGGTAGTGCTTGTCTTTGACCCTTAGGTGTGTTTCCTGTAAGCAGCAAAATGTAGGGTCCTGTTTACGTGTCCAGTCAGTTAGTCTATGTCTTTTTATTGGGGCATTGAGTCCATTGATGTTAAGAGATATTAAGGAATACTGATTGTTACTTCTTGTCATTTTTGACGTTATTTTTTAAATTTGATTGGTTAACCTCTTTTGGGTTTGATGAAAGGTTGCTATCTTGCTTTTTCCAGGGTGAAGTTTCCCTCCTTGTATTGGTGTTTTCCTCCTATTTTCCTTTGTTGGGCTGGGTTTGTGGATAGATATTGGGTAAACTTGGTTTTGTCATGGAATATCTTTGTTTCTCCATCTATGGTGATTGAGAGTTTTGCTGGATATAGTAGTTTTGGCTGGCATTTGTGTTCTCTTAGGGTCTGCATGAGATCTGCCCAGGATCTTCTAGCCTTCATAGTCTCAGATGAAAAGTCTGCTGTGATTCTGATAGGTCTTCCTTTATATGTTACTTTGCCTTTTTCTCTTACTGCCTTTAATATTCTTTCTTTGTTTAGTACATATGATGTTTTGATTATTATGTGACAGGAAGTATTTCTGTTATGGTCCAGTGTGTTTGGAGTTCTGTAGGCTTCTTGTATATTCATGGGCATCTCTCTCTTTAGGTTAGGGAAGTTTTCTTCCATAATTTTATTGAAGATATTTGCTGGCCCTTTAAGTTGTAAATCTTCACTCTCATCTATGCCTATAATCCTTAGGTTTGGTCTTCTCATTGTGTCCTGGATTTTCCTGGATATTTTGGGTTACAAGCTTTTTGCTTTTTGCATTTTCTTTAACTGTTGAGTCCATGGTTTCTATGGTATCTTCAGCATCTGAGATTCTTTCTTCTATCTCTTGTATTCTGTTGTTGATATTTGCATCTATGTCCACCGATTTCTTCCCAAGGTTTTGTATCTCCAAAGTTGTCTCCCTTTGAGTTTTCTTAGTTGTTTCTACTTCTGATTTTCGATCCTGGATGGTTTTGCTTTGCTCCTTCAGTTGCTTGTTTGTGCTTTCCTGTAATTCCTTAAGAGATTTTTTTGTTTCCTCTTTCATGACCTCAGCCTCTTGACCAAAGTTCTCCTGTATTTCTTTAAGTGTTTTTTTGTGTTTCCTCATTATTGGCTTTTGTATTCTCCTGGATTTCTTTCAATGATTTTTGTGTTTCCCTTGCAAGGGCTTCTAACTTTTGATCCATTTTCTCCTGAATTTCTTTATGTATGTCCTTCATGTGTTCCTGTACCAGCATCATGACCAGTGATTTTAAATCCAAATCTTGTTTTACTGGTGTGATGGTGTATCCAGGCCATGCTGGTAAAGGAGAATTGGGTTCAGATGTTGCCATATTGCCTTGATTTCTATTATTGGCATTGCTGCATTTGCCTTTTGCCATCTAGTTCTCACTGGTGTTAGTTGGTCTTGTCAATGTTGGACTCACCAGTGCAAGCTGCCCCTTCCCAGGTGGCCTCTGGTGAACTGCTTACCTCCTGCACTGCCTGGAGACAGGGTGCTGATGCCCAGGCTGTTCAGATCCCGAAGCAGACACCTGAAGGCTCCCGCTGAGGCCTGCTGGATTCACTGGAGCACACTGACTTCTCCCCGCTGTGGGCCCGGAAGCCCCTCTTGCCTCTTGCAGGACCTGGAGATGTGGTGTTGCCGCCTAGGCTGATCTGGATCCGGAAGCGGAGAGGTCTGAGTGCTCCTGCCAGAGGCCTCCGGACTGGAGCCTAAGCTCTGTCTCACAGGAGCAAGCTGTGCTGTGAGCTCCCAGACTGCCTCTGGGTGCACACCAGGTCTTATGCACTTCCTGGAGACAGAGTGCTGTGGCCCAGGCTGTTCAGATCTCGAAGCAGGCACCTGAAGGCTCCTGCTGGGGCTCCCTGTATTCACCAGAGCACACCGACTTCTCTCCTCTGGCTGCCCGGAAGCCCGTCTTGCCTCTTACAGGACCTGGAGATGAGGTGTTGCCGCCCAGGCGGATCTGGATCCGGAAGCAGAGAGATCTGAGGGCTACTGCCAGAGGCCTCCAGACTCCAGAAGTTTAATTTTTCAATTTCCTTAGATGATATGTGATTTGATGGTGTACCTGATGCCAATTTTATTTTGGTGCATGTTATCTGTCTAGGAAATCATCCATTTCATTTAGATTTTCCAGTTTTGTTGAGTATAGGCTTTTGTACAAAGATATGATTTTTTTTTAATTTTTCAGCTTCTTTTGTTATGTCCCCTTTTTAATTTCTGATTTTGTTCATTTAGATTCTGTCTCTGGGCCCTTTACTTAGTTTGGCTAGGGGATTTATCTATAATGTTGATTTTTTTTAAAGGAACAGCTTTTGGTTTCTTTATTTGTATTATTCTCTTTGTTTCTACATATTTGATTTTGGTTCTGAGCTTGACAATTTCTTACCCTCTCCTCCTCTTGGGTGTGTTTGTTTCTTTAGGTTGTGGGGCTTTCAGGTGTGCTGTTAGTGTGTTAGTGTGTTAGTGTGTTAGTGTAAGATCTCTCTAGTTTCTTTACTAGGGCCCTATGTGCTATGAATTTTCCTCTTTGCCCTGCTTTCACTGTCTCATAAGTTGGGGTTGTTGTGCCTTCATTTTCATTGAATTCTAAAATGTTATTCATTTCTTTCTTTACTTCTTCCCTGATGAAGTTATCATTGAATAGAGAGTTGTTCAATTTCCATAAGTACATGGGTTTTCTGGGAGTTTTGTGTTGTTTTTGAAATCTAGCCTTAATCTGTGATAATCTCATAAAATGCACAGGATTATTTCAATCTTCTAGTACCTGTTGAAGCTTGTTTTGTAACCGATTATATGGCTAATTTTAGAAAAGGTAATATAAGGTATGGAGAAGAAGGTATATTCTTTTGTGGTAGTGTAAACTGTTCTATATATATTTGTTAGATGCATTTGAGTCATAACCTCTATTAGTGTCACTGTGTCTCTGTTTAGTTTCTGTTTCAATACTCTGTCCTTTGGTGAGAATGGGGTGTTGAGGTCTTCCACTATTACTGTGTGTGATTCAAGGTGTGTTTTCAACTTCATTAAAGTCACCTCTTATGAATGTGGATACACTTACATTTGTGGCACAGAAGTTCAGAATTGAGACTTTCTCTTGGTTGATTTTTCCTTTGATTAATATGAAGTGTCGTTTGCCATCTCCCTTGAAAATTTTTGGTTGAAAGTCTATTAGCTATTAGAATGACAACTCTTGCTTGTTTTTTGGGACTGTTTGCTTGGAAGACTTGCTTCAAGCCTTTAACTCTGAGGTAATGTTTACCTTTGTCATTGGGGGTGTGTTTCTTATATGCAGCAAAATGCTAGATCCGTTTTGCATGTCCAGTCTGTTAGCATATGTCTGTTTATTGGGGAATTGAGCCTGTTGATATTGAGAAATACTAAGGATGGAATATTTTAGTTCCTGTTATGTTTGTTGTTGTAGATGGCATTATATGCACGTGATTCCCTCCTTTTGATTATTTTGTTCTGAGATAACTCTTATCTTCTTTTCTCATTGGTGAAGGAACCTTCCTTGTTTTGGAGTTTTCCTTTTAGAATCCAAGTAAACATCAAAGCAACCATCCACCATGATCAAGTAGGCTTCGTCACAGGGATGCAGGGATGGTTCAATATACAAAAATCTATCAATGTAATCCACTATATGAAGGAACTCAAAGGAAAAAACACATTATCACTTCATTAGATGCTGATAAAGTATTTGACACAATCCATCACTCCTTCATAATACAGGTAATCCACTATATAAAAAAACTCAAAGAAAAAAAATCACATGACCATTTCATTAGATGCAGAGAAAGTATTTGACAAAATCCAATACCCTTTATGATAAAAGTCTTGGAAAGATCATAAATTCAAGGACCATACCTGATAACAGAAAAGCAATACACAGCAAAGCAGTAGCCAACATCAAACTAAATGGAGAGAAACTTGAAGCAATCCCTCTAAAATCAAGAACTAGACAAGGCTGTCTATTCTCTCCCTACCTGTTCAATATAGTACTCAAAGACCTAGCAAAAGCAATTAGACAACAAAAGAAGGTAAAGGCAAATAAATTGGAATGAAAGATATCAGAATATCACTATTTGTAGATGATATTTGCCTAAGGGAGTACTACTCAGTTATTAAAAACAACAAATTCATGGAATTCTTACGCAAATGGGTGGAACTAGAAAATATCATCCTGAGTGAGGTAACCCAGTCACAAAAGAACACACATGGCATGCACTCACTAAAAAGTGGATATTAGCCCAGAAGCTTGGAACACCCAAGATAGAATTCATAGAGCAAATGAAGCTCAAGAAGAAGGAAGACTTCAGTACTTCATAGAAGGGGGAACTAAATACCCACAGGAGGAGATACAGAGACAAAATGTGGAGCAGAGACTGAAGGGAAGGCCATCCAGAGACTGCCCCACCTGGTGATCCATCCCTCATACAGTCACCAAACCCAGACACTATTGTGGATGTCAGCAAGTGCTTCCTGAAAGGAAGATGATATGACTGTCTCCTGAGAGGCTCTGTTGGTGCCTGACAAATACAGAAGTGGATACTCACAGCCAACTAATGAACTAAGCATAGGGTCCCTAAAGGAGGAGCTAGAGAAAGGACCCAGGGAGCTGAAGGATCTTGCAGCCTCGTAGGAGGAACAAAAGTATGAACCAACCAGCACCCCCAGAACTCCCAGGGACTAAACCACCAAACAAAGAGAACACATGGAGGGAACCATGGTTCCAGCCACATATGTTGAAGGGGATGGCCCTGTCAGACCTCAATGAGAGGAGAGGCCCTGGGTCCTGTGAAGGGTCCACGTCCCAGTGACAGGGAACGCCAGGATAGGGAAGCGGGTGTGGGTGGGGTAGTAAGCAGGTGGAGGAGGTATGGGATAGGGGCTTTTGGAGGGGAAATGTGGAAAGGGGATAACATTTGAAATGTGAATAAAGAAAATATCTAATAAAAAAGTGAGTGAAATAAAAAGTAGCAAACACATTGAAAGTAAGAGCATTGTTACATCAGAGCAGGAGGAGGGACCAAGATTAGAAGGAGAATGCAGAGTTTAATATCTTAAATATAAGGCAACTTTATAAAATAACAGCAATATGCACAATGCAGAGAGAAAGAGACAAAAAGAAGAAACTACAGAGAGAGTGGAAGGAGCAGGTAGGACCCTCCTTACCACAGGACAGAACAGGTCTTTTCTTAATAGCAAGGCAAGCTTAGTCTTACTAAAGAGGACAAAGCGTTCTGCTATGAACTTGGGTTAAATTCATTTAGCAACAAACTTGAAGAAGCTTTTCTTTCCCTATGCAATAAAGATTGGAGCTCATTTTTCATCCAGAATGAATGAGTTCATTCTGCACTGGTGTTTGATCTTTTGCTCTAAATGCATTTGTAAGTATAGATGTGTGTGTGTGTGTGTGTGTGTGTGTGTGTGTGTGTGTGTGTGTGTGTAATTATGAGATAAGGATGTAGTCTATCCCAACTGGTTTTAATGGAGATATATGAAGGTGTAAGCATGAATCCATATATAATTTTATGTGAGTTTATCCATGTTTACTTATGTAAAAAGATTCTTCTGCAAATTTGCCTCTCTTCTTCTGGTTCAATAGACGTTTATTGCTCCAAATCTCCCCCTAGTCAAACAAGCAAGAGGCATCTGGACATGAGGGGAAGGGTTCTAGCAAGCAATCCCTTACTTAATCCACTGCTGTTTTAAAATGAGGTGCTAAGTGCCAGTCTGATTTGAAGATGCTATAATTTTGGTTGTATGGTTTTGGCTTCTTTATCAAAAGACAAGTGTCCACAGGTGTGTGGGTTTAATTCTGGGTCTTTGATTCTATTCGGTTGATTAACCTGACTGTCCGTGTCCACTATCATGCAATTTATATCACTGTTGCTCTGTAGTACAGCTTGAGGTCAGGGATGGTGATTCTTCCAGAAGTCTTGTTCAGAATTGTTTCGTTCATCCTGGTTTTTTGTTTTTCCATGTGAAACTGAGAATTGCTCTGTCCATGTCAATAAATTATTGTGTTGCTATTTTGATGGGGATTGCATTGATTCAGTAGATTTCTTTTAGTAAGATACCCATTTCATTGTATTAAACCTATCAATCCATGAGAATGGGAGACCTTTCCATCCTCTGCTTCCCAAGCATGGTAATTCTAAAACTTCCTTCTTTCAGTGATCTACTGTCTGAGAAATCTAAAGTCCCACCTCTGTCTCCCTTCCCAGTCATTTGCTACCAGCAAATTTATTTAGCATTTAGCACAATCTGGGAGGAAGGACAGTGCCTCACACTTAGACATGCAAATTCTCCTATAATTTGGGAACCCCATTAAGATAATATTAGCAATAAACCAAATCTACAACTGTATATTCTTACTTGTAAGTGGATATTAGACAAAGAGGAAAGAAGAAGGTTGAGACTTGACTCGGCTGGCATCAGGGGTGAGAGCCTGGGCAGGGCCGTGCTGTACCACTTCTGATGGGGTGGAACCCTTCAGGTTCAGGGATGCACTGCCTCATCAGGCTTCCTAGGATCCCGCTGGATGGAGGAGACCGGGCTCAGGGAGGCCAAACTCAACTGGTCCATCCACAGCGTGTGGGGCGGAAGCCCTGGAGTCTGAGCTGGATGCATGACCGAGGAGTGGCGTGGCTTGCAGGAGGAGCTGCTTTGGCTGCTGCTGGTCGCTGCCACAGGCGCGCTGGGCTGTGGCTTCCTCCTTTGGCTCCTGGACCTGAGTGGCAATGAGCTTGCAGCGCTGGGACCTGAGCTGCTGACACTGAGAGGCCCATGCAAGCTGCTGGCCAGGAACAACCTGCTGGGCGGCCCAGGCTCGCAGCCCAAGGGCCTGCCTGGCCCAGTCACTGCTCTGCTGCAGCCTCCAGGTGCTCAACCTCAGTGGCAACAGCTTCCAGGAGCTGCCTGCCTTGATGCTGGAGTTGCATGTGCTTCAGACCTTCAGCCTGGGCTGGGTAGCAATTAGCTGCAGAGCATCCTGGCAGAGATGGAGAACTTGCAGAGTTTATACCTTGGAGTAAACGTCATTGAAGAAATCCCACCAGAAGAATTAGCAAATCTGCCTTCTCTGAGTTACTAGGTGCTGCGTGACAAGATCCAAAGTGTGCCTACTCAGCAATCACAGTTGCATTCGCTTCGATCCTCAGTTTTCATAACTTGGTGACATACCTGCCTCGAGAGATCCGTAATCTTATTCCCTGGAAATGTTGAGTTTATGAGGAAACCCATTGGTTGGTTGTTTTGTTAGAGATATAACATGACCATACAGCTCTTCTGGAATTAGCCTCAAGGACCATTAAGATCCGAAGTATTTCTTACACACACAATGGACTTCCTGGGAATCTTCATAGATACTTGGGTTCAGCCTACAATTGTCCAAAACCCAAAGTGCGGTGGAGTCTATTTTGACTGTTGTGTCAGACAAATTAAGTTTGTGGGTTTCTCCCTAAGATTTCATCTTACACCAGTCAGAATGGCTAAGATTAAAAATTCAGGAGACAGCAGGTGTTGGAAAGGGTGTGGAGAAAGAGGAACACTCCTCCACTGCTGGTGGGGTTGCAAATTGGTACAACCACTCTGGAAATCAGTCTGGCGGTTCCTCCGAAAACTGGGCACCTCACTTCCAGAAGATCCCGCTATACCACTCCTGGGCACATACCCAGAAGACTCCCCACCATGTAATAAGGATACATGTTCTACTATGTTCATAGCAGCCCTATTTATAATTGCCAGATGCTGGAAAGAACCCAGGTATCCCTCAACAGAAGAGTGGATGCAAAAAATGTGGTAGATCTACACAATGGAGTACTATTCAGCCATTAGAAACAATGAATTCATGAAATTCTTAGGCAAATGGATAGAGCTAGAGAATATCATACTAAGTGAGGTAACCCAGACTCAAAAGGTGAATCATGGTATGCTCTCACTAATAAGTGGATATTAACCTAGAAAACTGGAATACCCAAAACATAATCCACACATCAAATGAGGTACAAGAAGAAAGGAGGAGTGGCCCCTGGTTCTGGAAAGACTCAGTGAAACAGTATTCGGCAAAACCAGAACGGGGAAGTGGGAAGGGGTGGGTGGGAGGACAGGGGAAGAGAAGGGGGCTTACGGGACTTTCGGGGAGTGGGGGGGGCAAGAAAAGGGAAATCATTTGAAATGTAAATAAATTATATCGAATAAAAAAAAAGAATACCAAAAAAAAAAGGATACATGCTCCACTATGTTCATAGCAGCCCTATTTATAATATCCAGAAGCTGGAAAGAATTCAGGTATCCCTCAACAGAAGAATGGATGCAAAAAAAATGTGGTATATATACACAATGGAGTGCTATTCAGCCATTAGAAACAATGAATTCATGAAATTCTTAGGCAAATGGATGGAGCTGGAGAACATCATACTAAGTGAGGTAACCCAGTCTCAAAAGATGAATCATGGTATGCACTCACTAATAAGTTGTTATTAACCTAGAAAAATGGAATACCCAAAACATAATCCACACATCAAATGAGGTACAAGAAAGAGGGAGGAGTGGCCCCTGGTTCTGGAGTATAGACTCAGTGTAGCAGTATAGGGCAAAACCAGAACAGGGAAGTGGGAAGGGGTGGATGGGAGAAAATGGGGAGGGAAGGGGGCTTATGGGACTTTCAGGGAGTGGGAGGCCAGAAAAGGGGAAATCATTTGAAATGTAAATAAAAATATATCGAAAAAAAAAAGTTTGTGGGTTTCTGAGGGAAGTACCGTCTTCCCTCTTGCACTGCGTGCTCCAGAATGCTCCTCCCACTGCACTCTGCCTCACACAACTCCACATCCCAGAGTGAGTCTGACTCAGAAGATGAAGCCAGTGCGCACAGAATGCAGAAAGTTCATCATGGTTGGGGAGCAGTGGGTATTGATAAAACACGGAGCAGAAGTGATTTAAAAAGAAACCGGGTCTTGAAGTTGATTGGAGGCCTGAGCGTTTTTCATCTTGAATGTCCATGTAAGACTTTGCCATGGTGTGAAAGAAAGGTTTTGCATTTTATCTTCACATTTGGCAGGAGTGAGTCCGGTCCCGAGTTTAGATTCTTTGAGTGTAATTTATTATCAATGGCAGTTCAAAATTAAGCTGACTGACCACAATTTTCATGTAAGTCTTTGAAGAAACACTAACAGCATGGTTCATTCTGAAGAGCAGTCATGTTTGCAATCAGCAAGAACAACCTCGGATTGCTGAGTTGATTAAAGAAGTCATCACAGTCCTCTTACCAGGGCTGGTTTATGCTGAACACTATACACAAATAAAATGAACCTTCTCCTTGTGTTACCCCTGGACTGTTGAAAGCCTTTCGAGACAACTAACTGGACAGTAAGCCTATAACTTTTAATATATTTAAACCAGCTCTCGTCTTGTGTGATTGTTACTAACTTTATATAAACTAGCAATTCCTTAATCTTAGCAAGATTACGGAAGCTTATTATAGAAATTATTTCAGCGTAACCTACAACCTGACACTGTGCAAAACACTTGGAAATATACTTTAACTAGCTGAATAATTGTATACATAATACCTGAGTTCGGAGGGCCTGGAACTCTGTAGAATGGACTGGCCTGGAACTAAGAGATCTCCCTGGAAGAACTCCCAGATGGGACATCTTCCAGGTGGCAATTCTAGGGGTCCTCCGCCTCCCTAGTTGCTGATATTATAGGTGTACACCACCATCTGCTTCCATGGCCATCTTAACTTTGTGTTAACTGCAATGATCTCTTCTAAGTAAATGTCTTTTACACTTAATGAGAGGCTAAAGTCTTGATCTGTGTATTCACCAAGAGGCAGAATAATAGGTTTGGACCCCCCAAAAATCTAAATGACAAGTAGTCTAAGAACTGCTAAGTAGTCTAAGAACCTGCTTTACAACATCAGACTAAATGAAGAAAAGTCGGGCATAGTTGTGCACACCTTCAGACCTTCACTTGGGAGGTAGAGGCAGAAGAACAGGACTTCAGAGTTGACCTAGGCTCCATAGTAAATTTCAGACCAGCCTGGGCTACATACATGAAAACTTGTCTCAAGGTGGAAGGGGGCTGATTTTAACCACCACGCGTGTCTCCTTTGTTCCTCTTGTTTACTAAGCCAAGATTTCCTCTACATTTAAAAGAAAAACTACAACTACATAAGTCAGAGTGAAGCAGAGCCTATTATGTTGGTCCTCAGTAGAGGAGTTCACAGAGCCAGCAACCACTGAACACCGAAGAAAGTATTGAGAGAACATTAAATACATTGTATCCCTAAGGTGGGGAAGAAAAATAGTAACACAAAGTGTTGTCATTGGAAATTAATAAATTTTACTAACTAGTTGATTAGGAATAAAATACTAAAAGTATAAGCTAACATTAAAAGGCATGAAACTGTCACTGCTGATCCTTAACCAACCTATTACAGGAAGTCTACTTGGTAAGTGCCAAAAGCAGTTTCGGATTGCAGTGGGGCATCAGGTGATCTCTTGAAGAGTACTTTCTTAGAAGCCAACTGTATGCAGAATCCTTGCATATTACATTTCTTTATTTTTATTTTTATTTTATTCGATATATTTTTTATTTATATTTCAAATGATTTCCTCTTTTCTGGTCCCCCACTCCCCAAAAGTCACATAAGCCTCCTTCCCTCCCCTGTTCTCCCACCCACCCCTTCCCATTTCCCTGTTCTGGTTTTGCCTTATACTGCTACACTGAGTCTTTCCAGAACCAGTGGCCACTCCTCCGTTCTTGTTCCTCATTTGATGTGTGGAATATGTTTTGGGTATTCCAGTTATCCAGGCTAATATCCACTTATTAGTGAGTGCATACCATGACTGATCTTTTGTGACTGGGTTACCTCACTTAGTGTGATGTTCTCTAGCTCCATCCATTTGCCTAAGAATTTCATGAATTCATTGTTTCTAATGGCTGAATAGTACTCCATTGTGTATATATACCACATTTTTTGCATCCATTCTTCTGTTCAGGAATACCTGGGTTCTTTGCAGCTTCTGGTTATTATAAATAGGGCTGCTATGAACATAGTGGAACATATGTCCTTATTACATGCTGGGGAATCCTCTGGGTATATGCCCAGGAGTGGTATACCAGGATCTTTCGGAAGTGACATGCCCAGGTTTCTGAGGAACTTCCAGACTGATTTTCAGAGTGGTTGCACCAATTTGCAACGCCACCAGCAGTGGAGGAGTGTTCCTCTTTCTCCACATCCTCACCAACACCTGCTGTCTCCTGAGTTTTTAATCTTAGCCATTCTGACTGGTGTAAGGTGAAATCTCAGGGTTGTTTTGATTTGCATTTCTCTGATGACTCATGAATTTGAGCATTTTTTAAGATGTTTCTCTGCCATCCGAAGTTCTTCAGGTGAGAATTCAACTCTGGACTCCTTTTTTTAATAGGGTTATTTGGTTTTATGGGGTCTAACTTCTTGAGTTCTTTGTATATACTAGATATTAGCCCTCTATCTGATGTAGGGTTGGTGAAGATCTTTTCCCAATTTGTTGGTTGCCGATTTGTCCTTTTGATGGTGTCCTTTGCTTTACAGAAACTTTGTAATTTTATGAGGTCCCATTTGTCAATTCTTGATCTTAGAGCATACGCTACTGGTGTTCTGTTGAGGAACTTTCCCCCTGTACCGATGTCCTCAAGGGTCTTCCCCAGTTTCTTTTCTATTAGCTTCAGAGTGTCTGGCTTTATGTGGAGGTCCTTGATCCATTTGGAGTTGAGCTTAGTACAAGGAGACAAGGATGGATCAATACCATTCTTCTGCATGCTGACCTCCAGTTGAACTAGCACCATTTTTTGAAAAGGCTATCTTTTTTCCATTAGATGTTTTTAGCCCCTTTGTCGAGGATCAAGCGGCCATAGGTGTGTGGCTTCATTTCTGGATCTTCAATCCTGTTCCATTGATGCCTGCCTGTCACTGTACCAATACCATGCAGTTTTTAACACTATTGCGTGGTAGTATTGCTTGAGGTCAGGGATACTGATTCCTCCAGAATTTCTTTTGTTGCTGAGAATAGTTTTAGCTATCCTGGGTTTTTTGTTATTCCAGATGAATTTGAGAATTGGTCTTTCTAACTCTATGAAAAATTGAGTTGGGATTTTGATGGGTATTGTGTTGAATTTTTATATTGCTTTTGACAAAATGGCCATTTTAACTATATTAATCCTGGTGATCCATGAGCATGGGAGGTTTTTTTCCATTTTTTGAGGTCTTCTTCCATTTCCTTCTTCAGAGTCTTGAAGTTCTTGTCATACAGACCTTTCACATGTTTGGTAAGAGTCACCCCAAGGTACTTTATACTGTTTGTGGCTATTGTGAAGGGTGTCAGTTCCCTAATTTCTTTCTCAGCCTGTTTATCCTTTGAGTATAGGAAGGCTACTGATTTGCTTGAGTTGATTTTATAACCTGGGCATATACCCAAAGGATTCCCCAGCATGCAATAAAGACACATGCTCCATTATGTTCATAGCAGCCTTATTTATAATAGACAGAACCTGGAAAGAACCCAGATGTCCCTCAAAGGAAGAATGGATACAGAAAATGTGGTATATTTACACAATGGAATACTGCTCAGCAATTAGAAACAATGAATTCACAAAATTTTTAGGCAAATAGTTTGATCTGGAAAATATCCTAAGTGAGGTAACTCAATCACAAAAGAATACATATGGAATGCAATCTCTGATAAGTGGATATTAATTAGCCCAGAAGCTCTGAATTTGGAAGGCACAAATCGCATAACAAATGACTCCCATGAAGAAGTATAGAGAGGGTGCTGATCCTGGAAAGGATTGATCCAGCATTGGAGGGGAATATAAGGACAGAGAAAAAGGAGGAAGGTGATTGGAGAATGGGTGAAGAGAAAAGATTTATGGGACATATGGGGAGGGGGGATCTGGGAAAGGGGAAATCATTTGAAATGTAAACAAAGAATATAGAAAATAAAAATATTAAATTAAAAAAAAGAAAAAAAGAAAAGTAAATGAAGACTATATTCAGTAAAAATAAATAAATAAATATTCAGACATTAAAAAAGATATGGCAATATCTTTCAGGAAATAACATCTATAAAACATAGGTAACCTACTTCAAAGAGATCCAACGTATTTCTAGTAAAAATCAGTAGGGCAAAGTTGTGGCTAATTGAAGATGCAATAAGACACAGGGGATAGCATTCACTTCACCTGGTTAACAACAAAATGCCACTTTGCAGTTGGAGGCAGGAGAAATAAATGAACCTTATCTAACTGTAATGTGTACATGTGGGAAATTAATGAAGATAGGTTTTTTTTTAAATCAATGTGACAAATGCCTGAAGTTCTGGTACATACAAAACTGAAAGACCCAGACAATGAGTACTTGTATTAAGGATGCAGTTAAATATTTTTAATCCTTATATTTAATCCCTTCTTACCTTTGGCAAAAAGCCCACAGAGACCAACTGCTGAGATCCTCCCAGAGATCTCCACGACCAAGAAACAGAAACACCTACCAACTGTTTTACCCAGAGGCCTTTGCTCCTTTGTGCTACACCCAGTTAACTGGTCCACCCAGAGGTCTTTGTGTCCTGTCCTCATGCTGTGCCCTGCTAAATACTTCACCAGAGACCTTGCACCCTGGTTGCAGGACAGAATAGCTCATGGTACATATTTCTGCCCATAGCTACTTTACAGGAGGCAGTTGCAAAGACTTCTGCCATCACTGCTGACAGAAACGCACTCTAGCTGGAGGTGGCAGAAGGGCAAAGGGAGCCTTCGTTTTCTAAGCAGAAGATGGGGATTATGAAGGCGAATTTCTGAAGACACAAAGTGAGTTGGAATGAATTTCATGTCCTATTAGAACGGTGTGGGTTTTAAGGTTCTGCAGTGAACAAGGTGTGAATGGAGACCTGTTGGAATGAATTTCATGTCCTATTAGAACGGTGTGGGTTTTAAGGTTCTGCAGTGAACAAGGTGTGAATGGAGACCTGGCATCTGCTCCGTCAGGAAGAGCTCTGTGTTTCAAGGTACTGCAGAAGTCTGAGTGTATCAGTTGCAGAGCTGGTTGGGTTCTAGGGAAGAGGGAATTTGTTTCTGTGTGACAGAAGGCGAAATACTGGCAATCACGCAGAGAAAACAAATTGTAAGCCTCCCACAGTGTTGCTTAGTGAGTGCTGAGGTACAGTTAAGCAGCTAAACACATGATGGATGCATGGTCTGCACTTTCTTCTGGCGTTACCTTGTTGGAATCTTTATTCTCAGAAACGTTTGAAACATCAGGGCATGCTTGTTATGGATTATCCCATAAACTGACTGGTTTGGAATCCTATGCTAATGTTGACACACAAGCCCTTGGAGATAAAGACTGTTGTCACAGCATATCTCCAACAGCTACAGAGCCAGAATCCTAGGCTGACATTCAGGGCTGTACAGAGAGCATTATATGGACAAGAACAAGGGAACTTGTCATGCCTGGTTCTTCATTAGAATACCTAAATATAACCTCCCTCCAATGAGTTTACCACAGGCACAGTGCTTTGAGCCATGACTTACACCTCCATAGCAGGTCCTGGGAGAGCTTGTTTTTATTTCAGTCTCTTTTGTGACCACCTGGACACCAAAGCATCTCCTTTACAAGGTCTGCGCCATCTTATAAGGACTCAAGTCATAATTTCCATTTAGAGTTTTGTGCCAAGAAGAGCTAATTCTTATGGAATTGGCAAAAGGAAAAAGAACTTGCTGTTTCTCTCTGCATGGCATAACACAAGTAACTATTTTCTTTTGCTTCAAAGGACAGCCAATTTGGTATAAATTGTCATGATATTATGGGTGGTACTAACTTTGTCTTTTCATATTAATCTTTTCATTCATAGTTGAATGTCTTTATAGGAAAAAGAATCTTTTATACAGTCAAGAATCCTTATGATTGGGGGAGCACTGACAAATGCATGGCTTTATACAAGGTCAGTTGAGTTGCATGTATTCTTAAGGTTTTCATTGTTTCCTGTATTGGAAAGTTTTTATTTTGCTGTCCTAAAATGGTACACCACCACAAACTTATGAACCATAAGAGTTAAAATATAAACTCTTGTGATAAATCATATACATTGGAAAATTGATAATGATGTATTTTAAAAAAAAATGACAGGGCCCTTCTACGGATGTGGACAGGGTCGGAAGAAAGAAGTAGAAGGGTTGTTATAGTTAAATTTCAGTAGATACACACATGGATTTCTCATAAGTAACGCTCTCCAATTTGTGTAAATAACATGTGCAAGCAATATATATATATATATATATATATATATATATATATATATATATATATATAAATTTGAAGCTCTACCACCCTCAGTAAGACAATAGTGATAGACAGATGGCACAGTGCTTCCTGGTATTAAGAAAGTCCTGGTTTGGGTCTAAGCAACACATGTTGACTCACAACCACCTGTGACATCAGTTTGAGAGATCAGATGTGCTCTTCAGGACTCCTGGCAACACTCATTGCACATGAACCTCATATAAGCATGCACACACGTGCGCGCGCGTGCGCGCGCGGAAACACACGCACACACAACTAAATGTAAAAAAATGTAAATAGTATGTACTTTTGCTAATACAGTAATGATGAGTGTTTGTAAAAATAACATGTCAAGGGTTTGGTATCTTTTCACATGTAGAGACATTTACTTGACAGAGTTTGATAATAAATGATGACAATAGGTCAAGGATTCTTTTTTATATAAATGAAGGACATGGAAACAAGGCTTACTTAGGCTAATGCTTTAATGGTGTTACTAGCAATATCCGAGTTTCTTTTTTCTTGAGGTTTTAGTTAAATGAATAAAATAATATTGTAAAACTCTTGAATGAAGCTCTTGAACTTTTTTTCAAGTATTGAGAGAAAACCATGACAGGCTAGCAGTAAACGTTAGGAGCCAACACAAGGGAATGAAGAGGACAAAGGAAGCCACTCCTGTCACAGTGGCGGTCACCAGGCAGTCGTGTAGGCAGTCTATGTAAGGCTAAAGATAACTGTGGAAAAGGCCGGACTACACAAAAATGCATTCATAATCTTTGGTTGGTAGCAGAAAGATAGAAAGAGGAAGAGAAGGAAAACGAGGATGAGGATGAAGAGGAGGAAGAAGACAAAAATTACTTTTCTAAAAAAGGATTGTGGTGGTTTGAATGAAAACGCCTCCCATACACTCGCAGAGATTGGCACGATTAAGTGGTGTGACTTTGCTGGAGCACATAGGACATGTTGAAGGATGTATGTGACTGAGGGTGGGCCTCGAGGTTTCAAATGCTCAACCCAGGCTCAGGGTTCCTTTCTCTTCCTTCTCCCTTCCAATCCAGATGTAGATTTCTCAGTTAACTCTGCAGTACCATGTCTGACTGTATGCCACCATGTCTCCTGTCATAATAATGGTTGTATTTCACCTCTGAAATACAACCCAGCCCCAATTCAGTATTCTCCATTTTAAGAGTTGCAATGGTTATGGTTCCTCTTCACAGCAATCAAACACTAAGATGGAAACTGGTGCCATGGCCTGTGGTGTTGCCAAGATCGGACGGACCATGCTTTCATCTGGAAGAATACAGAAGACTTTCAGACTTCGAACTTAAGTGCAGATGGACAATTCAAGCAGGGTTTATTGAGTTATAGTAGTAGGACCATGGAAGACAGTGATGATCGGGTTTATTTAAACTGTGAGGCCTCAGCTATAGAAGATTCAGGGGAGAATATTATTAGTATGGTGCCTAGAAAAATATTCTTGTGATATTTTGGCTAAGAGCATTGCTGCTTTCTACAATTATGTTAAGATCAATCTGAGGCTAAAGGCCTGATTCATACTTTAATACTAGCACTAGGGAGGCAGAGACAAGTACACTTCAGAGTTCAAGGCCACCATGTTTTTTCAGAGCAATTTCTAAGCCGTTCAACCTTAGGCACTGAAGAAAACCATTGAAAACAGAAAGCTGGTGAAAAATGTATTTGAAAAATAAGAATGTTTTAATAAGGGTTTTATTTTCCAGCACAACAAGTAACAAAACTTGGCAGGCTTGGCCTTGTGGTCATGTCAGAATCAAGGTTACAAGAAAGAGGTTGTGAAATCTCCCTCCATGTTGAAGAGAATTCTCAGAGGTGTTAGGGGTGTCCCTGCATAGAGATCAAGAGAGGCCATTGCATGAATCTGTGAAGGTGAAGCCTGGATTGCCTTGGAGACCCCAAGATGTTAGAGATGCCAGAGCCCTGGGATATCTGCTGAGGAAAGCTTCTAACACAGGGCCGAATCACCACAAGAAAAATAGTGTGTTGCACTCAACAAGTATGAAAGGAGTTGGAGATCTGAAGAGTGTTTTGACATCATACATGAAGATGCAGAGTTTGGAGTCTGTTCAGCTGGTTTTTAGTCTCCCTTGGCCCAGTATTTCCTCATTACATCCTCTTTATACCCTTTGGGAATGGTAATGTATATATCCCCTGCCATTATTTTTTGAAAGTATGTGACTTGCTTCTTCATTGTTATTTTACAGGGGATTACAGTGAGATTGCATGAGACTCAGACAAGACTTTGCTTTCAAACGAAGCTGTTCCTGTGATAGACAATGGGGACATTCTAAGTAAGACTAAATGATTTTTGCATGATGATGATGGATTATTGATGCAATGGAGTAGAATGTAGTAGTTTGAGTGAAAATGGCCCTAAAGTGGCACAGGGAGTGACACTTTTAGGAGGTGTGGCCTTGTTGAAGTAAGTGTGGCCCTGTTGGAGGAATTGTGTCACAGGGAATGGGCCTTGAATTTCCAAATGCTCAAGCCAGGTCTAAAGTCTCTTCCTCAGGAGCTTGCCAACTCAGTTGTAGAACTCTTAGCTATCTCTTCAACATTATGTCTACCTGTATTCCACCATGCTTCCCAATATGATGATAATAGACTATAACACTGAACTATAAGCAAGCCCCAATTAAATGTTTTTCTTCAGAAGACTTGTTGAGTTCTGGTTGCCTTCCCAGAGGCCATTTAAGTGCTAGGGACCCTATGTAAGACCACACCTAATGCCCACAATTTCCCTTTAAAGTAGGCCTAACATCACCAAAAGGCACCCAATGCTCTGGGTTCTATATTCTGTTCCATGACTCTGGAAGCTTTCCCAGAGGCCACGTGGGCACTAGGGACCCAAAGTAAGACATGGTCCCCTGCATACTAGCTCCTCTTAAAGTGTACCCAAAAGCCATAAACTACACCCCATCTTCTGGGCAACCATATTAGACACTACAATGTTTTTAGAAGATCTTTACATTCCCAGTGGTTATGCCAGTTCTAGGGATCAAGAGGTGATGGTGGTTCCCCAAATGCAAATCCAAGAGGTTGTCCAGGCCAAAAAATCTTAGAAAAGAGTCCACAGTGGACCAGAAGTCTGACTGATCACCAAAACTGCAGGCAACCCAGGACAGAAGATCAGAACAGCAACAAAATTCAAGGAAAACAATACTCCTGTGGTTGAATTAGGGCTGAGGAGGAGGGCAACTCTGTAGGAGGATCAGCAGTCTCAATTAACTTGGACGCCTGAACTCTCTCAAACACTGGACCACCAAACAGGCAGCATACATCAGTTGATATGAGGCTCCCAACATATGTACAGCAGAGGAATGCTGGATCTGTGTTCAATCAGAGATGATGCACTTAACCCTCAAGAGACTGGAGGCCCAAGGAAGTTTAGAGGTCAGGTGGGGTGGGGTGGGAGTTTGGAAAATCCTGTGGAGAGAGGGGGTAGGGAGGAGGTGGGATGTGGAATAGTCGGGAGGGTGGATGGGGGGGGAATAAAATATGGAATGTAAATTTTTTTTAAAAAAATTAAAAAGAAAGAAAAGAGCAAACCTCAGAATAATAGCAATAGAAAAAATATTCCCAGGTCAAAGGATCAGGAAATAACGTCAATAAAATTATAGAGGAAAATTTCCCTAAATTAAAGAGATATCTATAAATGTACATGTAGCTTACAAAACACCACATAGATTGAGCCAGAAAAGATCTTCCACCAAAAGATAATCAAATATATATGTATAGGTATTTATGTATATATTATATATGTATATATGTATATATATTATTAAAAACTATATATAGCAAAAATATTTAAAGCAGAAAGGGAAAGACGGAAAGTAACATATGAAGGCAAATGTGTTTAAATTTCAACAGAATTCTCAACAGATACTCTAAAACCCAGAAAGACCTAGAAAGCTGACTTACACACTTTAAGACACCAGATATGTCATTCCAGACTATGATATCCAGCAAACCTCTCAATCAATAGAGATGGAAAAAATAAGATATTCTGTGGGAAAAACACTAAATAACATCTACAAATCCAGCCCAAAGAAGATACTAGAAGGAAAATTCCATTCTGAGCAGGTTAACAACACCAAAGAAAACACAGCAAATAAGAAGTTGCACAGGAGAAAAACCAAAGGAAGGTACTCACACACACACACACACACACACACACACACACACACACACACACCAGGTCTCCAGTACCTAAGAGGACATCTTGCATACAGCTCCACAAGTGAGCCCAGTTCTCTGCTAAGTGGAAGCAAGACCCAGATTTGAGTGCCCCATCATCATGCTGGTCTTCAGACGGTCTCAAGACCCAGATTTACTGTATGCTTGTACTAGGGCAAACCTAGTATTTATGCCACGAAAGGCCACTCTAGGACAGACCCAAAACCTAGGCTGCAAGTAAATGCTACACACACTCAGATGCTTGGTATCTTAAACACTGAATGCGTACTGGACCTAAGGGCAACTCAAGTTCCTTTGGTCAGCCCAAACTCATGGGATAGAGGCCATATATTTATTGCACAAAGACTGGTCAAGTAGCCTCTAGAATCAAATAGTGAATGCTTTGTAATATTAGTAACCAGGAGGACACGCAATGACCTCTTAAGTGTCCAGTGTCGAGAGGACCCAGCCCATTTTTATTACAAGGCAGGGCTAGTGCGCAAGCAGCCACATACTGTTCCTCAAGGGAAAAGCAGTGACCAGGGATGGGACTGCAGAGTGACACTGTAACAGGACAACACCTAGGAGAGGCAAAGAAAGGGCATGTTCCAGGAGGGAGCAATAGCCAGGGACCACCATATTGTACTTCCATGTCGGATAAAATATCCACAGACTATCCCCTAAGTGACCTCATAGAAGACACAATTACATGGAGCTGGGTCTTAGGCTGTGTACAAAGCAGATCAGTATCTATGGGGCATTATCATACTTTTTACTATTTTAAGCATTTGTACCCAGCAGATGCACACACTGATCCACCCCAAGACGGATCTAGTATCCTAGGTGCCAAGTATATAATGAACAGGTGTCAGGCTTCTATCAAGATTGTCACGAATGAATCAATGATATCACATGACATTAGCAGTATTCCGGGAGCTCAAACTTCTTCCCTTTAGGGAAGGTTCAATTCCACTGGGCCATTGTCATGAGTAGCAGGAACAGAGGTTCTCTAGAGCTTATTTTGGGAACAGGACACCCACTTCTATCAGCAGCCCCTCCCATGACCCTATGGGGGACTATTTGTTCAAATAAAGTTTCAGCTTATTGTTGTACCATATATTCCCCTACGACAGGGGCCCACAATCTTCTGCCAGCAGCTTTTGAATTTTCTGCCTAGACCTATGGCTAGGACATACAATTACTAGTCCATCCCATGGACATACTCCCTAGATGAACATACTATATCCACTGAAGAACCTTTTAACAGTCGTGTCATGAATGAACTTTCCATCCTACCACGCCCAGTTTGCACACCCTTAACTGGAGTACATAGAGGGGCCTCTGAATAAAAGTGCCTTGCTTGTTGAGATCACTCTGGAGGATATGCTTGACAGGGCCCCCGCCTATTGTTCCAATGGAAGAAACATATACTGGCTGTGTGACAGACACTGCCAGAAAGTTCCTCCACATCAAAGATGGCTTCTGAGAACATCTTCAAGCCATCAACTCTTTAAGGGACTGAAGTCAACAGGCAATGTAAAAACAAGTAGAGAAAAATTCTAGTCACAGTAAATGTTTGTGAAGGTCTCAATACCTGGGGTTATGATAAGGGCTTGAACCCGTGAAATGCTTGCTCAAGACACAAGTCAAGGAAGAAGAATGCCTAAAAATGCAATAGATACAAACCTGTCACCACAACACAAAGGACCTAGAAAAAAATGTGAGTTGATTAGCCTGCGCTTCACATTAGCAACCTGCTTCAGAGAAAGAAAAGGCCAAGAAATCCTGACATTTATATCAAGATAGGTAAAATGAGAGTGTAATATTCTGAGAAAAGGAAGCTACAAAAGGAGGAAAATATTGGATAGAGGGACCAAACACCTGATGCTAAAATGATGTTGGCTTAAGAATGGGAATGAGCCAGTGTGTAGCAGGAAGAATTCAGAGATGTACTTCAAGCCATGAATGTGGTAGATTATCATCAATTACCCAGGTTCTGTTCACCAAGCCCAGTAGAATGGTGACTGGTGGCATGGGGCAGCTGAACTTTCGTTTGAAAAGAAAATAATCATCCTTCTTTTGCAGATACAGAGGTTTATTCAAGGTTGCCATGTGTGTGGGGGGGGGCGGCTCTTCTTGGTAACACTTCTGTTGCTGGCACAGCATGGTACCAAGCTCTCTGTCCGCATCCTGGGTCTTCACCCAGACACACAATACCTAAAATCAACAACCATACAGATTCCACACTCTGGGTCCTTTGAAAATTGATCAGTTCTGCACACATGTGTTGATGTCACTGCTGTGGGTAGTGCCAACCCAAAGAGCACCCAGTTATCTCTCTTTGCCCCCATACACACAAGAATGGAGGTGATGGAAGGACGGAATTTGAGAAGTGCCTTGCCCCAGTCACTTGGCTCTTGCCAGAACAGAAAGGAACTGTTCCCAGTGAGGAAATTCTTCAAGATGTCTCAGATAGTGTTCCCTTACAACCGTGGTAAGGCTAAGGTGCCAGATGTTCCTGGAATCAGAACACATCTTTCTTTTCTTGTTCTTAGCCCACCCACTTGTGGGACTGGCTTTGCCCTACCTCTGTATCAATGAACAGGTGCCTCTTCTATCAAGAAGACCTGAATAAAAAAGGATTTGCTAAGAATTACAAAAAGTCCAATTGTGCATCCCTTGTAAATAACTACCCACTCCCAATGGCCTGAGCCAGGAAGATGCCATGTGCCCCTCTTCCCCCCAGTTGTCTGTGATGAAAACGGCGTCAATTCCCAGGTCCCTACAGGTGAGACTGGCTGCAAACCTTGTTCTGTGTTGAGTGATGTCACTGGTGTTTTCTGCAGTTTCCAGAGCACCAGGCTTTGGAATGCTCACTGATTGGCTCCAGAAGCATCTGGCCTTTCCCTGCCTGCAATGGACATGAGAATGAAGCAGCAGCACACACAGCAGAAGCAGGAGCAGCAGGAGCAACAGGAGCAGCAGAAGGAGCAGCAGGAGCAGCAGCAGTAGCAGTAGCAGTAGCAGTATGGCAGAATTAGCAAGGACATGATCATGCCAGAAGCTCTAAGGGAAAACATATCAATATATACCAAATAGTTTGTAATACAGCGTGGTGTCAGGGGACAGAGGGGTTGAGTTCCTCTTTAACACATTTGAAGTTCTCTTTGTCTTTATACTTGGAGGGAATGGGGCAAGTCACCATGGGCCACCCAAAGGAAAACTTACACTGTCCTGTCAGGGGGACTCATCTGTTTTACCATCAACATTGCCCCCCCACCCCACCCCCACCCCACTGCAATGCTTCTTACCAGCACCTTCTCTGGAGTCAAATGGCAAGCACTTCAGATCTCACCTTGGATCTCCTCAAAAGTTGGTGCATAGGTAAGCCTCACCTTGCACTTGGCTGTGTACCCTGGGCCAAAGTGGGGAACAATGCCCATGCTCACTTCCCATGACTCCCAGAAAGGATGAGAATAGGGAGTTACTTTGTCAGAAGGGAGTGGAGACAAGAGAAAATTGATTTGGGGAAAGGTTACAGAAGGCAGAGTCACTCAAACTATGAAATTACCTTGTTTGTAAAGTGGGCTCTCTCCACTTCAAGGAAACAGCATTAGTACTGACTGTGCCTCTTTGTGTGTCTCTGTGTGTGTGTGTTGTGTGGGTGTGTTGTGTGTCCAACCAGATGTAAAGAATACTCATCAAATGGCTCAAATTTGAGTGCAACATACACAATCCGAGACTAGAGCTGGTGGTTTTGTGAGGGCTTCAGGATCTCTCTCAGTGTGACTATGCAGTAATCAGGATGCTCTGCTCTGCATCAGAGCTGTGGGTCTGAACCATCTCTGCCCACTCTGCATTCACTTCTAGACACTCATGGCTTCGCAGTTCTGTTACCTCCTCTTACAATATCAGACATATCTGTTGGATACATGCAACAGGTCAGGTCTTCTGGGTTCCTTCCTCTGCCTCCAGGACCACTCTCTCCTCAGCTCACAAGTACACCTGGAGACAGGCTGCTGAGCTGACATTCTCACTGTGCATGAAGGTTCTCTGATGTCTGGTGTTTCTTCTCAGTATCCTTGGTAACCACTAGCACTCCATGGATGTTTCTTCCAGGGGCTTCTGAGTGCTGTGAAGATTAACTCACTGGGCCACAGCTATCCTGGGACTGCTGCCCAGTGTGGAACTCCCTACAGGGGACGGGAGGAAAATCATTCAGAACTTCTTAGAGTCTTCCTTCAGACTTCAGGGGAAAAATAATATTTTGCCTCTAATTTAAACCTGCGCTATAGACAGATCTTCTCTCTGCCATACAGCCACCTGAAATTCCTGTCTGGCTCTGTCCTCCCTGCTCCTGTCTGCATCCTCAGCAGACTCATCTCCACTCTCTGGTATCATCCTCCAGGGACCACAGGGCCTCTGATAGCCCTTGAAACAGACAGAAGAAATCTTAGAAATCTGCAGTACTTATGCTTCGCTGTGCTGGCCCTGTGATGGCATGGGAGCTCAGACTGATTCCGCCCAAGTGCTCCATTGATCCCTTCACACATTTCCAGCATCCTTGCCTAGCATTAGGCCACTATCCTCTGCTGTCTACATGTTGCTCAAGTTTTGAGGAAAGGTGTAGTCTTAGGAGGAGGAAGAACAGGATGGGACTTTTCTCTCTGGCATGATAGACCCAATGTCACCAACACCCTTAGTGTGCATGCTGGAATATGTTAAGGGAAGGAGAAACTAGAGAGTGCATCCTTTCCAATCACACCCCACCTACTTGTTTCAGCCTGTGTCTCTGAAGCACTCTTCATTGGCTGCCATGACCTTGTTATTTTTCACTGGGAGGCAGCAACACAAGCTCCTTAAGGCTTTGGAAATCCTCTTCTTCAGGCTCCTCCAGGCCCGATTTCTCAGTGGGACTCTGGGCATACCCTGGGACCTCCTTCGGAGCTGCTCCTGATGGACTGTTTCCCTTGAGGATGAGCTAGTGTCTTGTAAGGATTCGATGCCTATATTCTCTTCCTGGTTCTCCTCACTGGGGGAAGGGCTGCTGGTTCTGGACTCCCAGGAGGACATGCTGCTACTTGTGTCTGTAGCACTAGAGCTCTCTTGGGCCATATCTTGCGTGTTTTCAAAGGTTGAGGATTGTGTGGATATGAAAAGTGACCATGGGGCTCCTGATGATGAGGTTAGCGTTGTTGTTGTTGCCTTTCTTTTTCTTGATGATGATTTTGTGGAATTGATGCTTCTCTCCACTCTGAATGTGCTCTTTCCAACATGAGGAATAAGCCCCTGGAGTGGGGAGGTGTTCTCCAGAAAGCTACTCTCAAGGGAAGAAAGGCTGGGAGGTACACTATGCCTCCTCCTATAGCCTTTCCTTCCACATCCGGGCAGCTCAGAGAGAGTGGGCAAAGTGAAGGTGGAAAGAGTACGGGCACTGGTTCCCTTCCTTACAGGCCAGGGAGGGTTGGGGGCTTTTGTAGGGTCCAGAGTACTGCTCTGCCCTCCATCGTGATAAAATTGGGGCTGCCTGGTATACTTCTTTTTTATAATCAAATAAGTCGCCATATCATGATTGTACTTCTGTTCCCTCAAAGCCTCCCTGAGCTCTTTAATGTTGTACCCCATAAGAAACATGTCAAAAGCGAGGTTGGATTCTGGTTCTCTAGGGATTTCCTCTGAAGATCTCAATGGGTCTTGATCATGGCACAGCCACGGGTGTACCAATATTTCTTTAATGGATGGCCTCATTATGGGGTCTATAGTCATTAATCTCTTTAATAGGTCTCGAAGCTCTGGAGACAGGTGATACGGGATCCAACAGCTCCGGGTTAGGATCAGATGCTTTATCTTGGAGTGCACTGTCTCTCGGAAGGGAAGGTGTCCAATAACTAAATAGTATAATACTACACCGAGACTTCAGATGTCAGTTGGGAGGCCATCATATTGTTTGTGATCAAACACTTCAGGAGCACAATATTGTGGTGTGCCACAAAATCCTTTGAACTTTTCCCCAGAGGCCAGTCTTTTGCCTAAGCCAAAGTCAGTAAGTTTCACATGCCCCTCCCAATCCAATAGGATGTTCTCGGCCTTGATGTCTTGGTGGACAATATTCTGACTGTGGATATAGTTGACGGCCAAAGAGAGTTCTGTAAATATCCTACGTGCCTCTTCCTCGTCCAGATGCCCACACTTGTTGATGTGTTTCTGCAGGGATCCCCGGGCTGCATATTCCATCACCAGGTACGTTTTGTGCCTTGTCTCAAATATCTGGAACAACTGTATTATGTGACTATGGTTCAGGGATTTCACAAGATCTATCTCAGAGATGACCAGGAAGTCTATATTTGTGCCCCTTTTCAATATCTTGATGGCTACCATGGTCTGGGTCATAAGGTGGAGAGCCACTTTGACTTCTGCAAAAGACCCTTTATCTAGGGTGCCCAGGATATAGTAATGCTGTGCCAGGGGGTTCCCTTCATGACAACTGGCCTCGAGGTCCCCCGACATCGCACTTCCATTCTCTTGGTCACCAGGAGCTACAGCAAGCAAAGATGGCAGGGAAAACAGATCAGAATTCCTTCTAAGATAGGTTACTACTAGAGATTCTGAGAATAAGAGACACAGACACTTCCATAGACGAGTCTGGCTCTGCCTAAGGACACAGGGAAACCAGAACAAAGCAAAGACAAACACAGAGGATGGAAAGAAGGAAGAAGGCTCAGAGCAGAAAGAGAGCAAGGGTGATGGAAGATAAAATTTTAGCCAGGAGAACAAGGATCCCAATTTCAAAGGAGCAGAACATTGACAAGCTTACCCAAGATGTCCATCATGAAGGACTGAGCTAAAGGCCACACTTGAACATCAAGATAGCTTTACCCAGAAATGTGTGTGATGCAACTTGCCCCAGTAGATACAGTATCTACACGGGATGGGGGCAAAAGTCACACAGCACCTATGAATAAGAATGAAAATTTGTCAGTATTTTTCTGGAATGGATGTTGAGGTCACTCTGATATACAGAACATCTTAGTCCAACAGAGATATATACCACAATTTTTTCCTTATATGCAGGATACTGGTGGTTTGAGGTTGAATTAAAGGGAAGGGGAACTCTGAGGGGACTGGAGGATAAGAGGCAGGATGAGCTAGAGAGTAACAGACAGTGACAAAGTCAAAAGAGAAGTTAGGAAAACAAATATGGATGTTGGCCAGGGAGGGACGCTGCTCAGGTTTCTTCCCACATTTCATCCCAGCACTCCGGAGGCAGGCAAATCTTTGAGTTTGAAGCTACCCTGGTCTACACAGAAAGTTACAGGTTGGCCAAGGCCATACAAAGAAATCCAGTCTCCCAGGAACAATAAAACAAACTGAAGAAGGAAAGAGAAACGAAGAAAGGAAGGAGAAAGGAGGGGGAAGGAAGGAAAACACATGGATGTTAATCCAGAAAGCAAAATGAAAATAATTAAACGAACAAGCAAACAACAAGAAGGCAAAGCTGTAAACAAAGCTCCCAAATGAATGAAATCACATAAACAGAAACCCAAACCTCTGAGTTTACGGAAACAGCAGGAAAGTACTCAGTCTGTGGACATGTAGCTGATGTTCAATGTCGAAATCCAAACAATCACCGATGTCCAAATCTGATCCAACTACCGAGTCCTGCAGTTCACTACCAAACAGTTCTCTGCACAGAAGGACACAAAACAGCCCGGACAGTGCACTATATGATCAGCTCTTGGTCATTCCTCACAATGGCTCTCTGTGTCATCAGAGCATTAGTGACCAATCAGAGCTGGCACAACCCACAGTGATTTTTCTCACTCCTTACAAGGTGCTCTGTCTGTTACTGTTCATTTCACTGAGAGCAAGCACTGGACAAGAGACACCTTAAGGGAGGGAGAGCTCTATTTAGATTCATGGCATGAGGGGTTTGGAGGGAATGTTGGGGTTCCCCCACTAGGGTTTTAGTCTCATGTCAAAAGGAATGTTTTAGATGGGGTGGGGACAAGAGAATCTCTCTCCCCCCCCTCTCTCTCTCTCTCTCTCTCTCTCTCTCTCTCTCTCTCTCTCTCTCTCGTGTGTGTGTGTGTGTGTGTGTGTGTGTGCACACATTTGAGTGTGTGTTTCCAACCAGATGTATAAAAGTACAACAAACTTCATTTCGGAGATTTGGGGGTGAGGAAGCATCCAGGAGAGGGGCTCTCTGCTCCAAGACCAAGCAATCAAAGCTTGTCCTGGATCCTTAGCAGGCACAGATTTCTAAGGGTAGACATTTCCCTTAGAAATAGGTGAAGATTGCTGGAATGTCATGTCCTGATCTTCTGGAGCTCAGAGTTTGGTGGGTTTTTTTTCCCTCAGGAACTAGTGGGTTTTTTGCTTAGTGATTACTCAGTTTTGTTTTTTGGTGTTTGTATTTATTTGTTTCACCCTGTTTCTTCCACATATGCTCCATTGGCCAGGCTGGGAAGTCCTTTCAGGCCACAGGTTGCTTTGACTTAGGTTCTAGGGTTCAGTCATGGAGCTCTTCAGGACAGGTGGAAAGGACACTGCCCCATGGCAGCCCCTGTTGTGGCACCTCATGTTGATGGCAGGAAGAGGGTGGAGAGTAAGCACACTGCAGTGGTGGCTCCTGCTGATGTACCTCACTGTGGTCACAGGCTGAGGCACCTCGCGGTTGTCACAGGCTGATGTACCTCATGGTTGTCACAGGCTGATGTACCTCATGGTTGTCACAGGATGAGCCAGAAAAGGACATGCAGTGGCCTTGGCGGCTTCTCAGCTGTAACATCACAGGAATGGGGACAGGGAACGTTAACAACTCAGGCACTACAATCTGAGCAGAATGTAATAAAGCTTACAACTAACAACAAATAAATCCCTAAGAAATTTACAAACTCCTGGAAATAAAAAAAAGCATTACTGAATAATTATGTTAATGAAGAAAAAGATTTTCAAAATGTGAAAGCGTAAAATTCCAACATTACATAATCAGTGTCACATACTTAAAGTAGTCCTATGAGGTAAATAGATACCTATAAGTGCTAACATTAATAAAAGAAATCAGTAAAACAAATATTTTAATTTAATGAAACCTGAAAATTTGAGGAAAAAAAAAATTCAAACTTAGTTGTTCTGTAAGTCTCTAGTGAGCCTTAGCTTACCAGGATCTCCTGAATGAACAACTCAGAGTCAGGAATCGATGTAAAAAACAAGAGGAATTTGTCATTCTAACATGATGGGTCACCCTGCACATGGAGAGAGAACGACCAAGTGCAACCCACCCAGCAGGCCTTCATACAGTCCTCAGGGAAGCCACCATTAGGCACAATGTGATTGGAGGAGGGGGGAAGAGGAAGAAGAGGAGGAGGAAGAGGAGGAGGAGGAAGGGGAGGAGGAGGAAGGGGAGGAGGAAGGGAAGGAGGAAAGGGAGGAGGAAGGGGAGGGGGAAATGGAGGAGGAAGGGGAGGAGGAAGGGGAGGAGGAAGGGGAGGAGGAAGGGGAGGAGGAAAGGGAGGAGGAAGGGGAGGAGGAAGGGGAGGAGGAGGAAGAGGAGGAGGAAGAGGAAGGGGGAGGAGGAGGAGGAAAGAAAAAAATGAAAAGGAGGAAATTAAGAAAGAAGATACAATACTAAAAAATATTCCACAACACACTTGCAAACAGTGCAGCGGCAGCAGCGGTGGAAGATGGCTGAGGCTGTTCCGTAGCGTGCATGGACTGTGGAGCAGGGAGCAGCTGCCCAAGAAGGAAGGACATCATCAAGTTTCTGCAGGATCCCGGTTCAGATTCGTTTCTCACAGAGCATAAATTACTCGGAAACATAAAAAAATGTAACTAAGACTGCTAATGAGGACCATTTGGTTAGTGCTATAACCATCTTTTTGAAAGTGTCTCAAGATTGCTGAAACCGGAAGTAAAGCGTCTGAACAGGTGAGAAACGTGAAGCTTGGTGACGATAAACCCAAAGATTCCAAGTCTGAGGAGACTCTCGAGGGTCCACCAAAATATACAAAATCTTCTAAAAAAAATGGAGATAAAAACCAACATTCCTAAAAAGCGAGATGTTGTTCACTGCTGGTAAATGGGGACACTCCCAGATGGAACTGTTTTTGATCCTAATATTCAAACAAGGTTAAAGAAGAAAAATGCCAAGCTTTTAAGTTTTAAGGTTGGAGTAGGCAAGGTTAACAGAAGATGGGATGGAGCACTCTTGACTATGAATAAAGAAGAAAAGGCTCGACTGGTGATTGAACCAGAATGGGCCTACAGAAAGAAAGGACAGCCCGATGCCAGAATTCCACCAAACTCCAAGCTCACTTTTGAAGTGGAACTAGTAGATATTGACTGAAACCGGTACTTCAGATCGGATGTCAGCATGGATAAAAACCTAATATGGCCAATTGGAACTTGTTACTATCATGACAGAAGAGTCAACAGGAAAATTTAAAGAGTTAAAGTTTGTTTACTTGATCTCAACTTTTGAGAAATTTAATTCCCTGTAACTCCCCTTAAGTCTCAGACATATTCCTACAGTCATGTAAAGTATTCAAGACAGCTAGATGCAGAAAATTTATTTGATAAATACGTTATGCCCTCATGATAAAAGTCTTAGGAGAATGTAGAACCACAGGGACAATACTTCAGCCTAGTGAAAAGATATATGTGAGTAACCCTCAGCCAACATTATCTGATATGGATTAAAGATTAAATCAATCAACCCCTCTGAATTCAGTAATGGGACAGCGACATCTGGTGCTCCCAAACATTGTCAATAGTACTTGCTATCTTCACTGTTCTCAAAGTGCAGCTGAGGTAATAAGCAAGGGAAGGAAATTAGAGGCACACAATAAGGAAGGAAGATATCCAGCTATCCCAGTGTACAGTGGACAAGATACTAGATATTAGAGATCCCAGGAATCTGAACAAAAACCTTCTAGAAATGGCAAATTCAGCAATGTGGCAGCATAGAGATTCAATATGCATAAATCAATAGCTTTTCTATACATCAAACATTAAAAAATGAGAAAGATCATGAGCATACTCCACTCCACCAGACTCAAAGAAAATAAAGTGCCTGGAAATAAACAACAAAGAGGTGATGGGAATCTACAATGGAAGCTTTCAACCTCTGAAGAAAGAGATAAAGACAATGTCTTACTCCTGGATTGTTAAAATGAGTATTATACCAAAACTTTTTATAGATTTGATTCAACCCCCCCCCCCGAAAATCCTCATCTCATTCTTCATTTCAATAGAAAAAAGTGAACCTTACCTTCATATGGAACCACAAAAGACCCCGGAGTGCCAATAGCATCAGAAGCAAAAGGGAAAATATTGTGGGCAATACATTCCATATCTTAAGATGTATTACAGAGCCATAATAAGAGGATCAATTTGGTCCTGACCCATAAAAGATCAAATAAACAAAATCAAGGATGCACACATGACTTCATGTTGTGAGGTAATTGCACCAGCAAAAAAAAATGTTTTTTAATAATTTTTTATTTAATATTTCTTTTTACTTATTCACTTTACATACCATTTACTGCTCTTTTCCTGGCCCCATCCCTCTTTCCTTTCTGAGCCAGTGGGGGCCAACTCTGGTTACACCCCCACCCTGGCACATCAAGTCTTTGTTATACTAAGTGCATCCTCTCCTACTGAGGCCAGAAAACGCAGCCCAGAGAGAACATATCCCATATCTAGGCAACAGCTCTTAGGATAGATAGTTCCTGCTCTAGTTGTTCGGGACCTGCATGAAGAGCAAGCTGCATATTTGTTATATATGTATGGGGAGGGCTAGGTCTACCCCTGTGTGTTCTTTAGTTGGTGGATCAGTCCCTGAGAATCCCAAGGGTACAGGTTAGTAGATTCTGTCTGTCTTCCTGTGGAATTCCCATTCCCTTAGGGCCCACAATCCTTCCTATTCTTCCCCAAGCTCCATCCAGATTGGCTGTGGCTGTCTAAATCTGTCTGAGTCATCTGCTGGGTGGAGCCTCTTAGAGGACAGAAGACAGTCATGCTAGCCTCCCTTCTTCAAGCATAACAGAGTATTATTAATAGTGTCAGGGATTGGTGCTTGTCCCTGGGATGAGTTTCAAGTGGGGGCAGGTATTAGTTGGCAGTTCCCTCAGTTTTTGGTCCATTCCTCATGGCTGCATTTTTTTTGTAGACAGGATAAATTTTTGGTTGGAAATTTTAAGGTGGGATGGTGTACTGGCTGGTTTTGAGTGTCAACTTGACACAGGTTGGAGTTATCACAGAGAAAAGAGCTTCAGTTGGGGAAGTGCCTCCATGAGATCCAACTGTGAGGCATTTTCTCAATTAGTGATCATGGAGGGAGGGCCCGTTGTGGGTGGTACCATCTCTGGGCTATATTCTTGGGTTTTATAAGAGAGCAGGCTGAGCAAGCCAGGGGAAGCAAGCCAGTAAGAAACATCCCTCCATGGCCTCTGCACCAGTTCCAGTCCTGACTCTTTTAGTGATGAACTGCAACGTGGAAGTGTAAGCTCAATAAACCCTTTCTTCCCCAACTTACTTCTTGGTCATGATATTTGTGCAGGAATAGAAACCCTACTAAGACAGTTGGTGTCCCTATGACTCCCCTGGTCTTCCTGCTTCCTTGTTTCAGGAGGTGGCCTCTTCAGTTTCTGTATCTCCAATCCTTGGAGTCACAGCTAAAGACATCTCCATTGCTTCTTGAGGGTCTTTCTTATCCCAGGTCTCTGGCTTTTCTTGAAGATGTCACCTATACACCCTCCTATGAGAAGCAGAATTCCATTTATTCTAATGGCCATCTAGACATCCCTTCTGTCCTTCCCCACACCTGATCCTTCCCCATTCCCCTTTCTATCTCCTCTCCCACCCAGTTCCCAGTTTCCTCCCTCCATCTGCATCTTATCACTATTTTATTCCTCTGTCTACGTGAAGTTCAAGCATCCTTGCTTCTACCATCCTTCATGTGTAGCTTCTTTAGGTTTGTGGAATGTAGCAGGAGTATCCTGTTGCTTATGTCTAATCTCCACTTACAAGTGAGTACATACCATCAAAACATGTAAAACATGTTCTTTATCCATTCTTAATTGGAGAGACATCTAGGTTGTTTCCAATTTCTGGCTCCTACATGTACAGCTGCTATGAAGAGGATTATCAAGTGTCTCATGGGATGGGGAGCATCTCTTGTGAATATGCCCAGGAGTGGCATAGCTGGGTCTTGAGGTAGAACTATTATCAGTTTTCAGAAAAACTGCCAACTTGATTTCCACAGTGCTTGTACAAATCTGCAATCCAAGCAGTAATGGAGGAGAGTTCCCCTTGCTCCACATCCTCACCAGCATGTAGTGCCACTTGAGTTTTTTTGTTTGTTTGTTTTTGTTTTCTCATGTCTTCCCCCATCCCACTTCTGAGTGTTTGTATGTGTTGTTCTTTTTTTTTAATGTTTTTATTCGATATAATTTATTTATATTTCAAATGATTTCCCTTTTCTAGCCCCCCCACTCCCCGAAAGTCCCGTAAGTCCCCTTCTCTTCCCCTGTCCTCCCACCCACCCCTTCCCACTTCCCCGTTCTGGTTTTGCCGAATACTGTTTCACTGAGTCTTTCCAGAACCAGGGGCCACTCCTCCTTTCTTCTTGTACCTCATTTGATGTGTGGATTATGTTTTGGGTATTCCAGTTTTCTAGGTTAATATCCACTTATTAGTGAGTGCATACCATGATTCACCTTTTGAGTCTGGGTTACCTCACTTAGTATGATATTCTCAAGCTCCATGCATTTGCCTAAGAATTTCATGAATTCATTGTTTCTAATGGCTGAATAGTACACCATTGTGTAGATATACCACATTTTTTGCATCCACTCTTCTGTTGAGGGATACCTGGGTCCTTTCCAGCATCTGGCAATTATAAATAGGGCTGCTATGAACATAGTAGAGCATGTATCCTTATTATATGGTGGGGAGTCTTCTGGGTATATGCCCAGGAGTGGTATAGCAGGATCTTCTGAAAGTGAGGTGCCCAGTTTTCGAAGGAACCGCCAGACTGCTTTCGAAAGTTGTTGTACCAATTTGCAACCCCACCAGCAGTGGAGGAGTGTTCCTCTTTCTCCACACCCTCTCCAACACCTGCTGTCGCCTGAATTTTTAATCTTAGCCATTCTGACTGGTGTAAGATGAAATCTTAGGGTAGTTTTGATTTGCATTTCCCTAATGACTAATGAAGTAGAGCATTTTTTAAGATGCTTCTCTGCCATCTGAAGTTCTTCAGGTGAGAATTCTTTGTTTAACTCTGTACCCCATTTTTTAATAGGGTTGTTCGGTTTTCTGGAGTCTAACTTCTTGAGTTCTTTATATATATTGGATATTAGCCCTCTATCTGATGTAGGATTGGTGAAGATCTTTTCCCAATTTGTTGGTTGCCGATTTGTCTTCTTGATGGTGTCCTTTGCCTTACAGAAACTTTGTAATTTTATGAGGTCCCATTTGTCAATTCTTGCTCTTAGAGCATACGCTATTGGTGTTCTGTTCAGAAACTTTCTCCCTGTACCGATGTCCTCAAGGTTCTTCCCCAGTTTCTTTTCTATTAGCTTCAGAGTGTCTGGCTTTATGTGGAGGTCCTTGATCCATTTGGATTTGAGCTTAGTACAAGGAGACAAGGATGGATCAATTCGCATTCTTCTGCATGCTGACCTCCAGTTGAACCAGCACCATTTGTTGAAAAGGCTATCTTTTTTCCATTGGATGTTTTCAGCCTCTTTGTCGAGGATCAAGTGGTCATAGGTGTGTGGGTTCATTTCTGGATCTTCAATCCTGTTCCATTGATCCTCCTGCCTGTCACTGTACCAATACCATGCAGTTTTTAACACTATTGCTCTGTAGTATTGCTTGAGGTCAGGGATACTGATTCCCCCAGATTTTCTTTTGTTGCTGAGAATAGTTTTAGCTATCCTGGGTTTTTTGTTGTTCCAGATGAATTTGATAATTGCTCTTTCTAACTCTGTGAAGAATTGAGTTGGGATTTTGATGGGTATTGCATTGAATCTGTATAGTGCTTTAGGCAAAATGTCCATTTTAACTATATTGATTCTACCAATCCATGAGCATGGGAGGTTTTCCCATTTTTTGAGATCTTCTTCCATTTCCTTCTTCAGAATCTTGAAGTTCTTGTCATACAGATCTTTCACATGTTTGGTAAGAGTCACCCCAAGATACTTTATACTGTTTGTGGCTCTTGTGAAGGGGGTCATTTCCCTAATTTCATTGTCAGCCTGCTTATCCTTTGAGTATAGGAAGGCCACTGATTTGCTTGAGTTGATTTTATAACCTGCCACTTTGCTGAAGTTGTTAATCAGCTGTAGGAGCTCTCTAGTGGAGTTCCTTGGGTCAATTAGGTAGACGATCATGTCGTCTGCAAATAATGATAGTTTGACTTCTTCCTTTCCAATTTCTATCCCTTTGACATCCTTATGTTGTCGAATTGCCCGAGCTAGTACCTCAAGTACAATATTGAAAAGATAAGGAGAAAGGGGGCAGCCTTGTGTGGTCCCTGATTTCAGTGGGATTGCTTCAAGTTTCTCTCCATTTAGTTTGATGCTGGCTACCGGTTTGCTGTATATTGCGTTTACTATGTTTAGGTATGGGCCTTGAATTCCTGTTCTCTCCAAGGCTTTAAGCATGAAAGGATGCTGAATTTTGTCAAATGCTTTTTCAGCATCCAATGAAATGACCATGTGGTTTTGTTCTTTGAGTTTGTTTATGTAGTGGATTGTATTGATGGATTTCCATATATTGAACCAACCCTGTATTCCCGGGATAAAGCCTACTTGATCATGGTGGATGATCGTTTTGATGTGTTCTTGGATTCGGTTGGCAAGAATTTTATTGAGTATTTTTGCATCGATGTTCATAAGGGAAATTGGTCTGAAGTTCTCTTTCTTTGTTTGATCTTTTTGTGGCTTTGGTATCAGCGTAATTGTGGCTTCATAGAAGGAATTGGGTAGTGTTCCTTCTGTTTCTATTTTGTGGAATAGTTTGAAGAGTATTGGTGATAACTCTTCTTTGAAGGTCTGGTAGAATTCTGCACTGAAGCCATCTGGTCCTGTGCTTTTTTTGGTTGGAAGACTTTCTATGACTCCTTCTATTTCTTTAGGCATTATGGGACTGTTTAGATGGTCTAGTTGGTCCTGATTTATTTTTGGTATTTGGTATCTGTCAAGGAAATTGTCCATTTCCTCCAGATTCTCCAGTTGTGTTGAGTACAGGCTCTTGTAGTAGGATCTGATGATTTTTTGGATTTCCTCAGTTTCCGTTGTTATATCTCCCTTTTCATTTCTAAGTTTGTTAATTTGGATACTTTCTCTGTGCCCTTTGGTCAGTCTGGCTAAGGGTTTATCTATCTTGTTGATTTTCTCAAAGAACCAGCTCCTGGTTTTGTTGATTTTTTTTATGGTTCTCTTTGTTTCTACTTGATTGATTTTGGCCCTGAGTTTGTTGATTTCCTGCCTTCTACTGCTCCTGGGCGAAATAGCTTCTTTTTGTTCTAGGGCTTTCAGGTGTGTCATTAAGCTGGTAATGTATGCTCTCTCCATTTTCTTTTTGGAGGAACTCAGGGCTATGAGTTTTCCTCTTAGCACTGCTTTCATTGTGTCCCATAGATTTGGGTATGTTGTGTTTTCATTTTCATTGTGTTCTAAAAAGTCTTTAATTTCTTTCTTTATTTCTTCCTTTACCAAGGTATCATTGAGTAGAGTATTGTTCAGTTTCCACGTGTATGTGGGTTTTCTGTTGTTTCTGTTGCTATTGAAGACCACTTTTACTCCATAGTGATCAGATAGGAGGCATGGGATTACTTCGATCTTCTTATATTTGTTGAGGTCTGTCTTGTGACCAATTATATGGTCGATTTTGGAGAAGGTACCAGGAGGTGCTGAGAAAAAGGTATACTCTTTTGTTTTAGGATAGAATGTTCTATATATATCTGTTAAATCTAATTGGTCCAAAGCTTCAATTATTTTCATTGTGTCCCTGTTTAGTTTCTGTTTTACTGAACGGTCCATTGAGGAAAGTGCAGTGTTGAAGTCACCCACAATTATTGTGTTAGGTGCAATGTGTGCTTTTAGTTTTAATAAAATTTCTTTTACGAAAGAGGGTGCCCTTGCATTTGGGGCATAGATGTTCAGGATTGACAGTTCTTCTTTTTGTATTTTTCCTTTGACCAGCAAGAAGTGTCCCTCAGATTCTCTTTTGATGACTTTGGGTTGAAAGTCAATTTTATCTGATATTAAAATGGCTACTCCAGCTTGTTTCCTGAGACCATTTGCTTGTAAAATTGTCTTCCAGCCTTTTACTCTAAGGTAGTGTTTGTCTTTGACCCTGAGGTGTGTTTCCTGTAAGCAGCAAAATGTAGGGTCCTGTTTACGTATCCAGTCAGTTAGTCTGTGTCTTTTTATTGGGGCATTAAGTCCATTGATGTTAAGAGATATTAAGGAATAGTGATTGTTACTTCCTATCATTTTTGACGTTATTTTTTAAATTTGAATGCTTAACTTCTTTTGGGTTTGATGAAAGGTTACTATCTTGCTTTTTCCAGGGTGAAGTTTCCCTCCTTGTATTGGTGTTGTCCTCCTATTATCCTTTTTAGGGCTGGGTTTGTGGATAGATATTGGGTAAACTTGGTTTTGTCATGAAATATCTTAGTTTCTCCATCTATGGTGATTGAGAGTTTTGCTGGATATAGTAGTTTTGGTTGGCATTTGTGTTCTCTTAGAGTCTGCATGAGATCTGCCCAGGACCTTCTAGCCTTCATAGTCTCAGGTGAAAAGTCTGCTGTGATTCTGAAAGGTCTCTCTTTATATGTTACTTGGCCTTTTTCTCTTACTGCCTTTAGTATTCTTTCTTTGTTTAGAACATTTGGTGTTTTGATTATTATGTGATGGGAAGTATTTCTGTACTGGTCCAGTCTGTTTGGAGTTCTGTAGGCTTCTTGTATATTCATGGGCATCTCTCTCTTTAGGTTAGGGAAGTTTTCTTCCATAATTTTATTGAAGATATTTGCTGGCCCTTTAAGTTGTAAATCTTCACTCTCATCTATGCCTATAATCCTTAGGTTTGGTCTTCTCATTGTGTCCTGGATTTCCTGGATATTTTGGGTTACAAGCTTTTTGCATTTTGCATTTTCTTTAACTGTTGAGTCCATGGTTTCTATGGAATCTTCAGCATCTGAGATTATTTCTTCTATCTCTTGTATTCTGTTGTTGATATTTGCATCTCTGTCCCCTGCTTTCTTCCCAAGGCTTTCTATCTCCAAAGTTGTCTCCCTTTGAGTTTTCTTAGTTGTTTCTACTTCTGATTTTAGATCCTGGATGACTCACTTGCTTGTTTGTACTTTCCTGTAATTCTTTAAGAGATTTTTGTGTTTCCTCTTTCATGACCTCAGCCTGTTGACCAAAGTTCTCCTGTATTTCTTTAAGAGATTTTTGTGTTTCGTCTTTCATGACCTCAGCCTGTTGACCAAAGTTCTCCTGTATTTCTTTAACTGTTTTTTGCCTTTCCTCCTTGTTGGCTTTTGTATTCTCCTGGATTTCTTTCAATGATTTTTGTGTTTCCCTTGCAAGGGCTTCTAACTTTTTATCCATTTTCTCCTGAATTTCTTTAAGTATGTCCTTCATGTGTTCCTACACCAGCATCATGACCAGTGATTTTAAATCCAAATCTTGTTTTACTGGTGTGATGGTGTATCCAGGACATGTTGGTAGAGGAGAATTGGGTTCAGATGTTGCCATATTGCCTTGATTTCTGTTAGTGACGTTCCTGCGTTTGCCTTTTGCCATCTAGTTCTCACTGGTGTTAGTTTGTCTTGTCAGTGCTGGACTCACCAGTGCAAGCTGCCCCTTCCTAGTTGGCCTCTGGTGCACAGCTTACCTCCTGCACTGCTTTTAGACAGGGTGCTGCTGCCCAGGCAGTTCAGATCCCAAAGCAGGCACCCGAAGGCTCCCGCTGGGGCCCTCTGGATTCACTGGAGCACACTGACTTCTCCCAGCTGGCCGCCTGGAAGCCCAGCTAGCCTCTTGCAGGACCTGGAGATGTGGTGCAGCCGCCCAGGCTGATCTGGATCCGGAAGCGGAGAGAGTTGAGCTGAGGGCTTCCACCTGAGGCCTTGCCCCAGATTGTGTCTGTGGACCAGATGAAGCCCGTGTGTACCCCCAGGGAGTGCCGACGGTGTATGCTGCTGTGACCTCCCCTGTGTTCTGCTCACCCCGCTGGGCAGCCGATCCCCCAACCGGGCTGGCGCACACAAGGTTAGCCTGGCCGCCCATGCCCTGATTCCAGGCAAAAGCCTGGGAGGCCAAGGTCCGAGCAAAGTTCCCCTAGGGCTATGACTGTTAATTGGGTCCGCCAGGTGACTAGGATGGCGGCCGTGCATGCCCGTGCTCCCTGAAAGCGCTGGGAGAATCTACTGTGCTAACAACCTCCTGGGCGGGTTGACTCATAGATGGCCCACCAAGCCTCCCAGTTCTTGGGGTCAGTCCTGTGCCTTTTGGGGCCTAGACCCCCGCTTTGTTAGCCTCAGGCTATGCCTGTTACAGCTCTGCCCGGCAGAGCTCTCTGTCGTCCTGCAGGCAAAATGGCGGCGCGCGCAGGCCTGGGCAAGAAACCTCCTGGATGGGTTGGCACCCCGATGGCCCCCCGACCAGCCCAGGGCCTGGGTGCAGGCCAATGCCCGTCGGGCTCAGACCACCGCGGTGTTGGCCTCGGATTATGCTTGTGTACCTCAGTCTGTCCGATCCCTGGAGTCCGAAACCAAGATGGATGCACCTCTCCTGACTGGTGAGAGGCCGAGTTCTGAAGTGGCTTCTGTGCAGGAAAGGCACCGCACAACCGCAGCTGCTTGCCGCCCGGCTAGCCAGCGAAGGTCAGTGGTCGTGGGCGCAGGGCCTAACTGGACCCTGTGTCGCCTTGGTTCCACTGCTGATGGCCCTTCAGCTGGACCAGCCACTGCTGCACTGCTGCCTCTGCCGCCGCCGCCGCCCGCCACTTGAGTTTTTTATCTTAGCCATCCTTACCCATGTAAGATGGAATCTCAGTTATGCTGAGATTTCCCTGGTGAGTAAGGACTTTGAACATTTCCTTATGAGCTGCTCAGCCATTTGAGATTTCTATGTTGAGAAATCTCTGTTTAGCTTTGTGGCACATTTATTAACTGGGTTAATTTGGGTTGTTGCTATTTAACTTCTTGAGCAAGACATCTCTGTCAAGGTTGGTGAAGGTCCTTTGCCAGTCTGTAGGCTACTGTTTTGTCTTGCTGACAGTGTCCTTTACCTTACAAAAGCTTCGCAGTTTCATGAAGTTCCCTTAATCAATCATTGATCTCAGAACCTGAGCCATTGGTGTTCTGCTTAGGAAGTTTTCTTCTGTCAGAATCAGTCTGTAGCTGTTTTCCAGCCTTTTACTCTGAGGTAGTGTTTGTCTTTGACACTGAGTCTGTTAGGGTATGTCTTTTCTATTGGGGAATTGAGTCCATTGATGTTAAGAGATATTAAGGAATAGTGAATGTTGCTTCTGGCTATTTTTGATGTAATTTTTATATTTGTATGATTATCTTCTTTTGGGTTTGTTGAAGGAAGATTAATTTTTGCTTTTTTCTAGTGTGTATTTTCCCTCCTTTTGTTGGTGTTTTCCATTCATTATCCTTTGAAAGGCTGGATTTGTGGAAAGATATTGTGTAAATTTGGTTTTGTCATGAAATACCTTGGTTTCTCCCTCTATGGTAATTGAGGTATTTGCTGTATATAGCAGTCTGGGTTGGAATTTGTGTTCCCTGGGGGTCTCTATGACACCTGCCCAGGATCTTCTGACTTTCATAGTCTCTGGTGAGAAATTCAGAGTAATTCTGATAGGTCAACTTTTATATGTTACTTGACCTTTTCCCTTACTGCTTTCAATATTCTTTCTTTGTTTAGTACATTTGGTGTTTTAATTATTATGTGAGGGGAGGAATTTCTTTTCTGGTAAAAATCTATTTAGAGTTCTGTAGACTTCTTGTATGTTCATGGGCATCTCTTTCTTTAGGTTAGGGACATTTTCTTCTATAATTTTATTGAACACATTTGCTGGCCCTTTAAGTTGGAAATCTTCACTCTCTTTTATACCTATAATCCTTAGGTTTGGTCTTGTCATTTTGTCCTGGATTTCCTGGATGTTTGGGTCAGGAGCTTTTTGCATTTTGCATTTTCATTGACTGTTGTGTCAATGCTTTCTATGGTATCTTCTGAGATTCTCTCTTCTCTCTCTTATATTCTGTTGTTGATGCTTGGATCCGTGACTCCTGACTTCTTTCCTAGGTGTTCTATGTTCTGAGTTGTTTTCCTTTGTGATTTCTTTATTGTTTCTACCTTCATTTTTAGATCCTGTATGGCTTTGTTCAATTCCTTCACCTGTTTTGTTGTGTTTTCCCTTAGTTCTTCAAGGGTTTCTCCCTGTTTACTTGTGTTCTCCTGTGTTTCTTTTAGGGAGTTATTTATGTCCTTCTTGAAGGCCTCCATATTCCCTTGATTTCTGTTAGTAACATTCTTATGTTTGCCTTTTGCCCTCTGGTTATCTCTGGTGTTAGTTGGTCCTGCTGTCACTGGTACTGTGATTGTACCTCCTGTGTGCCTGCAAGCCTATCTCAGCACCCCTGGGTGACCAGCTTTCCCCTGGCACAGATTGCTGTGGGCCTTCCCAGCTCCTGGGTGCAAGTTGGGTCCTGGCAGACAAAGTCCCAAGTGACCTTACACTGGGGTGTTCTCTGTGTTCCTGGCTGCAACAGCCTGCTCAGTCACAGGAGAGAAGATGTTGGTCTTACCTTTAATTTCGGAACTCAATGCAGAGCAGATATCCCCTAGCAGATTAGGTACACTGATGGCTGTTGTGGCACTGCCCAGCTCCTGGGTGCAGGTGGGACCCTGGGAGGGCCGTGTCCCAAGGCCTCTTCTACTCAGGTGATCTCTGTGTACTTGTCTGCACCTCTACAGAGTCACAGGAGCAAAAATAGTGGCGCCTCATCTCTAAAGGCGGGACTCCCTCTAACCACCTCCCTGCAGGGTAGATGACCCCTGGCAAGGTAGGTGCCCAGCTGTCTGTGGTGCTGCCAAGCTCCTGGGTGTAGGTGGAGCCCTGGTGGTGTGTGTCCCAAGCGCTCTTATACTCGGTTGATCCCCGGATACCTGTCTACACCTCTACACAGTCACAGGAGCAAAGATTATAAACAGTTCTTAACAATAACAGAATGGCTGGGGAATCACCATCCCTGACTTCGAGCTTTACTACAGAGCAATAGTGATAAAAGCTGCATGGTGTTGGTACAGAGACAGACATGCTGATCAATGGAATAGAACTGAAGACCCAGAAATAAAACCACACACTTATGGACACTTGGTCTTTGAAAAAGAAGCTGAAAATATACAATGGAAAAAAGAAAGCATCTTCAATAAACAGTGTTGGTCTAATTGGCTGTCTGTATGTAGAAAAATGAAAATAGATCCATATTTGTTACCTTGTGCAAAGCTCAAGTCCAAGTGCATCAAAAACCTCAACATAAAACCAGATACACTAAATATAATAGACAAGAAAGTGGGAAAGAGCACAAAACCCACTGACATGGGGAAAACTTCCTAAACAGAAGTCCAAGTGCTCATTCTCTACCATCAAGAATTGACAAATGGGATCTCATGAAACTGGAAAGCTTCTGTAAGGCAAAGGAAATAATCAATATGACAAATTGGCAACCTACAGAATGGGAAAATATCCTCACTAACACCACATCCAATAGAGGGCTAATATCCAAATTTATTAAGAACTCAAGAAGCTAACACACACACACACAAAAACCCAAACCAAAAATGTATAGAACTAAACCAAGATTTCATAACTGAGGAATCGAATGGCTATGAAGCACCTACAAAATGTTCAGAGTCCTTCCTGATCAGGGAAATGCAAATCAAAATGACCCTGAGATTCCACCTTACACCAACCAGAATGGCTAAGATCAAAACCTCAGGTGAAAACACTTGTTGGAGGGGATGTGGAAAAAGAGGAATACTCCTCCATTGCTTGTGGGATTGCAAGCAGGTACAACCCCTCTGGAAATCAATCTGGAGTTTCCTCAGAAAACTGGAAATAGATATTTCTGAAGACCCAGCTATACCACACTTGGAAATATACTCAAAAGATGCCCTACCATGCCACAGGGGTACGTGTTCCACTGTGTTCATAGCAGCCTTATTTGTGATATCCAGAAGCTGGAAACAACCTAGATATCCCAGGACAGAAAATGGATTCTGGAAATGTGGTTCATTTACACAATGGAATACTACTCAGCTGTTAATAACAAGGACATCCTGAGCTTTGCAGGCAAATGGATAGATTTAGAAAATATCATCCTGAGTGAAGTAGCTCAGACCAGACCCCAAAGGAAATGTATGGTATATACTCAGTAATAAGTAGATATTACCAAAAAAAAAAAAAAAAAAAAAAAAAAAACCAACGAACCAAACAAACAAAAGACAGAATACCTGAGATACAGTCCATAGAACTCAAAAAGGTCAACAAGCTGAAGTGCCAAGTGAGGACGCCTCAGTTTCACTTGCAAGAGAGAAAACAGTAATCACATGTGAGGAGGAAGGGAGGGACTTGGGAAGAAAAGTAGACATGGCAGGGAAGAAGAGGGAGAGGGGAGAGAGGGGAACCTGATCTGACATTTGTGGAGGGAAAAGGATTGAAGCCCTGAGAGCCAGCAAAAAGAATGGGAATAGGCAACCTTAGAAGATAGGTTGGGGGGACCCTACAGGATGCCCCAGAGACCTGGGAGTTGAGATACTCACAGGACTAAAAGGAAGGGACCCTAGATAAAATGCCTGACAGTAGGGAGAGGGAACTTATAGAGCCTACCTCCAGCAGGAAGACAGGACTTCAAATGAGTGAGAGGGGGACCATCCCATAGTCATAACTCTGACCCATAATTGTTCCTGTCTGAAAGAATATGGGAATGGAAATGGAGAGGAGCCTGAGGAAAAGAAGGCCCAGCAACAGATTCAAAGTGGGATCCAGTGCAAGGGAAGGTTCCAAGGCCTGGCACTATTACTGATGCTATAGAGCACTCACAAAAAGGGACCTAGCATGACAACACTCCGGGAGACCCAACAAGCATCTGAAAGAGTTAGATGCAGATAATTGCACCCAACCAATGAACAGAAACAGCTGACCCCTGCTGTTGAATTAGGGAAGGTTGAATGAAGCTGAGGGCAACCTTGTAGGAGGTCCAGCAGTCTCAATTAATCTGGACCCCTGGATTGTCTCAAACACTGGACCACCAAACAGACAGCATATGCCAGCTGATATGAGGCCCCTAGTACACATACAATAAAGGACTGTCAGGTCTGTGTTCAGTCAGAGGTGATACACCTAACTCTCAAGAGACTGGAGGCCCCAGGTAGTTTAGAGGTCAGGTGAGGTGGGGTTTAGCGATATCCACGTGGAGACAGGGGGAGGGGAAGTGGTATGGCATGTGGAACAGGTGGAGGGGAGACAGGGGTTGGCAGGGTAGAGAATAAAATATGGAGTGTATAAAATAATTAATTTTAAAAATTATATTTAAAAAGAATAATAGGAAAGGAAGAGAGTGAAGATTCCCAACTCCAAGGACCAGAATAATGTCTTAAGCAAAATCATAGAAGAAAATTTCCCCAACCTAAAGCGAGAGATGGCCATAAATGTACAAAAAGCCAAATAGATTGGACCAGAAAAGAAAAATCCTCTCATCACATAATAATCAACATACTAAATATATACAACAAAGAAACTATTAAAAGTTGTAAGAGAAAAAGGCCAAGTAACATAACATTGCAGACCTATAGAATTACACCAGGCTTCTCAAAAGTCTATGAAAGTCAAAAGAGCCTGGATAGAGATCATGCAGACCTTAATAGAACAAAAAACATCAACTGAGGCTTCAGTCGACTTGAAAACTCTCAATCATCATTGATGAAGAAACCAAAACATTCCATGACAAAAGCAAATTTAAGCAATATCTACCTACCAATCATCCATGATCAAAGCAATCATCCACCATGATCAAGTAGGCTTCATCACAGGGATACAGGGATGGTTTTAATATACAGAAATCTATCAATGTAATCCACTATATGAAGGAACTCAAAGGAAAAAACACATTATAACTTCATTAGATGCTGAGAAAGTATTTGACAAAATCCATCACCCCTTCATGATACACGTAATTCACTATATAAAACAACTCAAAGAAAAAAATCACATGACCATTTCATTAGATGCAGAGAAAGTATTTGACAAAATCCAATACCCTATATGATAAAAGTTTAGGAAAGATCATAAGTTCAAGGACCATACCTGATAATATAAAAGCAATAAACAGCAAAGCAGTAGCCAACATCAAACTAAATGGAGAGAAACTTGAAGCAATCCCTCTAAAATCAAGAACTAGACAAGGCTGTCCACTCTCTCCCTACCTGTTCAATATAGTACTCAAAGACCTAGCAAAAGCAATTAGACAACAAAAGAAGGTAAAATGCAAATAAATTGGAATGGAAGAAATCAAAATATCACTATTTGTAGATGATATTTGCCTATGGGAGTACTACTCAGTTATTAAAAACAACAAATTCATGGAATTCTTATGCAAATGGGTGGAACTAGAAAATATCATCCTGAGTGAGGTAACCCAGTCACAAAATAACACACATGGCATGCACTCACTAAAAAGTGGATATTAGCCCAGAAGCTTGGATCACCCAAGATAGAATTCATAGACCAAATGAAGCTCAAGAAGAAGGAAGACTTCAGTACTTCTTAGAAGGGGGAACTAAATACCCACAGGTGGAGATACAGAGACAAAATGTGGAGCAGAGACTGAAGGGAAGGCCATCCAGATACTGCCCCACCTGGGGATCCATCCCTCATACAGTCACCAAACCCAGACAATATTGTGGATATCAGCAAGTGCTTCCTGAAAGGAAGATGATATGGCTGTCTCCTGAGAGGCCCTGTCTGTGCCTGACAAATACAGAAGTGGATACTCACAGCCAACTAATGAACGAAGCACAGGGTCCCCCATGGAGGAACTAGAGAAAGGACCCAGGGAGCTGAAGGATCTTGCAGCCTTGTAGGAGGAGCAAATATAAGAACTAACCAGCATCTCCAGAACCCCCAGGGACTAAACCACCAAACAAAGAGTACACATGGAGGGACCCATGGCTCCAGGCACATATGTTGAAGGGAATGGCCCTGTCAGACCTCAATGACAGGAGAGGCCCTGGGTCCTGTGAAGGCTCCACGCCCCAATGACGGGGAACGCCAGGATAGGGAAGCGGGTGTGGGTGGGGTAGTAAGCAGGTGGAGGAGGGATGGGATAGGGGCTTTTGAAGGGGAAATGAGGAGAGGGGATAACATTTGAAATGTGAATCAAGAAAATATCTAATAAAAACTGAGTGAAATAAAAAGTAACACATTGAAAGTAAGAGCATTGTTACATCAGAGCAGGAGGCGGGAGCAAGATTAGGAGGAGAATGCAGTTTAATATCTTAAATATAAGGCAACTTTATAAAATAAGAGCAATATGCACAATGCAGAGAGAAATAGGCAAAAAGAAGAAACTACAGAGTGGAAGGAGCAGGTAGGACCCTCCTTACCACAGGACAGAACAGGTATTTTCTTAATAGCAAGGCAAGCTTAGTTGTACTAAAGAGGACAAAGCGTTCTGCTATGGACTTGGGTTAAATTCATTTAGCAACAAACTTGAAGAAGCTTTTCTTTCTCTATGCAATAAAGTTTGGAGCTCAATTTTCATCCAGAATGAATGAGTTCATTCTGTGCTGGTGCTTGATCTTTTGCTCCAAATGCATTTGTAAGTATAGGTGTGTGTGTGTGTGTGTGTGTGTGTGTGTGTGTGTAATTATGAGATAAGGATATAGTTTGGCCCAACTGGTTTTAATGGAGATATATGAATGTGTAAGCATGAATCCATATATAATTTTATGTGAGTTTATCCATGTTTACTTATGTAAAAACATTCTTCTGCAAATTTGACTCTCTTATTCTGGTTCAATGGAAGTGTATTACTCCAAATCTCCCCCTAGCCAAACAAGCAAGAGGCATCTGGACATGAGGGGAAGGGTTCTAGCAAGCAATCCCTTACTTAATCCACTGCTGTTTTAAAATGAGGTGCTAAGTGCCAGTCTGATTTGAAGATGCTATAATTTTGGTTGTATGGTTTTGGCTTCTTTATCAAAAGACAAGTGTCCACAGGTGTGTGGGTTTAATTCTGGGTCTTTGACTCTATTCGGTTGATTAACCTGACTGTCTGTGTCCACTATCATGCAATTCATATCACTGTTGCTCTGTAGTACAGCTTGAGGTCAGGGATGGTGATTCTTTCAGAAGTCTTTACTTGTTCAGAATTGTATCATGCATCTTGGTTTTTTGTTTTTCCATGTGAAACTGAGCATTGCTCTTTCCATGTCAGTAAATTATTGTGTTGCTATTTTGATGGGGATTGAATTGAACCAGTAGATTTCTTTCAGTAAGATGCCCATTTCACTGTATTAAATCTATCAATCCATGAGAATGGGAGACCTTTTCATCCTCTGCTTCCCCAGCATGGCAATACTTTCTTTTTTCATTTTTTCTTCAATTTATTTTTTTAAAAAATATCTTTGTACCCTGACTGCAGCCCCCCATCTCCTCTTCTAGTTATGATCTTACAAATCCCTCTCCCTCCATATTCCCCTCTACCCTGTGCACAGAGAAGAGGAAGACCCTCTTGGGTACCAACCTAGCCTGGGACATCTAGTCCCAGGGAAAGGTGACAGCATGGCAATTCTAAAACTTCCTTCTTTCAGTGATCTACTGTCTGAGAAATCTAAAGTCCCACCTCTGTCTCCCTGTCCAGTCATTTGCTATCAGCAAATTTATTTAGCATTTAGCACAATCTGGGAGGAAGGACAGTGTCTCACACTTAGACATGCAAATTCTCGTATAATTTGGGAACCTCATTAAGATAATATTAGCAATAAACCAAATCAACAACTGTATATACATACTTGTAAGTAGATATTAGCCAAAGAGTAAAGAAGAAGGTTGAGGCTGGCATCAGGGTGAGCCTGGGCAGGGCCATGCTGCACCACTTCTGATGGGGTGGAACCCTTCAGGTTCAGGGATGCACTGCCTCATCAGGCGTCCTAGGATCCCGCTGGATGGAGGAGACCGGGCTAGGGGAGGCCAAACTCAACTGGTCCATCCACAGAGTGTGGGGCGGTGGCCCTGGAGTCTGAGCTGCAGGCACCACCGAGGAGTGGCCTGGCTCGCAGAGGGCGATGCTGTGGCTGCTGCTGCCAGTTGCAGCCATGGGAGCGCTGGGCGGTGGCTTCCTACTCTGGCTCCTGGACATGAGTGGCAATGACCTCACAGCACTGGGATCCGAGGTACTGACACTGAGCGGCCTGCGCATGCTGTTGGAGAGGAACAACCAGCTGGGCGGCCCGGGCTGGCTGCCCAAGGGCCTGCCTGGCCCAGTCACTGCTCTGCTGCAGCCTGCAGGTGCTCAACCTCAGTGGCAACCTCTTCGAGGAGCTGCCCATGTCACTGCTGAAGCTGCCAGAGTCTATGGGGGTCAGAAGAGGGCACCAGATCCCCTTGGACTGGAGTTAGAAGCTGCTGCTGTGAGCTGCTGTGTGGGTGCTGGGATCTGAACCCTCATCCTCTGCAAGTGCACTGAGCGCTCCCAACCCCAGAGTCCACTTTCTAGTCCCTCATCACATTAAAGGTTGAGGCAAGGACTCTCACTCAACCTGGAGCTGTGCAGTCCTGTTGGACTGGCCAGCAAGCTGCAGTCCTGGGTTAAGGAATGCACTGCCTCCTTTGACGTGATTATTAGGGTGGCTCAGGTCCTCTGGCTTGCACAGGGGCATCGTCCTGGCTGACCATCTCCCCAGCTCCTTAGGCAGCTTCTAGTTATTAGCCGTGTTATGGATGTGCACGCCTTGGATATTTTTTGTTGTTTCAAAACCGTGACTCTTGTCTGTGTCTGTTTGTGACTGTACTAAAGATCAAACCCACAGCTGTGACTCGACACCGAGTCACAGGGACAGTGGATACTGAGGTCATTGTCTATTTCATGGCCCATATGAGGGAACTGAGGGTGGCCCTGTTAGAATGAGGTCTGCAGTCTGCATAGTGGTCGACAGGATTGGACATACATTTCACTTTTGTTTTCTGGGTGCTGGGGTGGGGCTGGGGACTCTGCCTTAGCCTTGTTGTATCTGCTAAGGTTGGAGAGCAGCTCTGGGGGTGCCTGGGTTGGGGAATGACTCCTCAGAGTCTCCAAAGCATAGGTCATGGCTGCCGCTCGAGCAGTGACAAATATCTTTGTAAGATGAGGTGATGACCAGCAACCCAGACCGCCAGCTGCCACAGCAGTGGCTGTGACTGTAGTATTGGGAGCCTGACCGTGTGCTTATGCTGGCTGTGGCTGCTCCAGGAGCAGGCAGGGGTTGGAGTTGGTGAACTGAGGGTCAGGAGGGGAGACAGTTGCTCCAGGGCCTCCTGAGGGAGTGTCACGTGTGCAAGCCTTCCCTCAGGTTAAATTTTGTTTCTCAATTTTAGTTTTATTTTATGTGTATGGGTGGTTCGCCTGCATATTTCCGTATACTGCATGCATGGCCAGTAATCGTGGAGGCAAGAATTGACAACCGGAGTTACAGATGGTTGTGAGCCACCATGTGAGTGCTGGAAATTGAACTGAGGTCCTTTGGAAGAGCAGCCAGTGCTCTTAACAGTTACACGATCTCTCCAGTTCCCCTCGGGTTAAATTTTTATTTTTATTCCAGGGGATGTGTATTAGATTCTGAAAACTCACAAGTTAGTCCACACACAACAGTTTGCAACTTCAGGTCCATGTGATCTGATGCCTCCTTCTGGCTTCTGCAGGCATTGCATGCATGTGGCACACAGAGATGTGTCAAAACACCCATACACATACAATAAAAGTAAGTCCTAAAGAAAATTTATTTTTATTACTTTTCAGTGTGTGTGTGTGTGTGTGTGTGTGTGTGTGTGTGAGCTTGGCAGTGGTGGGGCACGCCTTAATCCCAGTGCTTGGGGGGCAGAGGCAGGTGGATTTCCGAGTTCGAAGCCAGCCTGTTCTACAGAGTTAGTTCCAGAACACAAAGGGCTACTCAGAGAAACCCTGTCTTGAAAAAAACCAAAGAAAAAAAAAGTGTGTGTGTGTGTGTGTGTGTGTGTGTGTGTGTGTGTGTGTGTGTGTGTTTGTGTATGACTACAGGTACCCTCAGAGGCCAAAGGCATCAGATTTCCTGGAGTCGGAGTTATAGGTAGTTGTAAAGAGTAGGATGTGGGCACCAGGAACTGAACTTGGGTACTCTGCAGAAGCAGTCAGGGCTCTTAACTGCTGAGCCCACCCATCTGGCCCTGTTTGCCTGAGTTTCGAGTTGCACTCCTCTATGGCTGCCAGCTCCCCAAGGAGCTTGTGGCTCTGCCTCTGGGTCTCCATGACCTGAGCTGCTGTCCTTTCTCCCAGGCTGTCCTTCTACTCTGGCCACTCCTCCTTTGGCATGTACTGCATGTTGTTCCTGGCGGTGAGTACCCATCTCCTTCCCAGGGGACCTTATGGGGCCATGCCTTCCCTGGGCCTTGGTCTTCCCTTCTGCACAATGGGGTGTGTGGAGGAGGCGCTAAGGGTAGGGGGCCTTGCGACTCTCGCCCCGGGCTGGGCAGGCTGTGGACACTCGTGGGCCCAGCTGATGGCAGGCTGATGTCCCGATAGCTGTACGTGCAGGCCCGGCTCTGCTGGAAGTGGGCTCGGCTGCTGAGGCCCACCGTTCAGTTCTTCTTGGTGGCTTTTGCCATCTATGTGGGCTATACCTGAGTGTCTGACCACAAGCACCACTGGAGTGATGTCCTCCTCGGCCTCCTGCAGGGAGCCCTGGTGGCCTGCCTCAGGGTGAGTGCTGCTTGCCTGACCTACAGGATTTGCACTGTCCACCTCCGATGGCCTGCAACTTCTGCCTGCTGTTTTGTCTTCAAGAGCTTGGCCCTTGTTGCTACTTTTGTTTCCAACCCAATTCCCCGGTAAAAGAAATCTCAATCGTTTAACAAAACAAGCTACAAGTCTAGATTGGGCAGATCTCCTGCTACACTACTCTATTCCCATCTATATTAGTCCATGTAACTTGCAGTTTTTCCAGGCCATGAGATTCTCTCTGCAGCCTAGCTGTGGATCCCCGAAGCCCCTCCCCTCCTACTTATCCCCCTTGGCTCCTCCCCTCGACTCTCAGCTCCTCCCACTTCCTCCTGCCCAATCATTGGCTCAAGCCTTTATTTGAAAAGTTACGGTGGGGAGAAGGTTCACAAGGCAACTCCTCATCTGCAGACACTCTGAGGAGTGGAATTAGCTTCAAACAGCCCCTCACTGCTGTCCCCACCCATCCACATGACTATACCCCCTCACTTTCTCCCTCAGGGCCCCCAGAAGACATTCTTTTTCTTCCTGTCCTACTCACTGTCTTTCCCCTCCCCAGGTCTGCTACATTTCAGGTTTCTTCAAATCCCGGCCATCCCAGCCCTGCCAGGAGGGTGAAGAGCCAGAGCGCAAGCCCAGTCTGTCGCTGACGCTGACCCTTGGTGACCGACCCTAGCTGCTATGGAAGCTGGAAAGTCACCCGTAGGCCAGTCAAGTGTTGGTCCCATGCCCCTGATCAGGCACTCCTGTCTTTGGAGCTGTTCCGGGGTCCTGGCTGGTGACTGTGGACCAGGGTCTTGGGTGCCTGTCTGGCCCTGAGTGTGGGCAGGGCCCATCGTCAGCATTCCTTGACTATCGCAAGGCATCAAAAGATGCGGTCCTGCTCGGAGGGCTTCTCTGGTCACCAGTGGGTTTTCGAGGAGGGCCATCCCAGCATGGCCCCGGGAATGGTTGGCCCGAGACTGTTCACAAAGTCAGCACCCTCCCTGACAGCCCTGAAGGTGAGGAACACCTTGTTAGTCTCCATGGGCAGGTGGCCTTGGCCTTGCGAAGATGGCTGACAACACTTGGACTGCCTGGAAGGTAACAGGTTGCTTTTGGTCTGAATCCTTTCCTCAAGCCTGTGGAAGATTAATGCTCGGGGCCTCCAAGCCCCTCCCTCAGGCTTGATGTGCTGTCCTGTCCCCACTATGACCATGTGGACCAAATGTGTAGCCAGGTATTGGAAGTAGGTCCTCCTGGGTCTGCCCTTCCTGATTGTTTCAAAACACTGTAAGTTACTGTCTCATGGGAGGGTGTGTTATAAACTTTGTACCAAATGTCTCTGCTGTGCATGTTGCTTTTCAAGCTCTCCTGGTGAGGTAGAAGGTCCTCCTGTGCCTACCTAACCTCTCAGTGCATCATTGTGCAGGACCTGCCAGTCTTAGGAGAGACTTGGGGGACAGAGACCTGTCCTGGGTGTCTTGAATATAGGCCAAGACAGAGGCCTCATAGCCACTGTGGCCTTCCTCTGTGCGTGGTGGATACTTATCCTAGGTCCAGCTTAGAAAACAGACACCCTTCATGGTCAGTGCTGGTTAGGTGCCTGATCGTGCTCCCAGGGTGCCTGGCCGGTCTCCCAGGGGCAGCAGGAGGGGTGCAGGTCTTGCTGTATCCCAGGACAAGGTGTGTGTTTCTCTGGGAATGGGCTGGCTCCTTATGTCCTTCAGGTCTTTGGGTCTGGGAGCATGGGGGGACAGTCAAAAGTACCGATTCCCCCCTCCATTTCCTTCCTCTCCTTAGATGCTGGGTCAGGATCCTCTGTATGCCACTGGCAGACACTGAAATCCAGGAGGCCCAAGGAATTCAGCTCAACTCAGAGAGCATGCCGGATGCCTCTGCCCTTGGTAGCTGGTGTTCAGCCTTTGACAGCCTGTATTTTCACGGGGATCCTCCCTGTTAAGTGACTGCGTGCCAGCATCCTCCAGCTCTGCACTGTAGGGTCCCACAGGTCCCAGATGTTCTGTTAGAGGCAGAAGTTCCCAGTGAAAATGCAGGCTCACATCCTGAGCACAGCAGGGCTCTGCTTGTACAGATCCTCTGTTTGGCCTGACTGCAGCTGAGCTGAGCCCCTCCCCAGGCACCCATGCCTGCCTCTCTGCCTCACTGCCCAGTGCTGGCAATGTTCAGCAGGCCCAGAGACTGTGGGTGTGGGACACGTGCCTGTGACACTGGCACTTGGCGGCTGAGGTAGTAGAATGGGGAGTGTGAGACCAGCTTGGGTGACAGTGATTCTCCTGTGTGCCTGCACATGTTCGTGTGCATGTGCGTGTGCGTGTGTGCGTGCGTGCGTGTGTGTGTGTGCCTGTGTGTGTGTGTGTGTGTGTTTGCATGTGGAAGTCAGAGGTCAACCTCAAGTGTCCGTTCTTAGATGTTTTCTTTCTTTCTCTTCTTCTTCTTCTTCTTCTTCTTCTTCTTCTTCTTCTTCTTCTTCTTCTTCTTCTTCTTCTTCTTCTTCTTCTTCTTCTTCTTCTTCTTCTTCTTCATCTTCTTCAATAAAACAAGGTCTCTCATTGGCCTGGAACCTCACCAAGTAGGCGACCTCACATTGTGGATTTCACACTTCACGTCAAGTCCCTAAAACAGTGGTTCTCAATATGGGGGGGGGTCACAACCCCCATAGGTGTCATGTACCAGACATCCTACAAATCAGATATTTACATGATGATTCATAATGGTATCAAAATTACAGTCATGCTGTAGCAATGGAATAATTTTGTGGTTGGAGAGATGGCCCAGTGGCTAGTGTGCATGGTAACTCATGACTGCCTGTTAGCTTCATCATCAGAGGTATCTGATACCTTCTTCTGACCACTGGGCATTGGGCACTGTACACGTGTGCCCATACACCCCCTCCCAAATCCCATACACTTAAAATAAAAGAAAAACATTTATTTATTTATTTATTTATTTATTTATTTATTTATTTATTTATTCACTCTTATTTATTCATTCATTCACCTGGTTGATGCCCTTTCTCTTGGTCTTCCCCTCACTCAGTCCCTCCCCCCTGTCTCCCATCTCCTTCTCCTCTTAGAGGACCTCCCTCGGGTATCCCCCACCCTTGTGCATCAAGTCTTTGCAGGATTACACATATCCTCTTTCACTGAGACCAGACAAGGTAACCAAGTTAGGGAAACATATTTCACAGCTTTAGGGATACACGCCACTCCACCTGTTGGAAGACCCACATGAAGACCTAATTACACATTTGCTACATATGTGTGGGGAGGCCTAGTTCCAGCCCATTCAAACATCTTTGGTTGGTGATTGAGTCTCTGAGAGCCCACAGGGGTCAAGGTTAGTTGACCCTGTTGGTTTTCCTGTGAGTTCTTATCCCCTTCCAGGCCCTCAATCCTTCCCCCAAATCTTCCATAAGATTCTTGTAATGGCTGTTCCTGGTTGTCAGCTTGACTACATGTGGAATGAACTACAATTCAGAATTGAGGGGCATACTTGTGATCCAGATCTTGAGGCTGGAAGATACAAGTTTCTGATTTGGATCTTGGCATGGAGATCTATCTTGAGGCATAGTGGCCATGAACAGCTTAGGCCCAGGAAAGGTGGTACACGCCTTTAATCCCAGGGGACTGAGGCAAGGAGATCTCTGAGTTCCAGGTCAGCCTAGGACAAAGCAAGTTCCAGATCCAGGTGTGGTGGCATACTCCTTTAATCTGGGCCACACCTTCTGCTGGAGACCTACATAGGGACATTGAAGGAGGAAGATTCACTCTTCTTTGCCCACTTGCACTTACTTGCCAGCACATCTGTTGGAACCTACTTCTACAGAAGATCAGCTGAACCAACCAGCCTTGTGGGAACTGAGCAACTACTAGATCCTTGGACTTCCCATCCACAGCTGACCATTGTTGGGTTAGTTGGATTACAGACTGTAAGTCATCACAATAAATTCCCTCAATATAGAGAGACATTCCATAAGTTCTGTGACTCTAGAGAACCCTGACTAATACAAGTCCCCCAGTTCCATCCCATGTTTGGATGGTTCAGTCAGCTTCTGCGTGGACCCTTTCAGAGGACAGTTATGCTTGGCTCCTGTTTGGAATCATAACAGAGTATCATCGTAGTGTCATGGACTGGTGCTTGCCCATGGGATGTGTCTCAAGTTGGGCTCGTTATTGGTTGGCCAATCCCTTAGTCTCTGCTCCATCTTTACCCCTCCATTTCTTGTAGACAGGATAAATTTTGGGTCAGAAGTTTTGTGGGTGGGTTGGTGTCCCTATCACTTCACTGGGGTTCCTGTCTGGCTACTGGAGGTGGCCTTTTCAGGCTTTATATTTCCACTGCTGTGAGTGTCAGCTAAGGTCGTCCCCGTTGATTTCCTGGGGCCTCCACCATCCCAGGTTTTTGGCACGTCCTTGTGATTCTTCCAGCCCCCAACCCTGCAAGTTGCAGATTTCCCTTTATTCTCCTGGCCTTCTGGGCCCTTCTGTCTCCCCACCTGATCCTGAACCCTGTATCACCTCATTCACCTCCCTATCCCCTCTCTCACCCAGTTCCCTCCCTCCGTCTATCTCCTATGACTGTTTTATTCCCTCTTCTAAGTGAGATTCAAGCATCCTCACTAGATCCTTCCTTCTTCCTTACCTTCCTTGGGTCTGTGGAGTGTAGCATCGGTATCCTGTATTTTATTGCTAATATCCACAATGAAAACAGCGCTTAGAGGAAAACCCATAGCTATGAGTCATTTCCCTGTCCCCCAAAGAAAGAAAAAGATGGAGAGATCATACACTATCAGCTTAACAGCACACCTGAAAGCTCTAGAACAAAAAGAAGAAAATACACCCAAGTGGAGTACCCAGCAGGAAATAATCAACCTGAGAACTGAAATTAATCAAGTAGAAACAAAAAGATCTACATGGAAACCAACAAAACCAGGGGTTGGTTCTTTGAGAAAATCAAAGGGAGACATAAGGACGGAAACAGGAAATGCAAAAATATTTTTAGATCTTACTACAGAAGAGTATACTCAACAAAACTAGAAAGTCTGGGTGAAATGGACAATTTTCTAGACAGATACCAGGTACCAAAATTAAATCACGATCAGACAAACTATTTAAATATTTCCATAAGCCCTAAAGACATAGAAGCAGCCATTAAAAGTCTCCCAACAACAACAACAAAAAAAGCACAAGACCATATGGTTTTATAACAATATTCTTCAAATTATTCCACAAAATAGAAACAGAAGGAACACTATCCAAGTTGTTTTAAGAAGCCACAATTATGCTTCTACCTAAGCGACACAAAGACCCAACATTGAAAGAAAATTTCAGACTAATTTTCCTTATGAATATTGATGCAAAATATTCAATAAAATTCTCACAAAAAATTAAAGAACATATCAAAACAATTATTCACCATGATCAAGTAGGCTTCATCCAGGAATGCGGGGATGGGTCAATATATAAAATGTTCACCAACACAATAACTCATTATAGGAACAAACTCAAAGAAAAAACCACACGATCATTTATTTCATTAGATGCTGAAAAATCATTTGACAAAATCTAGCACCCCTTCATTGCAAATGTCTTGTAAAAGTCAGAAATTCAAGGCCCATACATAAATTTAGTAAAATCAATGCAGAGCAAATCAGTATCCAACCTCAAACTAAATAAAGAGAAACTTGAAGCAATCCCACTGAAATCAGGGACTAGACAAGGCTGTCTACTCTCTCCTTACCTATTCAATATAGTACTCAAAATCCTAGGAAGAGCAATTAGACAACAAAAGGAGGTCAAAGAGATACAAATTGGAAAGGAAGAAGTCAAAATATCACTATTTGCAGATGATATGACAGTATATTTAAGTGACACCAAAAGTTCCAACAGAGAGCTCCTACAGGTGAAATATAATTTCAGCAAGTGGCTGAATATAAAATTAAGTCAAACAAATCAGTAGCCTTTCTCCACTCAAAGGATAAACAGGCTGAGAAAAAATTAGGAAAACAACATGCTTCACAATAGTCACAAATAATATAAAAACCTTGTGACTCTAACCAAGCAAGTGAAAGAAAGATCTGTATGACAAGAACTTCAAGTTCCTGAAGAAAGTAACTGAAGATGATTTCAGAAGATGGAAAGATCTCCCATCTTCATTGATTTGCAGGGTTAATATGGTAAAAATGGCCATCTTGCCAAAAGCAATCTACAGATCAAATGCAACCCCTATCAAAATTGCCACTCAGTTCTTCATAGAGTTTGAAAGTGCAATACACAAATTTATTTAGAATAACCAAACCTTCAGGATATCAAAAACTTTTCTCAACAATAAAAGAACTTCTGTGGGAATCATCACCATCCGTGACCCCAGGCTGTGCTACAGCGCAATAGTCATAAAAACCACATGGTAGTGGAACAAAGACAGGCAGGTAGATCAGTGGAATGGAACTGAAGACACAGAAATGGACCCACACACCTATGGTCACTTGATCTGTGACAGAGGAGCTTAAACCACCCAGTGGAAAAGAACATTTTCAACAAGTGGTGCTGGTTCAACTGGAGGTCAGCATGTAGAAGAACGCAAATGGATCCACTCTTATCTTCAAGTACAAAGCTCAAGTCCAAGTGGATCAAGGACCTCCACATAAAACCAGATATACTGAAACCAATAGAAGAGAAAGTGGGGCAGAGCCTCAAGCACATGGGTACAGTAGAAAATTTCCTGAACTGAACGCCAATGACTTGTGCTCTAAAATCAGTAATTGATAAATGGGACCTCATATAATTGCAAAGCTTCTGTAATGCAAAGGACACTGTTAAGAGGGCAAAACTGCCATCAACAGATTGGGAAAAGATCTTTACCAACCCTCCATACAACAGAGGGCTAATACCCAATAGATACAAACAACTCAACAAGTTAGATTCCATAGAAACACGTAGCCCTAGTAAAAGCGGTGTACAGAGGTAAACAAATAAATCTCAACTGAGGAATATCAAATGGCCGAGAAGCACCTAACGAAATGTTCACCATCATATGATCAGTGGAGCAGCTGGGACAGGAGCCCTCCTGTCACCATTTGCACCAGGGAGCCCGGCAGCTCCACTTCTCTCTGTGCACTGCCCACCAGGAGAGTGGGATCTCCCAGCAGAGCCTTCACTTCTGGGCGCGGAGGTGAGATCCACACTTTGTCTCCAATAACTGTCTGGAGGGGAAAGTTTAGGAATGCACAGGGCATCCAGTGGAGCAGCTGGGACCGGACCAGTCCAGTCACCATCTGCACCCTGGAGCCTAGAGGCTCCACAGCCATCTGCATCCACATCCTGTCTGAAAAGTGTTGGTCTCCTAAGAGTGCTGACACAGGCTTACAGGCCCACAGCAGGGACAAGCTCCAGCCAAAAAAAAAAGGAAGAACAATGAACACCAGAGATAACCAGATGACAAAGGCAAGCACAAGACCATAAGCAACAGAAACCAATGCTACTTGGCACATCAGAAACCAGTTCTCCCGCCATAGCAATCCTGGATACCCCAACACACCAGAAAAGCAAGAGCTGGATTTAAAATCACATCTCATGATGCTGATAGAGGACATTAAGAATAACATTAGTAACTTCCTTAAAGAAATACAGGAGAACACAGGTAAACAGATAGAAGCCCCTAAAGAATTACAGAAAAACACACTCAAACAGGTGAAGGAACTGAATAGAACCATCCAGGATTTAAAAATGGAAGTTGAAAATTTAAGAAATCACAAAGAGAGACAACACTGGAGATAGAAAACCACTGAAAGAAATCAGGAGTAATAGATGCAAGCATCACCAACAGAATACAAGAGAAAGAAGAGAGAATCTCGGTGCAGAAGATAGAAAACATTGACACAGCAGTCAAAGAAACACAAAATGCAAAAAGCTCCTGACTGAAAACATCCAGTGTAAAGAGCCTTATTGGGGTGCCATGCCACCTGGCAGGAGCTTGACATTGACCAAGAAGTTCTACTCCCAGCCTCTGAGCAGAAATTCCTGTGTTAGCCATAATCCTCTCCACCTAGGGTGGAGCACTCAGACCAAGGTGAAGTTCTTTGTTCCTCCAGATTTACAAATTCCTGAATTAAGCAGGTGACCCACCCAGCTGCCTGTGCAGTGAAGCCAATGCCAAGGGAACAGCCAGACCAGTTCCCCAGAACACACCCTGGAATTTGGGGGAAGAGTCTTGCCTGAAACCTTAAAATTCTGAGTCCTCCATTAAACCTTGAAGCTTTGAGCAGGTGCTGTTGTCTTGGTCTCCATCTCATTTCCCCAACTTCCCATACATCCCCAGCTTCCCTTCCAGGGAACCTGTTTGACATAACTGCGAGCAATTACAGATTTGCGCCTGATGAGTGTCCAGGCACAGGAAGGTCTCCTGAGGTGACCCTGTCTTGGCGAAGCTTTGCAGAAAATAGAAAAAGACAGTACCCTGCATGGGGAGCAAATACAGGAGCTAAATACTAACACTAGTCTAAAATTTCATCTTTTTGAAGCTGTTGTTGTTGGTGCAGAAGGATACAGCCTAAGTGGGACAGCGTAGACCCAACACTGAGCTTGCTTAGGAGGTGACAGTGGGAAATGGGATAGGAAATTCAAAACAGGCGTTTGTTCGCAGCCTTCAAGAGCTGCTTCAGGAGAAAGGAGTAGGGTTTGAAAAACAATGGTTAGAAGGTTTTTTAGATCAGATAGATTCTTGTTGCCCATGGTTCTGAGAAAAAAAGAACTTTATATAAGAGAACCTGGGAAAAAATTGGAAAAGCACTAAGAGCCACCAAGGCAGATAATACTACCCTCTGCCTCTGGATGCTTATAAAAGATGCTACTGATGAAGAGATCTCACAGGCACCAGATATCACACAGGGAGAACTTGAGGAATCTCAAGATCGAAGCCTGCCAGAGAGGACTTCCTCAGAAAAGAGTCTTCTCAACCCTAACTTAGAAAGATACAGAGACACTACTGAAGAGCTAACATTAGAGGAGAAAGCTCATTCAGACGAAGGAGGTGCCTAATATTATGGTGAGGATTGGCCTCCTAGTGCACCTTCTGCTCTGCCTGTGGCCTCTACTGTACGAGATGATACCAAGATGGATATGCAACTACATAAATTGGAGTTTGAAATTATGTTGCAGAAAGTGTATCAAGTTCAGGAAGGAGCACTGATCCTGAGACACACCAATCGCCACTAGAAAGAGCTTTAAGTCAGGCTCACAGGGAAAGACGGACACATCTAACTTAGTCATTGAGATCATAGACCAGCAGAATATAGTTAGACAATATCAGACCATGGAGTTCAAAGTGATAAAGGAATTAAAGACAGCTGTGGCACAGCATAGTCCTAGCTCCTTTTTCACAAGCTTTATTGGATACTGTGATGCAGTCAAGCTTAACCCCACAAGATTGAAAGATTCTGTGTAAGGCTACATTGTCAGGAGGAGATTTCTTCTTTTGGAATTCTGAATGGAGTGAAGCTAGTAAGAGAACTGCTGGGATGAATCAGGTAATCCAGATTGGGACACTAACTTGCTACTAGGAGAAGGTCAATATGGAGGCAATGCTAATCAGATTGGGTTCCCTATTGGAGTGTATGCACAGGTTGCAATGGCTGCCCACCACTCGTGGAATCAATTACCGACTAAAGGGGATCTCAGTGGAAGTTTAGCAAGCATTAGACAGGCACCTGGTGAACTTTTTCAGGATTTTGTGGATAGGCTACTGAAATCAGCTAATAGAATTTTTGGAAATTCTCAAGCAGAATCTTTGTCTCACAATTGTCTTATGAGAATGCTAATGCAGCTTGTCATACCACCATTAGACCTTACAAGGGACGGATAGACTTAGCTGGGTATATTTGCCTTTGTGCAGAGATTGGGCCTTCGTACAATCAAAGTCTAGCTATGGCTACAGCTTTGCAAGGAACCACCATGCAAGCCATACTCTCACAGAGACAGAGAATAAAATGTGTTTTAAATGTGGAGGTTTGGGTCATTTTAGAAGTGATTGCCCTAGGAACAGAGGCTCTGTAAGTGGGCAATCAAATTATCCCCAGGAGTTTGTTCTAGATGCAGGAAAGGTAATCACTGGGCCAGGCACTCTAAATCTAAGATATATTCAGGGCTGTCCCGTGTCGGGAACCAGGCAGAGGGGCCAGCCTCAGGGAGAGGGGCCAACCTCAGGCAGAGGGCCAGCCTCAGGCAGAGGGGCCAACCTCAGGCAGGTGGGCCAGCCTCAGGCAGAGGAGCCAGCCTCCCCCCAGATGCCCACAGCAAGCATTTTGTGGGGCATGAAGCCGCTGCCAGGCCAGGGAAATCCGTTTTTGAATTTTCAGGGCAACACCAGGCAGCTCAGGATTGGACATCTATTCCACCTCCCATCTTGTATTAACCCCAGAAATGGGAGTTCAGACCCTGCCTACAGGAGTTTTTGGATCTTTGCCTGCAGAAACTTGTGGATTGCTTCTAGGACGAAGCAGTACTATTGTAAAAGAACTGCACAGTTAGCCAGGTGTCATAGACAATGATTATGAGGGAGAAATTAAAATTATGGCTGCTTCCCTTCATGGTATTATAACTATACCTGCTAACCAAAGAATTGCTCAACTTAGTTCCTTTGTATCAACTACCTACCTTCCAGATTCCAGTAAGTGAGGACAGAGTGGCTTTGGTTCCTCTGTTGTGTACTGGGTTCAATCTATTTCTAGTAAGAGATCTAACCTTAAATTAACAATTGAGGGAAAAAACTTTGAAGGATTAATAGATGCTGGAGCTGATGTGACAACTATTAGAGGACAAGACTGGCCTTCAACTTGGCCCTTGTCAGATACGCTCACTCACCTCTGAGGGATTGGTTATGCCAATAACCCAAAGCAAAGCGCTAAACTTCTAACCTGGAAAGATGAAGAAGGCAATTCAGGACAAATTCAGCCTTATGCCAAATTTGCCTACTACCCTTTGGGGGAAGAGATCTCTTGTCACAGGTGGACTTATAATATGTAGTCCTAATAAGGTAGTGGCTACCGCTTTACAGTAAATTGCTTTCACTATGTTTGGTTATAGACCTTGAATTCCTGATCTCTCCAAGATTTTACCATGAAGGGATGCTGAATTTTGTCAAAAGCGATTTCAGCATCTAATAAAATGACCATGTGTTTTTTTTTTTTAAAATTTTGTTTATGTAGTGGATTACAATGATGGATTTGCATATATTGTACCATCCCTGCATCCCTGGGATGAAGCCTACTTGATGAAGGTGAATTATTGTTTTGATGCATTTTTTGATTTGGCTGGCCAGAGATTTGTTGAGTATTTTTGCATCAATATTCATAAGGGAAACTAGTCTTAACTTCTCTTTCCTTGTTTGGTCTTTGTTTGGTTTAGGTATAAGCATTATTGTGCCTTCATAGAATGAATTGGCTGGTGTTCCTTGTGTTTCTATTTTGTGGAATAGTTTGAAGAGTATCAGTATTAACTCTTCTTTGAAGATCTGATAGAATTTCCCACTAATCCCATCTGGTCCTGGGCTTTTTTTTTTTTTTTTTTTTTTTTTTTTTTTGGCTTGGGAGACTATTAACAACTGCGTCTATTTCAAGAGGATTGATTTAACTATTTAGATGGTTTATCTGATCCCGTTTTAATGTTGGCACCTGGTATGTGTCTAGAAAATTGTCCATTTTGTTCAGATTTTCCAATTTTGTTGAGTATTTGCTCTTGTAGTAGTATCTGGTGATTTCTTAATTTCCACAGTTTCTTTTTTTTTTTTTTTTTTTTTTTTTTGAGACAGGGTTTCTCTGTATAGCCTTGGCTGTCCTGGAACTCACTTTGTAGACCAGGCTGGCTTTGAACTCAGAAATCCGCCTGCCTCTGCCTCCCAAGTGCTGGGAATTAAAGGCGTGTGACACTACTGCCCGGCTAGTTTCTATTGTTATATCTCCCTTTTCATTTCTGATTTTATTAATTTAGGTAGTGCTTCTGTGCCCTCTAGTTAGTTTGGCTAAGGATTTATCTCTCTGGTTGATTTTCTCAAAGAACCACCTCCTGGTTTCGTTTATTCTTTGTATAGTTGTTTTTGTTTCTATTTGGTTGATTTCAGTCCTGAGTTTGATTATTTCCTGCAGTTTACTCCTCTTGGGTGTATTTGCTTTCTTTTGTTCTAGAACTTTCCTGTATGTTGTCAAGCTGCTAGCGTAAGCTCTCTCCATTTTTTTTTTTTTTGAAGGCACTTAGAGCTATTAGTTTTCCTCTTGGCACTGCTTTCATTGTGTCCCATAAGTTTTGGCATGATGATGTGTCCTTATTTTCATTAATTTCTATAAAGTCTTTAATTTCTTTATTTCTCCCTTGAGCAAGCTATCATTGAGTAGAACATTGTTCAGCGTCCCTGATTATGTATATTTTCTGCTCTTTTTGTTTGAACTAAAGTCCAGCCTTAGGCCATAGTGATCTGATAGGGTGCATGGAATTATTTCAATATTCCTGTGTCTGTTGAGACCTCTTTTGTGATCAATTATTTATATGGTCAATTTTGGAGAAGATACCATGAGGTGCTGAGAAGAAGGTATATTCTTTTTGTTTAGGATTGAATGTTCTATTAATATCTGTTAGATCCATTTAGTCCATAACTTCAGTTAGTTTTGCTCTTTCTCTGTTTAGCTTGTGTTTCCATAATTTGTCTATTGCTGAGAGTGGGGTGTTGAAGTCTCCCACTGTTATTGTGTGGGGTGCAATGTATGCTTTGAGCTTTAATAAAGTTTCTTTTATTAATGTGGGTATCCCTGCATTTGGAGCATAGATGTTCACAACTGAGAGTTCTTCTTGGTAGATTTTTCCTTTGACCACTATGAAGTGTCCCTCCTTATCTTTTTTTGACAACTTTTGGTTGAAAGTTGATTTTATTTGATATAAGAATGGCCACTCCAGCTTGTTTCTTGGGACCATTTGCTTGTAAAATTGTTTTCCAAATTTTGACTGTGAGGTAGTGACTGTCTTTGTTACTGAGGTGGGTTTCTTGTATGAAGCCAATTGTTGGGTCTGGTTTTCATATCCAGTCTGTTAGTCTATGGCTTTTTATTGGGGGAATTGAGGCCATTGATGTTAAGAATTATTAAGGAAAAGTGATTGCTATTTTCTGTTATTTTCATTGTTAAAGGTGGAATTCTGATTGTGTGGCTATCTTCTTTTGGGTTTGTTGAGAGAAGATTACTTTCTTGCTTTTTCTAGGGTGTAGTTTCCCTCCTTGTGTTGGTATTTTCTACTCATTATCCTTTGTAGAGCTAAGTTTATGAAAAGATATTGTGTAAATTTGGTTTTGTCATGGAATGTCTTGTTTTCTTTGTCTAAGGTAATTCAGAGTTTTGCTGGGTATAGTAGCATGGACTGACATTTATGTTCTCTTAGGATTTGTATGACATCTGTCCAGGATCCTCTAGATTTCATAGTTTCTGGTGAGAAGTCTGGTGTAATTCTGATAGGTCTGCTTTTATATGTTTCTTGATCTTTTTCCCTTACTGTTTTTAATATTTTTTCTTTGTTTAGTGCGTTTAGTGTTTAAATTTTGTCATGGGAGGGATTTCTGTTTAGGTCCAGTCTATTTGGAGTTCTGTAGGCTTCTTGTATGTTCATGGGCATCTCTCTCTTTAGGTTAGGGAAGTTTTCTTCTATAATTTTGTTGAAGATATTTACTGGCCCTTTAAGTTGTAAATCTTTTCTCTCTTGTATACCTATAATCCTTAGGTAAATAATCTTCTCATTGTATCCTGGATTTCCTGGATGTTTTGGGTTACAAACTTTTTGTATTTTGCATTTTCTCTGATTGTTGAGTCCATGCTTTCTCTGGTATCTTCCGCCCCTGAGATTCTTCTTTGTCCTGTATTCTGTTGCTGATGTTTGCATCTATGACTCCTGATTTCTTTACAAGGTTTTCTATCTCCAGAGTTGTCTCCCTTTGTGATTTCTTTGTTGTTTCTCTTTCCATATTTAGACTCTGGATGGTTTGGTTCAGTTCCTTCGCTTGTTTGTGTTTTCCTATAATTCTTTAAGGGGTTTTTGTGATTCCTCTTTAAGGGCTTCTACCTGTTGACCGATGTTTGCGTGTATTTCTTTAAGGGATTTTTGTGTTTCCTTTTTTAAGGGCTTCTTGTTGACTCATGTTCTCCTGTATTTCTTTAAGGAAATTATTTATGTCCTTCTTGAAGTCCTCTGTCAGCTTCACGAGATGTAATTTTAAATCTAGATCTTGCTTTTGTGTTATGTTAGGGGTATCCAGGATTTGCTGTTGTGGGAGAACTAGGTTTGGATGGTGCCATGTTGCCTTGGTTTCTGTTGGTAATGTTCTCCTGTTTGTCGTTGGCCATCTGGTTATCTCTGGTGTTAGCTGGTCTTGGTGTCTCTGACTGTGGCTTCTCTGTCCTGCAAGCCTGTGTATCTGTACTCCTGGGATTCCCGTTCTCTCTGTGCACACTGGTATGTAGGCACTCCTGGGAGACCAGCTCTCCTGTGGTGGTGTTTGTGGATGTAGCTCTGTGGTCCAGGATCATCACCATGCTCCCTGACCTCTCCACACTCCTGCAGAGGGACCAAATGCCCTGAGTGCAGTGGGCTCTTTATGATGTATCAGGAGCCATTGTCTTCACTATAGCAGACCCAAAGTCCCTGAGTGCTTCTGGTTCTCAAATGCTCCGAGTGCAGCTGATTCTCTAGAATGTATCAGAAAATGGTGTTTTCACTATGGCAGACCTGGGAAGAGTCTGCCCCAGCAGAAATGACAGGCAGCAGTGGCACATATTATCCTTTTATCAGATGTAGGGTTGGTAAAGATCTTGTCCCATTCTGAAGGTTGTTGCTGTGTCCTATTGACAGTGTCCTTTGCCTTACAGATAACAGGAAGGTCATGAAGAAGGAATATCAATCTGCGGATGCTTCACTTCTATTTAGAAAAGAGAACAAAATAATCACAAGAGGTAGAGGGTAGGAGGGACTTTGAAGGAAGAGAGGAGGGAGAGAAAAAAAGATGGAGCAGGATCAGGAGTGGGAGGAGACTGGGGATGAGTACAGAGGGTCAGGAAATTGAACAGAGGTCTGTAGCAATGGCAGATGTGAACTGGGGGTAGCCAATAGGAAGTCCCAGAGCAAGGAAAGCAAGAGGCTCCCAGGACCCAATGTGGATGACTTTAGCTGAAATATGTAACAAAATGGGGAGAGAGAAACTATAGAGACGATATCCAGAGGTTAGGCACAGCCCCTGGTTGAGGGATGGGGTCACCCACCCTTCTTAAAATTTTAATGCATAATTACTCCTGTCTAAAGGAAATACAGAGACAAAGAATGGTACAGAGACTGAAGGAGAGGCCATCCATAGACTACCCCACCAGGGAATCCATTCCATGTGCAGCCACCAAACTCATTCACTATTGTTGATGCCAACAAGTACTTGCTGATGGGAGCCTGATATGGCTATCTCCTGAGAGGCTCTGCCAGACCCTTACTGATACAGGCATGGATGCTTGCAGCCAACCATCAGACTGAACATGGGGACCCCAGTGGAGGAGTTAGGGGAAGGATGAATAAGGTTTTGAGGTTTGCAACCCCATCGGAAATACAACAATATCAACATACCAGACCCCCCCCCCTCAGAGCTCTGAGGATTTAAACCACCAACAAAAGAATACACATCTAGGGACCATGGCTCCAGCTGTATTAGTAGCCGAGGATGGGGTTATCTGGCAACAATGGGACCTAGGACCAAAGGAACTTGGTCCTATGAAGGTTTGATGCCTCAATATAGGAGAATGGTAGGGCGTAGAGGCAGGAATGTGTGGGTGAGTCGGGGAGAATCCTCATATAAACGGGGGGGGGGGGAGGGAGGGTGGGATAGGTTTTTTTTAGTTTAAACTGTGAAGGGGGATAGCATATGAGATTTAAATAAATAAAATAACCAATAAAAAATTTAAAAGAGCCAACAAGAAGAAAGAAATACCAAAGCAGATTGGCAAAGACAAGGGTACATCAACCCACCAAAATGAAAAGTTTCCTTTTTGAAACTTTTTTGTCTCCAAACTCAACTAAGAAATAATCCACCCACTTGAAATGCCACACCAATTATTTGTCTAATAAAAAAGATTGAGCCATGAAATGCACATGCAAACAATGTGAATACATTACTTAGACTAAACTGTTTCTATTTGCAATATGTTTTATATACCTATATGCATACGAGTGTAACAAAAATTCATGAAAAGTAGCCTGTAAAAGTAAAAGAAAGCAAGGATTATATATTAGAAATTTGGGAAGAAAGCAAGGGAAGGAGAAGGCAGAAAAATATATTTACTGCATAATAATCACAAACTATAAAAGTACTATTTAAATGGAAAAAGCAATTTTCAATAAATGTAAGTTTTACAAACACTGTAGAGTCAGCCATATTATCCCTCCTCACACAGCAACTAAAGCATTTCACTGAAGGTATTAGCCATGGTTTTGGTTACTATATATGTTATTGAATTGTATTCATACCTGTGTCCACCAAAATGATGCTATCCTAATTTGACTACGTGAACATAAACCAAATTTCCAGATAGAAACTAACAGATATCAATTCTCAAATACTTCATTAGCCATTGATAAGAAACAAGTCAAAGAATTCATGTAATTTATCTCTATGTAGTTCATGGGCTTTGTGTACCAGTTGATAAGGGTGCTAGTATGTACAAGATTTATTCCTGACACTTGGTGTTAGATAATATGTAGAGGCTTCCTCCTTAGTGAATACTGATTCATCTTTTTACCAATCCTTGCATGCCTGTATCTATTTACCTTGGGCTGGATCTTGTGAGATTAACTCTTATACTTTGTGATATAAACCAGTGTTGTCATTATAAAGATATTGTTTAGGCACCACTCTGGAAATCAGTTTGGCAGCTCTTCAGAAAATTGTACATAGTACTGAGGACCCAGCTATACTACTACTGTGCACATACACACTGTACTAAGGACACATGCACCACTATGTTCATAGAAGACATATTTATGATAGCCAAAAGCTGGAAAGAACCCAGATGTCCCTCAACAGAGAAATGGATACAGAAATTGTGGTATATATATATATATATATATATATATATATATATATATATATATATATATATATATAAATATATATATATACAATGGAGTACTACTCAGCTATTAATAACAAAGAGTTCATGAAATTCTTAGGCAAATGGATGGAACTAGAAAATATCATCCTGTGTGAGGTAATCCAATCACAATAGAACACACATGATGTGCACTTGCTGATAAGTGGATATTATCCCAAAAGTTTGGAACACCCAAGATACCATTCACAGACAACATGAAGCTCAAGAAGAATGAAAACCAAAGTGTGGATACTTTGATCCTTATTAGAAGGGGATCAAAATACTCCTAGTTCACAGTCAACTAATGGACTAGGGTCCCTAATGGAGGAAATGGAGAAAGGACACAAGGAGCTGAAGAGGTTTGCAGCCCCATAGGAGGAGCAAAACTATGTACCAACCAGTAACCCCAGAGCTCCCAGGGACTAAACTACCAACCAAACATTACACATGGAGGGACCCATGGCTCCAGCTACATATGTAGCAGATGATGATATTTTCAGACATCAATGAGAGGAGAGGCCATTGGCCCTGTGAAGGATTTATGCCCCAGTGTAGGAGAATGCCAGGTCATGAAAGTGTGGGGTTGGTAAGCATGTAGAGGGGTGATGGAATAGGGTGTTTTCAGATGGGTATGAGGAAAGGGGCTAACATTAGAAATGTAAATAAACCAATTGAAAAAAAATTCCAACCTTAAAAAATAAAACATTTTAGAAGGGCAAAACAAATTTTCAATAAATAGATGTTTTAATAACAATGTATTGTTATCCATATTAACCATCCTCACACTGCATCTGCAGCAGGTCATTCAATGTCTCAGCCACGTTTTGGATTACTATATGTATTATAGAGTTCTATTAATATTTTTCAGCCAAAATGACATTATCATAGCTTGATTACATCAACAACAAAAGATTTCCAGAAAAAAATACCAGATATCAGTGCCTAAAGAATTCATAAACAATTTAGAAGATGTGCTTCTTTAATTTTGCCCAATGAAGTTCTGTGTACCAGTTCATAAATTTACTGGTATGTATCTGTTTTTTCCTGACCTCTATGGGTTAGATAATAAATATGGCTTCATCTCCATGAATTGTGATTTGCTTTCTTTACATAAGTTCTTGCATATCTGTATCATTCACCTACACATGGGGATTTAGCCATTATACATTGTTTTTATTGTTAAGGAATTATTTAATATATTTACATTCCAAATTTTGAACCTATCCCAAGTTCCTCCTCCCAGAGTCTTCAAGCCACATCCCCTCCAGTTTTATTCTAAGAGCCTATTCCCCACACACCCTATCCACAACCACCACATCACCCTGGTCATCACCCTTCCTTGGGGTCAAGTCACTGCAGACCTTGGCACATCACTCCTACTGACCCCAGACAAGGCAGTCCTCTGACATTTAAGCACTAAGGGAGATGGACCAGTTGATGTTCTCCTTGGTTGGTGGCTTAGTCACTGGAAGCTTTTAATAACAATGTATTGTTATCCATATTAGCCATCCTCACACTGCAGGGATTTTTGACACTGTTGGCCTTCATATTGGGATGCAATCAATCCCCTGCAGCTTCTTCAATCCTTCCCCTAACTCTTCCATAGGAGGCCCTGATCTCAGTTCATTGGTAGTCTCTAAGTATCTGCATCTGCCTCAGTCAGCTGCTGGTAGAGTCTCTCGGAGGACAGCCATGCTAGGTTTCAATCTGCAAGTACAACATAGAATCAGTAATAGTGTCAGGGTTGGATACATGCGCATTGGTCTGATCCCAGATTCAGCTGGTTCCTGAATGGCCTTTCCTTCAGTCCTTGCTCCAGGTTTGTCCCTGCATTTCATTAAGACAGGAACAATTCTGGGTCAATTTTTTGAATGCTGATTGGTGACACATTTCCTCCTCTGAAGGCCCTGTCTAACTACAGGAAGTGGTCTCCTCAGATTTGATTGCCCCACTGTTGGTCCTTGTTAGCTAAGATCACCCATATTGACACCTATGAGCCTTTCACCTCCCAGGTCTATAGGATTTTCTAGAGAAACACCTTGACCTCTGCAACCCCCAGCAACTGCACATCTCTATTCCTTCTTCTGACCCTCTGGGCTTCGCTCTTGTCTCTCCCTATACCTGATCCTGCCCCATTTTCCACTCCTCCTCACCTATTAAGCAAATAAAAATAAAACCTTGGGTCTAGCACTGGGGTTATTTGAGCATGTAAGTGTTCATGCTGCTGTTGCAGAGAACCTGATGAAGAGCCTCTAGAATATATTTAAGTAAACTCAAAGACATCTTAAACTATAGATCAGAGCATCATGATCCTCTGTCCATAAGACATTCCTGAAGTTATGCATGCATGAGCACACATGCACACACACATGCTTACAAATAAAGTATTATTTACAATTAGCCATAGATTCTTATCATGGAACAAATAAAAATGTATGATTTATGTAGTAACCATGTGTATTCCTGAAAAATTAGTCAAATAACTAATAGTTTCTGGTTAGCATATTGCCTCTTTAGAACAGACACAATGTAACTATTCACTACACATATGGTATTGGGGCACTCATGATGACAATGGAGTTGACTCTAAAATTCAACAGGTATGTTCTTATGTCACAGTCAGAATTAAAGAAAATGTGGAGAGAAAACACAGTAAAATGCTCATATTAACAAAACTTCCATTACTATATCACCTGTGTTTCTTTCTTGTATTACAGGTGCAGGAGACAACGTAATGTATCAAAATTCATTGAAGAAAGTCATTGCCTATACATTCTTTTAGTTATTATGTTGTACAACCTTCATGGCAATCAAACTAACAGGAAAATGCAAGCACGTCTACACTACAGAACAATGTATTTATTCTGCCTTAAAATTGTTTTATTGACTGAAAATAGTCCCTGCTTATGATACATTTGTTGAGTAACTCCATGAAAGAAACATAGAGATCCCCTCAGCATATGATATGTTCTTTGGAGAAATGTGGGGAATTTCTCTAATACCCTCATGTCAAAAAAAAAAAAAAAGGGAATGAGTGTTTAAGAGGGCAATGAATTTTATATATATATATATTCAATGTTCCAGAATGGATTAAGATCAAATTATTAACCCGACTTCTACCTTGAAATTAAGTTATGCATCTGAAGTAATAACTTCACCTTGGTAGTAGGTTACACAAGAATGTGACACAAATGTGACACAAAGGGTATGCAGGAGTAAACTGGCCAAGTATTGGTATGTAGACATGCATGTATGAAAGATAGAATTGTCTCAGAATCCTAAAAACCATAGGAGAGTAAAAAGTGAACTTAAGACCAATACTATTAAGTTTTGTGGAGCATGGTGCACCTTTAATTAAGTTCATCAGTTTAGTATGGGTCTTTAATGTGTATTTATATTTTTCCAACAGTGATTTCCTTTGATGTGATATGTGGGCATTATCTTGAAGGGCTCTTGAATAAATTCTTTCTTTGTAAACATTTTAGGCCATAAACACAGAGGCAGAAAGCAACACTGGGGTGTTTCAGTCTTGGAGTATTTATTGTGATTCCTAGTCGAAATGAAAGTATGTCCTTTGATGCTGTAACCTGTTTGTCACTGAGTGAGGTGACTCATATGGATAGCCTGAAGGATAAAGTGCCATAGAACTCTCACAGGGTGAATGGAAGGATCCTTGCACATATCTCTGGCTGATTAGAGTGAAATATTCTGTCATCATGTCAACAACAACAGTGCAAACACACTCACACACACACAGGCACGCACATGCAAACACATATGAGCACTGAATATATATATATGTAACACCCCATAGGTTGTACCATTCCACGACTTAGATCTTGGCAGAAACATCTCTTAATATGCTCTTCTCTTGGCTTTTTATCTTCTGGTTTTTACAGATGCGAACACCCATCTGGATCATTGCAGCCCTTTTCGGCCTAACAGAATCAGAATACATGCTACACCATGATGGGTCTGTGGTCATTGGTGCATTTTTTCCTCACTTAAGTGACACTGCTACAAGTTTAACAATAGATTGGAAAACATTACCATTGGGCACATCTAATGGTTTACGGTAAGTGATTTGTATCAACTCATTTCAAATTATTTGTCCTACTTTAAGTGTGGATTTGAACACTATTCCAAGAATTTCTCCTCATGAGGTTTCCTTCATATACTCCCTTCCAAGATCCTCTGTTTAATTTTCTTTTCTTGGTGACTCCTTATGTCCTCTCAAGTGAGAAGAGAAATATGTCATTAGAGTTTTGTGTTTCATATTTGGTCATTGCAGTTTGATCACCTTTCACCATGCTGTCTGTAATTCCTCAGACTGTGAGCACATATTATGCCAGTCCTGTACTACAAGGGATGTTGGCAGTAGCCTGACACAACACTTCAGAGAATCGGGGAGTTTCATTTGTGATTGTATTAGAGCAGGTAATACCTTTGAAATCTGTTACATTGTAATACCTCCTCAGGTTCTAGAGTGATCAGTGTTGCTGTGTCAGCTGACACAGATTTGAATGCAGTGATGGCAGAATTAGAAATTCATCTCTCTTCAGGGGAAATCATTTGAAATGTAAATAAATTATATCGAATTAAAAAAATATTAAAAAAAAGAAATTTATCTCTCTTCACTTTTATTTTTGATCCTTAACATTTTGCAGAGTATTGAAAGCTAATATTTTTTAATTCATATGATTTCAGATTTTTATCCATTGCAACCTATTTAATTTATCAATTTCCACTATGCAATACTTGATTTCATGAATTTATTCATACAGTAATATTCTGAGATTATGTCACTGAAGGCCCTTTCCTAGACAGTCTAAAATCTGCAGGAACAGCAGATTTAGACAAAGTTTGCTTCAACTTCCTTGGTAATCTCAGACATAAATAGCAATGTACAATAATTTTTCAAGGAAATAAAGTGTATATTGCAGCATGCTGAAATTTCTATCAGGGTATATATAAACTAAAGAACTGAAATAAAGAAACAAAGTACACACTCAACTCTGAATTCAACCTGGGGAAGGAAAACTGTGCAATGAATGTCCTGCTTCTGGTTAGTTGCTGGAAAATTGCTGAATGTCTAAGTGAATTTAGTCTAAGTAGAAACATTGCTAACACTTTGCTTGCAAATTGATATGGTGATAAATTGTTAGGTCAAGGCAGTGTAGAAGGGAAATGATTCAGAAATAAAACATCATTAGGTGAAGAAGACATTTTTCATATTTTGAAATAAATTTTAATATTAAAGATGATCAGAGTGATCCAAAAATTCACAACCAGCTGAAATATTTCATGTGGCTCTCTAAATGCCCCAGGTATATATCTTTTTTAACTTTGCAAGAACCATGGATGCACTTGATAAATCTTTTACACTGTTGTGCAGTTGCACCACATCAGGAACCACTTTGCACTATGCCCCATGTCTGTCCAGACAGTTTAGTGGGAGCAATCTCACTGCAAAAGCACATTTGCAGTAGAACAGCTCATCAAATGCTAACAAGTGGAAAATGACTTGTCAGATGATTTAACAAGATATGAAATAAGACAACAGAATTTGGGAAGTGATTTCTTTGTCCATGTATGATAAATATATTTATATATTAAAGTATAAATATATTAAATATATTTATATTCACCTTATTTAATGTAATTTAAAAATATCTAGTTTTCTACAAGAAAGGGTATCTGAATATAAAGTATTCATATAAAGTAAATATAGAGTAAGATCTATTAAATTTCATTCATGCTTCTGATTAAATCTTTTATAATAGAGTGATGCGGTGCACAGTCATTTTGAAAAAGGATCTTTCTGGTATTCTTCCTTTTCCGTTTCTATGTGCACAAGTGCAAGCGTCAGGATCACAATGAACACAATGATCATGTGCTTTAGAGTGGCTAGAATTATGAACCTTAACACTGGAGTTTCAATTTACGTGTGTGTAATTGAACTCATTTTCTGATTTTTTATTATTATCCATTTTGCAATAGTTTAGTGGAAGGTATTTTTTTAATCCAAAAAATATTTTGGAATCATGAACAGCAGGCAAGCATGAAAACCCCAAGCTGAAGTGTTTCCCAATAAAATGCAGTCTGCATGTTTGATCCATTTTATATACTGGTGTTTATAAAACTATAACTTTTTTCAGCAAAAATATTGCTAGTGATGCCTTCAGTTACAAGGATATTAGTGGATATCAAACAACCCAAAACATCCTAATCATTAAACTGTAGTATTTTTGGTGTAAGGTGATTTAAATTAACGAGATAACATGACAATAGTACTGTGAAAGTGAAAGTACATGGTAATAAACAAAAGAACAAGTTCTTTTTTTTTGTTGTTTTTGCTTTTTTGTTGTTGTTGTTGTTGTTATTGTTGTTGTTGTTGTTGTTTGGAGACAGCGCATCTCTGTATAGCCCTGGCTGTCCTGCACCTCACTCAGTAGACCAGGCTGGCGTCCAACTCAGAAATCTGCCTGCGTCTGCCTCCCAGAGTGCTGGGATTACGTGTGTGCAACCACCGCCTCTCAAAGAACAAGTTCTTTATCCACACATGACACTAATATTTGTTACATTGTGAATATTCTTGCATTGTCCCTTAAGCCCTATTTCTTACTCATGGTCTCAAAATCTGTACCTCAGAGCTAATCCACTTGTCAGTGAGAACATGCCATGTTCATCTTCCTGGGTCTGGGTAAGCTTGCTCTGGATAAATTTTTCTAGTTCCAAATTCCATGATGCCCTATTAAAGAGTTGTGTACTATGGCAGTATGTAAACTTAACACATTTTTTCTATTCTTTGGCTGAGGGATATCTAGATTGCTTCTGGTTTCTGGCTGTTATTAAGTAAGTTGCAAAGAACATGGTTGAGCAAATGTCCTTGGGCTCAACAGTAGAATATTTTGATGTAAGCTCAGAAGAGTTATGGCTGGCTATTGAGTTGCTGATGGAAAAGGTCTCTGTAAAAGTTTGCCATGAATGGAGGAGCAAGCACACCCTTTCCTTGAGGTCCTCACCAGCGTCAACTGTCACTTTTGTTTCTGATCTTAGCCAAGCAGACATGTGTAAGATGAAATCACGGAATCATTTTGATTTACATTATTCTGTTGAATTTTGAACATTTATTTAAATGTTTCCCAGACACTTAAGATTTTTCTGTTGAAAATTCTGTTCAGATATGTATTGCATTTTAATTGAAATATTTGATTTGAAATATTTTTTTTCTAGTCTCTTAAGTACTCTAAATATTTTGGATAATAGCTATCTGCAAGAAGTGGAATTGGTGAAAATCTTTCTGCATTCTGAAGACTGCTGTTTTGAACAACTGGTCTTTCCTTGGCCTTACCAAACCATTTTTATTATCATTTTATTAGCTGCGATAATGTACAGTAACTGCATGATTGGTGTTCTGTTCAGAAAGTCTTTCCTCTTCAATGCATTCAATGGTTTGCCCTAATTTCTCTAGGATTATATTCAGTATTTCTGGTCTAATGTTAATATCTTTGATCTATTTGGAATTTAGGTTTGTGCAAAAAGCTAGATGTGCATCTATTTGCATTCTATAATCATTGGCATCTAGTGAGACCACAACAATTCATGGAAAATACTTTCTTATTTACAATTGTACAATTTTTGGATTTTTATCTGAGATTAAGTGTCCATAGGTGTATGGATTCCAATGAGGGTTTTTCGTTTAATTCTATTAATAAACCTGTTTGTTTTAAGCTAAAACAATGATGGTTTTAGTACTATTGCTCTGTAGTACAGTTTGAAATCAGGGAAAGTAATACCTTGGGATTTTCTTTATTGTACATAATTGTTTCATCTATAGTGGCATTTTATTTCTACGTATGAAGATACATATTCTTTTAAGTTTTGAAAAGTATTCTGTTGTAATTTTTATAATGATTAAGTTGAAACAGGAGATTTCTTTTGATTAGAAGGCCATTTTCATTATGTTGATCCTACTATTACATCAGCTCTTGAGATCTTTCTGTCTTCTGACATCTTCAATTTATTTTCAGTGACTGAACATTTTTATTATACATTTTTTTAGGTTTACGATATATATATGCACATTTTCTTTTTTTTTTTAATTCCAAAAAAAATTTTTGCATCCATTTTTTTTATTCGATATATTTTATTTACATTTCAAATGATTTCCCCTTTTCTAGCCACCCCCCTCCCCGAAAGTCCCGTAAGCCCCCTTCTCTTCCCCTGTCCTCCCACCCACCCCTTCCTACTTCCCCATTCTGGTTTTGCCAAACACTGTTTCACTGAGTCTTTCCAGAACCAGGGGCCACTCCTCCTTTCTTCTTGTACCTCATTTGATGTGTGGATTATGTTTTGGGTATTCCAGTTTTCTAGGTTAATAACCACTTATTAGTGAGTGCATACCATGATTCACCTTTTGAGTCTGGGTTACCTCACTTAGTATGATGTTCTCTAGCTCCATCCATTTGCCTAAGAATTTCATGAATTCATTGTTTCTAATGGCTGAATAGTACTCCATTGTGTAGATATACCACATTTTTTGCATCCACTCTTCTGTTGAGGGATACCTGGGTTCTTTCCAGCATCTGGCAATTATAAATAGGGCTGCTATGAACATAGTAGAGCATGTATCCTTATTACATGGTGGGGAGTCCTCTGGGTATATGCCCAGGAGTGGTATAGCAGGATCTTCTGGAAGTGAGGTGCCCAGTTTTCGGAGGAACCGCCAGACTGATTTCCAGAGTGATTGTACCAATTTGCAACCCCACCAGCAGTGGAGGAGTGTTCCTCTTTCTCCACACCCTCTCCAACACCTGCTGTCTCCTGAATTTTTAATCTTAGCCATTCTGACTGGTGTAAGATGAAATCTTAGCGTTGTTTTGATTTGCATTTCCCTAATGACTAATGAAGTTGAGCATTTTTTAAGATGCTTCTCCGCCATCCGAAGTTCTTCAGGTGAGAATTCTTTGTTTAACTCTGTACCCCATTTTTAATAGGGTTGTTCGGTTTTCTAGAGTCTAACTTCTTGAGTTCTTTATATATATTGGATATTACCCTCTATCTGATGTAGGATTGGTGAAGATCTTTTCCCAATTTGTTGGTTGCCAATTTGTCCTCTTGATGGTGTCCTTTGCCTTACAGAAACTTTGTAATTTTATGAGGTCCCATTTGTCAATTCTGGCTCTTAGAGCATACGCTATTGGTGTTCTGTTCAGAAACTTTCTCCCTGTAACGATGTCCTCAAGGGTCTTCCCCAGTTTCTTTTCTATTAGCTTCAGAATGTCTGGCTTTATGTGGAGGTCCTTGATCCATTTGGATTTGAGCTTAGTACAAGGAGACAAGGATGGATCAATTCGCATTCTTCTGCATGCTGACCTCCAGTTGAACCAGCACCATTTGTTGAAAAGGCTATCTTTTTTCCATTGGATGTTTTCAGCCTCTTTGTCGAGGATCAAGTGGCCATAGGTGTGTGGGTTCATTTCTGGATCTTCAATCCTATTCCATTGATCCTTCTGCCTGTCACTGTACCAATACCATGCAGTTTTTAACACTATTGCTCTGTAGTATTGCTTGAGGTCAGGGATACTGATTCCCCCAGATTTTCTTTTGTTGCTGAGATTAGGTTTAGCTATAGTGGGTTTTTTGTTGTTCCAGATGAATTTGAAAATTGCTCTTTCTAACTCTGTGAAGAATTGAGTTGGGATTTTGATGGGTATTGCATTGAATCTGTATAGTGCTTTAGGCAAAATGGCCATTTTAACTATATTAATTCTACCCATCCATGAGCATGGGAGGTTTTCCCATTTTTTCAGGTCTTCTTCCATTTCCTTCTTCAGAGTCTTGAAGTTCTTGTCATACAGATCTTTCACATGTTTGGTAAGAGTCACCCCAAGATACTTTATACTGTTTGTGGCTATTGTGAAGGGGGTCATTTCCCTAATTTCTTTCTCAGCCTGCTTATCCTTTGAGTATAGGAAGGCCACTGATTTGCTTGAGTTGATTTCATAACCCACCACTTTGCTGAAGTTGTTTATCAGCTGTAGGAGCTCTCTAGTGGAGTTTTTTGGGTCACTTATGTAAACTATCATGTCGTCTGCAAATAATGATAGTTTGACTTCTTCCTTTCCAATTTGTATCCCTTTGACCTCCTTATGTTGTCGAATTGCCCAAGCTAGTACCTCAAGTACAATATTGAAAAGATAAGGAGAAAGGGGGCAGCCTTGTCTGGTCCCTGATTTCAGTGGGATTGCTTCAAGTTTCTCTCCATTTAGTTTGATGCTGGCTACCGGTTTGCTGTATATTGCTTTTACTATGTTTAGGTATGGGCCTTGAATTCCTGTTCTCTCCAAGACTTTAAGCATGAAAGGATGCTGAATTTTGTCAAATGCTTTTTCAGCATCCAATGAAATGACCATGTGGTTTTTTTCTTTGAGTTTGTTTATGTAGTGGATTGTATTGATGGATTTCCGACTATACATGTTTTTAACTTGCTTGGTGTTTGGCACCACAATATTTTTATATAAATTGTGGCTGTTGTAAAGGGTGGTTCACTAGCAATTTCTTCCTTTGTCTCCTTATTGAATCCATGTAGGATGGTTATTGATAATATTTAGTTAGTTTAGTATATGCGACTTTGGACTCACTTATTTATATTATCATATCATCTGTGAATAGTGATATTTTGATAGCTTCCTTTTCAATTTGAATTCCCATAAACTCCTTTTCTGTTTTATTGTTCAATCTGCAACTTCAAGTACTATATTAAATAGTTCTGGAGATAGTGGACAGCTTTGTCTTGTTCCTGATGTTTGAAGAATTGCTTTCTTGGATTTAGGCTTGGTGTAAACTGGCTTTCTTAAGTGTATGTCCCTTATACCACAGATCAGTAGAAAACTATTTATCTTTTTTCTTTATTTGGTATATTTTTTATTTACATTTCAAATGATTTCCCCTTCCCTAGCCGCCCCACTTCCAAAAAGTCCCGTAAGCCCCCTTCTCTCCCTCTGTCCTCCCACCCACCCCTTCCCACTTCCCAGTTCTGGTTTTGCTGAATACTGCTTCATTGAGTCTTTCCAGAACAAGGGGCCATTCTTCCTTGCTTCTTGTACCTCATTTGATGTGTAGATTATGTTTTGGGTAATCCAGGTTTCTAGGTTACTATCCACTTATAAGTGAGTGCATACCATGATTCATCTTTTGAGTCTGGGTTACCTCACTTAGTATGATGTTCTCTAGCTCCATCCATTTACCTAAGAATTTCATGAATTCATTGTTTCTAATGGCTGAATAGTACTCCATTGTGTAGATATACCACATTTTTTGCATTCACTCTTCTGTTGAGGGATACCTGGGTTCCTTCCAGCACCTGGCAATTATAAATAGGGCTGCTATGAACATAGTAGAGCATGTATCCTTAATACATGGTAGGGAATCCTCTGGGTATATGCCCAGGAGTGGTATAGCAGGATCTTCTGGAAGCGAGGTGCCCAGTTGTCGGAGGAACTGCCAGACTGATTTCCAGAGTGGTTGTACCAATTTGCAACCCCACCAACAGTGGAGGAGTGTTCCACTTTCTCCACACCCTCTCCAACACCTGCTATCTCCGGAATTTTTAATCTTAGCCATTCTGACTGTGAAGGTGTAAGGTGAAATCTCAGGGTTGTTTTGATTTGCATTTCCCTAATGACCAATGAAGTTGAGCATTTTTTAAGATGTGTCTCAGCCATCCGATGTTCTTCAGGTGAGAATTCTTTGTTTAAGTCTGTACCCCATTTTTTAATAGGGTTGTTTGGTTTTCTGGAGTCTAACTTCTTGAGTTCTTTATATATATTGGATATTAGCCCTCTATCTGATGTAGGATTGGTGAAGATCTTCTCCCAATTTGTTGGTTGCCGATTTGTCCTCTTGATGGTGTCCTTTGCCTTACAGAAACTTTGTAATTTTATGAGGTCCCATTTGTCAATTCTTGCTCTTAGAGCATACGCTATTGGTGTTCTGTTCAGAAACTTTCTCCCTATACCGATGTCCTCAAGGGTCTTCCCCAGTTTCTTTTCTATTAACTTCATAGTGTCTGGCTTTATGTGGAGGTCCTTGATCCATTTTGATTTGAGCTTAGTACAAGGAGACAAGGATGGATCAATTTGCATTCTTCTGCATGCTGACCTCCAGTTGAACCATCACCATTTGTTGAAAAGGCTATCTTTTTTCCATTGGATGTTCTCAGCCTCTTTGTCGAGGATCAAGTGGCCATAGGTGTGTGGGTTCATTTCTGGATCTTCAATCCTGTTCCATTGATCCTCCTGCCTGTCACTGTACCAATACCATGCAGTTTTTAACACTATTGCTCTGTAGTATTGCTTGAGGTCAGGGATACTGATTCCCCCAGAATTTCTTTTGTTGCTGAGAATAGTTTTAGCTATCCTGGGTTTTTTGTTATTCCAGATGAATTTGATAATTGCTCTTTCTAACTCTGTGAAGAACTGAGTTGGGATTTTGATGGATATTGCATTGAATCTCTATATTGCTTTTGGCAAAATGGCCATTTTAACTATATTGATTCTACTGATCCATGAGCATGGGAGCTTTTCCCATTTTTTGAAGTCTCCTTCCATTTCCTTCTTCAGAGTCTTGAAGTTCTTGTCATACAGATCTTTCACATGTTTGGTAAGAGTCACCCCAAGATACTTTATACTGTTTGTGGTTATTGTGAAGGGGTTCATTTCCCTAATTTCTTTCTCAGCCTGCTTATCCTTTGAGTATAGGAAGGCTACTGATTTGCTTGAGTTGATTTTATAACCTGCCACTTTGCTGAAGTTGTTTTTCAGCTGTAGGAGTTCTCTAGTGGAGTTTTTTAGGTCACTTAGGTAGACTATCATGTCATCTGCAAATAATGATAGTTTGACTTCTTACTTTGACTTCTTCCTTTCCAATTTGTTTAAACTTTGTTTTTTATATTGTCCAAGATTTTTCTGGATGTTTTGGGTCTGGAATGTTTTTAAATTTAACATTTTATTTGAAAGATGTATCTATTTTATCTATGCTGTCTTCTTTTTTCTTATACAAATACATTATTTATCATTTTTGTTTATATTTAAAATGAGAATTCCCTTCCCAGTTCCACTTCCACAAAGCTCCCCATCACATTAGCCCTCACCCCCTACTCTTTACCTCTAAGAGGGTGCTCCTCCACCCACTCACCTCCTTCAGCCTCACCAGTCTAGCATCCCTTTACACAGAGAATCATGCCTCCTTCCCCTCCCTTGATGTCAGAGAAGGCCATCCTCTTCTCCATTTGTATCTGGAATCATGTCTTGGTTCATGTACAATCTTTGATTGCTTGTTTAGTCCCTGGGAGGCCTGGATGGTCCAGTTACTTGATGTTGCTCTTCATATGGGGTTGCAATCCCCTTCAGCTCCTACAGTTCTTCCCCTTCTCTTGTATTGGGGTCCCTGTGTTCAGTCCAGTAGTTGCCTGTTAGTGTCTCCATTAGTAATAATCAGTGGCTGGCATAACCTCTCAGAGAACAGTCATACCAGGCTCCTTCCAGCAAGCCCTTGACATGGACAATATTGTGGGGGTTTGGTTCTACAGGTAGGATGAATTCCTAGTTGGGGTGGCCTCTAGATGGCTTTTCCTTCAGTCTCTCTTCCATTTTTGTCACTCTCTTTCCTTTGGACAGGAATATTTCTGGATTTAAAGTTTCGAATTACATGGGTGGCATCATGATTCAACTGGGAGTCATGACGATCTACTGGAGGTTGTCTGTACAGGTTTTGTATCTCTTTCTTGGATATTACTACTAAAGCCATCCCCATTGCATCCTGGGAGCCTCTCACTTTCCTGGATTCTGGGACTGTCTTCTGGCTGCCCTCATTTCCCCATCTCCACTGCTACTTTTTTCTGTTTTATTTTCTGTCTTCTCTCCTGTCTCTTCCATTACCTGTTCATGCCCCTCCTTTTTGCCCTCCTGCTCCTCTATCCCTCTGAGGTTGCTCCTGTTCTCTAACTCTGTTGGTGTGCTTTATAGTTCTTTAATTATGTTTAGGTATGGAATTGAATTCCGGATCTCTCCTATACTTTTAGCATGAGGGGGTGTTTTATTTTTCAAAAGTTTTTCAGGATCCAATGAGAAGATCATGTGGGTTTTTGTTTGTTTGACATTGTTTAAATAATGGATTAAGTTGATGGATTTCCATATATCGAACCATCTCTGCAACCCTGAGATGAAGCACAATTGATCATGGTGAATAATCATTTTGATGTGTTCTTGGATTCATTTTGCTAGAATTCTATTGAATGTTTTTACAGCAATATTCATAAGGGAAATTGTTAACTGTTCTGAAGTTCTCTTTCTTTGTTGGGTCTTTGTGTGGTTTAGCGTAAATGAGGCTTTACAAAGCATAAATGAGGCTTTGTAAAATGTATTGGGTAGTGTTCCTTCTGTTTTTATTTTGTGAAAGAGTTTGGGATTATTGGTATTAGGACGTCTCTAATTCTGATAGAAATCTACCCTCAAATCTTCTAGCCCTGTGCATTTTTTTGGTTGGCAAAGTTTTAATGGCTGCATCTCTTTCTTTCTTTCTTTTTTTATTGAGTATCTTCTTCATTTACATTACCAATGGTAAAACCTTTCCCAATATACCCCCTCCCAAAAGCGCCCACCAAAGATTCCCTACCCCTCCTCCCACCCCCTGCCTCCATGTATATGCCCCTCTACCCAACACAGTCCCACCTCCCCCCCACATTCCCCCTGTTCGTTTCCCTTTGTTGGGGCCTCTATTGAGCCTTTACATGACCAAAGACCACTCCTCTCACTGATGCCTAACAAGGCCGTCCTCTGACACATTTTTGGCTGGAAGCATGTGTACCCCTTTGTTGATAGTTCAGTCCCTGGGAGTCTTGGGGTGTCTGGGTGTCCGAAGTCATTTTTCTTCCCATGAGGCTATATGCCCCTTCAGTCCTCCGGACCTCCCTCCATATCGTCCGTTGGGGACCCCAAGCCCAGTCCAATAGTTGGTTGCTCGCTTCTGCCTCTGTATTTGTAAGGCTCTGGCAGGGCCCCTCTGGAGACAGCCATGGCATGCTCCTTTTGGTACACGCTTCTTGTCATAGTATCAGTGTTTGGTGACTGTTTATAGGATGAATCTCCATGTAGGGCAGTCACTGGGTGGCCTTTACTTCAGACTCTGCTCCACACATTGCCTCCCTTATTGCTCCTGTGAGTATTATGGATACAGAAACTGTGGTATATATACCCAATAGAATACTATTCAGCTATTAAAAACAATGAATTCATGAAATTCTTAGGCAAATGGATGAAAATGGAAAGTGTCATCCTGAGTGAGGTAACCAATCACAAATGAATGCACATGGTATGCACTCACTAATAAGCAGATGCTAGTCCAAAAGCTCAAAATAAACAATTTACAATTCACCCAGAACAGGAAGCTCACGAAGAAGGAGGACTTAAGTGAGGGTGCTATGGTTCCTCTGAGAAAGGGACTTCCAGTTTTGTTGAGTATAGGCTATGGTATTAGGACCTGATAATTTCTTTAAATTCCTCCATCTCTGTTGCTATGTCTCCCTTTTCATTTATGACATTGTTAATTTGGATACTGTCTCTGTGGGTCTAATTAGTTTGGCTAAGTATTTCCACTATCTTGTTGATAAAGAAACAGCAACTGCTTTTGCTGATTCTTTATATAGTTCTTTTTGTTTCTACTTGGTTGATTTCATCCTCAAGTTTGATTATTTCCAGCTGTCTACTCCTCTTTGGTGTATTTGCTTATTTCTGTAAGAGAGCTTTCAGGTATGCTGTTAAACTGCTAGTGTATGCTCCCTCCAGTTACTTTTTGGAGGTACTCAGAGCTATGAGCATTCCTCTTAGCACAGCTTTCACTGTGCCCCATAAGTTTGGGTATGATGTGTCTTTCATTTTCATTGATTCTAGAAGTCTTTCATTTCCTTCTTTATTTCTTCCCTGACCAAGTTACCATTGAGGAGATAGATGTTCAACTTCTATGTGTACATGGTCTTCCTGTTTTTGTAGTTATCGAAGATCAGCCTCATTCTGTGGTGGTCTGATAGAATACATGGGATTAACTCAAAATTCTTGGATCTGTTAATGTTGATTTTGTGTCCAAATTATATGGTAGATTTTTGAGAAGGTACCAAGGTGAGAAGAAGGTTTATTATTTTGCTTTAGAGTTAAATCATCTGTAGTTAAAAGTTAAATCCATTTGTTTCATAACTTCTGTTAGTTTCACTGTGTCTCTCTCTTTAGTTTCTGTATCCATGATCTGACCATTGGTTAGTTTGAAGTATTAAAGTACCCCACTATTATTGTGAGGTTCACTGTGTGCGTTGAGCTTTAATAAAATTTCTATTATGATTGTGGGTACCCTTGCATTTGTAGCACAGATGTTCAGAATTGAGAGCTCTCCTTGACAGATTTTTCATCTGATGAGTATGAAGTGTCCTTCCTTATCTTTTTTGAAAACTTTTGGTTGTAAGTAGATTTTATTCATATTGGAATCGCTACTCCAGCTTCTTTCCTGAGACCATTTGCTTTGAAAATTGTTTTCCAGCCCTTTACCCTGAGGTATTTTCTGTTTTTGTCTGTGAGGTACACTTCCTGTATGCAGCAAAATGCTGTATCCTGTTCACATATCCAGTCTGTTAGTCTATATCTTTTTATTGGGGAATTGAATCTATTGATATTAAGAGATGTTAGGAAATAGTGATTGATGTTTCCTGTTATTTTTATTGTTAGAGATGAAATTATGTTCTTTTCTTTTGGGTATCTTCTTTGGGGTTCCTTGAAAGAAGATTACATTCTTCTGTTTCTAGGGTGTAGTTTCCCTCCTCCTGTTGGAATTTTCCATCTGTTACCCTTTTTAGGGCTGAATTTGTAGAAAGTTAGTAGCCTGGGCTGGCATTTGTCTTCTCTTAGGGTTTGTATGATATCTGCTGAGGATCTTCTAGCTCTCATAGTTTCTGTTGAGAAGTCTGGTGTAATCCTGATAGGTCTGCCTTTATATGTTACCTGACCTTTTAAACTTACTGCTTTTAATATTCTTTGTTTTGTGCATTTTGTGTTTTGACTATTATGTAATGGGAGGAACATATGTTCTGGTTCAGTCTGTTTGGAGTTCGGTAGGCTTCTTATATATTCATGGGCATCTCTTTCTTTAGGTTATGGAAGTTTTCTTCTATAATTTTATTGAAGGTATTTACTTGCCCTCTCTGTCGGGAATCTTTGTTCTATTCTATACCTATTATCCTTAGGTTTAGTCTTCTCATTGTGTCTTGGATTCCCAGGATGATTTAAGTTAGGAACTTTTTTTGATTTAGTGGTTGCTTTGATTGTTGTGTCAATATTTTCTAAGGTGTCTTCTGTACCTTATAGGTTATAGGTATAATAGTTATGAGTTCCCAATATGAATTTTGTGATACTTCTATGCAGGACGGATATACGAAACTACCAACTTGTTTTGGCCATGTTATTTGCCATCAATGAAATCAACTTGAACCCTCATGTTTTACCAAACATGTCTCTGGGACTTCAGATATATAATCTCCCAGATATTGACAGGAACATTATGAAGAGTGTATTCTATTGGCTCACAGGTTTGAGCATATTTATCCCTAATTACAATTGTAGAAAAAAGTGGAAATCAGCTGCTACACTTACTGGAATATCATGGAAATCATCTGAAATCATTGGGACATTGTTGGTTCGTTACAAATTTCCTCAGGTGAGTGCACATGATGTGAGTGGTGGGAAGCCAGCTTTCCTTTCTCAGAATTAGCTGCTTGCAAAATGAAAAGGAGAGATTTTGATTAATTAGCATTAAAGAGCAAATATAAAGACAAATATGGACACAGTCTGTTCTTCATTTCCTTTGATGTAGAGTAAGAAGGATGAACAGTACACAAGGCAATTTAAAACTTTGATACTTTTAATAATTTTTCTGGAAACCCTCAGGAGGTGAGATGTGACATTAAGAACTATTGAGCAGAGTATCAACTTTATAACTGAAATCGGGTTTTTAAGACTAAGACTATTTAAATGACATTTATTGTTCTCCTTTTTAAAATACTGATTTCCTTCCAGCTTACTGTTGGGCCTTTTGATCATGCAAAGGTTGACACAAATCAGTTTACATCTCTGTACCAGGTAGCCCCCAAAGACACGGCTCTGTTCTGTGGTATTGCCTCTTTGATGCTTCATTTCAGATGGACCTGGGTGGGACTGCTCATCACAGATGACCACAAAGGTTCTCAGTTTGCATCAGATTTTAGAATGGAGATGGAAAAGAACAAAGCCTGCATAGCTTTTGTGGAAACAGTATCATATGTGGGAGAATCAATATATCATTCGCTAACCTATGATCAGATGCGTACTCTAGAGTCATCAGCAGATGTGATTGTAATTTACGGACCCATTAATTTACTATTAACTGTAATAGTAAATATCCATAGAAAGTACACAATGAATAAAATCTGGGTTATGAGTAAAAAATGGATTAGCCCAAGTATTCGTCCATATACAGTGTTAAATTTATCGCATGGGGCTCTCATTTTTTCACCCCATCATGGGGAGATTGTTGGTTTCACAAAATTTATGCGGGAAGCCAATCCTGTTAAGTACCCAGAAGATACTTTTCTTCTTATCTTGTGGATGATTTTTTCAATTGCTCAAGATTGCATTCTGCACGTAAAATCATTGAAAACTGTCTGCCCAATGCCTCTTTGGGATTGTTGCCAAGGAGTCTTTTTGAAATGGTCATGACTGAAGAGAGTTACGATGTGTATGATGCTGTGTATGCAGTGGCCCACAGTCTCCATGAGAAGAATCTCAATCAAATACAAGTTCAACCACAGGCAAATATTGATAGGACTCTGTTATCCCCCTGGCAGGTAATGTGCCTTTCTTTGTATTGTAAATTCACCAACATGTCACAGATGCCTGAAAAGCTCTCAAACTGGTAATGCTATATTATTTTTCCATTCAATAACCTATAAGACATAGTGCATATTTCAGTGCTTAGATATCAATATAGTTCAATGTCTATGAATATGATGAGTGGCCTGTAGAAGATTCTGTTCAACAGACTAATTCTTCTTTTTGTAGAAATAGCAGAGATAGCTGGGCATGGTGGCACACGCCTGTAATCCCAGCACTTGGGAGGCAGAAGTAGGCAGATTTCTAAGTTCGAGGCCAGCTTGGTCTACAGAGTGAGTTCCAGGACAGCTAGGACTACACAGAGAAACCCTGTCTTGAAAAAGAACCATAACCCCCAAGCAAACAAAAAAGGAAATAGCAGATATATTTGTCTTGACAATTTCTCAGTAGAAAAACCAAGACTTTCATTAATGTGCCGTTCCCTGACGCATCTTCATGTCGTAGAGTTGGGAATACCCAGGGGATGCTCCACCATCTCAGAGAAGTTGATGGAGGTTGGGTGGTGAGATGGATTAGTCTAAAAAGAGGAACTGCAATCAGGATGGAACTGAATAATTACATTGAAAAGCATACAAAAACTATAAAAAAGGAAATGTAGATCCAAATTCTAGAGTAGATTTAGAAAGTAGAATGGGAATTGCCAAGAAAAGGTGATTAGAGGGTAAAGGCAATGAAAATGTTGTTTAGAGGACACCCCACTTTAGATAAATAAGAATAATTTGTTGTTTCACAGCATGACATATAGTTAGTTGTGATGGGTAGTCATAGTTGTCAATGTGACTGCATCTACAATCCAAATCCAAGTGACAAGCTGGTGGTTATAATGGAGTTACCCTGTTAAGCTGTCTTGAGAGGTATGTGTCAGGCAACTTTGGGGCATTAGGTCATTGGATCTAGGGAAATTTTGTGTGACTTTTTATTCATAGGAACAATAAGCACTCTTTAAGTCAGTGAAGCATACTGGACAACTGTGTACCTCTGGGTTTCATAGAAGTCAACATACATGTAAGTCATGGCTACCAATTCATGTTAGGCTATGCTTTCTAGTTTGAAAACTGCCATTGTATTCTATGTTGCTAAGTTTATAAAACATTTGATTGTTTGAAATGCATGTTCTCATTCTTGCAAATAAACCAGAACAAAAAGAAAAAAGAAAAAAGGAAAAAAATCCAGGTTTTCAAGTTCATTTTACACAAAATATATACAAAATTCCTGTATGCCATTAGAATAAGTATGTGCTCTAAATCAGCCAACTCCTGATTATCCATCAAACTCAAATAACCTCGTCTTAAACATTGAGGCTGTAAAAATGTCAGGAAATATAAGGTTATACCTAGTTTTTCAAAGAAGTTGAGATCCATTCACTCCATAGTCCTTGAACATTTGACAGTACTTGGAATAGTAATAAGATAGTTTCTTTAAACCATGGCAAAGTAATAGGGTCTTTTGTAGCATTTTAGAGATTCTTGGAATTATATTTTATTCTATTAGATAATAGTGATAGAAATGAAGTAGCTTCAATCTTTTGAAAACGGATAAAAAGTTGTGACTTGTTTGCTGTATTATCTTTGATCATTTGGTTTTCTTGGCCTGGCATATTCTATGCAAACTGACATTTAAGAAAAAAATTATATTTATTTTCTCCTAAGCTTTCTTTTGTTGTGTTCAATCCCATAGATAATTAATTAAAACAGTGTTAACATCATATATTATTGTCAGGAAATATCTCCTTATTCATAATTAAATTATAAATCCATAACTTGAACTTCATCATAAGACTTCTCATATCTTTTAGCTTCACCCTTTTCTGAAGAATATTCAAGTCAAAAACTCTGTTGGTGACCCTGTGGTTCTGGACTGGAAAAGGAAGGCTGATCCAGAGTATGATATTAACAACGTTTGGAACTTTCCATCAGGTCATTCACTATTGGTGAAAGTGGGTACATTTGTTCCTAGTGCTTCCAAGGATGAACAGTTGATGATATCTGAATACATGATTAACTGGCCCATAAGATTTACAGAGGTGTGTTTCTAAGTAAATCTTTTATGCTTCTTGATGTAGTAAATCTTGGTTGTTAATACTTACCCCATCAATACACTCATAACTATTATTATTAAGAGTTTTACTGATCGCTCATTCTTGTGGAAGTGTTTTAAACATTTTTAAATTATCTAATCATTTTGACCTTTAAAGAAAGGTTATCAATTACTACTTTCTGACATCATTGTAACAAAAGAGATATCAGGCTGTTTACATTAACTTCCAGAGTCCAAGGTAAATTTTTTTTCAAAATAACATAAATTGAACTTCCCTGAGAAGAGGAATCTTAGTATACATAGTATTTCTGAACTTCTTTCATCAAGGAAAACCTGTCGAGTATTATCATAAAACATGGTAGTGTGAGGGACCATTAATATGGGAGATATTTCCCTAATTTATTAAAAAATGGGATTAGAAAAAAATTAGTGAAATACACCCTTACCAATAATAACCACAAATAATGTAATCTATTTTGGTGTAACTCTAACAATGGAAATCAAAGACATGTATGAAAACAAATTCAAGTCCTTGAAGAAATAAACTGAATAAGATGTCAGAAGATGGAAACCTCTTTCATCCTCATGGATGAATTTGATTAACCTAGTGAACATTGGAAATTTAGAGTGTTCCCTAAATTTTACAAATTTCATAAAGGAATTTACAGATACAGTGTAATTACTATGAAAATTCTCAGACAATTATTTACAGACCTTCAAAGAGCAATTCTCAATTTCATATGGAAAAACAAAAACCAAGGATAGCTAAATGAACCTGAACAATAAAAGAACTTCTGGAGAAATCACCATCCTTGCCCTCAAAATGTAATACTGAGCAATGGTATAAAACCTTTATGGTTTCCTATAAAATGAAAGTAGTTGATCGGTGGAATGAAATCAGTTCCCTGTAGTACATTTACGGAGACTTGATTTTTACAGAAGCCAAACCTTACAATGGAAAAAAGAAAGCATCTTCAACAAATGATGTCTCTCCCACTGAATATATGCTTGTAGAAGAATGCAAATAGAACAATATTTATCACTCTGAGGACACCCAAGACCAAGTGCTTCAAAAACCTCAACATAATACCAAGATACACAGAGTCTAATAGAAGAGAAAGTGGGAAATAGTTTTGAACCCATTGGCAGAGAAGACAATTTCCTGGACGGATCATGAAACCATTGATAACTGAACCTGAAACACTTCCATAAGGCAAAGGACATTATCAATAGGACAAAAATTGCAGCTGATAGACTGTGAAAAGATCTTCATTAACATTACATTCAGTAGAAGCCAAATATTCTAAATAATAAGTAATTCAAGAAATTAGATTCCTTAATTTGAAAAGCTAATAACAAAATTTTTAAAATGTGGTAAAGATCTAAATAGAGAATTCCCAAAGGGTAGCCTTGAATGTCTTAGAAGCAGTTAAAGAAATGTTCAACAACCCTAGTCATCAGGGAAATGCAAGTGAAAATGACCCTGAGAAATCATCTTACACCAATCAAAATGGCTAAGATAAAAAGAAAAGCTCAAGAGATAGCATATGGTAGTAAGGATATAGAGAAAGGGCAGCACTCCTCCGTTTCTGGTGAGATTGCAAACTTGTACAATCACACAGGAAAACAATGTGGCATTTTCTCAGAAAACTGTAAATAGTACTACGTGAAGATGTGTATATATACTGCTCCTGGGCATATAACCAAAACTGCTCTACCATATCAGAAAGACACTTGCTCTCCTATCTTTATAGTAGCCTTGTTCATAATAGCCAGAAACTGGAAACAACCCAGATAGGCCTCAATGAAAAAATAGATTCAGAAAATGTGGTTCATTCACATAGTGGTCTACTATTCAGCTATTAAAACACTCGGCCATTATAAATTTTCAAGGAAAATGGATGGAACTAGAAAATATCCTCCCCCAATGAGGTAACCCAGACCCAAAAGGCATGCACAGTATTTGCAAACTCTTGAGAGAACATTAGTCATAAAGTATATATTAGCCCTGATTCAATCCACAGACCCAATGAAGCTAAACAAAGCAGGATACTGAAGCGAGGATATATGAATCTCTCTTAGAAGTGGTTTGAAACGGTCATAATGGGTAGAGTGAGGGAGGAACTGGGTGTGAGAGGGAAGGTGGTAGGGAATGGTGGTCTCAGTATCAGGTGTTGGGAGAGTTAGGAGAATGAAAGGCAATCTGTAGCTGCCATCAGTATAGGGTTTGGGGGAGTCACAAGGAAGTGTCAGAGTCATCGCTTTTGGAAGGGTACCAGTAGAAAATTCGGGTGACCATAGCTGAGAAAAATAGTAGATGTGTGGAGATGTGTAACATGAAGAGGACAAACAACTCCTATAGCCATGCTGGTCCTGCCTTGGGGGGATAAGGACAACAACACAGACACAAAAATTTCGACCCCAAATCTGTCCTGTTTAAAAGAAATGCAAGGATGGAAGAGAGATTGATAGAATGGCCAACCAATAATTGGCCCAATTTCAGATCCATCCTGGGGCAATACTCAGTCCCTGAAACAGTTAATGATATTTTTTATGCTTGCAGAAAAAGACCTAGCACAAGTGTCCTCCAAGGTGCTTCACCCAGCAGCAGACAGACACAGATGAAGAGATCCACAGCCTAACACTGGACAGAGCTAAGGGTCTCTTATGGAAGGATTGAGGCCCAGAATAGTTTAGGAACTGCACAGGAAGACCAAGAGTCTAGTAACCTCAAACCTTGGGGGCTCTGACAAATAATCCACCAATCAAAGGCCATACATGAGATAGACATAGTCTCAACACCCTCAAAATATGTAGTAGATATACAGCTCAAACTCCATGTTGGTTCCAAATAGCTGAAGTGGGGGCTGTCCTTAAGCTATCTGTGGGACTCACTCCACAACTTAGCTGCCTTCCTTGGCCAGAGTGGGAGGAGTATGAGGCTAATCCTGTAGAGACATGATGTGGCAGAGTGGCAATAAATCCAGGGGGCCCCACACCCTCTCAGCAGAGTTGGGGAGGGGGAGGACTGTTAGGGTGTGGACCGGGAGGGGCAGCATCCTATATGGAAATTGAATAAAACAATTAGTGAAAAAATTACCTCACAAAGACACATAAAATGGAGTGGTGTCAGGTGGTCCTTAGTTGTTTAAGAATCATGGGTAAGAAACCCATGATTAGCAGGATAGTAAACAGAAATACTGCACGTTCTCCATTTCTATTAATTTTCCAGTTTTCTGCTTTAACTCCTGTCCTTATTTCCATTGATGAGAAACATGTCTGTCCTCAGTTTGCTTTTGGTATGCTGTTTGAGCACAATAGAAACCACAACTAAGACAACTAGAAAGGCAGTCACAGTCAGTTTTCAGGTGGCCTTTGCTTTTAAGCCTTTGGCAGACACACAACAAACTGAGAGGATGTTCTTTTATTTTTAAGTCTCATCTTGGAAAAATGGTAACAAAACCAATGCGAGGAAAGTAGGATTCTCTTCAGAACATCACAGTTGGAGGGTGAAGTTCATCATGGCAGGGAATCAGGACAGCAGTGATTTGAGGAAACTGGGCAGATTCTGTCCACATTCAGGAGGAGGAAAGCGATGGCTGTTGCTGGCCAAACTTCATTTCCACTTTTCATTAAATAGCCAAGTGGGGTAAAACAGCAAGTTTGTACGTTTTTAAAAATAAATTTTAATTAATACACCTTCCATTATAAAATATGTACTTGGGCACTGATTAGGAGCTAAGCATTTTGTATCTTGTATTAAATATTTTTCAGATTCCTCGGTCTGTCTGCAGTGAGAGCTGCAGCCCTGGATTCAGGAAAGTTGTCCTGGAGGGAAGGCCTACCTGTTGCTTTGACTGCAGTCCCTGCCCAGACAATGAGATTTCCAATGAGACAGGTGAAGGACAAGTCTCTCAGAGGGTTTTACATCCTCTCTACGGCGCACTGACAAAACTAAGTAATGAAAAAAATTAGACAAGAGAACTACGTGGCAATTACATTACTTCAGAATCGCAACTAAATCTTTAAGTCTATGCTCTTTCTTTAAAATTTTTTATTGTTTGTTTTATTTGTTTACATTTCAAATATTATCTCCCTTCTTGTTTTGCCCTCAGCAAACCCCCAATCCCATCCCTCCTGCTTCTATGATGATGCCACCCCCACCCACACAAAACCTTCCTACTTCACAGCCCTAGCATTCTCCACCACTGGGTCATCCACCCTCCTCAGGACTAAAGGGCTCCCCTCCACTGATGCCAGATAAGGTAATCTTCTGGTGCATATGCAGCTGTACCCATGGTTCTCTCCATGTGTTCTGGTTGGTTGATACTGTTCTTCCTATGGAGTTGCAACCCCTTCAGCTCCTGCAGGCCTTTGTCTAACTCCTCCATTGGGATTCTTGTTCTCAGTCCAGCGGTTGGCTGTGAGCATCCCCATCTGTATTTCTCAGGCTCTGTCAGTAGACACCTGTATCTGGCTCCTCTGAGCAAGCACTTTTATTGTTATTAGTTATATTCTTTATTTACATTTCAAATGTCGTCCCCATTCCTGATTTCCCCCTGAAAATCCCCTAACTCATCCCCCTCCCCCTGCTCACCATTCCACGGACTCTCACTTCCCTGTCTTGGGGTTCCCCTATACTGGGGCATCTAGCTTTCTCAGGACCAAGGGCCTCTCCTCCCTTTGATGTCCAACAAGGCCATCCTCTGCTTCATATATATCTGGAGCCATGCGTCCCTCCATGTATACTCTATGGTTGATGGTTTAGTCCCTGGGAGCTCTGGGGGAGCTGGGTGGTTCATATTGTTGTTCTTCCTATGGTGCTGCAACCCCTTCAGCTCCTTGGGTCTCTTCTCTAGCTCGTCCATTTTGCTCAGTTCAATGGTTGGCTGAGAGCATCCACCTCTGTATTTGTCAATCACTGGCAGAGGCTCCCAGGTGACAGCTATATCAGGCTCCTATCAGCAAGCACTTGTTGGCATCCACAATAGTCTCCAGGTTTTTGTATATGAGATGGATCCCTAGTTGGAGCAGTCTCTGGTTTATCTCTCCCTCAGTCTCTGATCTACACTTTGACTTTGTATCTCCTCCTGTGGGTATTTAGTTCCCCCTACTAAGAAGGACTAGAGTATCCATAATTTGTTCTTCCTTCCTCTTGAGCTTCATTTAGTCTGTGAATTGTATCCTGCCCCTCTTCTCCCCTCATCCTCGGCTCTGTTAACCAATTTTCTCCGTCTAGCTCCCATTATTATTTTCTTCCATCTTCTAAGTAGGACTGAAGGATCCACAATTTGGTCTTCTTTCAGCTTGATCTTCATAGTTTGTTCACTGTATGGTGGGTATTTCAAGCCTTTTGCCTAATAGCCACATCACTATGAGAGAGTAGTACATATGTTTCATGTTCTTTTGCTGCTCAACATTTTCAGTGAGGATGGTATTTTCTACTTCCATCCATTTGAATGCAAAACTCAAAGTTGCCATTTCTAATAGCTAAATAGCAGTCCATTGTGTATTTGCATGATAAGTATTGCATCCATTCTTTCATTGATGGGCATCTGGGTTGTTTCAAGTTCTGGCTATTATAAAAAAGGCTGATATGATCATATTGGAGCATCTTTTGGATATATGCCCAGGAGTGGTGTAACTGGATCCTCAGGTAGTACTATTTACAATTTTCTGAGAAACTTTCACACTGATTTCAAGAGTGGTTTTACCAGCTTCCATTCCCACCAGCAATAGAAGAGTTTGCCTCTTTCTCCACATCCTTACCAGCATTTGCTGTCACCTGAGAGTTTGATTTTAGTTATTCTAAAGGGTGTGTGGTGGAATCTGAGGGTCATTTTGATTTACATTTCCCTGATGAATAAGAATGTTGAACAATTCACTAGGAGCTTCTAAGCCACTTGAGATTCCGTATTTGGAAAGTCTTTTCTTAGCTCTGTATTCCATTTTAATAGCATTACCTGGTTCTCTGGAGTCTTTATGCTAACGTCTTTGATCCACTTCACTTGAAGTTTTGTGCAGGGTGATAGATATACATCTATTTTCATTCCTCTACATAAGACATCCCATTAGCTCACCACTATTATTTAGATGCTTTCTCTTTTCCCCATTGTATGATTTTGGGTTTTTGTCAGAAATTTAAGTGTCTGTAGGCATGTGGCTTTGAGGATTGATTCCATTGATCAATCTGTTTGTTCCTAGACTAGTATCATGCAGATTTTATTACTATTACTTAAGGTCAAGGATGGGGTTATAATAGAACCTCCAAAAATTCTATTATATTTCAGGATTCCCTTAGTGATGCTGGGATTTTGTTTTTCCATATAAAGTTAAGATTACTATTTCAATGTCTGTAAAGAATTGTATTGTAATTTTGATGGGAATCGGATTGAATATGTAGATTACTTTTGGTTTGGTAATCATTTACATTATGCTAATTTTGATTTCAAGGGCATAAGAGATCTTTCGATATTCTGATAGCTTTCTCAATGTTTTCTTCAGTGATTTTAAGATAATTTCTTATAGGTTTGCAGTTGCATGGCTAGAATTACATGAAGATATTTATATTATTTGTAAATATTGTTAAGTAATCTGTTTCCCTAATTTCTTTCTCAGCTCATTTATCATTTGTGTAAAGAAGGAGTATGGCATTTTTTAATGTTAATTTTGTATTCAGCCACTTTTTTGTGATTTTTAATATTTCTTTTATTATTATTTCTTTTTTCATTTTTTATTATTTTTTTTATTTTATTCGATATATTTTTTATTTACATTTTGAATGATTTCCCCTTTACTGGGCCCCTACTCCCCGAGTATTCATCAGTTGTAGGTGTTCTCTGGTAGAATTTTTGGAGTTATTTATGTTTATTATCATATTATCTGTCAAAAGCAATACTTTTACTTCTTTCTTTCTAATTTGTAGCCACTTGATCTGTTTTAGTTCTCTGACTGTTCCAGCTACTACTTCAACCTCTGTATTGAATAGATTAGTGAGAGTGGGCAACATTGTCTTGTCCCTGATCTTAGTGGAATTAACTAAGTTTCTGTCCATTTAATTTGATATTAGCTACTGGCTTTCAGTATGTTGGTTGTGTAAAATTTAAATATTTGACATATATCCCTGATTTTTCAAATACTTTAAAAATGAATTGATGTCACATTTTCTTTCTTTTAATTAATTTTTTACACTCCATATTTTATTCACCCCCATCTACTCACCAACTGTTCAACATTTCATACTTCCTTCACACCCTCTGTCTCCACATGGAGGTCCAGACCCCCACCCTGCCTGACCTCTAAACTCCCTGAGGTCTCCAGTCTCTTGATGGTTAGGTGTATCATCTCGGAACACTGACCCATCAGTCCTCTACTGTATGTGTATTGGGAGCTAGTATATGCTGCCTGTTTGGTGGTCCAGTGATCGAAGCATCACATAAGTCCAGATTAATTGAGACTGCTGGTCCTCCTACAGGATCGCTCTTCTCCTCAGCTTCTTTCAACCTTCTCTAGTTCAACAACAGGGGTCAGCTGCTTCTGTCTATTGGTTAGGTGCAAATATCTGCATCTGACTCTTTCTGCTGCTTGTTGGGATTTCCAGTGCTCTGTCAAGCTAGGAGGTTCCTTTTTTTGAATGAATTGGTATCACATTTTCATAATGCTTCCTTCAGCATTTAATGAGATGATCATTATGCTTTTTATTCTTCAGTTTTTTTATATGGTGAATCAGGCAGAAGGATTTTCATGTATTGAACCATCTTTGGATCCCAGGGATGAATCCTACTGAGTTAAGGTGTATGACATTTTTGATGTGTTCTTGCAATTGGTTTGTGAGTTTTGATTTTTATAGATATATTCTAGTATTTCTGCATCAATATGCATAAGTGAAATAGGTCCAAAATTATCTTTCTTTGTTGAGTCTGTGAAATTTGTGTATCAGTTTGACGGTGGACTCATAAAATGAGTTTGGCAGTGCTCCTGCTTCTATTTGGTGGGATAATCCGTGAAGCATTGGTTTTAGCTCTCCTTTAAAAGTCTGGGAGAATTCTGTAATAAAACCACTTGGCCCTGGGTATTTTTCATTTGATATATTTTTTATTTACATTTCAAATGATTTCCCCTTTTCTGGTCCCCCACTACCCAAAAGTCCCATAAGCCCTATTCCCTTCCCCTGTTCTCCCATCCACCCCTTCCCAATTCCCTGTTCTGGTTTTGCCATATACTGCTACACTGAGTATTTCCAGAACTAGGGGCCACTCCTACATTCTTCTAGCACATCATTTGATGTGTGGATTATGTTTTGGGTATTCCAATTTTCTAGGGTATTTTTAATCAAGAGACATTTCATGACTGCTTCTCTCTTTTTTTTTTTAGGGTTTTATAGATAGTTGTATACCTGATCTTGACTTAACTTTAGTAAGTGTGGAATTTGTTTAGAAATTCAACCAGTTCATTAAACGTTTCCAGTTTTGTGGAGTATAAACTTTGCATTAAGCTAACACTTTTTTTTTCTTGTCTGTGTTTTTGCCTACCTTTTCATTTCTGATTTTATTTATTTATATATAGTTATTTATGTTTGATTAGATGTTTTCTTTACTTACATTTCAAACGTTATCCCCTTTCCTCGTTTCCCCTCTGAAAACGCCCTATTCCATCACCCCTCCCCCTGCTCACCAACCTACACACTCATGCTTCCTTGTCCTGGCATTCTCCTATACTGAGGCATCGAATCTTCTCAGGACCAAGGGACTCTCCTCCCTTTGATGTCCAACAAGGCCATCCTCTGCTACATACGAAGCAGGAACCATGGGTTCCTCCATGTGTACTCTTTGGTTGGTGGTTTAGTCCCTGGGAGCTCTGGGGGAGCTGGGTGGTTCATATTGTTGTTCTTCCTATGGTGCTGCAACCCCTTCAGCTCCTTGGGTCTCTTCTCTAGCTCGTCCATTTTGCTCAGTTCAATGGTTGGCTGAGAGCATCCACCTCTGTATTTGTCAATCACTGGCAGAGGCTCCCAGGTGACAGCTATATCAGGCTCCTATCAGCAAGCACTTGTTGGCATCCACAATAGTCTCCAGGTTTTTGTATATGAGATGGATCCCTAGTTGGAGCAGTCTCTAGTTTATCTCTCCCTCAGTCTCTGATCTACACTTTGACTTTGTATCTCCTCCTGTGGGTATTTAGTTCCCCCTACTAAGAAGGACTAGAGTATCCATAATTTGTTCTTCCTTCCTCTTGAGCTTCATTTAGTCTGTGAATTGTATCCTGCCCCTCTTCTCCCCTCATCCTCGGCTCTGTTAACCAATTTTCTCCGTCTAGCTCCCATTATTATTTTCTTCCATCTTCTAAGTAGGACTGAAGGATCCACAATTTGGTCTTCTTTCAGCTTGATCTTCATAGTTTGTTCACTGTATGGTGGGTATTTCAAGCCTTTTGCCTAATAGCCACATCACTATGAGAGAGTAGTACATATGTTTCATGTTCTTTTGCTGCTCAACATTTTCAGTGAGGATGGTATTTTCTACTTCCATCCATTTGAATGCAAAACTCAAAGTTGCCATTTCTAATAGCTAAATAGCAGTCCATTGTGTATTTGCATGATAAGTATTGCATCCATTCTTTCATTGATGGGCATCTGGGTTGTTTCAAGTTCTGGCTATTATAAAAAATGCTGATATGATCATATTGGAGCATCTTTTGGATATATGCCCAGGAGTGGTGTAACTGGATCCTCAGGTAGTACTATTTACAATTTTCTGAGAAACTTTCACACTGATTTCAAGAGTGGTTTTACCAGCTTCCATTCCCACCAGCAATAGAAGAGTTTGCCTCTTTCTCCACATCCTTACCAGCATTTGCTGTCACCTGAGAGTTTGATTTTAGTTATTCTAAACGGTGTGTGGTGGAATCTGAGGGTCATTTTGATTTACATTTCCCTGATGAATAAGAATGTTGAACAATTCACTAGGAGCTTCTAAGCCACTTGAGATTCCGTATTTGGAAAGTCTTTTCTTAGCTCTGTATTCCATTTTAATAGCATTACCTGGTTCTCTGGAGTCTTTATGCTAACGTCTTTGATCCACTTCACTTGAAGTTTTGTGCAGGGTGATAGATATACATCTATTTTCATTCCTCTACATAAGACATCCCATTAGCTCACCACTATTATTTAGATGCTTTCTCTTTTCCCCATTGTATGATTTTGGGTTTTTGTCAGAAATTTAAGTGTCTGTAGGCATGTGGCTTTGAGGATTGATTCCATTGATCAATCTGTTTGTTCCTAGACTAGTATCATGCAGATTTTATTACTATTACTTAAGGTCAAGGATGGGGTTATAATAGAACCTCCAAAAATTCTATTATATTTCAGGATTCCCTTAGTGATGCTGGGATTTTGTTTTTCCATATAAAGTTAAGATTACTATTTCAATGTCTGTAAAGAATTGTATTGTAATTTTGATGGGAATCGGATTGAATATGTAGATTACTTTTGGTTTGGTAATCATTTACATTATGCTAATTTTGATTTCAAGGGCATAAGAGATCTTTCGATATTCTGATAGCTTTCTCAATGTTTTCTTCAGTGATTTTAAGATAATTTCTTATAGGTTTGCAGTTGCATGGCTAGAATTACATGAAGATATTTATATTATTTGTAAATATTGTTAAGTAATCTGTTTCCCTAATTTCTTTCTCAGCTCATTTATCATTTGTGTAAAGAAGGAGTATGGCATTTTTTAATGTTAATTTTGTATTCAGCCACTTTTTTGTGATTTTTAATATTTCTTTTATTATTATTTCTTTTTTCATTTTTTATTATTTTTTTATTTTATTCGATATATTTTTTATTTACATTTTGAATGATTTCCCCTTTTCTGGGCCCCTACTCCCCGAGTATTCATCAGTTGTAGGTGTTCTCTGGTAGAATTTTTGGAGTTATTTATGTTTATTATCATATTATCTGTCAAAAGCAATACTTTTACTTCTTTCTTTCTAATTTGTAGCCACTTGATCTGTTTTAGTTCTCTGACTGTTCCAGCTACTACTTCAACCTCTGTATTGAATAGATTAGTGAGAGTGGGCAACATTGTCTTGTCCCTGATCTTAGTGGAATTAACTAAGTTTCTGTCCATTTAATTTGATATTAGCTACTGGCTTTCAGTATGTTGGTTGTGTAAAATTTAAATATTTGACATATATCCCTGATTTTTCAAATACTTTAAAAATGAATTGATGTCACATTTTCTTTCTTTTAATTAATTTTTTACACTCCATATTTTATTCACCCCCATCTACTCACCAACTGTTCAACATTTCATACTTCCTTCACACCCTCTGTCTCCACATGGAGGTCCAGACCCCCACCCTGCCTGACCTCTAAACTCCCTGAGGTCTCCAGTCTCTTGATGGTTAGGTGTATCATCTCGGAACACTGACCCATCAGTCCTCTACTGTATGTGTATTGGGAGCTAGTATATGCTGCCTGTTTGGTGGTCCAGTGATCGAAGCATCACATAAGTCCAGATTAATTGAGACTGCTGGTCCTCCTACAGGATCGCTCTTCTCCTCAGCTTCTTTCAACCTTCTCTAGTTCAACAACAGGGGTCAGCTGCTTCTGTCTATTGGTTAGGTGCAAATATCTGCATCTGACTCTTTCTGCTGCTTGTTGGGATTTCCAGTGCTCTGTCAAGCTAGGAGGTTCCTTTTTTTGAATGAATTGGTATCACATTTTCATAATGCTTCCTTCAGCATTTAATGAGATGATCATTATGCTTTTTATTCTTCAGTTTTTTTATATGGTGAATCAGGCAGAAGGATTTTCATGTATTGAACCATCTTTGGATCCCAGGGATGAATCCTACTGAGTTAAGGTGTATGACATTTTTGATGTGTTCTTGCAATTGGTTTGTGAGTTTTGATTTTTATAGATATATTCTAGTATTTCTGCATCAATATGCATAAGTGAAATAGGTCCAAAATTATCTTTCTTTGTTGAGTCTGTGAAATTTGTGTATCAGTTTGACGGTGGACTCATAAAATGAGTTTGGCAGTGCTCCTGCTTCTATTTGGTGGGATAATCCGTGAAGCATTGGTTTTAGCTCTCCTTTAAAAGTCTGGGAGAATTCTGTAATAAAACCACTTGGCCCTGGGTATTTTTCATTTGATATATTTTTTATTTACATTTCAAATGATTTCCCCTTTTCTGGTCCCCCACTACCCAAAAGTCCCATAAGCCCTATTCCCTTCCCCTGTTCTCCCATCCACCCCTTCCCAATTCCCTGTTCTGGTTTTGCCATATACTGCTACACTGAGTCTTTCCAGAACTAGGGGCCACTCCTACATTCTTCTAGCACATCATTTGATGTGTGGATTATGTTTTGGGTATTCCAATTTTCTAGGGTATTTTTAATCAAGAGACATTTCATGACTGCTTCTCTCTTTTTTTTTTAGGGTTTTATAGATAGTTGTATACCTGATCTTGACTTAACTTTAGTAAGTGTGGAATTTGTTTAGAAATTCAACCAGTTCATTAAACGTTTCCAGTTTTGTGGAGTATAAACTTTGCATTAAGCTAACACTTTTTTTTTCTTGTCTGTGTTTTTGCCTACCTTTTCATTTCTGATTTTATTTATTTATATATAGTTATTTATGTTTGATTAGATGTTTTCTTTACTTACATTTCAAACGTTATCCCCTTTCCTCGTTTCCCCTCTGAAAACGCCCTATTCCATCACCCCTCCCCCTGCTCACCAACCTACACACTCATGCTTCCTTGTCCTGGCATTCTCCTATACTGAGGCATCGAATCTTCTCAGGACCAAGGGACTCTCCTCCCTTTGATGTCCAACAAGGCCATCCTCTGCTACATACGAAGCAGGAACCATGGGTTCCTCCATGTGTACTCTTTGGTTGGTGGTTTAGTCCCTGGGAGCTCTGGGGTGTTCTGGTTGGTTCATATTGTTGTTTCTCCTATGGGGCTACAAGTTCCTTCAGCTCCTTGTGTCCTTTCTCTAGGTCCTCCATTGGAGACCTTATGATCAGTTCAGTGGTTTTCTGAGATCATCTACCTCTGCATTTGTCAGGTACTGGCAGAGCCTCTCAAGAGACAGCTATTTCGGGCTACTGTCAGCAAGTGCTTGTTGGCATCCACAATAGTGATTGGGTTTGGTGACTATATATGGGATTGATCTCTCTGTGGGGCATCTCTCTCTGGAAGGTCTTTCATTCAGGCTCTGCTCACACTTGGTCTCTTTATCTCCTCCCATGGTCACTTTGTACCCCCTTCTAAGAAGGACCAAAGTATTCATACTTTGGTGTTCCTTCTTCTTGAGCTTTGTTTGGTCTGGGAATTGTATCTTAGGTATTCTGAGCTTCTAGGCTAATATCCACTTATCAGTGAGCACATACCATGTCTGTTCTTTTGTGATTGGGTTATCTCACTTGGGATGATATCTTCTGCTTCCATTCATTTCCCTAAGAATTTCAAAATTAATAAATTCATTGTTTTTAATAGCTGAATAGTGTATTCTATTGTGTAAATGTACCACATTTTCTGTATCCATTCCAGTGTTGAGGAACATGTAGGTTCTTCCCAGCTTCTGGCTGCTATGAACATAGTGCAGCATGTGTCCTTATTACATGTTGGAGAATCATCTGGGTATATGCCCAGCAGTGGTAAAGCTGGGTCATCAGGTAATACTATGTCCAATTTTCTGAGGAAACAGCAAACTGACTTCAGAGTGGTTGTACCAGCTTGCAGTCCCGCCAGCAGTGGGGGGGGGGGGGTGTTCCTCTTTCTCCACATCCTTGCCAGCACCTGCTGTCACTTGAGTTTTTGATCTTAGCCATTCTTACTGGGGTGAGGCAGAAATTCAGGGTTGTTTTGATTTGCATTTCCCTGATGACTAAGGATCCTGAACATTTCTTTAGGTGTTTCTCAGTAAGAGAAAGAAATTACAAAAATAACATCCTACACAGTAATCACCAACAATATAAAGTATCTTGATGTGACTCTAACCAAACAAGTCAAAGATCTGTATGACAAGAACTTCAAGTCACTGAAGAAAGAAATTGAAGAAGACCTCAGAAGATGGAAAGATCTCCCATGCTTGTGGATTGGCAGGATTAATATAGTAAAAATGACCATCTTGTCAAAAGCAATATACAGATTAAATGCTGTCCCCATCCAAATTTCAACTCAATTTTTCAGAGTTAGAAAGAGCAATTCTCAAATTCATCTGGCATAACAAAAAACCCAGGATAGTAAAAATGATTCTCAAAAATAAAAGAACTTCTGTGGGAATCCAGCATCCTGGACCTCAAACTGTACTACAGAGCAACAGTGTTTAAAAAGTGAATGGTAAACTGGTACAGTGACAGACTGGTAGATCAGTGCAATGGAATTGAAGACCCAGAAATGAAACAACACACCTATGGTCACTTGATGTTTGACAAAGTAGGTAAAACCATCCAGTGAGAAAAAGATTATCATTTCATCAAATGGTTATGGTTTAACTGGTGATCAGCTTGCAGAAGAATGCAAATTGATCCATTATTATCTCCTTGTACAAAGCTCAAGTTCAATTGGATCAAGGACCTCCACATAAAACCAGATCCACTGAAACTAATAGAAGAGGAAGTGTGGAAGAGCCTCAAGCACATGGACACAGGGGAAAATTCCCTGAACAGAGCAGCAGTGACTTATGCTCTAAGATAAAGAATTGGCAAATGGGACTTCATAAAATTACAAAGTTTCTGTAAGACAAAGGACACTGTCAATAGAACAAACACAATGGCAACCAACAAATTGAGAAAAGATCTTTACCAACAGGATATCTGGTAGAGGTCTAATATCCAATGTACACAAAGAATTTAAGAAGTTAGATTCCAGAGAACAAAAGAAACCTATTAACAATGGGGTACAGAGCTAAACAAAGAATTCTCAAGTGTGGGTTTTATTTATTTTGATACGATTGCTATGTAGTTAATATGGTGAGGTTTTGTCTATCTTATTGATTTTCTCGATGAACTAGTTCTTGTCTTCATTGATTAATTTTATTCCTTTTGCTCTAACTGATTGATTTCAGCCCTGATTTGATTATTTCCTCTTCTTGCCTCCTCTTCCTTGTATTTCATTTTTCTAGAGCTCTCACATATATGTTTAAATTACTCTTTTGAGAATTTTCAAATTAAATTCTTTATAAAGACACTCAGTGCAATGATCCTTCCTCTTAGAACTATTTTTACTGTTTCCCAAGAATTTGGGTTTGCTGTGCTTTGTTTTTATTGAAATCTAAAAATTTCTTTATTTCTCCCCTAATCCAGAGATCATTGAGTAATGAGTTCTTCAGTTTTCATGAGTGTTTAGGTTTCATGGTATTTCTGTTGTTGAAGTCCAAATTTCCTCCAAGGTTCTCTCATAAGAGAAAAAATGATGTTTCAATTTTCTTGTATCCATGAAGGATGCTTTGTGACTGATTATCTGGTAAATATTGGGGGGAAGAATCCATTAGGTGCTGAGAAGACAGTATATTCTTTTATGTTTGTGTGAAATATTCTCTAGATGCCTTTTAAGTGCATTTAATTCATAATGTCTATAAGTTTTGTTATTTCTCTGTTTAGTTTCTGACTAAATAACATGTCAATTGGTGAAAACAGGGCGTTGAAATTAACCACTAATAATGATCAGAGTTTGACATGTGGTTCAAGCTTTATCAATGTTTCATTTACAAATGTTCCTGCCTTTGAACTGGAGGCATGCATGTTGAGAATTGAAATATCATCTTAGTAGATTTTTCCTTTGCTGAGTATGAATTATCCATTCCCATCTCCTTTTATTAATTTTAGTTGGAAGTTTATTTTAATAAGTATAAGAATGATTATTTCAGCTTACTTCTAGGGATTTTTGTCCTGGAAATTTGTTTCAGAACTTGCTCTAAGGTAATGTCTATTGGTATTGCTGAGTTGTTTGTTTTATACAGCAAAATAAAAGCATCTTAGTCAGGGTTTCTATTTCTGCACAAACATCATGACCATGAAGGAAGTTGGGGAGGAAAGGGTTTATTCAGCTTACACTTCCACATTGCTGTTCATCACTAAAGGAAGTCAGGACTGGAACTCAAGCAGGTCAGGAAGCAGGAGCTGATGCAGAGGCCATGGAGGGATGTTACTTTTGGGCTAGCATCCCTGGCTTTCTCGGCCTGCTTTCTTATGGAAAGCAAGACTACCAGCCCAGGGATGGCAACACTGACAAGGGGCCCTTCCCTGTAATCACTAATTGAGGAAATGCCCCACAGCTGTATCTCATGGAGCCATTTTCTCAAATGAAGCACCTGTCTTTTTGGTAAGTCCAACCTGTGTCATGTTGACACACAAAACCAGCCAGTACAGATAGTTCCTGTTTTTGTACTTGTTCTGTTAGTCTGTGTCATTTATTGAGAAATTGAAAATCCATAGATGGTGAGAAATATTAATGTTCAGTGTTTGTTCATCCCTATTATTTGATGTTGGTGTTGTGTGTATATGGGTTTGTGTGTGTTTAAATTGATTTTCCTTGTATGGAATTACCTATTTCTTGTGTTTCCTTCAAATTAGCTATCATCTTTCTGTTGGAGTTTTCCTTCTAGCATTTTGTTTTATGAATGGATTTTTGGATAAATATTGTTTAAATCCAGACTTGTCTTGAATTATGGTTGTTTACTCCATCTATTGTGATTGACAGTTTTGCTGGTTATAGGACTCTAGGTTGGCATGTGTGATGTTTTCATAGGTTTTAAGATATCTGTCCAGGCCCTTCAGTTTTTAGAGAATCTATTGAAAAGGCACAATTCTAACAGGTCTGCCATGGAATGATACCTGGTCTTTTCCCTCAGTGCTTAGTCTTTCTTAGTCCTCTACATTCTGCATTTTCATTATTTTGTTGAGGGAGGACTTTTCTGGCCCACTCTATTTTGTGTTACACAAGCATCTTTTATGTTTATAGGTATTTCTCTCTTTACATTGTGATTTTTTCTAATATAATTTTGTTGAAAATACTTTCTTACCCTGGGATCTGGGACTCTTTACCTTCTACTATTACGATCATTCTAAGGTTACTTGTTTTCCTTGTATTCCAGATTTCTTGGCTATTTTGTTTCAGGGATATTTTAGCGTTAACATTTTCTTTTACTGATGTGCCAGTTTCTATTTTTGTATGCCTGAGATTCTCTCCTACATCCTTTCATCTTATTGGTGATCCTTGCATTTGTTGTTCTGTAAGCTTCTTTAGGTTTTCCATTTGCAGTTTACCCTCAGTTTGTATTTTCATTCTGGCTTCTATTTCCACTTTCATTTCCTGAACAGCTTTACTTATTTCCCTGGTTAACTGTAGTTTCTGCTATTACTTTAAGAGATTTATTTGTTTCCGCTGTAAAGTCCTATATTTGTCTGATTGTGTTTTCCTTTTCTTTTTTAAGCATTTTATTCCTTTCCTCTTTAATGGCCTCTATCATCTTCATAAGACTGGATTTAAGGGCACCGTGGTTCAGTTGTGTTAAGATTTGCAGGGCTTGCTGTTGTAGAGTAAGTTTGCCCTGTTGGTGTCATAAAATTATTGAATTTTGTGTTTGAGTTCGTTTCATGCCTTTAGGCATCTAGATGTTTTTTTTTTTATTTTAAATAATAAAACAATAAATAATTCGACAACATAAGGAGGTCAAAGGGATACAAATTGGAAAGGAAGAAGTTAAACTATCATTATTTGCAGATGACATGATAGTCTACCTAAGTGACCCAAAAAACTCCACTAGAGAACTCCTACAGCAATCTAGATGTTTTAGTCACTGCATGTTCCTGTTATGATATATATTGGGATGATGGTTAACCACCGTGATCTTGGTGTGATAGTCCCCTGGTGTATATTTTGGGGCTATATGGTTCTGGAATAGCAGGTCTTAAAAAGATGGCAAGAGACTTGGCAGAAAATTTTATATCTGGCAGGGACGATCTCCTCAGAGCCATGCCTGACAAAGTTTTTTGGGCAGGGACCATTAGAGAAGGAAAGAAATCTAAATGTTTTGGTTCTGGATCAACAGGCTTGATGAACCTGGGCTGAGATGTAGTGGGAGAATAGAAGTCTGGTGCAGATTTCTGGATAATTATATTTCCTCATCTATTAATTTCCATTATTTGACTGTAAAATATTTTATATAAGGTATTTCTCTGCTACATATAGACTACCTAATTGCCTGTTAATTCGGTTATAGTTCCTGTATGCAGATTGAAGACATATAAATTTCACTTATGAATTTAATGTGGTTGTAGAAGGACCACTTCAACTGTCTCCCCAAAATGCTTTTTTTTATTACAGACTGAAGTTCAGACACTTTAGAGATATGTACATTTGGAGGGATGGAATAGAATTAAGGTTTAGACCTACATCACAGTATCAGATTGCATTGATTAAAAATACAGCTACATATATGTTGAACACTCAAAAGTTAAAGAAATTACTGATCAAAGGAATTTGAATACAGGGAAATATAATAAACATATATTTCAAGACAAACCATATGCCTTATACGAAATAAATTTTGTCTTATAGATCAGTTGCCATAAATTAATGAATATTGTTTATAAGATATAATATTAAAAGCTAGTATAACACAGCAACAAATATAATCTAACAACGTAGCAGAACAGATTTATGTAAAATTGTTACATTAGCATGAATAGTCACATTGAGAAAATGTTAACTATTTGACAGGAGAGTTCAAGAAAGCATAAGATAGATACACAAATACAGAACTGAGTGTAAAAAGAAGTAAATGTAGTCTTTCTGTATCTTTTAAGGAGAAGTGAAACTAAAATAGTTTTTGAAATAAAGCCTTTACAAAAATGCGGAAAGTTATTTGTGACAAGAAATATGTGATTAAATAATATTAGGAGCATTTATTTTTCTCCTCTGAGTTTTATTCACAAAAATTTAGTTCTTAAAATCTATTCTGGTGGAACAAAGAAAACATAAATTTAGCTATTAAGTAGTTGTTTTCCTGAAAATCTTTCAAAAAGTTTTCCAAAACAGTAAACTAATAGCCACGAAATTATCTCAATTTGAAAAGGAATTTACATCCCCTACTCTACCCTTAATTCCATCACAGAACCCAGTAGTAGTTAAAAGAGAAAAGGCCTACTAACTTTTCCCAAACATCCATATATTCACTATAATACCTGTGAGAACTTCCTTCCATCAAAAATGAAAGGGGCTGGGGAAAGATAAGGAATGGTTTGAAGACATATTTAGTAGTTTCCAACCAACATCACATGAGAAGAAAATATTTTCAAACTGAAAAAAATTTATAAATAAAAATGAATTTGTGTCATATATCCCAGACTAAAAAATCATTTTACATAAGAAATTCAATGAAAAATGTTTATTTCAAAATTGATTTCGCATCTTCTATTGGAAATTTAGAAATATTTTTGAGAACTGGCATAAAAATTGAATTAGTTATTGCCATGTAATTTGGTATTTTCTAGTTTGAAAATATATGCTTCAACTGTATTACAAAATATAAATAAAAGAGAGGTAAAAAGCAAAAAAATAAGAATACTTCAATATACAACTAAAATAAATCGGCTCTAGGTATGAGATTTTATGGGTGTTTTCAATGTCAATTTGACACAATCAAGATTTATGTAATAAAAGAAAACCACAATTGAAAATCCTTTGAAGGGCTGGAGTGTAGCAAAAAGTTTTATACATCCTCATGTTTAGTGGTTGTTGTGGGCTGCGCTGCCTCACTGGGTTGGTGCAGCTCTGAGGAGGTGATCATAAGCTACATAACAAAGCAGGTCAGGGAAAATAGTAGAGGCAGGGCAGGCAGCACCACACCCCAGTGGACTCACCTTCAGTTCTTACCTCCTTATTCTACCTTCAGTTCCTGCATGGTTTCCTCAGTGATATATTTATAATGTATAATGTGAAAAATACCCTTTTCTCCAGAAAAGGATACTCTTCATGGGGTTTTTCGAAAGGAGTATAAACTTTACCTTGTGTGATTATTCACTTTAGAATACTCATATCTCCATACCAAAACTGACAAGGGAACATGGTTGTAATAACAATCCAATGAGTTTGAAGCATAAAATGTATTAGGATCAAGGGAAACTTGACCATGCATTCATGATCAACTTCATTTCCACCAGGTATGGATCAGTGTGTGCACTGTCCAGAAACTCATTATGCAAATGCAGAGAAGACACACTGCCTGGAGAAAACTGTCACCTTTCTGGCCTATGATGATCCCTTGGGGAAGGGACTCACACTCGTGTCCCTTGGATTTTCTAGTCTCACAGCTCTTGTTATTGGGGTCTTTGTAAACCACAGAGACACTCCAGTAGTGAAGGCCAATAACAGATCTCTCAGTTACATCCTGCTCATCATTCTGACCCTCTGTTTCCTCTGTCCATTGCTCTTCCTTGGTTTTCCAAACACAGCCACATGTATCCTGCAACAGAATGTGTTTGGACTTCTGTTCACAGTGACTCTATCCACTGTGTTGGCCAAAACCATCACTGTAGTTATGGCCTTCAAGGTTACAGCTCCAGGAAGAAAGATCAGATGGTTGCAGATATCACAGGTCCCTAAGTGTGTCATTCCAGCTTGCACTCTGATACAAGTACTTCTCTCTGGCATATGGCTGGGAACATCCCCTCCCTTTATTGACATGGATGCTCACTCTGAACAGGGACACATCATCATTCTTTGCAACAAGGGCTCAGCTGTTGCCTTCCACTCTGCTCTGGCCTACCTGGGAGTCATGGCCTTGGGTAGTTACCTCATGGCTTTCTTGTCCAGGAACCTTCCTGACACATTTAATGAATCCAAGTCCATGGCTTTCAGCATGCTTGTGTTCTGCAGTGTATGGGTCACATTCCTCCCTGTCTACCACAGCACCACTGGGAAGGTCAGGGTAGCCATGGAAATGTTCTCTATCCTGGCTTCAAGTGCAAGCATTCTAATTGTAATCTTTTTCCCTAAGTGCTATATTGTTTTGTTTAGGCCAGAATTAAACACACTTCCTCATACCAGGGATGAAAGACACCACAGGGGCAAATATTTACTTAAAACATAGTTCACATGATTCTTCATCTAAACTGAATTTCACTGGATCTCTACAGATCTGACCATAACATATTAGGTCACATGTTTTTCCTGTGATGGCTTTGTGGGTATGGCTTCTTCTCACCAGATATTATATTCTGAGCTTAATTCCCGGGAACTCCATGATGAAGTAAGGAATCGATTTTCTGAAGTTGGACTAGTGCATTTCCAGTCCCCAAAATAAGTAAACATTTGTAATATAACTTTAGAAAACCCTTTTGAAAACAATCATAACATTGAGATATGATTGTATGAGCTCTTATTGTTTCCACTGACTTAAATTATTAATTTTTCCTATTGAAATCTCTCACATTTTGCAGTAAGGACACTCTATTCACCAAATCATGTGATGGTCCTGGGGCTTTTTCTCTAAGTTCTTATTTCTAAATCATATTAATTACTTCAACCAGTGGTGTTTTTTACTTTAAGAACTTTTCATTTCTCTCAGTGCTGACTATGCAATGTCTTTCTGGTGGCATTGATTTCTAACAGTTTCAGATATCATGAATTTCACACAGTTTGACTGCCACATAAATCTTCTTACCACAACATTCCTCATAAATTTTTACATTTTCAAATCTTTTAGTACTGTTCTTATTTCAAATGAAGTCCTGAAACAGCAATCAGCAGAAACCATGGCATAGCTAAATGTGACCCATTCTTCATGTTTCTCCTGCTAAATAAGCAATTAGTTCTCTGAGTCTGAGGTCAGCATCATGTGGGCGAATCCCTGACACTGCTTCACATATGTACAATGTGTAACATGATTATATTGACCAATAAAATTCTTGTTCCTCTAGAACCATAAGTTAATTGTGACATCACTCTACCCATTATTCTCTACCTTCTTATCCAAAATTATGAAAAGTGTCCTTTAAACTCTTCCCACCATATTTTGAAAATTTTGTGTATCTCAAAATCTAAAATTATTTCTTGACACCATATAAAGATAACAGTGGATTAAATCCTGAGTCTTTGCAAACAAACAATGTGCTCTAAAATTATGCATAATTTTTAGCACATAGAATTCTTTACTTTTCAAATCTATTCAAAATGTGGGCATGTAACCCACATTTTCAGACTAAGTTAGCAGACCACTTGCCCAAAACTCACAATGGTAATGGTTTGCTCCTAACATGAATTAAAATTTGCTTGACCATCTTAAATCTGTGGTTCACAAGCTCTATAACTTTGTGACCCTTTAATATATTCCCAAATATTCTGGTTACTCCAATAATAATATTATTTTCATGGATAATTCATCACAATAATTCTGCTACCATTATGAATCATTAAATAATTATCTCCTGATCAAAGGTATTTGGTGACTCTTGTGAAGAGTCCTGTGAACACAGATGGGACATGACTCAAGGGTTGAGAATCACTGCTCTCACTGAATTTACAGTAATTTCAGAACTTCAAAGGCATCCTTCTTTACTTTCAAAGGAAAATAAACTAACTCCAGTATACTCTCGTTTTCTTCCCTCCTTCTTCCTTCTTTCCTTCCTTCACTCCTTCCTCTCTGCTTCCTCTCCTATGTTTTTCCTTTTCTACTGATAAAATCTTCCTTGAAGCAAAAATTATCTGTCTTCAACTAAAAGCTACTTGTCTAGATAACCATCAGCAGCTTTGGCAGTCTAAATCTTTTAGGGGAATATTTTTTATTCTCTCTGAACCAAAGACTGCTATTAATAGCTATAATGGACTCATTTATTTACTGTACTTTAATTCAGTTTAAACATTTATTACCAACTCACATATTCGCCAACCATTGGCAACTTATCCCTTTTGTTAAAAATTGATTCTTTTCTTAAACAAAATATCCTGATTACAGTTTTATCCCAATTTAATCTTCCTAATTTTGCTCTACTCTCATCCCTTCTGGATCTAGTCCATTTCTGTTTCTCATTAGAAAAGAATAGGATTCTGTAAGACAAAAACAAAACATACTAGCAAATCATATAAGAAAAAAAGCCCATCTCATTGAACTAGGACAAGGCAAATCAACCTAATGAAAGGAGACTAAAAGAATTCTTTTTATATTAATTATTTTAATCGTAAACACAGATATTTACAGTTAAGGGTCTTTATGGACTGTAGAGTTTCATGATATTTAACATATGTCTTAGAAAGGTTGAGACTCAGTCTCATATCTGTTTTATGATATAATTAGAAATTGTACTTAGCAAGTCTCTTTGTGATTATTTGTTCTAGTGGTAAAGCTACCAATGGTACTTCATATTTTTTATTTATTATTATCAGTATATTACTAATCCCCAATTTATTTTTACAGTTCAGTCTCTATCCCTTTCCCACTCTGCCCTCTGACATTTCCTCACCCCATTCCTCCACCACAGTCTCCAAGGGAATGGCCCAACCTCCAACACCCCCACCCCCACCACACACCACCAGGCCTACACATTTCCTGGGACCTCAAGTCTCTCAAGTGATAGGTGTGTCTACTCTCAGTGAGGCCATTTCAGTGAGTCCTCATGTGTGTGTGTGTGTGTGTGTGTGTGTGTGTGTGTGTGAGGGGCCTTGGGCCAGCTAGTGTATGGTGGCTGTTCACATCCCGAAGCAGACACCTGAACGTTCCCACTGGGGCCCACTGGATTCACCAGAGCACACCGACTTCTCCCAGCTGGCTGCCCAGAAGCCCCTCTAGCCTCTTGCAGGACTTGGAGATGCGGTGTTGCTGCCCAGGCTAATCTGGATCTGGAAGCGGAGAGAGCTGAGGGCTCCTGCCAGAGGCCTCAGGACTGGAACCCAAGCTCTGGGCCACAGGAGCAAGCTGTGCTGCGAGCTCCCAGACTGCCTCTGGTTGCACACCGGGTCTCCTGCACTTCCTGGAGACCGAGTGCTGTGGTCCTGGCCATGCAGATCCCAAAGCAGGCACCCGAAGGCTCCCGCTGGGGCCCGCTGGATTCACCAGAGCACACCGACCTCTCCCCGCTGGCCGCCGGGAAGCCCCTCTTATGAGCCTTATTTATAATATCCAGAAGCTGGAAAGAACCGAGATGTCCCTCAAAGGAGGAATGGGTACAGAAAATGTGGTATATTTACACAATGGAATACTACTCAGAAATTAGAAACAAGGAATTCACAAAAATTTTAGGCAAATAATTTGATCTGGAAAATATCCTAAGTGAGGTATCCAAATCACAAAAGAATACACATGGAATGCAATCTCTGATAAGTGGATATTAATTAGCCCAGAAGCTCTGAATTCGGGAGGCACAAATCGCATAACAAATGACTCCCATGTAGAAGTATGGAGAGGTTCCTGATCTTGGAAAGGATTGATCCAGCATTGGAGGGGAATATAAGGACAGAGAAAAAGGAGGAAGGTGATTGGAGAATGGGTGGAGAGAAAAGGTTTATGGGACATATGTGGAGGGGGATCTGCGAAAGGGGAAATCATTTGGAATGTAAACAAAGAATATAGAAAATAAAAATATTAAAATGAAAAAAAGCAAAAAAGAAAAGTAAATGAAGACTATATTCAGTAAAAATAAATAAATAAATATTCAGACATTAAAAAAAAGATATGGCAACACCTTTCAGGAAATAACATCTATAAAACATAGGTAGCCTACTTCAAAGACATCCAAAGTATTTCTAGTAAAAAGCAGGAGGGCAAAGTTGTGGCTAATTGAAGATGCAATAAGGCACAGGGGACAGCATTCAGTTCACCTGGTTAACAAGAAAACACCCTTTTGCAGTTGGAGGCAGGAGAAACAAATGAACCTTATCTAACTGTAATGTGTACATGTGGGAAATTACTGAAGATAGGTTTTTTTTTTTTTAAATCAATGTGACAAACGCCTGAAGTTCTGGTACATACAAAACTGAAAGACCCAGGCAATGAGTACTTGTATTAAGTTTGCAGTTAAATATTTTTAATCCTTTTACTTAATCCCTTCTTACCTTTGGCAAAAAGCCCACAGAGACCAACTGCTGAGATCCTCCCAGAGATCTCCACGACCAAGAAACAGAAACACCTACCAATTCTTTTACCCAGAGGCCTTTGCTCCTTTGTGCTACACCCAGTTAACTGGTCCACCCAGTGGCCTTTGTGTCCTGTCCTCATGCTATGCCCTGCTAAATAAATACTTCACCAGAGACCTTGCACCCTGGTTGCAGGACAGAAGAGCTCATGGTACACATTTCTGCCCATAGCCACTGTACAGGAGGCAGTCACAAAGACTTCTGCCATCACTGCTGACAGGAACGCACTCTAGCTGGAGGTGGCAGAAGGGCAAAGGGAGCCTTCATTTTCTAAGCGGAAGATGGGGATTATGAAGATGAATTTCTGAAGACACAAAGTGAGTTGGAATGAATTTCATGTCCTATTAGAACGGTGTGGGTTTTAAGGTACTGCAGTGAACAAGGTGTGAATGGAGACCTGGCCTCTGCCCCGTCAGGAAGAGCTCTGTGTTTCAAGGTCCTGCAGAAGTCTGAGTGTATCAGTTGCAGAGCTGGTTGGGTTCTAGGGAAGAGGGAATTTGTTTCTGTGTGACAGAAGGTGAAATACTGGCAATCAAGTAGAGAAAACAAAGTCTAAGCCTCCCACAGTGCTGCTTAGTGAGTGCTGAGGTACAGTTAAGCAGCTAAACACATGAATGATGCAAGTTCGGTACTTTCTTCTGGCGTTACCTTGTTGGAATCTTTATTCTCAGAAACGTTTGAAACATCAGGGCATGCTTGTTATGGATTATCCCATAAACTGACTGGTTTGGAATCCTATGCTAATGTTGACACACAAGCCCTTGGAGATAAAGTCTGTTGTCACAGCATATCTCCAACAGCTGCGGAGCCAGAATCCTGGGCTGGCATTCAGGGCTGTACAGAGAGCATTATATGGACAAGAACAAGGGAACTTGTCATGCCTAGTTCTTCATTAGAATACTTAAATGTAACCTCCCTCCAATGAGTTTACCACAGGCACAGTGCTTTGAGTCATGCCTTACACCTCCATAGCAGTTCCTGGGAGAGCTTGTTTTTCTTTCAGTCTCTTTTGTGACCACCTGGATACCAAAGCATCTCCTTTTCAAGGTCTGTGCCCACTTATAAGGACTCAAGTCATGATTTCCATTTAGAGTTTTGTGCCAAGAGGAGCTAATTCTTATGGAATTGGCAAAAGGAAAAAGAACTTGCTGTTTCTCTCTGCATGGCATAACAAAAGTAACTATTTTCTTTTGCTTCAAAGGACAGCAAAGTTGGTATAAATTGTCATGATATTATGGGTGGTACTAACTTTGTCTTTTCATATTAATCTTTTCATTCATAGTTGAATGTCTTTATAGGAAAAAGAATCTTTTATACAGTCAAGAATCCTTGTGATTGGGGGAGCACTGACAAATGCATGGCTTTATACAAAGGTCAGTTGAGTTGCATGTATTCTTAAGGTTTTCATTGTTTGCTGTATTGAAAAGTTTTTATTTTGCTGTCCTAAAAAAGGTACACCACCACAAACTTATGAACCATAAGAGTTAAAATATAAACTCTTGTGTTAAATCATATACATTGGAAAATTGATACTGATGTATTTTAAAAAAGTGACAGGGCCCTTCTATGTATGTAGACAGGGTCGGAAGAAAGAAGTAGACGGGTTGTTATAGTTAAATTTCAATGGATACACACATGGATTTCTCATATGTAACACTCTCCAATTTGTGTAAATAACATGTGCAAGCAATATATATATAAAGTTGAAGCTCTACCACCCTCAGTAAGACAATAGTGATAGACAGATGGTGCAGTGCTTCCTGGTATTAAGAAAGTCCTGGTTTGGGTCTCAGCAACACGTTGACTCACAACCACCTGTGACATCAGTTTGAGAGATCAGGACTTGAGATGTGCTCTTCAGGACTCCTGGCAACACTCATTGCACATAAACTTCATATAAGCATGCACACACGTACACATGCACACACACACACACACACACGGACACAACTAAATGTAAAAAATGTAAATAGTATGTACTTTTAGTAATACAGTAATGATGAGTGTTTGTAAAAATAACATGTGAAGGGTTGGGTATCTTTTCACATGTAGAGACATTTACTTGACAGAGTTTGATAATAAATGATGACAATAGGTCAAGGATTCATTTTTATATAAATGAAGGACATGGAAACAAGGCTTACTTAGGCTAATGCTTTAATGGTGGTACTAGCAATATCAGAGTTTCTTTTTTCTTGAGGTTTTAGTTAAATGAATAAAATAATATTGTAAAACTCTTGAATGAACCCCTTCAACATTTTTTCAAGTATTGAGAGAAAACCATGACAGGCTAGCAGTAACCGTTAGGAGCTGCCAACACAAGGGAATGAAGAGGACAAAGGAAGCCATTCCTGTCACAGTGGAGGTCACCAGGCAGTCGTGTAGGCAGTCTATGTAAGGCTAAAGAAAACTGTGGAAAAGGCCGACTATACAAAAATGCATTCATAATCTTTGGTTGGTGGCAGAAAGATAGAAAGAGGAAGAGAAGGAAGAGGAGGATGAGGAAGAAGAGGAGGAAGAAGACAAAAATTACTTTTCTAAAGTAGGATTGTGGTGGTTTGAATGAAAACGCCCCCCATACACTCACAGAGATTGGCACGATTAAGTGGTGTGACTTTGCTGGAGCACATAGGACATGTTGGAGGATGTATGTGACTGAGGGTGGGCTTCGAGGTTTCAAATGCTCAACCCAGGCTCAGGGTCCCTCTCTCTTCCTTCTCCCTTCCAATCCAGATGTAGATTTCTCAGTTAACTCTGCAGTACCATGTCTGCCTGTATGCCACCATGTCTCCTGTCATAATAATAATGGTTGTATTTCACCTCTGAAATACAACCCAGCCCCAATTCAGTATTCTCCATTTTAAGAGTTGCGATGGTTATGGTTCCTCTTCACAGCAATCAAACACTAAGATGGAAACTGGTGCCATGGCCTGTGGTGTTGCCAAGATCGGATGGAGCATGCTTTCATCTGGAGGAATACAGAAGACTTTCAGACTTCGAACTAAAGTGCAGATGGACAATTCAAGCAGGGTTTATTGGGTTATAGTAGTAGGATCATGGAAAACAGTGATGCTTGGGGTTATTTAAACTGTGAGGGCTCAGTTAGAGAAGATTCAGGGGAGAATATTATTAGTATAGTGCCTAGAAAAATATTCTTGTGGTATTTTGGCTAAGAGCATTGCTGCTTTCTACAATTATGTTAAGATCAATCTGAGGCTATATTGAACATAATATGCATTAAAAGTTTTGACAGAGGTCACTTAAATCAGCCTAGCATTGACTGTGTCATGTGGTTCTTTTTGGTCTGACTTATGCAGTTTTATAATGAAAAGGAACAATCTGCACTAGGAAAAATACAAAATGTACAGTGTGAAAAAGAGAGCACCAGGACATTTAAAGCAACTAAATCCTGTACACAAGGACATTTAAAAAAATGTAAAGAAGTGCCTGATGCTAGTTGAAATACAAGGAATGGTTGACATCAAGGTAAGACAAAACCCAGCCAAGCTTCCAACTCATGAAAAGGCCTGATTCATACCTTAATACTAGCACTAGGGAGGCAGAGACAAGTAGACTTCAGAGTTCAAGGCCACCATGTTTTTTCAGAGCAATTTCTAAGTCGTTCAACCTTAGTCACTGAAGAAATCCATTGAATACAGAAATCTGGTGAAAAATGTATTTGAAAACTAAGAATATTTTGATAAGGGGGTTATTTTCCAGCCCAACAAGTAACAAAACTTGGCAGCCTTGGCCTTGTGGTCATGTCAGAGTCAAGGTTACAAGAAAGAGGTTGTGAAATCTCCCTCCATGTTGAAGGGAATTCTCAGAGGTCAGACATGTTAGGGGTGTCCCTGCATAGAGGTCAAGAGAGGCCATTGCATGAATCTGTGAAGGTGAAGCCTGGATTGCCTTGGAGACGCCAAGATGTTAGAGATGCCAGAGCCCTGGGATATCAGCTGAAGAAAGCTGCTAACACAGGGCCGAATCACCCCAAGAAAAATAGTGTGTTGCCTCAACAAGTATGAAAGGATTTGGAGATCTGAAGAGTGTTTTGACATCATACATGAAGATGCAGAGTTTGGAGTCTGCTCAGCTGGTTTTTAGTCTCCCTTGGCCCAGTATTTCCTCATTACATCCTCTTTATACCCTTTGGGAATGGTAATGCACATATCCCCTGCCATTATTTCTTGAAAGTATGTGACTTTCTTCTTCATTGTGATTTTACAGGGGATTACAGTTAGATTGCATGAGACTCAGTGCTTTCAAATGAAGCTGTTCCTGTTATAGACAATGGGGACATTCTAAGTAAGACTAAATGATTTTTGCATGATGATGATGGACTATTGATGCAATGGAGTAGAATGTAGTAGTTTGAGTGAAAATGGCCCTAAAGTGGCACAGGGAGTGACACTTTTAGGAGGTGTGGCCTTGTTGAAGTAAGTGTGGCCCTGTTGGAGGAATTGTGTCACTGGGAATGGACCTTGACTTTCCAAATGCTCAAGCCAGGTCCAAAATCTCTTCCTCAGGAGCTTGCCAATTCAGTTGTAGAACTCTTAGCTATCTCTTCAACATTATGTCTACCTGTATTCCACCATGCTTCACAATATGATGATAATGGACTATAACACTGAACTATAAGCAAGCCCCAATTAAATATTTTTCTTCAGAAGACTTGTTGAGTTCTGGCTGCCTTCCCAGAGGCCATTTAAGTGCCAGGGACCCTATGTAAGACCACACCTAATGCCCACAATTTCCCTTTAAAGTATGCCTAACATCACCAAAAGGCCCCCAATGCTCTGGGTTTTATATTCTGGTCCATGACTCTGGAAGCTTTCCCAGAGGCCATGTGGGCACTTGGGACCCAAGGTCAGACATGGTCCCCTGCATACTAGCTCCCCTTAAAGTGTACCCAAAAGCCATAAACTACACCCCATCTTCTGGGCAACCATATTAGACACTACAATGTTGCTAGAAGATCTTTACATTCCCAGAGGTCATGCCAGTTCTAGGGATCAAGAGGTTATGGTGGTTCCCCAAATCCAATTCCAAGAGGTTGTCCAGGCCAAAAAGTCTTAGAAAAGAGACCACACTGGACCTGAAGTCTGACTGATCACCAGAACTGCAGGCAACCCAGGACAGAAGATCAGAAAGGTTACAGAAGGCAGAGTCACTCAAACTATGAAATTCCCTTGTTTGTAACGTGGGCTCTCTCCACTTCAAGGAAATAGCATTAGTACTGACTGCGCCTCTTTGTGTGTCTGCGTGTGTGTGTGTGTGTGTGTGTGTGTGTGGTGTGGGTGTGTTGTGTGTCCAACCAGATGTAAAGAATACTCATCAAATGGCTCAAATTTGAGTGCAACATACACAATTAGAGACTAGAGCTGGTAGTTTTGTGAGGGCTTCAGGATCTCTCTCAGTGTGACTATGCAGTAATCAGGATGCTCTGTTCTGCATCATAGCTGTGGGTCTGAACCATCTCTGCCCACTCTGTATTAACTTCTAGACTCCAATGGACACTCATGGCTTCGCAGTTTTGTTACCTCCTCTTACAATATCAGACATATCTGTTGGATACATGGAACAGGTCAGGTCTTCTGGGTTCCTTCCTCTGCCTCCAGGACCACTCTCTCCTCAGCTCACAAGTACACCTGGAGACAGGCTGCTGAGCTGACATTCTCACTGTGCATGAAGGTTCTCTGAAGTCTGGTGTTTCTTCTCAGTATCCTTGGTAACCACTAGCACTCCATGGATGTTTCTTCCAGGGGCTTCTGAGTGCTGTGAAGATTAACTCACTGGGCCACAGCTATCCTGGGACTGCTGCCCAGTGTGGAACTCCCTATAGGGGACGGGAGGAAAATCATTCAGAACTTCTCAGAATCTTCCTTCAGACTTCAGGGGAAAATAACATTTTGCCTCTAATTTAAGCCTGCACTATAGACAGATCTTCCCTCTGCCATACAGCCACCTGAAATTCCTGTCTGGCTCTGTCCTCCCTGCTCCTGTCTGCATCCTCAGCAGACTCATCTCCACTCTCTGGTATCATCCTCCAGGGACCACAGGGCCTCTGATAGCCCTTGAAACAGACAGAAGAAATCTTAGAAATCTGCAGGACTTATGCTTTGCTGTGCTGGCCCTGTGATGGCATGGGACCTCAGGCTGATTCCGCCCAAGTGCTCCATTGATCCCTTCACAAATTTCCAGCATTCTTGCCTAGCATTAGGCCACTATCCTCTGCTGTCTACATGTTGCTCAAGTTTTGAGGAAGGGTTTAGTCTTAGGAGGAGGAAGAACAGGATGAGACTTTTCTCTCTGGCATGATAGACCCAATGTCACCAACACCCTTAGTGAGCATGCTGCAATATGTTAAGGGAAGGAGGAACTAGAGAGTGCATCCTTTCCAATCACACCCCACCTACTTGTTTCAGCCTGTGTCTCTGAAGCACTCTTCATTGGCTGCCATGACCTTGTTATTTTTCACTGGGAGGCAGCAACACAAGTTCCTTAAGGCTTTGGAAATCCTCTTCTTCAGGCTCCTCCAGGCCCGATTTCTCAGTGGGACTCTGGGCATACCCTGGGACCTCCTTCGGAGCTGCTCCTGATGGACTGTTTCCCTTGAGGATGAGCTAGTTTCTTGTAAGGATTCGATGCCTATATTCTCTTCCTGGTTCTCCTCACTGGGGGAAGGGCTGCTGCTTCTGGACTCCCAGGAGGACATGCTGCTACTTGTGTCTGTAGCACTGGAGCTCTCTTGGGCCATATCTTGCGTGTTTTCAAAGGTTGAGGATTGTGTGGATATGAAAAGTGACCATGGGGCTCCTGATGATGAGGTTAGCGTTGTTGTTGTTGCCTTTCTTTTTCTTGATGATGATTTTGTGGAGTTGATGCTTCTCTCCTTCTCTCTGCATGTACTCTTTCCAACATGAGGCATAAGCCCCTGGAGTGGGGAGGTGTTCTCCAGAAAGCTACTCTCAAGGGAAGAAAGGCTGGGAGGTACACTATGCCTCCTCCTACAGCCTTTCCTTCCACATCCGGGCAGCTCAGAGAGAGTGGGCAAAGTGAAGGTGGAAAGAGTACGGGCACTGGTTCCCTTCCTTACAGGCCAGGGAGGGTTGGGGGCTTTTGTAGGGTCCAGAGTACTGCCCTGCCCTCCATCGTGATAAAATTGGGGCTGCCTGGTATACTTCTTTTTTATAATCAAATAAGTCGCCATATCATGATTGTACTTCCGTTCCCTCAAAGCCTCCCTGAGCTCTTTAATGTTGTACCCCATAAGAAACATGTCAAAAGCGAGGTTGGATTCTGGTTCTCTAGGGATTTCCTCTGAAGATCTCAATGGGTCTTGATCATGGCACAGCCACGGGTGTACCAATATTTCTTTAATGGATGGCCTCATTATGGGGTCTATAGTCATTAATCTCTTTAATAGCTCTCGAAGCTCTGGAGACAGGTGATACGGGATCCAACAGCTCCGGGCTAGGATCAGATGCTTTATCTTGGAGTGCACTGTCTCTCGGAAGGGAAGGTGGCCAATAACTAAATAGTATAATACTACACCGAGACTCCAGATGTCAGTTGGGAGGCCATCATATTGTTTGTGATCAAACACTTCAGGAGCACAATATTGTGGTGTGCCACAAAATCCTTTGAACTTTTCCCCAGAGGCCAGTCTTTTGCCTAAGCCAAAGTCAGTCAGTTTCACATGCCCCTCCCAATCCAATAGGATGTTCTCGGCCTTGATGTCTCGGTGGACAATATTCTGACTGTGGATATAGTTGACGGCCAAAGAGAGTTCTGTAAATATCCTACGTGCCTCTTCCTCGTCCAGATGCCCACACTTGTTGATGTGTTTCAGCAGGGATCCCCGGGCTGCATATTCCATCACCAGGTACGTTTTGTGCCTTGTCTCAAATATCTGGAACAACTGTATTATGTGACTATGGTTCAGGGATTTCACAAGATCTATCTCAGAGATGACCAGGAAGTCTATATTTGTGCCCCTTTTCAATATCTTGATGGCTACCATGGTCTGGGTCATAAGGTGGAGAGCCACTTTGACTTCTGCAAAAGACCCTTTATCTAGGGTGCCCAGGATATAGTAATGCTGTGCCAGGGGGTTCCCTTCATGACAACTGGCCTCGAGGTCCCCCGACATCGCACTTCCATTCTCTTGGTCACCAGGAGCTACAGCAAGCAAAGATGGCAGGGAAAACAGATCAGAATTCCTTCTAAGATAGGTTACTACTAGAGATTCTGAGATTAAGAGACACAGACACTTCCATAGACGAGTCTGGCTCTGCCTAAGGACACAGGGAAACCAGAACAAAGCAAAGACAAACACAGAGGATGGAAAGAAGGAAGAAGGCTCAGAGCAGAAAGAGAGCAAGGGTGATGGAAGATAAAATTTTAGCCAGGAGAACAGGGATCCCGATTTCAAAGGAGCAGAACATTGACAAGCTTACCCAAGATGTCCATCATGAAGGACTGAGCTAAAGGCCACACTTGAACATCAAGATAGCTTTACCCAGAAATGTGTGGGATGCAACTTGCCCCAGTAGATACAGTATCTACACGGGATGGGGGCAAAAGTCACACAGCACCTATGAATAAGAATGAAAATTTGTCAGTATTTTTCTGGAATGGATGTTGAGGTCACTCTGATATACTCAACATCTTAGTCCAACAGAGATATATACCACAATTTTTTCCTTATATGCAGGATACTGGTGGTTTGAGGTTGAATTAAAGGGAGGGGGAACTCTGAGGGGACTGGAGGATAAGAGGCAGGATGAGCTAGAGAGTAACAGACAGTGACAAAGTCAAAAGAGAAGTTAGGAAAACAAATATGGATGTTGGCCAGGGAGGGACGCTGCTCAGGTTTCTTCCCACATTTCATCCCAGCACTCCGGAGGCAGGCAAATCTTTGAGTTTGAAGCTACCCTGGTCTACACAGAAAGTTACAGGTTGGCCAAGGCCATACAAAGAAATCCAGTCTCCCAGGAACAATAAAACAAACTGAAGAAGGAAAGAGAAACGAAGAAAGGAAGGAGAAAGGAGGGGGAAGGAAGGAAAACACATGGATGTTAATCCAGAAAGCAAAATGAAAATAATTAAACGAACAAGCAAACAACAAGAAGGCAAAGCTGTAAACAAAGCTCCCAAATGAATGAAATCACATAAACAGAAACCCAAACCTCTGAGTTTACGGAAACAGCAGGAAAGTACTCAGTCTGTGGACATGTAGCTGATGTTCAATGTCGAAATCCAAACAATCACCGATGTCCAAATCTGATCCAACTACCGAGTCCTGCAGTTCACTACCAAACAGCTCTCTGCACAGAAGGACACAAAACAGCCCAGACAGTGCAGTATATGATCAGCTCTTGGTCATTCCTCACAATGGCTCTCTGTGTCATCAGAGCATTAGTGACCAATCAGAGCTGGCACAACCCACAGTGATTTTTCTCACTCCTTACAAGGTGCTCTGTCTGTTACTGTTCATTTCACTGAGAGCAAGCACTGGACAAGAGACACCTTAAGGGAGGGAGAGCTCTATTTAGATTCATGGCATGAGGGGTTTGGAGGGAATGTTGGGGTTCCCCCACTAGGGTTTTAGTCTCATGTCAAAAGGAATGTTTTAGATGGGGTGGGGACAAGAGAATCTCTCTCTCTCTCTCTCTCTCTCTCTCTCTCTCTCTCTCTCTCTCTCTCTCTCTCTCTCTCTCTCTCTCTCTCGTGTGTGTGTGTGTGTGTGTGTGTGTGTGTGTGTGTATGTGCACACATTTGAGTGTGTGTTTCCAACCAGATGTATAAAAGTACAACAAACTTCATTTCGGAGATTTGGGGGTGAGGAAGCATCCAGGAGAGGGGCTCTCTGCTCCAAGACCAAGCAATCAAATCTTGTCCTGGATTCTTAGCAGGCACAGATTTCTAAGGGTAGATATTTCCTGTAGAAATAGGTGAAGATTGCTGGAATGTCATGTCCTGATTTTCTGGAGCTCAGAGTTTGGTGGGGTTTTTTTCCCTCAGGAACTAGTGGGTTTTTTGCTTAGTGATTACTCAGTTTTGGTTTTTGGTGTTTGTATTTATTTGTTTCACCCTGTTTCTTCCACATATGCTCCATTGGCCAGGCTGGGAAGTCCTTTCAGGCCACAGGTTGCTTTTGCTTAGGTTCTAGGGCTCAGTCATGGAGCTCTTCAGGACGGGTGGACTGAACATGGGGATCCCAGTGGAGGAGTTAGGGGAAGGATGAATAAGATGATGAGGTTCGCAACCCCATTGGAAGTACAACAATATCAACAAACCAGACCCCCCCCCAGAGCTCTGAGGAATTAAACCACCAACCAAAGAATACACATGGAGGGACCATGGCTCCAGCTGTATTGGTAGCAGAGGATGGGATTATCTGGCAACAATGGGAAGGGAGGAACTTGGTCCTATTAAGGTTTGATGCCCCAGTATAGGAGAATGGTAGGGCATAGAGGCAGGAATGAGTGGGTGAGTAGGGGAGAATCCGCATAGAAGCAGGGGGAGGGAGGGTGGGATAGGTTTTTTTTTTTTAGTTTAAACTGTGAAGGTGGATAGCATATGAGATTTAAATAAATAAAATAACCAATAAAAATTTAAAAAACCAACAAGAAGAAATAAATACCAAAGTAGACAGGGAAAGACAAGGGTACATCCACCCACCAAAATGAAATGTTTACTTTTTGAAACTTTTTTGTCTCCAAACTCAACTAAAAAATAATCCACCCACTAGAAATGCCACACCAATTTTTTGGCTAATAAAAAAGATTGAGCCATGAAATGCACATGCAAACAATGTGAATACATTATTTAGACTAAACTGTTTCTATTTGCGATATATTTTATATACCTATATGCATACGAGTGTAACAAAAATTCATGAAAAGTAGCCTGTAAAAGTAAAAGAAAGCAAGGATTGTATATTAGAAATTTCGGAAGAAAATAAGAAAAAGAGAAGGCAGAAAAATATATTTATTGCATAATAATCACACACTATAAAAGTACAATTTAAATGGAAAAAGCAATTTTCAATAAATGTAAGTTTTACAAACACTGTAGAGTCAGCCATATTATCCCTCCTCACACAGCAACTAAAGCATTTCATTCAATGTATTAGCCATGGTTTTGGTTACTATATATGTTATTGAATTGTATTCATACCTGTGTCCACCAAAATGATGTTATCCTAATTTGACTACATGAACATAAAACAAATTTCCAGATAGAAACTAACAGATATCAATTCCCAAATACTTCATTAGCCACTGAGAAGAAACAAGTCAAAGAATTCATGTAATTTATCTCTATGTAGTTCATGGGCTTTGTGTACCAGTTGATAAGGGTGCTAGTATGTACGAGATTTATTCCTGACACTTGGTGTTAGATAATATGTAGAGGCTTCCTCCTTAGTGAATACTGATTCATCTTTTTAGCAGTCCTTGCATGCCTGTATCTATTTACCTTGGGCTGGATCTTGTGAGGTTAACTCTTACAATTTTTGATATCAACCAGTGTTGTCATTATAAAGATTTTGTTTAGGCACCACTCTGGAAATCAGGTTGGCAGTTCTTCAGAAAATTGTACATAGTACTGAGGACCCAGCTATACTACTTCTGTGCACATACACAGAAGATGCTCCAACATGTATTAAGGTCACATGCTCCACTATGTTCATAGAAGCCTTATTTGTAATAGCTAAAAGCTGGAAAGAACCCAGATGTCCCTCAACAGAGAAATGGATACAGAAATTGTGGTATATATATACAATGGAGTACTACTCAGCTATTAAAAACAAAGAGTTCATGAAGTTCTAGAGCAAATGGATGGAACTAGAAAGTATCATCCTGTGTGAGGTAATCCAATCACAATAGAACACAGATGTGCACTTGCTGATAAGTGGATATTAGCCCAAAAGGTTGGAATACCCAAGATACCATTCACAGACCACATGAAGCTCAAGAAGAATGAAAACCAAAGTGTGGATAATTTGGCCCTTATTAGAAGGGCATCTAAATACTCCTAGCTCACAGTCAACTAATGGACTAGGGTCCCTAATGGAGGAAATGGAGAAAGGACCCAGGGAGCTGAAGAGGTTTGCAGCCCCATAGGAGGAACAATAATATGTACCAACCAGTAACCCCAGAGCTCCCAGGGACTAAACTACCAACCAAACGTTACACGTGGAGGGACCCTTGGCTCCAGCTACATATGTAGCAGATGATGATATTTTAAGACAGCAATGAGAGGAGAGGCCATTGGCCCTTTGAGGGATTAATGCCCCAGTGTAGGAGAATGCCAGGTCAGGAATGTGTGGGGTTGGTAAGCACGTAGAGGGGTGATGGAATAGGGTGTTTTCAGATGGGTATGAGGAAAGGGGCTAACATTAGAAATGTAAATAAACCAATCGAATAAAAAAATCCTACCTTAAAAAATAAAACATTTTAGAAGGGCAAAACAAATTTTCAATAAATAGAAGTTTTAATAACAATGTATTGTTATCCATATTAGCCATCCTCACACTGCATCTGCAGCAGGCCATTCAATGTCTCAGCCACGTTTTGGATTACTATATATATTACAGAGATCTATTAATATTTTTCAGCCAAAATGACATTATCATAGCTTGATTGCATCAACAACAAAAGATTTCCAGAAAAAAATACCAGATATCAATGCCTAAAGAATTCATAAACAATTTAGAAGATGTGCTTCTTTAATTTTGCCCAATGAAGTTCTATGTACCAGTTCATAAATTTACTGGTATGTATCTGTTTTTTCCTGACCTCTATGGGTTAGATAATAAATATGGCTTCATCTCCATGAATTGTGATTTGCTTTCTTTACAGAAGTTCTTGCTTATCTGTATCATTCACCTACACGTGGGGATTTAGCCACTATACATTGTTTTTATTGTTAAGGAATTATTTAATATATTTACATTCCAAATTTTGACCCTATCCCAAGTTCCCCCTCCCAGAGTCTTCAAGCCACATCCCCTCCAGTTTTATTCTAAGAGATTATTCCCCACACACCCTACCCACAACCACCACCTCACCCTGGTCATCACCCTTCCTTGGGTTCAAGTAACTGCAGACCTTGGCACATCACTCCCACTGACCCCATACAAGGCAGTCCTCTGACATTTAAGCACTAAGGGAGATGGAACAGTTGATGTTCTCCTTGGTTGGTGGCTTAGTCACTGGAAGCTCCCAGGGATTTTTGATACTGTTGGCCTTCATATTGGGATGCAATCAATCCCCTGCAGCTTCTTCAATCCTTCCCCTAACTCTCCCATAGGAGGCCCTGATCTCAGTTCATTGGTAGTCTCTAAGTATCTGCATCTGCCTCAGTCAGCTGCTGGTAGAGTCTCTCAGAGGATAGCCATGCTAGGTTTCAATCTGAAAGTACAACAGAGAATCAGTAATAGTGTCAGGGTTGGATACGTGCGCATGGGTCTGATCCCAGATTCGGCTGGTTCCTGAATGGCCTTTCCCTCAGTCTTTGCTCCAGCTTTGTCCCTGCATTTCTTTAAGACAGGAACAAATCTGGGTCAATTTTTTGAATGCTGATTGGTGACCCATTTCCTCCTCTGAAGGCCCTGTCTAACTACAGGAAGTGGTCTCCTCAGGTTTCATTGCCCCACTGTTGGTCCTTGTTAGCTAAGATCACCCATATTGACACCTATGAGCCTTTCACCTCCCAGGTCTATAGGATTTTCTAGAGAAACACCTTGATCCCTGCAACCCCCAGCAACTGCACATTTCTATTCCTTCTTCTGACCCTCTGGGCTTCTCTCTTGTCTCTCCCTATACCTGATCCTGCCCCATTTTCCACTCCCCCTCTCCTATTAAACAAATAAAAATAAAACCTTGGGTCTAGCACTGGGGTTATTTGAGCATTTAAGTGGTCATGCTCCTGTTGCAGAGAACCTGATGAAGAGCCTCTAGAATATACTTAAGTAAACTCAAAGACATCTTAAACGATAGATCAGAGGATCATGATCCTCTGTCCATAAGACATTCCTGAAGTTATGCATGCATGAGCACACATGCACACACACATACTTACAAATAAAGTATTATTTACAATTAGCCATATATTCTTATCATGGAACAAATAAAAATGTATAATTTATGTAGTAACCATGTGTATTCCTGGAAAATGAGACAAATAACTAATAGTTTCTGCTTAGCACATTGCCTCATTAGAACAGATACATTGTAACTATTCACTACACACATGGTATTGGTGCACTCATGATGACAATGGAGTTGACTCTAAAATTCAACAGGTATGCCTTATGTCACAGTCAGAATTAAAGAAAATGTGGAGAGAAAACACAGTAATATGCTCATATTAACAAAACTTCCATTACTATATTACCTGTGTTCCTTTCTTGTATTATAGGTGCAGGACACAACATAATTTATCAAAATTCATCGAAGAAAGTCATTGCCTATACATTCTTTTAGTTATTATGTTGTACATCCTTCATGGCAATCAAACTAACAGGAAAATGCAAGCACGTCTACCCTACAGAACAATGTATTTATTCTGCCTTAAAATTGTTTTATTGATTGAAAATAGTCCCTGCTTATGATACATTTGTTGAGTAACTCCATGAAAGAAACATAGAGACCCCCTCAGCATATGATATGTTCTTTGGAGAAATGGGGGGAATTTCTCTAATACCCTCATGTCAAAAAAAAAGGGAATGAGTGGTTAAGAGTGGAATGAAATATATATATATATATATTCAGTGTTCTAGAATGGAAAAAGATCAAATTATTAACCTGATTTCTACCTTGAAATTAAGTTATGCATCTGAAGTAATAACTTCACCTTGGTAGTAGGTTACACAAGAATGTGACACAAATGTGACACAAAGGGTATACAGGAGTAAACTGGCCAAGTATTGGTATGTAGACATGCATGTATGAAAGATAGAATTGTCTCAGAACCCTAGGAACCATAGGAGAGTAAAAAGTGAACTTAAGTCCAATACTATTAAGTTTTGTGGAGCATGGTGCACCTTTAATTAAGTTCATCAGTTCTTGGTATGGGTCTGTAATGTGTATTTATATTTTTCCAACGATGATTTCTTTGATGTGATATGTGGGCATTATCTTGAAGGGCTCTTGAATAAATTCTTTCTTGGCAAACATTTTAGGCCATAAACACAGAGGCAGAAAGCAACACTGGGGTGTTTCAGTCTTGGAGTTATTATTGTTATTCCTAGTGGAAATGAAAGTATGTCCTTGATGCTGTAACCTGTTTGTCACTGAGTGAGGTGACTCATATGGATAGCCTGAAGGATAAAGTGCCATAGAACGCTCACAGGGTGAATGGAAGGATCCTCGCACAGATCTCTGGCTGATTAAAGTGAAATATTCTGTCATCATGTCAACAACAACAGTGCAAGCACACTCACACACACACAGGCACGCACATGCAAACACATATGAGCACTGAATATATATATGTAACACCCCATAGGTTGTACCATCCCACGACTTAGATCTTGGCAGAAACATTTCTTAATATGCCCTTCTCTTGGCTTTTTATCTTCTGGTTTTTACAGATGCGAACACCCATCTGGATCATTGCAGCCCTTTCCAGCCTAACAGAATCAGAATACATACTACACTATGATGGTTCTGTGGTCATTGGTGCATTTTTTCCTCTCTTAAGTGACTCTGCTTCAAGTTTAAAAATAGATTGGAAAACATTACCTTTGGGCAGATCTAATGATTTATGGTAAGTGATTTGTATCAACTCATTTTTAAATATTCATTTGTCCTACTTTAAGTGTGGATTTGAACCTTATTCCAAAAATTTCATCTCATGAGGTTTCCTTCATATATTCCCTTCCAAGATCCTCTGTTTAATTTTCTTTTCTTGGTGACTCCTTATGTCCTCTCAAGTGAGAAGAGAAATATGTCATTACAGAGTTTTGTGTTTCATATTTGGTCATTGCAGTTTTATCACCTTTCACCATGCTGTCTGTAATTCCTCAGACTGTGAAGACATATCATGCCAGTCATGTCCTACAAGGGATATTGGCAGTAGCCTGACACAACAATTCAGAGAATTGGGGAGTTTCATTTGTGATTGTATTAGAGCAGGTAATACCATTGAAATCTGTGACATTGTAATACCTCCTCAGGTTCTAGAGTGATCAGTGTTGCTTGTGTCAGCTGACACAGATTTGAATGCAGTGATGGCAGAATTAGAAATTTGTCTCTTTAGTTTTATTTTCTATCCTTAACATTTTGCAGAGTATTGAAAGCTAATATTTTTTAATTCATATGATTTCAGATTTTTATCCATTACAACCTATTTAATTTATAAATTTCCACTATGCAATACTTGATTTCATGAATTTATTCATACAGTAATATTCTGAGATTATGTCACTAAAGGCCCTTTCCTAGACAGTCTAAAATCTGCAGGAACAGCAGATCTAGACAAAGTTTGCTTCAACTTCCTTGGTAATCTCAGACATAAATAGCAATGTACAATAATTTTTCAAGGAAATAAAGTGTATATTGTAGCATGCTGAAATTTCTATCAGGGTATATATAAACTAAAGAACTGAAATAGAGAAACAAAGTACACACTCAACTCTGAATTCACCCTGGGGAAGGAAAACTGTGCAATGAATGTCCTGCTTCTGGTTGGTTGCTGGAAAATTGCTGAATGTCTAAGTGGATTTAGTCTAAGTAGAAACATTGCTAACACTTTGCTAGCAAATTGGTATGGTGATAAATTGTTAGGTCAAGGCAGTGTAGAAGGGAAATGATTCAGAAATAAAACATCATTAGGTGAAGAAGACATCTTTTCATATTTTGAAATAAATTTTAATATTAAAGATGATCAGAGTAATGCAAAAGTTCACAACTAGCTGAAATATTTCATGTGGCTCTCTAAATTCCCCAGGTATATATCTTTTTTAACTTTGTAAGAACCATTGATGCACTTGATAAATCTTTTACACTGTTGTGCAGTTACACCACGTCAGGAAACACTTTGCACTATGCCCCATTTCTGTCCAAGAGAGTGTAGTGGGAGCAATCTCACTGCAAAAGCACATTTGCAGTTGACCAGCTCATCAAATACTAACAAGTGGAAAATGACTTGTCAGATGATTTAACAAGATATGAAATAAGACAACAGAATTTAGGAAGTATTAAATATATTTATATTCGCCTTATTTAATTTAATTTTAAAATATCTACTTTTCTACAAGAAAGGGTATCTGAATATAAAGTATTCATATAAAGTAAATATAGAGTAAGATCTATTAAATTTCATTCATGCTTCTGATTAAATCTTTTATAATAGAGTGATGCGGTGCACAGTCATTTGAAAAAGGATCTTTCTGATATTCTTCCTTTTCCTTTTCTATGTGCACAAGTGCAAGCGTCAGGGTCACAATGAACACAATGATCATGTGCTTTAGAGTGGCTAGAATTATGAACCTTAACACTGGAGTTTTAATTTACGCGTGTGTAATTGAACTCATTTTCTGATTTTTTATTATTAATCCATTTTGCAATAGTTTAGTGGAAGGTATTTTTTTAATGAAAAAATATTTTGGAATCATAAAAGCAGGCAAGCATGAAAACCCCAAGCTGAAGTGTTTCCCAATAAAATGAAGTCTGCATGTTTGATCCATTTTATATACTGGTGTTTATAAAACTATAACTTTTTTCAGCAAATTATTGCTAGTGATGCCTTCAGTTACAAGGATATTTGGTGGATATCAAACCACCCAGAACATCCTAATCATTTAACCGTAGAATTTTTGGTGTAAGGTGATTTAAATTAACAAAATAACATGACAATAGTACTATGGAAGTGAAAGTATATGGTAATAAAAGAATAAGATCTTTTTTTTTTATTTTATTTATGTATTTATTTTGGATTTTTGGAGACAGGGCTTCTCTGTATAGCCCTGGCTGTCCTGGAACTCACTCAGTAGACCAGGCTGGTGTCGAACTCAGAAATCTGCCTGCGTCTGCCTCCCAGAGTGCTGGGATTACATGTGTGTGCAACCACTGCCTGGCAAAGAACAAGTTCTTTATCCACACATGACACTAATATTTGTTACATTGTGAATATTCTTGCATTGTCCCTTAAGCCCTATTTCTAACTCACTGTCTCAAAATCTGTACCTCAGAGCTAATCCACTTGTCAGTGAGAACATGCCATGTTCATCTTCCTGGGTCTGGGTAAGCTTGCTCTGGATAAATTTTTCTAGTTCCAAATTCCATGATGCCCTATTAAAAAGTTGAGTACTATGGCAGTATGTAAACTTAACACATTTTTGTCTATTCTTTGACTGAGGGATATCTAGATTGCTTCTGGTTTCTGGCTGTAATTCAGTAAGTTGCAAAGAACATGGTTGAGCAAATGTCCTTGGGCACAACAGTAGAATATTTTGATGTAAGCTCAGCAGTGGTATGGCAGGCTATTGAGTTGCTGATGGACAAGGTCTCTGTAAAAGTTTGCCATGAATGGAGGAGCAAGCACACCCTTTCCTTGAGGTCCTCACCAGTGTCAACTGTCACTTTTGTTTCTGATCTTAGCCAAGCAGACATGTGTAAGATGAAATCACGGAATCATTTTGATTTACATTTTTCTGTTGAATTTTGAACATTTATTTAAATGTTTCCCAGACACTTAAGATTTTTCTGTTGAAAATTCTGTTCAGATATGTATTGCATTTTAATTGAAATATTTGATTTGAAATATTTGTTTTCTAGTCTCTTAAGTACTCTAAATATTTTGGATAATAGCTATCTGCAAGAAGTGGAATTGGTGAAAATCTTTCTGCATTCTGAAGACTGCTGTTTTGAACAACTGGTCTTTCCTTGGCCTTACCAAACCATTTTTATTATCATTTTATTAGCTGCGATAATGTACAGTAACTGCATGATTGGTGTTCTGTTCAGAAAGTCTTTCCTCTTCAATGCATTCAATGGTTTGCCCTAATTTCTCTAGGATTATATTCAGTATTTCTGGTCTAATGTTAATATCTTTGATCTATTTGGAATTTAGGTTTGTGCAAAAAGCTAGATGTGCATCTATTTGCATTCTATAATCATTGGCATCTAGTGAGACCACAACAATTCATGGAAAATACTTTCTTATTTACAATGGTACAATTTTTGGATTTTTATCTGAGATCAAGTGTCCATAGGTGTATGGATTCCAATTAGGGTTTTTCGTTTAATTCTATTAATAAACCTGTTTGTTTTAAGCTAAAACAATGATGGTTTTATTACTTTTGCTCTGTAGCACAGTTTGAAATCAGGGAAAGTAATACCTTGGGATTTTCTTTATTGTACATAATTGTTTCATCTATAGTGGCATTTTATTTCTACGTATGAAGTTACATATTCTTTTAAGTTTTGAAAAGTATTCTGTTGTAATTTTGATAATGATTAAGTTGAAACAGGAGATTTCTTTTGATTAGAAGGCCATTTTCATTATGTTGATCCTACTATTACATCAGCTCTTGAGATCTTTCTTTCTTCTGACATCTTCAATTTATTTTCAGTGACTGAACCTTTTTATTATACATGGTTTTTTTTAGGTTTACGATACATATATGCACATTTTCTTTTTTTTTTAATTCCAATTTTTTTATTCGATATATTTTATTTACATTTCAAATGATTTCCCCTTTTCTAGCCACCCCACTCCCCGAAAGTCCCGTAAGCCCCCTTCTCTTCCCCTGTCCTCCCACCCGCCCCTTCCCACTTCCCCATTCGGGTTTTGCCAAACACTGTTTCACTGAGTCTTTCCAGAACCAGGGGCCACTCTCCTTTCTTCTTGTACCTCATTTGATGTGTGGATTATGTTTTGGGTATTCCAGTTTTCTAGGTTAATAACCACTTATTAGTGAGTGCATACCATGATTTACCTTTTGAGTCTGGGTTACCTCACTTAGTATGATGTTCTCTAGCTCCATCCATTTGCCTAAGAATTTCATGAATTCATTGTTTCTAATGGCTGAATAGTACTCCATTGTGTAGATATACCACATGATTTGCATCCACTCTTCTTTTTTTTTTTTAATTTTTTTTCCACTTTGTATTTTTATTTTCATTTTTTTTATTCGATATAATTTGTTTACATTTCAAATGATTTCCCCTTTTCTAGCCTCCCCCCACTCCCCGAAAGTCCCGTAAGCCCCCTTCTCTTCCCCTGTCCTCCCTCCCACCCCTTCCCAGTTCCCCGTTCTGGTTTTGCCAAATACTGTTTCACTGAGTCTTTCCAGAACCAGGGACCACTCCTGCTTTCTTCTTGTATCTCATTTGATGTGTGGATTATGTTTTGGGTATTCCAGTTTTCTAGGTTAATAACCACTTATTAGTGAGTGCATACCATGATTCACCTTTTGAGTCTGGGTTACCTCACTTAGTATGATGTTCTCTAGCTCCATCCATTTGCCTAAGAATTTCATGAATTCATTGTTTCTAATGGCTGAATAGTACTCCATTGTGTAGATATACCACATTTTTTGCATCCACTCTTCTGTTGAGGGATACCTGGGTTCTTTCCAGCATCTGGCAATTATAAATAGGGCTGCTATGAACATAGTAGAACATGTATCCTTATTACATGGTGGGGAGTCCTCTGGGTATATGCCCAGGAGTGGTATAGCAGGATCTTCTGGAAGTGAGGTGCCCAGTTTTCGGAGGAACCGCCAGACTGATTTCCAGAGTGGTTGTACCAATTTGCAACCGCACCAGCAGTGGAGGAGTGTTCCTCTGTCTACACACCCTCTCCAACACCTGCTGTCTCCTGAATTTTTAATCTTAGCCATTCTGACTGGTGTAAGATGAAATCTTAGCGTTGTTTTGATTTGCATTTCCCTAATGACTAATGAAGTTGAGCATTTTTTAAGATGCTTCTCTGCCATCCGAAGTTCTTCAGGTGAGAATTCTTTGTTTAACTCTGTACCCCATTTTTTAATAGGGTTGTTCGGTTTTCTAGAGTCTAACTTCTTGAGTTCTTTATATATATTGGATATTAGCCCTCTATCTGATATAGGATTGGTGAAGATCTTTTCCCAATTTGTTGGTTGCCGATTTGTCCTCTTGATGGTGTCCTTTGCCTTACAGAAACTTTGTAATTTTATGAGGTCCCATTTGTCAATTCTTGCTCTTAGAGCATACGCTATTGGTGTTCTGTTCAGAAACTTTCTCCCTGTACCGATGTCCTCAAGGGTCTTCCCCAGTTTCTTTTCTATCAGCTTCAGAGTGTCTGGCTTTATGTGGAGGTACTTGATCCATTTGGATTTGAGCTTAGTACAAGGAGACAAGGATGGATCAATTCGCATTTTTCTGCATGCTGACCTCTAGTTGAACCAGCACCATTTGTTGAAAAGGCTATCTTTTGTCCATTGGATGTTCTCAGCCTCTTTGTCGAGGATCAAGTGGCCATAGGTGTGTGGGTTCATTTCTGGATCTTCAATCCTGTTCCATTGATCCTCCTGCCTGTCACTGTACCAATACCATGCAGTTTTTAACACTATTGCTCTGTAGTATTGCTTGAGGTCAGGGATACTGATTCCCCCAGATTTTCTTTTGTTGCTGAGATTAGTTTTAGCTATCCTGGGTTTTTTGTTGTTCCAGATGAATTTGATAATTGCTCTTTCTAACTCTGTGAAGAATTGAGTTGGGATTTTGATGGGTATTGCATTGAATCTGTATATTGCTTTTGGCAAAATGGCCATTTTAACTATATTGATTCTACCGATCCATGAGCATGGGAGGTTTTCCCATTTTTTGAGGTCTTCTTCCATTTCCTTCTTCAGAGTCTTGAAGTTCTTGTCATACAGATCTTTCACATGTTTGGTAAGAGTCACCCCAAGATACTTTATACTGTTTGTGGCTATTGTGAAGGGGGTCATTTCCCTAATTTCTTTCTCAGCCTGCTTATCCTTTGAGTATAGGAAGGCCACTGATTTGCTTGAGTTGATTTTATAACCCGCCACTTTGCTGAAGTTGTTTATCAGCTGTAGGATCTCTCTAGTGGAGTTTTTTGGGTCACTTAGGTAAACTATCATGTCGTCTGCAAATAATGATAGTTTGACTTCTTCCTTTCCAATTTGTATCCCTTTGACCTCCTTATGTTGTCGAATTGCCCAAGCTAGTACCTCAAGTACAATATTGAAAAGATAAGGAGAAAGGGGGCAGCCTTGTCTGGTCCCTGATTTCAGTGGGATTGCTTCAAGTTTCTCTCCATTTAGTTTGATGCTGGCTACCGGTTTGCTGTATATTGCTTTTACTATGTTTAGGTATGGGCCTTGAATTCCTGTTCTCTCCAAGACTTTAAGCATGAAAGGATGCTGAATTTTGTCAAATGCTTTTTCAGCATCCAATGAAATGACCATGTGGTTTTGTTCTTTGAGTTTGTTTATGTAGTGGATTGTATTGATGGATTTCCGACTATACATGTTTTTAACTTGCTTGGTGTTTGGCACCACAATATTTTTATATAAATTGTGGCTATTGTAAAGGGTGGTTCACTAGCAATTTCTTCCTTGGTCTCCTTATTGATTCCATGTAGGATGGTTATTGATAATTTTTAGTTAGTTTAGTATATGTGACTTTGGACTCACTTATTTATATTATCATATCATCTGTGAATAGTGATATTTTGATAGCTTCCTTTTCAACTTGAATTCCCATAAACTCCTTTTCTGTTTTATTGTTCAATCTACAACGTCAAGTACTATATTAAATAGTTCTGGAGATAGTGGTCAGCTTTGTCTTGTTCCTGATGTTTGAAGAATTGCTTTCTTGGATTTAGGCTTGGTGTAAACTGGCTTTCTTAAGTGTATGTCCCTTATACCACATATCAGTAGAAAACTATTTATCTTTTTTCTTTATTCGGTATATTTTTTATTTACATTTCAAATGATTTCCCCTTTCCTAGCCGCCCCACTTCCAAAAAGTCCCGTAAGCCCCCTTCTCTCCCTCTGTCCTCCCACCCACCCCTTCCCACTTCCCAGTTCTGGTTTTGCTGAATACTGCTTCATTGAGTCTTTCCAGAACAAGGGGCCATTCTTCCTTGCTTCTTGTACCTCATTTGATGTGTAGATTATGTTTTGGGTAATCCAGGTTTCTAGGTTAATATCCACTTATTAGTGAGTGCATACCATGATTCATCTTTTGAGTCTGGGTTGCCTCACTTAGTATGATGTTCTCTAGCTCCATCCATTTGCCTAAGAATTTCATGAATTCATTGTTTCTAATGGCTGAATGGTACTCCATTGTGTAGATATACCACATTTTTTGCATCCACTCTTCTGTTGAGGGATACCTGGGTTCCTTCCAGCACCTGGCAATTATAAATAGGGCTGCTATGAACATAGTAGAGCATGTATCCTTATTACATGGTAGGGAATTCTCTGGGTATATGCCCAGGAGTGGTATAGCAGGATCTTCTGGAAGTGAGGTGCCCAGTTTTCGGAGGAACTGCCAGACTGATTTCCAGAGTGGTTGTACCAATTTGCAACCCCACCAGCAGTGGAGGAGTGTTCCTCTTTCTCCACACCCTCTCCAACACCTGCTATCTCCGGAATTTTTAATCTTAGCCATTCTGACTGGTGTAAGGTGAAATCTCAGGGTTGTTTTGATTTGCATTTCCCTAATGACCAATGAAGTTGAGCATTTTTTAAGATGTTTCTCCGCCATCCGATGTTCTTCAGGTGAGAATTCTTTGTTTAAGTCTGTACCCCATTTTTTAATAGGGTTGTTTGGTTTTCTGGAGTCTAACTTCTTGAGTTCTTTATATATATTGGATATTAGCCTTCTATCTGATGTAGGATTGGTGAAGATCTTCTCCCAATTTGTTGGTTGCCGATTTGTCCTCTTGATGGTGTCCTTTGCCTTACAGAAACTTTGTAATTTTATGAGGTCCCATTTGTCAATTCTTCATCTTAGAGCATACTCTATTGGTGTTCTGTTAAGAAACTTTATCCCTGTACCGATGTCCTCGTCTTCCCCAGTTTCTTTTCTATTAACTTCAGAGTGTCTGGCTTTATGTGGAGGTCCTTGATCCATTTGGATTTGAGCTTAGTACAAGGAGACAAGGATGGATCAATTTGCATTCTTCTGCATGCTGACCTCCTGTTGAACCAGCACCATTTGTTGAAATGGCTATCTTTTGTCCATTGGATGTTCTCAGCCTCTTTGTCGAGGATCAAGTGGCCATAGATGTGTGGGTTCATTTCTGGATCTTCAATCCTGTTCCATTGATCCTCCTGCCTGTCACTGTACCAATACCATGCAGTTTTTAACACTATTTCTCTGTAGTATTGCTTGAGGTAAGGGATACTGATTCCCCCAGAATTTCTTTTGTTGCTGAGAATAGTTTTAGCCATCCTGGGTTTTTTGTTATTCCAGATGAATTTGATAATTGCTCTTTCTAACTCTGTGAAGAACTGAGTTGGGATTTTGATGGGTATTGCATTGAATCTGTATATTGCTTTTGGCAAAATGGCCATTTTAACTATATTAATTCTACTGATCCATGAGCATGGGAGGTTTTCCCATTTTTTGAGGTCTCCTTCCATTTCCTTCTTCAGAGTCTTGAAGTTCTTGTCATACAGATCTTTCACATGTTTGGTAAGAGTCACCCCAAGATACTTTATACTATTAGTGGCTATTGTGAAGGGGGTCATTTCCCTAATTTCTTTCTCAGCCTGCTTATCCTTTGAGTATAGGAAGGCTACTGATTTGCTTGAGTTGATTTTATAACCTGCCACTTTGCTGAAGTTGCTTATCAGCTGTAGGAGTTCTCTAGTGGAGTTTTTTAGGTCACTTAGGTAGACTATCATGTCATCTGCAAATAATGATAGTTTGACTTCTTCCTTTGACTTCTTCCTTTCCAATTTGTTTACATTTTGTTTTTTATATTGTCCAAGATTTTTCTGGATGTTTTGGGTCTGGAATGTTTTTAAATTTAACATTTTATTTGAAAGATGTATCTATTTTATCTATGCTGTCTTCTTTTTTCTTATACAAATACATTATTTATCATTTTTGTTTATATTTAAAATGAGAATTCCCTTCCCAGTTCCACTTCCACAAAGCCCCCCGTCACATTAGCCCTCACCCCCTAATCTTTACCTCTAAGAGGGTGCTCCTCCACCCACTCACCTCCTTCAGCCTCACCAGTCTAGCATCCCTTTACACAGAGAATCATGCCTCCTTCCCCTTCCTTGATGTCAGAGAAGGCCATCCTCTTCTCCATATGTGTCTGGAATCATGTCTTGGTTCATGTACAATCTTTGGTTGCTTGTTTAGTCCCTGGGAGGCCTGGATGGTCCAGTTACTTGATGTTGCTCTTCATATGGGGTTGCAATCCCCTTCAGCTCCTTCAGTTCTTCCCCTTCTCTTCTTTTGGGGTCCCTGTGTTCAGTCCAGTAGTTGCCTGTTAGTTTCTCCATTAGTAATAATCAGTTTCTGGCATAACCTCTCAGAGAACAGACATACCAGGCTCCTTCCAGCAAGCCCTTGACATGGACAATATTGTGGGGGTTTGGTTCTACAGGTAGGATGAATTCCTAGTTGGGGTGGCCTCTAGATGGCTTTTCCTTCAGTCTCTCTTCCATTTTTGTCTCTCTCTTTCCTTTGGACAGGAATATTTCTGGATTTAAAGTTTCGAATTACATGGGTGGCATCATGATTCAACTGGGGGTCATGACGATCTACTGGAGGTTGTCTGTACAGGTTTTGTATCTCTTTCTTGGATATTACTACTAAAGCCATCCCCATTGCATCCTGGGAGCCTCTCACTTTCCTGGATTCTGGGACTGTCTTCTGGCTGCCCTCATTTCCCCATCTCCACTGCTACTTGTTTCTGTTTTATTTTCTGTCTTCTCTCCTGTCTCTTCCATTATCTGTTCATGCCCCTCCTTTTTGCCCTCCTGCTCCTCTATCCCTCTCCGGTTGCTCCTGTTCTCTAACTCTGTTGGTGTGCTTTATAGTTCTTTAATTATGTTTAGGTATGGAATTGAATTCCGGATCTCTCCTATACTTTTAGCATGAGGGGGTGTTTTATTTTTCAAAAGTTTTTCAGGATCCAATGAGAAGATCATGTGGGTTTTTGTTTGTTTGACATTGTTTATATAATGGATTAAGTTGATGGATTTCCATATATTGAACCATCTCTGAAACCCTGAGATGAAGCACAATTGAACATGGTGAATAATCATTTTGATGTGTTCTTGGATTCATTTTGCTAGAATTCTATTGAATATTTTTACAGCAATATTCATAAGGGAAATTGTTAACTGTTCTGAAGTTCTCTTTCTTTGTTGGGTCTTTGTGTGGTTTAGCGTAAATGAGGCTTTACAAAGCATAAATGAGGCTTTGTAAAATGTATTGGGTAGTGTTCCTTCTGTTTTTATTTTGTGAAAGAGTTTGGGATTATTGGTATTAGGACGTCTTTAATTCTGATAGAAATCTACCCTCAAATCTTCTAGCCCTGTGCATTTTTTTGGTTGGCAAAGTTTTAATGGCTGCATCTCTTTCTTTCTTTCTTTTTTTATTGAGTATCTTCTTCATTTACATTGCCAGTGGTAAAACCTTTCCCAATATACCCCCTCCCAAAAGCGACCCCCCAAAGATTCCCTACCCCTCCTCCCACCCTCTGTCTCCATGTATATGCCCCTCTACCCGACACAGTCCCACCTCCCCCCCCACATTCCCCCTGTTCGTTTCCCTTTGTTGGGGCCTCTATTGAGCCTTTACATGACCAAAGACCACTCCTCTCACTGATGCCTAACAAGACCGTCCTCTGACACATTTTTGACTGGAAGCATGTGTACCCCTTTGTTGATAGTTCAGTCCCTGGGAGTCTTGGGGTGTCTGGGTGTCCGAAGTCATTGTTCTTCCCATGGGGCTATATGCCCCTTCAGTCCTCCGGACCTCCCTCCATATCCTCCGTTGGGGACCCCAAGCCCAGTCCAATAGTTGGTTGCTCGCTTCTGCCTCTGTATTTGTAAGGCTCTGGCAGGGCCCCTCTGGAGACAGCCATGGCATGCTCCTTTTGGTACACGCTTCTTGTCATAGTATCAGTGTTTGGTGACTGTTTATAGGATGAATCTCCATGTAGGGCAGTCACTGGGTGGCCTTTACTTCAGACTCTGCTCCACACATTGCCTCCCTTATTGCTCCTGTGAGTATTATGGATACAGAAACTGTGGTATATATACCCAATAGAATACTATTCAGCTATTAAAAACAATGAATTCATGAAATTCTTAGGCAAATGGATGAAAATGGAAAGTGTCATCCTGAGTGAGGTAACCAATCACAAATGAATGCACATGGTATGCACTCACTAATAAGCAGATGCTAGTCCAAAAGCTCAAAATAAACAATTTCCATTCACCCAGAACAGGAAGCTCACGAAGAAGGAGGACTTAAGTGAGGGTGCTATGGTTCCTCTGAGAAAGGGACTTCCAGTTTTGTTGAGTATAGGCTATGGTATTAGGACCTGATAATTTCTTTAAATTCCTCCATCTCTGTTGCTATGTCTCCCTTTTCATTTATGACATTGTTAATTTGGATACTGTCTCTGTGTGTCTAATTAGTTTGGCTAAGTATTTCCACTATCTTGTTGATAAAGAAACAGCAACTGCATTTGCTGATTCTTTATATAGTTCTTTTTGTTTCTACTTGGTTGATTTCATCCTCGAGTTTGATTATTTCCAGCTGTCTACTCCTCTTTGGTGTATTTGCTTATTTCTGTAAGAGAGCTTTCAGGTGTGCTGTTAAACTGCTAGTGTATGCTCCCTCCAGTTACTTTTTGGAGGCACTCAGAGCTATGAGCTTTCCTCTTAGCACAGCTTTCACTGTGCCCCATAAGTTTGGGTATGATGTGTCTTTCATTTTCATTGAATTCTAGAAGTCTTTCATTTCCTTTTTTCTTTCTTCCCTGACCAAGTTACCATTGAGGAGATAGATGTTCAACTTCCATGTGTACATGGTTTTCCTGTTTTTGTAGTTATCGAAGATCAGCCTCATTCTGTGGTGGTCTGATAGAATACATGGGATTAACTCCAAATTCTTGGATCTGTTAATGTTGATTTTGTGTCCAAATTATATGGTAGATTTTTGAGAAGGTACCATGGTGAGAAGAAGGTTTATTATTTTGCTTTAGAGTTAAATCATCTGTAGTTATAAGTTAAATCCATTTGTTTCATAACTTCTGTTAGTTTCACTGTGTCTCTCTCTTTAGTTTCTGTATCCATGATCTGACCATTGGTTAGTTTGAAGTATTAAAGTACCCCACTATTATTGTGAGGTTCACTGTGTGTGTTGAGCTTTAATAAAATTTCTATTATGATTGTGGGTACCCTTGCATTTGTAGCACAGATGTTCAGAATTGAGAGCTCTCCTTGACAGATTTTTCATCTGATGAGTATGAAGTGTCCTTATCTTTTTTGAAAACTTTTGGTTGTAAGTAGATTTTATTCAATATTGGAATCGCTACTCCAGCTTCTTTCCTGAGACCATTTGCTTTGAAAATTGTTTTCCAGCCCTTTACCCTAAGGTATTTTCTGTTTTTGTCTGTGAGGTACGCTTCCTGTATGCAGCAAAATGCTGTATCCTGTTCACATATCCAGTCTGTTAGTCTATATCTTTTTATTGGGGAATTGAGTCTATTGATATTAAGAGATGTTAGGAAATAGTGATTGTTGTTTCCTGTTATTTTTGTTGTTAGAGATGAAATTATGTTCTTTTCTTTTGGGTATCTTCTTTGGGGTTCCTTGAAAGACGATTACATTCTTCTGTTTCTAGGGTGTAGTTTCCCTCTTCCTGTTGGAATTTTCCATCTGTTACCCTTTGTAGGGCTGAATTTGTAGAAAGTTAGTAGCCTGGGCTGGCATTCGTCTTCTCTTAGGGTTTGTATGATATCTGCTGAGGATCTTCTAGCTCTCATAGTTTCTGTTGAGAAGTCTGGTGTAATCCTGATAGGTCTGCCTTTATGTGTTACCTGACCTTTTAAACTTACTGCTTTTAATATTCTTTGTTTTGTGCATTTTGTGTTTTGATTATTATGTAATGGGAGGAACATATGTTCTGGTTCAGTCTGTTTGGAGTTCTGTAGGCTTCTTATATATTCATGGGCATCTCTTTCTTTAGGTTATGGAAGTTTTCTTCTATAATTTTATTGAAGGTATTTACTTGCCCTCTCTGTCGGGAATCTTTGTTCTATTCTATACCTATTATCCTTAGGTTTAGTCTTCTCATTGTGTCTTGGATTCCCAGGATGTTTTAAGTTAGGAATTTTTTTTCATTTTGTGGTTGCTTTGATTGTTGTGTCAATATTTTCTAAGGTGTCTTCTGTGCCTTATAGGTTATAGGTATAATAGTTATGAGTTCCCAATATGAATTTTGTGATACTTCTATGCAGTACGGATATACGAAACTACCAACTTGTTTTGGCCATGTTATTTGCCATCAATGAAATCAACTTGAACCCTCATGTTTTACCAAACACGTCTCTGGGACTTGAGATATATAATCTCCCAGATACTGAAAGGAACATTCTGAAGAGTGTATTCTATTGGCTCACAGGTTTAAGCATATTTATCCCTAATTACAATTGCAGAAAAAAGTGGAAATAAGCTGCTACACTTACTGGAATATCATGGAAATCATCTGAAATCATTGGGACATTGTTGGGTCGTTACAAATTTCCTCAGGTGAGTGCACATGATGTGAGTGGTGAGAAGCCAGCTTTCTTTTCTCAGAATTAGCTGCTTGCAAAATTAAAAGGAGAGATTTTGATTAATTGGCATTAAAGAGCAAATACAAGACAAATACGGACACAGTCTGTTCTTCGTTTCCTTTGATGTAGAGTAAGAAGGATGAACAGTACACAAGGCAATTTAAAACTTTGATACTTTTAATAATTTTTCTGGAAACCCTCAGGAGGTGAGATGTGACATTAAGAACTATTGAGCAGAGTATCAACTTTATAACTGAAATCGGGTTTTTAAGACTAAGACTATTTAAATGACATTTATTGTTCTCCTTTTTAAAATACTGATTTCCTTTCAGCTTACTGTTGGGCCTTTTGATCATGCAATGGTTGACACAAATCAGTGTACATCTCTGTACCAGGTAGCCCCCAAAGACACAGCTCTGTTCTGTGGTATTGCCTCTTTGATGCTTCATTTCAGCTGGACCTGGGTGGGACTGCTCATCACAGATGACCACAAAGGTTCTCATTTTGCATCAGATTTTAGAATGGAGATGGAAAAGAACAAAGCCTGCATAGCTTTTGTAGAAACAGTATCGTTTCTGGGAGAATCAACATTTCGTTCGCTAAGATATGATCAGATGTGTACTCTAGAGTCATCAGCAGATGTGATTGTAATTTATGGACCCACTGATTTCCTATTAATTGTAATAATAAATATCTATAGAAAGTACACGATGAATAAAATCTGGGTTATGAATAAAAACTGGATTAACCCAAGTATTCATCCATATACAGTGTTACATTTATCCCATGGGGCTCTCACTTTTTCACCCCATCATGGGGAGATTGTTGGTTTTACAAAATTTATGCAGGAAGCCAATCCTGTTAAGTACCCAGAAGATACTTTTCTTCTTATCTTGTGGATGACTTTTTTCGATTGCTCAAGATTGCCTTCTGTACCTAAAATCATCGAAAAATGTCTGTCCAATGCATCTTTGGGATTGTTGCCAAGGAGTCTTTTTGAAATGGTCATGACTGAAGAGAGTTACAATGTGTACAATGCTGTGTATGCAGTGGCCCACAGTCTCCATGAGAAGAATCTCGATCAAATACAAGTTCAACCACAGGCAAATATTGATAGGACTCTGTTATCTCCCTGGCAGGTAATGTGCCTTTCTTTGAATTGTAAATTCACCAACATGTCACAGATGCCTGAAAAGCTCTCAAACTGGTAATGCTATATTATTTTTCCATTCAATAACCTATAAGACATAGTGCATATTTCAGTGCTTAGATATCAATATAGTTCAATGTCTATGTATATGATGGGTGGCCTGTAGAAGATTCTGTTCAACAGACTAATTCTTCTTTTTGTAGAAATAGCAGAGATAGCTGGGCATGGTGGCACACGCCTGTAATCCCAGCACTTGGGAGGCAGAAGTAGGCAGATTCCTAAGTTCGAGGCCAGCTTGGTCTACAGAGTGAGTTCCAGGACAGCTAGGACTACACAGAGAAACCCTGTCTTGAAAAAGAACCATAACCCCCAAGCAAACAAAAAGGGAAATAGCAGATATATCTGTCTTGATAATTTCTCAGTAGAAAAACCAAGACTTTCATTAATGTGCCGATCCCTGAAGCATCTTCATGTCGTAGAGTTGGGAATACCCAGGGGATGCTCCACCATCTCAGAGAAGTTGATGGAGGTTGGGTGGTGAGATGGATTAGTCTAAAAAGAGGAACTGCCATCAGGATGGAACTGAATAATTACATTGAAAAGCATACAAAAACTATAAAAAAGGAAATGTAGATCCAAATTCTAGAGTAGATTTAGAAAGTAGAATGGGAATTGCCAAGAAAAGGTGATTAGAGGGTAAAGGCAATGAAAATGTTGTTTAGAGGACACCCCACTTTAGATAAATAAGAATAATTTGTTGTTTCACAGCATGACATACAGTTAGTTGTGATGGGTAGTCATAGTTGTCAATGTGACTGCATCTGCAATCCAAATCCAAGTGCCAAGCTGGTGGTTATAATGGAGTTACCATGTTAAGCTGTCTTGAGAGGTATGTGTCAGGCAACTTTGGGGCATTAGGTCATTGGATCTAGGGAAATTTTGTGTGACTTTTTATTCATAGGAACAATAAGCACTCTTTAAGTCAGTGAAGCATACAGGACAACTGTGTACCTCTGGGTTTCATAGAAGTCAACATACATGTAAGTCATGGCTACCAATTCATGTTAGGCTATGCTTTCTAGTTTGAAAACTGCCATTGTATTCTATGTTGTTAAGTTTATAAAACATTTGATTGTTTGAAATGCATGTTCTCATTCTTGCAAATAAACCAGAACAAAAAGAAAAAAGAAGAAAGAAAAAAAAATCCAGGTTTTCAAGTTCATTTTACACAAAATATATACAAAATTCCTGTATGCCATTAGAATAAGTATGTGCTCTAAATCAGCCAACTCCTGATTATCCACCAAACTCAAATAACGTCGTCTTAAACATTGAGGCTGTAAAAATGTCAGGAAATATAAGGATATACCTAGTTTTTCAAAGAAGTTGAGATCCATTCACTCCATAGTCCTTGAACATTTGGTAGTACTTGGAATAGTAATAAGATAGTTTCTTTAAACCATGGCAAAGTAATAGGGTCTTTTGTAGCATTTTAGAGATTCTTGGAATTATATTTTATTCTATTAGATAATAGTGATAGAAATGAAGTAGCTTCAATCTGTTGAAAACGGATAAAAAGTTGTGACTTGTTTGCTGTATTATCTTTGATCATTTGGTTTTTCTTGGCCTGGCATATTCTATGCAAACTGACATTTAAGAAAAAAATTATATTTATTTTCTCCTAAGCTTTCTTTTGTTGTGTTCAATCCCATAGATAATTAATTAAAACAGTGTATAACATCATATATTATTGTCAGGAAATATCTCCTTATTCATAATTAAATTATAAATCCATAACTTCAACTTCATCATAAGACTTCTCATATCTTTTAGCTTCACCCTTTTCTGAAGAATATTCAAGTCAAAAACTCTGTTGGTGACCCTGTGGTTCTGGACTGGAAAAGGAAGGCTGATCCAGAGTATGATATTAACAACATTTGGGACTTTCCATCAGGTCTTTCACTATTGGTGAAAGTGGGTACATTTGTTCCTAGTGCTTCCAAGGGGGAACAGCTGATGATATCTGACTACATGATTAACTGGCCCATAGGATTTACAGAGGTGTGATTCTAAGTAAATCTTATATGCTTCTTGATGTAGTAAATCTTGGTTCTTAATACTTACCCCATCAATACACTCATAACTATTATTATTAAGAGTTTTACTGATCGCTCATTCTTGTGGAAGTGTTTTAAACATTTTTAAATTATCTAATCATTTTGACCTTTAAAGAAAGGTTATCAATTACTACTTTCTGACATCATTGTAACAAAAGAGATATCAGGCTGTTTACATTAACTTCCAGAGTCCAAGGTAAATTTTTTTCAAAATAACATAAATTGAACTTCCCTGAGAAGAGGAATCTTAGTATACATAGTATTTCTGAACTTCTTTCATCAAGGAAAACCTGTCGAGTATTATCATAAAACATGGTAGTATGAGGGACCATTAATATGGGAGATATTTCCCTAATTTATTAAAAAATGGGATTAGAAAAAAATTAGTGAAAAAACACCCTTACCAATAATAACCACAAATAATGTAAACTATTTTGGTGTAACTCTAACCAAGGAAATCAAAGACATGTATGAAAACAAATTCAAGTCCTTGAAGAAATAAACTGAAGAAGATGTCAGAAGATGGAAACCTCTTTCATCCTCATGGATGAATTTGATTAACCTAGTGAACATTGGAAATTTAGAGTGTTCCCTAAATTTTACAAATTTCATAAAGGAATTTACAGATACAGTGTAATTACTATGAAAATTCTCAGACAATTATTTACAGACCTTCAAAGAGCAATTCTCAACTTCATATGGAAAAACAAAAACCAAGGATAGCTAAATGAACCTGAACAATAAAAGAAGTTCTGGAGAAATCACCATCCTTGCCCTCAAAATGTAATACTGAGCAATGGTATAAAACCTTTATGGTTTCCTATAAAATGAAAGTAGTTGATCGGTGGAATGAAATCAGTTCCCTGTAGTACATTTACGGAGACTTGATTTTTACAGAAGCCAAACCTTACAATGGAAAAAAGAAAGCATCTTCAACAAATGATGTCTCTCCCACTGAATATATGCTTGTAGAAGAATGCAAATAGAACAATATTTATCACTCTGAGGACACCCAAGACCAAGTGCTTCAAAAACCTCAACATAATACCAAGATACACAGAGTCTAATAGAAGAGAAAGTGGGAAATAGTTTTGAACCCATTGGCAGAGAAGACAGTTTCCTGGACGGATCATGAAACCATTGATAACTGAACCTGAAACATTTCCATAAGGCAAAGGACATTATCAATAGGACAAAAATTGCAGCTGATAGACTGTGAAAAGATCTTCATTAACATTACATTCAGTAAAAGCCTAATATTCTAAATAATAAGTAATTCAAGAAATTAGATTCCTTAATTTGAAAAGCTAATAACAAAATTTTTAAAATGTGGTAAAGATCTAAATAGAGAATTCCCAAAGGGTAGCCTTGAATGTCTTAGAAGCAGTTAAGAAATGTTCAACAACCCTAGTCATCAGGGAAATGCAAGTGAAAATGACCCTGAGAAATCATCTTACACCAATCAAAATGGCTAAGATAAAAAGAAAAGCTCAAGAGATAGCATATGGTAGTAAGGATATAGAGAAAGGGCAGCACTCCTCCGTTTCTGGTGAGATTGCAAACTTGTACAATCACACAGGAAAACAATGTGGCATTTTCTCAGAAAACTGTAAATAGTACTACGTGAAGACGTGTATATATACTGCTCCTGGGCATATAACCAAAACTGCTGTACCATATCAGAAAGACACTTGGTCTCCTATCTTTATAGTAGCCTTGTTCATAATAGCCAGAAACTGGAAACAACCCAGATAGGCCTCAATGGAAAAATAGATTCAGAAAATGTGGTTCATTCACATAGTGGTCTACTATTCAGCTATTAAAACACTCGGCCATTATAAATTTTCAAGGAAAATGGATGGAACTAGAAAATATCCTCCCCAATGAGGTAACCCAGACCCAAAAGGCATGCACAGTATTTGCAAACTCTTGAGAGGACATTAGTCATAAAGTATATATTAGCCCTGATTCAATCCACAGACCCAATGAAGCTAAACAAAGCAGGATACTGAAGCGAGGATATATGAATCTCTCTTAGAAGTGGTTTGAAACAGTCATAATGGGTAGAGTGAGGGAGGAACTGGGTGTACGAGGGAAGGTGGTAGGGAATGGTGGTCTCAGTATCAGGTGTTGGGAGAGTTAGAAGAATGAAAGGCAATCTGTAGCTGCCAGCAGTATAGGGTTTGGGGGAGTCACAAGAAGTGTCAGAAACATGGCTTTAGGAAGGGTACCAGTAGAAAATTCAGGTGACCATAGCTGAGAAAAATAGCAGATTGTGGAGATGTGTAACATGAAGAGGACAAACAACTCCTATAGCCATGCTGGTCCTGCCTTGGGGGGATAAGGACAACAACACAGACACAAAAATTTTGACCCCAAATCTGTCCTATTTAAAAGAAATGCAAGGATGGAAGAGAGATTGATAGAATGGCCAACCAATAATTGGCCCAATTTGAGATCCATCCTGGGGCAATACTCAGTCCCTGAAACAGTTAATGATATTTTTATGCTTGCAGAAAAAGACCTAGCACAAGTGTCCTCCAAGATGCTTCACCCAACTGTAGACAGACACAGATGAAGAGATCCACAGCCTAACACTGGACAGAGCTAAGGGTCTCTTATGGAAGGATTGAGGCCCAGAATAGTTTAGGAACTGCACAGGAAGACCAAGAGTCTAGGAACCTCAACCCTTGGGGGCTCTGACAAAATAATCCACCAATCAAAGGCCATACATGAGATAGACATAGTCTCCACACCCTCAAAATATGTAGTAGATGTGCAGCTCAAACTCCATGTTGGTTCCAAATAGCTGAAGTGGGGGCTGTCCTTAAGCTATCTGTGGGACTCACTCCACAATTAGCTGCCTTCCTTGGCCAGAGTGGGAGAGTATGAATCTAATCCTGTAGAGACATGATGTGGCAGAGTGGCAGTAAATCCAGGGGGCCCACACCCTCTCAGCAGAGTTGGGGAGGGGGAGGACTGTTAGGGTGTGGACCGGGAGGGGCAGCATCCTATATGGAAATTGAATAAAACAATTAGTGAAAAAATTATCTCACAATGACACATAAAAAATGGAGTGGTGTCAGGTGGTCCTTAGTTGTTTAAGAATCATGGGTGAGAAACCCATGATTAGCAGGATAGTAAACAGAAATACTGCACGTTCTCCATTTCTAGTAATTTTCCAGTTTCCTGCTTTAACTCCTGTCCTTATTTCCATTGATGAGAAACATGTCTGTCCTCAGTTTGCTTTTGGTATGCTGTTTGAGCACAATAGAAACCACAACTAAGACAACTAGAAAGGCAGTCACAGTCAGTTTTCAGGTGGCCTTTGCTTTTAAGCCTTTGGCAGACACACAACAAACTGAGAGGATGTTCTTTTATTTTTAAGTCTCATCTTGGAAAAATGGCAACAAAACCAATGCGAGGAAAGTAGGATTCTCTTCAGAACATCACAGTTGGAGGGTGAAGTTCATCATGGCAGGGAATCAGGACAGCAGCGATTTGAGGAAACTGGGCAGATTCTGTCCACATTCAGGAGGAAGAAAGCGATGGCTGTTGCTGGCCAAACTTCATTTCCACTTTTCATTCAATAGCACGTTTGTACGTTTTTAAAAATAAATTTTAATTAATACACCTTCCATTATAAAATATGTACTTGGGCACTGATTAGGAGCTAAGCATTTTGTATCTTGTATTAAATATTTTTCAGATTCCTCGGTCTGTCTGCAGTGAGAGCTGCAGCCCTGGATTTAGGAAAGTTGTCCTGGAGGGAAGGCCTACCTGTTGCTTTGACTGCAGTCCTTGCCCAGACAATGAGATTTCCAATGAGACAGGTGAAGGACAAGTCTCTCAGAGGATTTTACATACTCCCTATGGTGCACTGTCAAAACTAAGTAATGAAAAAACTAAACAAGAGAACTACGTGGCAATTACATTACTTCAGAATCGCAACTAAATTTTTAAGTCTATGCTCTTTCTTTAAAATTTTTTATTGTTTGTTTTATTTGTTTACATTCAAATATTATCTCCCTTCCTGTTTTGCCCTCGGCAAACACCCAATCCTATCCCTCCTGCTTCTATGATGATGCCACCCTCACCCACACAACACCTTCCTACTTCAGAGCCCTAGCATTCTCCACCACTGGGTCATCCACCCTCCACAGGACTAAAGGGCTCCCCTCCCACTGATGCCAGATAAGGTAATCTTCTGGTGCATATGCAGCTGTACCCATGGTTCTCTCCATGTGTTCTGGTTGGTTGATACTGTTCTTCCTATGGAGTTGCAACCCCTTCAGCTCCTGCAGGCCTTCGTCTAACTCCTCCATTGGGATTCTTGTGCTCAGTCCAGCGGTTGGCTGTGAGCATCCCCATCTGTATTTCTCAGGCTCTGTCAGTAGACACCTGTATCTGGCTCCTCTGAGCAAGCACTTTTATTGTTATTAGTTATATTCTTTATTTACATTTCAAATGTCGTCCCCATTCCTGATTTCCCCCCGAAAATCCCCTAACTCATCCCCCCTCCCCCTGCTCACCATTCCACGGACTCTCACTTCCCTGTCTTGGGGTTCCCCTATACTGGGGCATCTAACTTTCTCAGTACCAAGGGCCTCTCCTCCCTTTGATGTCCAACAAGGCCATCCTCTGCTTCATATGTATCTGGAGCCATGGGTCCCTCCATGTGTACTCTATGGTTGATGATTCAGTCCCTGGGAGCTCTGGGGGAGCTGGGTGGTTCATATTGTTGTTCTTCCTATGGCGCTGCAAACCCCTTCAGCTCCTTGGGTCTTTTCTCTAGCTCGTCCATTGTGCTCAGTTCAATGGTTGGCTGAGAGCATCCACCTCTATATTTGTCAATCACTGGCAGAGCCTCCCAGATGACAGCTATATCAGGCTCCTATCAGCAAGGACTTGTTGGCATCCACAATAGTGTCCAAGTTTTGTAAATGTATATGAGATGGATCCCTAGGTGGGGCAGTCTCTGGATTATCTCTCCCTCAGTCTCTGATCTACACTTTGTCTCTGTATCTCCTCCTGTGGGTATTTAGTTCCCCCTACTAAGAAGGACTAGAGTATCCATAATTTGTTCTTCTTTCTTCTTGAGCTTCATTTAGTCTGTGAATTGTATCCTGCCCCTCTTCTCCCCTCATCCTCTGCTCTGTTAACCAATTTTCTCCCTCTAGCTCCCATTATTATTTTCTTCCGTCTTCTAAGTAGGACTGAAGGATCCACAATGTGGTCTTCTTTCAGCTTGATCTTCATAGTTTGTCCATTGTATAGTGGGTATTACAAGCCTTTTGCCTAATAGCCACATCACTATGAGAGAGTAGTACATATGTTTCATGTTCTTTTGCTGCTCAACATTTTCAGTGAGGATGGTATTTTCTACTTCCATCCATTTGAATGCAAAACTCAAAGTTGCCATTTCTAATAGCTAAATAGCAGTCCATTGTGTATTTGCATGATAAGTATTGTATCCATTCTTTCATTGATGGGCATCTGGGTTGTTTCAAGTTCTGGCTATTATAAAAAAGGCTGATATGATCATATTGGAGCATCTTTTGGATATATGCCCAGGAGTGGTGTAACTGGATCCTCAGGTAGTACTATTTACAATTTTCTGAGAAACTATCACACTGATTTCAAGAGTGGTTTTACCAGCTTCCATTCCCACCAGCAATAGAAGAGTTTGCCTCTTTCTCCACATCCTTACCAGCATTTGCTGTCACCTGAGAGTTTGATTTTAGTTATTCTAAAGGGTGTGTGGTGGAATCTGAAGGTCATTTTGATTTACATTTCCCTGATGACTAAGAATGTTGAACAATTCACCAGGAGCTTCTAAGACACTTGAGATTCCTTATTTGGAAAGTCTTTTATTAGCTCTGTATTCCATTTTTAATAGCATTACCTGGTTCTATGGAGTCTTTATGCTAACGTCTTTGATCCACTTCACTTGAAGTTTTGTGCAGGGTGATAGATATATATCTATTTTCATTCCTCTACATCAGACATCCCATTAGCTCACCACTATTATTTAGATGCTTTCTTTTTTCCCCATTGTATGATTTTGGGTTTTTGTCAGAAATTTAAGTGTCTGTAGGCATGTGGCTTTGAGGATTGATTCCATTGATCAATATGTTTGTTCCTAGACTAGTATCATGCAGATTTTATTACTATTACTTAAGGTCAAGGATGGTGTTACCTCCAAAAGTTCTATTATAGTTCAGGATTCCCTTAGTGATGCTGGGATTTTGTTTTTCCATATAAAGTTAAGATTACTATTTCAAGGTCTGTAAAGAATTGTATTGAAATTTTTATGGGAATTGGATTGAATACGTAGGTTACTTTTGGTTTGGTAATCATTTACATTATGTTAATTTTGATTTCAAGGACATGAGAGATCTTTGGATATTCTGATATCTTTCTCAATGTTTTCTTCAGTGATTTCAAGATAATTTCTTATAGGTTTTCAGTTGCATGGCTAGAATTACATGAAGATATTTATATTATTTATAAATATTGTAAAGTAATCTGTTTCCATAATTTCTTTCTCAGCTCATTTATCATTTGTGTAAAGAAGGAATATGGCATTTTTAATGTTAATTTTGTTTCAGCCACTTTTTTCTGATTTTTAATATTTCTTTAATTATTATTTCTTTTTTCTTTTTTATTAATTTTATTAATTTTATTCGATACATTTTTTATTTACATTTCAAATGATTTCCCCTTTTCTGGTCCCCTACTCCCCGAGTGTTCATCAGTTGTACGTGTTCTCTGGTAGAATTTTTGGAATTATTTATGTTTATTGTCATATCATCTGTCAAAAGCAATGCTTTGACTTCTTTCTTTCCAATTTGTAGCCACTTGATCTGTTTTAGTTCTCTGACTGTTCCAGCTACTACTTCAACCTCTGTATTGAATAGATTAGTGAGAGTGGGCAACATTGTCTTGTCCCTGATCTTAGTGGAATTAGCTAAGTTTCTGTCCATTTAATTTGATGTTAGATACTGGCTTTCTGTATGTTGTTTGTGTAAAATTTAGATGTTTGACATATATCCCTGATTTTTCAAACACTTAAAAAATGAATTAATGTCACATTTTCTTTATTTTAATTAATTTTTTACACTCCATATTTTATTCACCCCCATCGACTCACCAACTGTTCAACATCTCATACTTCCTTCACATCCTCTGTCTCCACATGGAGGTCCAGACCCCCACCCTGCCTGACCTCTAAACTCCCTGAGGTCTCCAGTCTCTTGATGGTTAGGTGCATCATCTCATAACACTGACCCATCAGTCCTCTACTGTATGTGTGCGGGAGCTGGTATATGCTGCCTGTTTGGTGGTCCAGTGATCGAAAGATCACATAAGTCCAGATTAATTGAGACTGCTGGTCCTCCTACAGGATCGCTCTTCTCCTCAGCTTCTTTCAACCTTCACTAGTTCAACAACAAGGGTCAGCTGCTTCTGTCTATTGGTTGGGTACAAATATCTGCATCTGACACTTTCTGCTGCTTTTTGGGATTTCCAGTTCTCTGTCAAGATAGGAGGTTCCTTTCTGTGAATGAATTGGTATCACATTTTCATAATGTTTCCTTCAGCATTTAAAAAGATGATCAATATGTTTTTTTTCTTCAATTTTTTTATATGGTGAATCAGGCAGAAGGATTTTCATGTATTGAACCATCTTTGGATCTCAGGGATGAATCCTACTGAGTTATGGTTTATGACATTTTTGATGTGTTCTTGGAATTGGTTTGTGAGTTTTGATTTTTATAGATTGTTTTTAGTATTTCTGCATCAATATGCATAAGTGAAATAGGTCCGAAATTATTTTTGTTTGTTGAGTCTGTGAAATTTGTGTATCAGTTTGACCGTGGACTCATAAAATGAGTATGGCAGTGCTCCTGCTTCTATTTGGTGGAGTAATCCATGAAGAATTGGTTTTAGCTCTCCTTTAAAAGTCTGGGAGAATTCTGAAATAAAACCACTTGGCCCTGTGTATTTTTTTTATTTGATATATTTTTTATTTACATTTCAAATGATTTCCCCTTTTCTGTTCCCTCACTACCCAAAATTCCCATAAGCCCTCTTCCCTCCCCCTGTTCTCCCATACACCCCTTCCCACTTCCCTGTTCTGGTTTTGCCCTATACTGCTACACTGAGTCTTTCCAGAACTAGGGGCCACTTCTACATTCTTCTTGCACATCATTTGATGTGTGGATTATGTTTTGGGTATTCCAATTTTCTAGGGTATTTTTAATCAAGAGACATTTCATGACTGCTTCTCTCTTTTTTTTTTTTTTTAGGGTTTTACAGATATTTATATAGGATACCTGATCTTGATTTAACTTTAGTAAGTATGGAATTTGTTTAGAAATTTAGCCAGTTCATTAAGCTTTTCCAGTGTTGTGGAGTATAAGCTTTGAAGTAAGCTAACACTTTTTTTTTTCTTGTGTGTGTTTTTGCCTCCCTTTTCATTTCTGAATTTTTTTATTTATAAATATTTATTTATGTTTGATCAGATATTTTCTTTACTTACATTTCAAATGTTATCCCCTTTCCTCGTTTCCCCTCTGAAAACGCCCTATTCTTTCGCCCCTCCCCCAGTTCACCATCCTACACACTCATGCTTCCTTGTCCTGGCATTCCCCTATACTAAAGCATCGAATCTTCTCAGGACCAATGGATTCTCTTCCCTTTGATGTCCAACAAGGCCATCCTCTGCTACATACGAAGCGGGAACCATGGGTTCCTCCATGTGTACTCTTTGGTTGGTGGTTTAGTCCCTGGGAGCTCTGGGGGGATTCTGGTTGGTTCATATTGTTGTTGCTTCTATGGGACTACAAGTTCCTTCAGCTCCTTGGGACCTTTCTCTAGGACCTCCATTGGGGACCTTATGATCAGTTCAGTGGTTTTCTGAGATCATCCACCTCTGTGTTTGTCAGGTACTGGCAGAGCCTCTCAAGAGACAGCTATTTCGGGCTACTGTCAGCAAGTGCTTGTTGGCATCCACAATAGTGATTGGGTTTGGTGACTGTATATGGGATTGATCTCTCTGTGGGGCAGTCTCTGGAAGGTCTTTCATTCAGGCTCTGCTCACACTTGGTCTCTTTATCTCCTCCCATGGGCATTTTGTGCCCCCTTCTAAGAAGGACCAAAGTATTCATACTTTGGTGTTCCTTCTTCTTGAGCTTTGTTTGGTCTGGGAATTGTATCTTAGGTATTCTGAGCTTCTAGGCTAATATCCACTTATCAGTGAGCACATACCATGTGTGTTCTTTTGTGATTGGGTTTCCTCACTTGGGATGATATCTTCTACTTCCATTCATTTCCCTAAGAATTTCAAAATTAATAAATTCATTGTTTTTAATAGCTGAATAGTGTATTCTATTGTGTAAATGTACCACATTTTCTGTATCCATTCCAGTGTTGAGGAACATGTAGGTTCTTCCCAGCTTCTGGGTGCTATGAACATAGTGTAGCATGTGTCCTTATTACATGTTGGAGAATCATCTGGGTATATGCCCAGCAGTGGTAAAGCTGGGTCATCAGGTAATACTATGTCCAATTTTCTGAGGAAACAGCAAACTGACTTCAGAGTGGTTGTACCAGCTTGCAGTCCCACCAGCAGTGTGTGGGGGGGGTGTTCCTCTTTCTCCACATCCTTGCCAGCACCTGCTGTCACTTGAGTTTTTGATCTTAGCCATTCTTACTGGGGTGAGGCAGAAATTCAGGGTTGTTTTGATTTGCATTTCCCTGATGACTAAGGATCTTGAACATTTCTTTAGGTGTTTCTCTGTAAGAGAAAGAAATTACAAAAATAACATCCTACACAGTAATCACCAACAATATAAAGTATCTTGATGTGACTCTAACCAAACAAGTCAAAGATCTGTATGACAAGAACTTCAAGTCACTGAAGAAAGACATTGAAGAAGACCTCAGAAGATGGAAAGATCTCCCATGCTTGTGGATTGGCAGGATTAATATAGTAAAAATGACCATCTTGTCAAAAGCAATATACAGATTAAATGCTGTCCCCATCCAAATTCCAACTCAATTTTTCAGAGTTAGAAAGAGCAATTCTCAAATTCATCTGGTATAACAAAAAACCCAGTATAGTAAAAACGATTCTCAAAAATAAAAGAACTTCTGTGGGAATCCAGGATCCTGGACCTCAAACTGTACTACAGAGCAACAGTGTTTAAAAAGTGAATGGTAAACTGGTACAGTGACAGACTGGTAGATCAGTGCAATGGAATTGAAGACCCAGAAATGAAACAACACACCTATGGTCACTTGATGTTTGACAAAGTAGGTAATACCATCCAGTGAGAAAAAGATTATCATTTCATCAAATGGTTATGGTTTAACTGATGATCAGCTTACAGAAAAATGCAAATTGATCCATTATTATCTCCTTGTACAAAGCTCAAGTTCAATTGGATCAAGGACCTCCACATAAAACCAGATCCACTGAAACTAATAGAAGAGGAAGTGGGGAAGAGCCTCGACCACATGGGCACAGGGGAAAATTTCCTGAACAGAGCATCAATGACTTACGCTCTCAGATAAAGAATTGGCAAATGGGACTTCATAAAATTACAAAGTTTCTGTAAGACAAAGGACACTGTCAATAGAACAAACACAATGGCAACCAACAAATTGAGAAAAGATCTTTACCAACCGGATATCCGGTAGAGGTCTAATATCCAATGTACACAAAGAATTTAAGAAGTTAGATTCCAGAGAACAAAAGAAACCTATTAACAATGGGGTACAGAGCTAAACAAAGAATTCTCAAGTGTGGGTTTTATTTATTTTGATACGATTGCTATGTAGTTAATATGGTGAGATTTTGTCTATCTTATTGATTTTCTCGATGAACTAGTTCTTGTCTTCATTGATTAATTTTATTCCTTTTGCTCTAACTGATTGATTTCAGCCCTGATTTGATTATTTCCTCTTCTTGCCTCCTCTTCCTGGTATTTCATTTTTCTAGAGCTCTCACATATATGTTTAAATTACTCTTTTGAGAATTTTCAAATTAAATTCTTTATAAAGACACTCAGTGCAGTGATCCTTCCTCTTAGCACTATTTTTACTGTTTCCCAAGAATTTGGGTTTGCTGTGCTTTGTTTTTATTGAAATCTAAAAATTTCTTTATTTCTCCCCTAATCCAGAGATCATTGAGTAATGAGTTCTTCAGTTTTCATGAGTGTATAGGTTTCATGGTATTTCTGTTGTTGAAGTCCAAATTTCCTCCAAGGTTCTCTCATAACAGAAAAAAATGATGTTTCAATTTTCTTGTATCCATGAAGGATGCTTTGTGACAGATTATCTGGTAAATATTGGGAGGAAGAATCCATTAGGTGCTGAGAAGACAGTATATTCTTTTGTGTTTGTGTGAAATATTCTCTAGATGCCTTTTAAGTGCATTTGATTCATAATGTCTGTAAGTTTTGTTATTTCTCTGTTTAGTTTCTGACTAAATAACATGTCAATTGGTGAAAACAGAGTGTTGAAATTAACCACTAGTAATGATCAGAGTTTGACATGTGGTTCAAGCTTTATCAATGTTTCATTTACAAATGTTCATGCCTTTGAACTGGAGGCATGCATGTTGAGAGTTGAAATATCATCTTAGTAGATTTTTCCTTTGCTGAGTATGAATTATCCATTCCCATCTCCTTTTATTAATTTTAGTTGGAAGTTTATTTTAATAAGTATAAGAATGATTATTTCAGCTTACTTCTAGGGCTTTTTGTCCTGGAAATTTTTTTCAGAACTTACTCTAAGGTAATGTCTATTGGTATTGCTGAGTTCTTTGTTTTATACAGCAAAATGAAAGCATCTTAGTCAGGGTTTCTATTCCTGCACAAACATCATGACCATGAAGAAAGTTGGGGAGGAAAGGGTTTATTCAGCTTACACTTCCACACTGCTGTTCGTCACTAAAGGAAGTCAGGACTGAAACTCAAGCAGGTCAGGAAGCAGGAGCTGATGCAGAGGCCATGGAGGGATGTTACTTTTGGGCTAGCATCCCTGGCTTTCTCGGTCTGCTTTCTTATGGAAAGCAAGACTACCAGCCCAGGGATGGCAACACTGACAAGGGGCCCTTCCCTGTAATCACTAAATCAGAAAATGCCCCACAGCTGGATCTCATGGAGCCATTTTCCCAAATGAAGCACCTGTCTCTGTGGTAAGTCCAACCTGTGTCAGGTTGACACACAAAACCAGCCAGTACAGAGAGTTCCTGTTTTTGTACTTGTTCTGTTAGTCTGTGTCATTTATTGAGAAATTGAATCAATAGATGGTGAGAAATATTAATGATCAGTGTTTGTTTATCCCTATTATTTGATGTTGGTGTTGTGTGTATATGGGTTTGTGTGTGTTTAAATTGATTTTCCTTGTATGGAATTACCTATTTCTTGTGTTTCCTTCAAATTAGCTATCATCTTTCTGTTGGAGTTTTCCTTCTAGCATTTTGTTTTAGGAATGGATTTTTGGATAGATATTGTTTAAATCCAGACTTGTCTTGAATTATGGTTGTTTACTCCATCTATTGTGATTGACAGTTTTGCTGGTTTTAGGACTCTAGGTTGGCATGTGTGATGTTTTCATAGGTTTTAGATATCTGTCCAGGCCCTTCAGTTTTTAGAGAATCTATTGAAAATGCAGAATTCTAACAGGTCTGCTATGGAATGATACCTGGTCTTTTCCCTCAGTGCTTAGTCTTTCTTAGTCCTCTACATTCTGCATTTTCATTATTTTGTTGAGGGAGGACTTTTCTGGCCCACTCTATTTTGTGTTACACAAGCATCTTTTATGTTTATAGGTATTTCTCTCTTTACATTGTGATTTTTTCTAATATAATTTTGTTGAAAATACTTTCTTACCCTGGGATTTGGGACTCTTTACCTTCTACTATTACGATCATTCTAAGGTTACTTGTTTTCTTTGTATTCCAGATTTCTTGGCTGTTTTGTTTCAGGGATATTTTAGCGTTAACATTTTCTTTTACTGATGTGCCAGTTTCTATTTTTGTATGCCTGAGATTCTCTCCTACATCCTTTCATCTTATTGGTGATCCTTGCATTTGTTGTTCTGTAAACTTCTTTAGGGTTTCCATCTGCCGTTTACTCTCAGTTTGTATTTTCATTCTGGCTTCTATTTCCACTTTCATTTCCTGAACAGCTTTACGTACTTCCCTGGTTAACTGTAGTTTCTGCTATTACTTTAAGAGATTTATTTGTTTCCTCTGTAAAGTCCTATATTTGTCTGATTGTGTTTTCCTTTTCTTTTTTAAGCATTTTATTCCTTTCCTTTTTAACGGCCTCTATCATCTTCATAAGACTGGATTTAAGGGCACCGTGGTTCAGTTGTGTTAAGATTTGCAGGGCTTGCTGTTGTAGAGTAAGTTTGCCCTGTTGGTGTCATAAATATTTTTTTGTTTGAGTTAGTTTCATGCCTTTAGCCATCTAGATGTTTTTTTAATAATAAAACAATAAATAAAACAATAAATAACTCGACAACATAAGGAGGTCAAAGGGATACAAATTGGAAAGGAAGAAGTCAAACGATCATTATTTGCAGATGACATGATAGTCTACCTAAGTGACCCAAAAAACTCCACTAGAGAACTCCTACAGCCATCTAGATGTTTTAGTCACTGCATGTTCCTGTTATGATATATATTGGGATGATGGCTAACCATCGTGATATTGGTGTGATAGTCCCCTGGTGTATATTTTGGGGCTATATGGTTCTGGAATAGCAGGTCTTAAAAAGATGGCAAGAGACTTGGCAGAAAATTTTATATCTGGCAAGGACGATCTCCTCAGAGCCATGCCTGACAAAGTTCTTTGGGCAGGGACGATTAGAGAAGGAAAGAAATCTAAATGTTTTGGTTCTGGATCAACAGGCTTGATGAACCTGGGCAGAGACGTAGTGGGAGAATAGAAGTCTGGTGCAGATTTCTGGATAATTATATTTCCTCATCTATTAATTTCCATTATTTGACTGTAAAATATTTTATATAAGGTATTTTTCTGCTACATATAGACTACCTAATTGCCTGTTAATTCGGTTATAGTTCCTGTATGCAGATTGAAGACATATAAATTTCACTTACGAATTTAATGTGGTTGTAGAAGGACCACTTCAACTGTCTCCCCAAAATGCTTCCTTTATTACAGACTGAAGTTCAGACACGTTAGAGATATGTACATTTGGAGGGATAGAATAGAATAAAGGTTTAGACCTACATCACAGTATCAGATTGCATTGATTAAAAATACAGCTACATATATGTTGAACACTCAAAAGTTAAAGAAATTACTGATCAAAGGAATTTGAATACAGGGAAATATAATAAACAAATATTTCAAGACAAACCATACGCCTTATACGAAATAAATTTTGTCTTATAGATCAGTTGCCATAAATTAATGAATATTGTTTATAAGATACAATATTAAAAGCTAGTATAACACAGCAACAAATATAATCTAACAACACAGCAGAACAGATTTGTGTAAAAGTGTTACATTAGCATGAATAGTCACATTGAGAAAATGTTAACTATTTGACAGGAGAGTTCAAGAAAGCATAAGAAAGATACACAAATACAGAACTGAGTGTGAAAAGAAGTAAATGTAGTCTTTCTGTATCTTTTAAGGAAAAGTGAAACTAAAATAGTTTTTGAAATAAAGCCTTTATAAAAATACGGAAAGTTATTTGTGACAAGAAATATGTGATTAAATAATATTAGGAGCATTTATTTTTCTCCTCTGAGTTTTATTCACAAAGATTTAGTTCTTAAAATCTATTCTGTTGATTTTTTGTATGGTTCTCTTTGTTTCTACTTGATTGATTTCGGCCCTGAGTTTGATGATTTCCTGCCTTCTACTCCTTCTGGGTGAAGTAGCTTCTTTTTGTTCTAGGGCTTTCAGGTGTGTCATTAGCTGGTAATGTATGCTCTCTCCATTTTCTTTTTGGAGGCACTCAGGGCTATGAGTTTTCCTCTTAGCACTGCTTTCATTGTGTCCCATAGATTTGGGTATGTTGTGTTTTCATTTTCATTGTGTTCTAAAAAGTCTTTAATTTCTTTCTTTATTTCTTCCTTGACCAGGGTATCATTGAGTAGAGTATTGTTAAGTTTCCACGTGTATGTGGATTTTCTGTTGTTTCTGTTGCTATTGAAGACCACTTTTACTCCATAGTGATCAGATAGGAGGCATGGTATTAGTTCTATCTTCTTATATTTGTTGAGGTCTGTCTTGTGACCAATTATATGGTCGATTTTGGAGAAGGTACCATGAGGTGCTGAGAAAAAGGTATATTCTTTTGTTTTAGGATAGAGTGTTCTATATATATCTGTTAAATCTAATTGGTCCAAAGCTTCAATTAGTTTCATTGTGTCCCTGTTTAGTTTCTGTTTTCCTGATCGGTCCATTGAGGAAAGTGCAGTGTTGAAGTCACCCACAATTAATGAAGTCCTCCCTTCCTCTGGGAGGACAGGGGAAGAGAAGGGGGCTTACGGGACTTTCGGGGAGTGGGGGGGCTAGAAAAGGGGAAATCATTTGAAATGTAAATAAATTATATCGAATAAAAAAAATTAAAAAATAAATAAATAAATAAATAAATCTGAAAAAAAATCTATTCTGGAGGAACAAAGAAAACATAAATTTAACTATTAAGTAGTTCTTTTCCTGGAAATGTTTCAAAAAGTTTTCCAAAACAGTAAACTAATAGCCACGAAATTATCTCAATATTAAAAGGAACTTAAATCCCCTACTCTACCCTTAATTTCATCACAGAACCCAGTAGTACTTAAAAGAGAAAAGGCCTATTAACTTTTCTCAAACATCCATATATTCACTATAATACCTGTGAGAACTTTCTTCCATCAAAAATGAAAGGAGCTAGGGAAAGATAAGGAATGGTTTGAAGACATATTTAGTAGTTTCCAACCAACATCACATGAGAAGAAAATATTTTCAAACTGAAAAAAAATTATAAATAAAAATGAATTTGTGTCATATATCCCAGACTAAAAAATCATTTTACATAAGAAATTCAATGAAAAATGTCTATTTCAAAATTGAATTCGCATCTTCTATTGGAAATTTAGAAATATTTTTGAGAACTGGTATAAAAGTAGAATTAGTTATTGCAATGTAATTTGGTATTTTCTAGTTTGAAAATATGTGCTTCAACTGTATTACAAAATATAAATAAAAGAAAGGTAAAAAGCTAAAAATAAGAATACTTCAATATACAACTAAAATAAATAGGCTCTCGGTATGAGATTTTATGGGTTTTTTTCATTGTCATTTTGACACAATCAGGATTTATGTAATAAAAGAAAAACCACAATTGAAAATCCGTTGTACATACTCATGTTTAGTGGTTGCTGTTGGCTGCGCTGCCTCACTGGGTTGGTGCACCTCTGAGGAGGTGATCACAAGCTACATAACAAAGCAGGTCAGGGAAAATAGTAGAGGCAGGGCAGGCAGCACCACACCCCAGTGGACTCAGCTTCAGTTCTTACCTCCTTATCCTCCCTCCAGTTCCTGCATGGTTTCCTCAGTGATATATTTATAATGTATAATGTGAAAAATACCCTTTTCTCCAGAAAAGGATACTCTTCATCTGGTTTTTGGAAAGAAGTATAAACCTTAACTTGTGTAATATTTACTTTAGAATACTCATATCTCCATACCAAAAGTGACAAGGGGACATGGTTGTAATAACAATCCAATGAGTTTGAAGCATAAAATGTAGTAGGGTAAAGGGAAACTTGACTGTGCATTCATGATCAACTTCATTTCCACCAGGTATGGATCAGTGTGTGCACTGTCCAGAAACTCATTATGCAAATGCAGAGAAGACACACTGCCTGGAGAAAACTGTCATCTTTCTGGCCTATGATGATCCCTTGGGGAAGGGACTCACATTCGTGTCCTTTGGATTTTCTACTCTCACAGCTCTTGTTATTGGGGTCTTTGTAAACCACAGAGACACTCCAATAGTCAAGGCCAATAACAAATCTCTCAGTTACATCCTGCTCATCACTCTGACCCTCTGTTTCCTCTATCCATTGTTCTTCCTTGGTCTTCCACACACAGCCACATGTATCCTGCAACAGAACGTGTTTGGACTTCTGTTCACCGTGACTCTATCCACTGTGTTGGCCAAAACCATCACTGTAGTTATGGCCTTCAAGATTACAGCTCCAGGAAGAAAGATCAGATGGTTGCAGATATCACAGGTCCCTAAGTGTGTCATTCCAGCTTGCACTCTGATACAAGTACTTCTCTCTGGCATATGGCTGGGAACATGCCCTCCATTTATGGACATGGATGCTCACTCTGAACAGGGACACATCATCATACTTTGCAACAAGGGCTCAGATGTTGCCTTCCACTGTGCTCTGGCCTACCTGGGAGTCATGGCCTTGGGTAGTTACCTCATGGCTTTCTTGTCCAGGAACCTTCCTGACACATTTAATGAATCCAAGTCCATGGCTTTCAGCATGCTTGTGTTCTGCAGTGTATGGGTCACGTTCCTCCCTGTCTACCACAGCACCACTGGGAAGGTCAGGGTAGCTATGGAAATGTTCTCTATCCTGGCTTCCAGTGCAAGCATTCTAATTGTAATCTTTGTCCCTAAGTGCTACATTGTTTTGTTTAGGCCAGAATTAAACACACTTCCTCATACCAGGGATGAAAGACACCACAGAGGCAAATATTTACTTAAAACATTGTTCACATGATTCTTCATCTAAACTGAATTTCACTGGATCTCTACCGATCTGACCATCACATATTAGGTCACATGTTTTTCCTGTGATGGCTTTGTGGGTATGGCTTCTTCTCACCAGATATTATATTCTGAGCATAATTCCCTGGAACCCCATGATGAAGTAAGGAATCGATTTTCTGAAGTTGGACTAGTGCATTTCCAGTCCCTAAAATAAGTAAACATTTTTTAATATAACTTTAGAAAACCCTTTTGAAAACAATCATAACATTGAGATATGACAGCATGAGCTTTCATTGTTTACACTGACATAAAATATTAATTTTTTCTCTTGAAATCTGTCACTTTTTGCAATAAGGACACTCTATTCATCAAATCATGTGATGGTCCTGGGGCTTTTTCTCTAAATTCTTATTTCTAAATCATATTAATTACTTCAACCAGTGGTGTTTTTTCCTTAAAGGACCTTTTCATTTCTCCCAGTGCTGACTATGCAATGTCTTTCTGGTGGCATTGATTTCTAACAGTTTCACATGTCATGAATTTCACACAGTTTGACTGCCACATAAAACTTCATACCACAATATTCCTCATAAATTTTCACATTTTCAATTCTTTCAGTACTGTTCTTATTTCAACTGAAGTCCTGAAACAGCAATCAGCAGAAACCATGGCATAGCTAAATGTGACCCATTCTTCATGTTTCTCCTGCTAAATAAGCAATTAGTTCTCTGAGTCTGAGGTCAGCATCATGTGGGCGAATCCCTGACACTGCTTCACATTGTGTACAATGTGTAACATGATTATATTGACCAATAAAATTCTTGTTCCTCTGGAACCATAAGTTAATTGTGACATCACTCTACCCATTATTCTCTACCTTCTTATCCAAAATTGTGAAAAGTGTCCTTTAAACACTTCCCAACAGATTTTGAAAATTTTGTGTATCTCAAAATCTAAAATTACTTCTTGGCACCATATAAGGATAACAGTGGATTAAATCCTGAGTCTTTGCAAACAAACAATGTGCTCTAAAATTATGCATAATTTTTAGCACACAGAATTCTTTACTTTTAAAATCTATTCAAAATGTGGGCATGTAACCCCCATTTTTCAGACTAAGTTAGCAGACCACTTGCCCAAAACTCACAAAGGTAATGGTTTGCTCCTAACATGAATTAAAATTTGCTTGACCATCTAAAATCTGTGGTTCACAAGCTCTATAACTCTGTGACCCTTTAATATATTCCCAAATATTCTGGTTACTCCAATAATAATATTATTTTCATGGATAATTCATTACAATAATTCTGCTACCATTATGAATCATTAAATAATTATCTCCTGATTCAAAGGTATTTGGTGACTCTTGTGAAGAGTCCTGTGAACACAGAAGGGACATGACTCAAGGGTTGAGAATCACTGCTCTCACTGAATTTATAGTAATTTCAGAACTTCAAAGGCATCTTTCTTTACTTTCAAAAAAAAATAAACTAACTCCAGTATACTCTCGTTTTCTTCCCTCCTTCTTCCTTCTTTCCTTCCTTCACTCCTTCCTCTCTGCTTCTTCTCCTATGTTTTTCCTTTTCTACTGATAAAATCTTCCTTGAAGCCAAAATTATCTATCTTCAACTAAAAGCTAATTGTCTAGATAACCATCAGCAGCTTTGGCAGTCTAAATCTTTTAGGGGGATATTTTTTATTCTCTCTGAACCAAAGACTGCTATTAATAGCTATAATAACCATGGACTCATTTATTAACTGTACTTTAATTCAGTTTAAAGATATATTACCAACTCACATATTCACCAACCATGGGCAACTTATCCCTTTTGTTAAAAATTGATTCTTTTCTTAAACAAAATATCCTGATTACAGTTTTATCTCACTCTAATCTTCCCATTGGTACAACCACTCTGGAAAGCAGTCTGGCGGTTCCTCCGAAAACTGGGCACCTCACTTCCAGAAGATCCTGCTATACCACTCCTGGGCATATACCCAGAGGATTCCCCACCATGTAATAAGGATACATGCTCTACTATGTTCATAGCAGCCCTATTTATAATTGCCAGATGCTGGAAAGAACCCAGGTATCCCTCAACAGAAGAGTGGATACAAAAAATGTGGTATATCTACACAATGGAGTACTATTCAGCCATTAGAAACAATGAATTCATGAAATTCTTAGGCAAATGGATGGAGCTAGAGAACATCATACTAAGTGAGGTAACCCAGACTCAAAAGGTGAATCATGGTATGCACTCACTAATAAGTGGTTATTAACCTAGAAAACTGGAATACCCAAAACATAATCCACACATCAAATGAGATACAAGAAGAAAGCAGGAGTGGTCCCTGGTTCTGGAAAGACTCAGTGAAACAGTATTTGGCAAAACCAGAACGGGGAACTGGGAAGGGGTGGGAGGGAGGACAGGGGAAGAGAAGGGGGCTTACGGGACTTTCGGGGAGTGGGGGGGCTAGAAAAGGGGAAATCATTTGAAATGTAAATAAATTATATCGAATAAAAAAAAGCAAAAGAAAAAATTGATTCTTTTCTTAAACAAAATATCCTGATTACAGTTTTATCCCACTCTAATCTTCCCAGTTTCTCTCTACTCTCATACCTTCTGGATCTAGTCCATTTCTGTTTCTCATTAGAAAAGAATAGGATTCCGTAAGATAAAAACAAAACATACTAGCAAATCATATAAGAAAAAAAGCCCATCTCACTGAACTAGGACAAGGCAAATCAACCTAAGGAAAGGAGACTAAAAGAATTCTTTTTTATTTATTATTTTAATTGCAAGCACAGATATTTACAGTTAAGGGTCTTTATGGACTATAGAGTTTCATGATATTTAACAGATGTCCTAGAAAGATTGAGACTCAGTCTTATATCTGTTTTATGATATAATTAGAAATTGTACTTAGCAAGTCTCTTTGTGATTATTTGTTCTAGTGGTAAAGCTACCAATGGTACTTCATATTTTTTATGTATTATTATCAGTATTATTACTAATCCCCAATTTATTTTTACAGTTCAGTCTCTATCCCTTTCCCTCTTTGCCCTCTGACCTTTCCTCACCCCATTCCTCCACCACATTCTCCAAGGGAATGGCCCAACCTCCAACAAACCCACCCCCCACCCCCCACCACCAGGCCTACACATGTCCTGGGACCTCGAGTCTCTCAAGTGATAGGTGTGTCTACTCTCAGTGAGGCCATTTCAGTGAGTCCGTGTGTGTGTGTGTGTGTGTGTGTGTGTGTGTGTTTGTGTGAGGGGCCTTGGGCCAGCTAGTGTATGCTGCCTGCTTGGCAGTTCATTGTCTGAGAGATCTGGAGGATCCAGGTTTATGGAGACAACTGGTCTTCCTATGGGTCGCACTCCTCTTCAATTATTCCAGCCTTTCCCTAATTCAGCTGTATCTTAGGATCAATAATAGTGTCAGGCTTGGAGCCTCCCCTTCAGATGGGGTCCAATTTGGACTTGTCACGGGACCTTCTTTCTCTCAATCTCTTCTCCATTCTAGTGCCTGTAGTTCTTTCAGACAGGAACAATCCTGGGTCAGCATTTTTCACTGTGGGACAGCAACCCTATGCCTCCACTTGATCCCTGTATTTCTACCAGAGGTAGAGTCTTTTTTTTTTTTTTTGCTTAAATCTATCAAGTGGAAACAAAGAGAACCATACAAAGAATCAACGAGTCCAGGAGCTGGTTCTTTGAGAAAATCAGCAAGATATATAAACCCTTAGCCAGACTGACCAAAGGGCACAGAGAAAGTATCCAAATTAACAAAATTAGAAATGAAAAGAGAGATATTACAACAGAAACTGAGGAAATCCAAAAAATCATCAGATCCTACTACAAAAGCCTATACTCAACACAACTGGATAATCTGGAGGAAATGGACAATTTCCTAGACAGATACCAAATACCAAAATTAAATCAGGACCAAATAGATCATCTAAACAGTCCCATAACCCCTAAAGAAATAGAAGGGGTCATAGCACCTTTCTCAGAGGAACCATAGCACCCTCACTTAAGTCCTCCTTCTTCGTGAGCTTCCTGTTCTGGGTGAATTGTAAATTGTTTATTTTGAGCTTTTGGACTAGCATCTGCTTATTAGTGAGTGCATACCATGTGCATTCATTTGTGATTGGTTACCTCACTCAGGATGACACTTTCCATTTCCATCCATTTGCCTAAGAATTTCATGAATTCATTGTTTTTAATAGCTGAATAGTATTCTATTGTGTATATATACCACAGTTTCTGTATCCATAATACTCACAGGAGCAGTAAGGGAGGCAATGTGTGGAGCAGAGTCTGAAGTAAAGGCTACCCAGTGACTGCCCTACATGGAGATTCATCCTATAAACAGTCACCAAACCATGATACTATGACAAGAAGCATGTACCAAAAGGAGCATGTCATGGCTGTCTCCAGAGGGGCCCTGCCAGAGCCTTACAAATACAGAGGCAGAAGCGAGCAACCAACTATTGGACTGGGCTTGGGGTCCAGCTGGGAGAAGTCGGTGTGCTCCAATAAATCCTGCGGGCCCCAGTGGGAGCCTTCAGGTGCCTGCTTCGGGATCTGAACAGCCTGGACAGCAGCACCCTGTCTACAGGCAGTGCAGGGTGTAAACTGTGCACCAGAGGCCAACGGGGAAGGGGCAGCTTGCACTGGTGAGTCCAGCATTGACAAGACCAAGTAACACCAGTGAGAGCTAGATGGCAAAAGGCAAACACAGGAACGTCACTAACAGAAATCAAGGCAATATGGCAACATCTGAACCCAATTCTCCTCTACCAGCATGTCCTGGATACCCCATCACACCAGTAAAACAAGATTTGGATTTAAAATCACTGGTCATGATGCTGGTACAGGAACACATGAAGGACATACTTAAAGAAATGCAGGAGAAAATGGATCAAAAGTTAGAAGCCCTTGCAAGGGAAACACAAAAATCATTGAAAGAAATCCAGGAGAATACAAAAGCCAACAAGGAGGAAATGCAAAAAACACTTAAAGAAATACAGGAGAACTTTGGTCAACAGGCTGAGGTCATGAAAGACGAAACACAAAAATCTCTTAAAGAAATACAGGAGAACTTTGGTCAACAGGCTGAGGTCATGAAAGAAAAAACACAAAAATCTCTTAAAGAATTACAGGAAAGCACAAACAAGCAAGTGAAGGAGCTAAGCAAAACCATCCAGGATCTAAAAACAGAATTAGAAACAACTAAGAAAACTCAAAAGGAGACAACTTTGGAGATAGAAAGCCTTGGGAAGAAATCAGGGGACAGAGATGCAAATATCAACAACAGAATACAAGAAATAGAAGAAAGAATCTCAGATGCTGAAGATTCCATAGAAACCATGGACTCAACAGTTAAAGAAAATGCAAAATGCAAAAAGCTTGTAACCCAAAATATCCAGGAAATCCAGGACACAATGAGAAGACCAAACCTAAGGATTATAGGCATAGATGAGAGTGAAGATTTACAACTTAAAGGGCAAGCAAATATCTTCAATAAAATTATGGAAGAAAACTTCCATAACCTAAAGAGAGAGATGCCCATGAATATACAAGAAGCCTACAGAACTCCAAACAGACTGGACCAGAACAGAAATACTTCCCGTCACATAATAATCAAAACACCAAATGTTCTAAACAAAGAAAGAATATTAAAAGCAGTAAGAGAAAAAGGCCAAGTAACATATAAAGGAAGACCTATCAGAATCACAGCAGACTTTTCACCTGAGACTATGAAGGCTAGAAGGTCCTGGGCAGATCTCATGCAGACTCTAAGAGAACACAAATGCCAACCAAAACTACTATATCCAGCAAAACTCTCAATCACCATAGATGGAGAAACTAAGATATTTCACGACAAAACCAAGTTTACCCAATATCTATCCACAAAACCAGCCCTAAAAAGGATAATAGGAGGACAACACCAATACAAGGACGGAAACTTCACCCTGGAAAAAGCAAGATAATAACCTTTCATCAAACCCAAAAGAAGTTAAGCAATCAAATTTAAAAAATAACGTCAAAAATGATAGGAAGTAACAATCACTATTCCTTAATATCTCTTAACATCAATGGACTCAATGCCCCAATAAAAAGACACAGACTAACTGACTGGATACGTAAACAGGACCCTACATTTTGCTGCTTACAGGAAACACACCTCAGGGTCAAAGACAAACACTACCTTAGAGTAAAAGGCTGGAAGACAATTTTACAAGCACATGGTCTCAGGAAACAAGCTGGAGTAGCCATTTTAATATCAGATAAAATTGACTTTCAACCCAAAGTCATCAAAAGAGACTCTGAGGGACACTTCTTGCTGGTCAAAGGAAAAATACAACAAGAAGAACTCTCAATCCTGAACATCTATGCTCCAAATGCAAGGGCACCCTCTTTCATAAAAGAAACTTTATTAAAACTCAAAGCACACATTGCACCTAACACAATAATTGTGGGTGACTTCAACACTGCACTTTCCTCAATGGACCGATCAGGAAAACAGAAACTAAACAAGGACACAATGAAACTAATTGAAGCTTTGGACCAATTAGATTTAACTGATATATATAGAACATTCTATCCTAAAACAAAAGAATATTTTTTCAGCACCTCATGGTACCTTCTCCAAAATCGACCATATAATTGGTCACAAGAGAGACCTCAACAAATATAAGAAGATAGAACTAATCCCATGCCTCCTATCTGATCACTATGGAATAAAAGTGGTCTTCAATAGCAACAGAAACAATAGAAAACCCACATACACGTGGAAATTGAACAATACTCTACTCAATGATACCTTGGTCAAGGAAGAAATAAAGAAATAAATTAAAGACTTTTTAGAACACAATGAAAATGAAAACACAACATACCCAAATCTATGGGACACAATGAAAACAGTGCTAAGAGGAAAACTCATAGCCCTGAGTGCCTCCAAAAAGAAAATGGAGAGAGCATACATTACCAACTTAATGACACACCTGAAAGCCCTAGAACAAAAAGAAGCTATTTCACCCAGGAGGAGTAGAAGGCAGGAAATCATCAAACTCAGGGCCGAAATCAATCAAGTAGAAACAAAGAGAACCATACAAAAAATCAACAAAACCAGGAGCTGGTTCTTTGAGAAAATCAACAAGATAGATAAACCCTTAGCCAGACTGACCAAAGGGCACAGAGAAAGTATCCAAATTAACAAACTTAGAAATGAAAAGGGAGACATAACAACGGAAACTGAGGAAATCCAAAAAATCATCAGATCCTACTACAAGAGCCTGTACTCAACACAACTGGAGAATCTGGAGGAAATGGACAATTTCCTTGACAGATACCAAATACCAAAATTAAATCAGGACCAACTAGACCATCTAAACAGTCCCATAAAGCCTAAAGAAATAGAAGGAGTCATAGAAAGTCTTCCAACCAAAAAAAGCACAGGACCAGATGGTTTCAGTGCAGAATTCTACCAGACCTTCAAAGAAGAGTTAACACCAATACTCTTCAAACTATTCCACAAAATAGAAACAGAAGGAACACTACCCAATTCCTTCTACGAAGCCACAATTACGCTGATACCAAAGCCACACAAAGATCCAAGAAAGAAAGAGAACTTCAGACCAATTTCCCTTATGAACATCGATGCAAAAATACTCAATAAAATTCTTGCCAACCGAATCCAAGAACACATCAAAACGATCATCCACCATGATCAAGTAGGCTTTATCCCGGGAATGCAGGGTTGGTTCAATATACGGAAATCCATCAATACAATCCACTACATAAACAAACTCAAAGAACAAAACCACATGGTCATTTCATTGGATGCTGAAAAAGCATTTGACAAAATTCAGCATCCTTTCATGCTTAAAGTCTTGGAGAGAACAGGAATTCAAGGCCCATACCTAAACATAGTAAAAGCAATATACAGCAAACCGGTAGCCAGCATCAAACTAAACGGAGAGAAACTTGAAGCAATCCCACTGAAATCAGGGACCAGACAAGGCTGCCCCCTTTCTCCTTATCTTTTCAATATTGTACTTGAGGTACTAGCTCGGGCAATTCGACAACATAAGGAGGTCAAAGGGATACAAATTGGAAAGGAGGAAGTCAAACTATCATTATTTGCAGACGACATGATCGTCTACATAAGTGACCCAAAGAACTCCACTAGAGAGCTCCTACAGCTGATAAACAACTTCAGCAAAGTGGCAGGTTACAAAATCAACTCAAGCAAATCAGTGGCCTTCCTATACTCAAAGGATAAGCAGGCTGAGAAAGAAATTAGGGAAATGACCCCCTTCACAATAGCCACAAACAGTATAAAGTATCTTGGGGTGACTCTTACCAAACATGCGAAAGATCTGTATGACAAGAACTTCAAGACTCTGAAGAAGGAAATGGAAGAAGACCTCAAAAAATGGGAAAACCTCCCATGCTCATGGATCGGTAGAATCAATATAGTTAAAATGGCCATTTTGCCTAAAGCACTATACAGATTCAATGCAATACCCATCAAAATCCCAACTCAATTTTTCACAGAGTTCGAAAGAGCAATTATCAAATTCATCTGGAACAACAAAAAACCCAGGATAGCTAAAACTATTCTCAGCAACAAAAGAAAATCTGGGGGAATCAGTATCCCTGACCTCAAGCAATACTACAGAGCAATAGTGTTAAAAACTGCATGGTATAGGTACAGTGACAGGCAGGAGGATCAATGGAACAGGATTGACGATCCAGAAATGAACCCACACACCTATGGCCACTTGATCCTCGACAAAGAGGCTGAAAACATCCAATGGAAAAAGATAGCCTTTTCAACAAATGGTGCTGGTTCAACTGGAGGTCAGCATGCAGAAGAATGCGAATTGATCCATCCTTGTCTCCTTGTACTAAGCTCAAATCCAAATGGATCAAGGACCTCCACATAAAGCCAGACACTCTGAAGCTAATAGAAAAGAAACTGGGGAAGACCCTTGAGGACATCGGTACAGGGAGAAAGTTTCTGAACAGAACACCAATAGCGTATGCTCTAAGAGCAAGAATTGACAAATGGGACCTCATAAGGTTACAGAGTTTCTGTAAGGCAAAGGACACCATCAAGAGGACAGATCGGCAACCAACAAATTGGGAAAAGATCTTCACCAATCCTACATCAGATAGAGGGCTAATATCCAATATATATAAAGAACTCAAGAAGTTAGACTCCAGAAAACCGAACAACCCTATCAAAAAATGGGGTACAGAGTTAAACAAAGAATTCTCACCTGAAGAACTTCGGATGACGGAGAAGCATCTTAAAAAATGCTCAACTTCATTAGTCATTAGGGAAATGCAAATCAAAACAACCCTAAGATTTCATCTTACACCAGTCAGAATGGCTAAGATTAAAAATTCAGGAGACAGCAGGTGTTGGAGAGGGTGTGGAGAAAGAGGAACACTCCTCCACTGCTGGTGGGCTGGCAAATTGGTACAACCACTCTGGAAAGCAGTCTGGCGGTTCCTCCGAAAACTGGGCACCTCACTTCCAGAAGATCCTGCTATACCACTCCTGGGCATATACCCAGAGGATTCCCCACCATGTAATAAGGATACATGCTCTACTATGTTCATAGCAGCCCTATTTATAATTGCCAGATGCTGGAAAGAACCCAGGTATCCCTCAACAGAAGAGTGGATACAAAAAATGTGGTATATCTACACAATGGAGTACTATTCAGCCATTAGAAACAATGAATTCATGAAATTCTTAGGCAAATGGATGGAGCTAGAGAACATCATACTAAGTGAGGTAACCCAGACTCAAAAGGTGAATCATGGTATGCACTCACTAATAAGTGGTTATTAACCTAGAAAACTGGAATACCCAAAACATAATCCACACATCAAATGAGATACAAGAAGAAAGCAGGAGTGGTCCCTGGTTCTGGAAAGACTCAGTGAAACAGTATTTGGCAAAACCAGAACGGGGAACTGGGAAGGGGTGGGAGGGAGGACAGGGGAAGAGAAGGGGGCTTACGGGACTTTCGGGGAGGGGGGGGGCTAGAAAAGGGGAAATCATTTGAAATGTAAATAAATTATATCGAATAAAAAAAAGCAAAAGAAAAAATTGATTCTTTTCTTAAACAAAATATCCTGATTACAGTTTTATCCCACTCTAATCTTCCCAGTTTCTCTCTACTCTCATACCTTCTGGATCTAGTCCATTTCTGTTTCTCATTAGAAAAGAATAGGATTCCGTAAGATAAAAACAAAACATACTAGCAAATCATATAAGAAAAAAAGCCCATCTCACTGAACTAGGACAAGGCAAATCAACCTAAGGAAAGGAGACTAAAAGAATTCTTTTTTATTTATTATTTTAATTGTAAACACAGATATTTACAGTTAAGGGTCTTTATGGACTATAGAGTTTCATGATATTTAACAGATGTCCTAGAAAGATTGAGACTCAGTCTTATATCTGTTTTATGATATAATTAGAAATTGTACTTAGCAAGTCTCTTTGTGATTATTTGTTCTAGTGGTAAAGCTACCAATGGTACTTCATATTTTTTATGTATTATTATCAGTATTATTACTAATCCCCAATTTATTTTTACAGTTCAGTCTCTATCCCTTTCCCTCTTTGCCCTCTGACCTTTCCTCACCCCATTCCTCCACCACATTCTCCAAGGGAATGGCCCAACCTCCAACAAACCCACCCCCCACCCCCCACCACCAGGCCTACACATGTCCTGGGACCTCGAGTCTCTCAAGTGATAGGTGTGTCTACTCTCAGTGAGGCCATTTCAGTGAGTCCGTGTGTGTGTGTGTGTGTGTGTGTGTGTGTGTGTGTGTGTGTGTGTGAGGGGCCTTGGGCCAGCTAGTGTATGCTGCCTGCTTGGCAGTTCATTGTCTGAGAGATCTGGAGGATCCAGGTTTATGGAGACAACTGGTCTTCCTATGGGTCGCACTCCTCTTCAATTATTCCAGCCTTTCCCTAATTCAGCTGTATCTTAGGATCAATAATAGTGTCAGGCTTGGAGCCTCCCCTTCAGATGGGGTCCAATTTGGACTTGTCACGGGACCTTCTTTCTCTCAATCTCTTCTCCATTCTAGTGCCTGTAGTTCTTTCAGACAGGAACAATCCTGGGTCAGCATTTTTCACTGTGGGACAGCAACCCTATGCCTCCACTTGATCCCTGTATTTCTACCAGAGGTAGAGTCTTTTTTTTTTTTTTTTTTTTGCTTAAATCTATCAAGTGGAAACAAAGAGAACCATACAAAGAATCAACGAGTCCAGGAGCTGGTTCTTTGAGAAAATCAACAAGATAGATAAATCCTTAGCCAGACTGACCAAAGGGCACAGAGAAAGTATCCAAATTAACAAAATTAGAAATGAAAAGAGAGATATTACAACAGAAACTGAGGAAATCCAAAAAATCATCAGATCCTACTACAAAGGCCTATACTCAACACAACTGGATAATCTGGAGGAAATGGACAATTTCCTAGACAGATACCAAATACCAAAATTAAATCAGGACCAAATAGATCATCTAAACAGTCCCATAACCCCTAAAGAAATAGAAGGGGTCATAGCACCTTTCTCAGAGGAACCATAGCACCCTCACTTAAGTCCTCCTTCTTCGTGAGCTTCCTGTTCTGGGTGAATTGTAAATTGTTTATTTTGAGCTTTTGGACTAGCATCTGCTTATTAGTGAGTGCATACCATGTGCATTCATTTGTGATTGGTTACCTCACTCAGGATGACACTTTCCATTTCCATCCATTTGCCTAAGAATTTCATGAATTCATTGTTTTTAATAGCTGAATAGTATTCTATTGTGTATATATACCACAGTTTCTGTATCCATAATACTCACAGGAGCAGTAAGGGAGGCAATGTGTGGAGCAGAGTCTGAAGTAAAGGCTACCCAGTGACTGCCCTACATGGAGATTCATCCTATAAACAGTCACCAAACCATGATACTATGACAAGAAGCATGTACCAAAAGGAGCATGTCATGGCTGTCTCCAGAGGGGCCCTGCCAGAGCCTTACAAATACAGAGGCAGAAGCGAGCAACCAACTATTGGACTGGGCTTGGGGTCCAGCTGGGAGAAGTCGGTGTGCTCCAATAAATCCTGCGGGCCCCAGTGGGAGCCTTCAGGTGCCTGCTTCGGGATCTGAACAGCCTGGACAGCAGCACCCTGTCTACAGGCAGTGCAGGGTGTAAACTGTGCACCAGAGGCCAACGGGGAAGGGGCAGCTTGCACTGGTGAGTCCAGCATTGACAAGACCAAGTAACACCAGTGAGAGCTAGATGGCAAAAGGCAAACACAGGAACGTCACTAACAGAAATCAAGGCAATATGGCAACATCTGAACCCAATTCTCCTCTACCAGCATGTCCTGGATACCCCATCACACCAGTAAAACAAGATTTGGATTTAAAATCACTGGTCATGATGCTGGTACAGGAACACATGAAGGACATACTTAAAGAAATGCAGGAGAAAATGGATCAAAAGTTAGAAGCCCTTGCAAGGGAAACACAAAAATCATTGAAAGAAATCCAGGAGAATACAAAAGCCAACAAGGAGGAAATGCAAAAAACACTTAAAGAAATACAGGAGAACTTTGGTCAACAGGCTGAGGTCATGAAAGACGAAACACAAAAATCTCTTAAAGAAATACAGGAGAACTTTGGTCAACAGGCTGAGGTCATGAAAGAAAAAACACAAAAATCTCTTAAAGAATTACAGGAAAGCACAAACAAGCAAGTGAAGGAGCTAAGCAAAACCATCCAGGATCTAAAAACAGAATTAGAAACAACTAAGAAAACTCAAAAGGAGACAACTTTGGAGATAGAAAGCCTTGGGAAGAAATCAGGGGACAGAGATGCAAATATCAACAACAGAATACAAGAAATAGAAGAAAGAATCTCAGATGCTGAAGATTCCATAGAAACCATGGACTCAACAGTTAAAGAAAATGCAAAATGCAAAAAGCTTGTAACCCAAAATATCCAGGAAATCCAGGACACAATGAGAAGACCAAACCTAAGGATTATAGGCATAGATGAGAGTGAAGATTTACAACTTAAAGGGCAAGCAAATATCTTCAATAAAATTATGGAAGAAAACTTCCATAACCTAAAGAGAGAGATGCCCATGAATATACAAGAAGCCTACAGAACTCCAAACAGACTGGACCAGAACAGAAATACTTCCCGTCACATAATAATCAAAACACCAAATGTTCTAAACAAAGAAAGAATATTAAAAGCAGTAAGAGAAAAAGGCCAAGTAACATATAAAGGAAGACCTATCAGAATCACAGCAGACTTTTCACCTGAGACTATGAAGGCTAGAAGGTCCTGGGCAGATCTCATGCAGACTCTAAGAGAACACAAATGCCAACCAAAACTACTATATCCAGCAAAACTCTCAATCACCATAGATGGAGAAACTAAGATATTTCACGACAAAACCAAGTTTACCCAATATCTATCCACAAAACCAGCCCTAAAAAGGATAATAGGAGGACAACACCAATACAAGGACGGAAACTTCACCCTGGAAAAAGCAAGATAATAACCTTTCATCAAACCCAAAAGAAGTTAAGCAATCAAATTTAAAAAATAACGTCAAAAATGATAGGAAGTAACAATCACTATTCCTTAATATCTCTTAACATCAATGGACTCAATGCCCCAATAAAAAGACACAGACTAACTGACTGGATACGTAAACAGGACCCTACATTTTGCTGCTTACAGGAAACACACCTCAGGGTCAAAGACAAACACTACCTTAGATTAAAAGGCTGGAAGACAATTTTACAAGCACATGGTCTCAGGAAACAAGCTGGAGTAGCCATTTTAATATCAGATAAAATTGACTTTCAACCCAAAGTCATCAAAAGAGACTCTGAGGGACACTTCTTGCTGGTCAAAGGAAAAATACAACAAGAAGAACTCTCAATCCTGAACATCTATGCTCCAAATGCAAGGGCACTCTCTTTCATAAAAGAAACTTTATTAAAACTCAAAGCACACATTGCACCTAACACAATAATTGTGGGTGACTTCAACACTGCACTTTCCTCAATGGACCGATCAGGAAAACAGAAACTAAACAAGGACACAATGAAACTAATTGAAGCTTTGGACCAATTAGATTTAACTGATATATATAGAACATTCTATCCTAAAACAAAAGAATATTTTTTCAGCACCTCATGGTACCTTCTCCAAAATCGACCATATAATTGGTCACAAGAGAGACCTCAACAAATATAAGAAGATAGAACTAATCCCATGCCTCCTATCTGATCACTATGGAATAAAAGTGGTCTTCAATAGCAACAGAAACAATAGAAAACCCACATACACGTGGAAATTGAACAATACTCTACTCAATGATACCTTGGTCAAGGAAGAAATAAAGAAATAAATTAAAGACTTTTTAGAACACAATGAAAATGAAAACACAACATACCCAAATCTATGGGACACAATGAAAACAGTGCTAAGAGGAAAACTCATAGCCCTGAGTGCCTCCAAAAAGAAAATGGAGAGAGCATACATTACCAACTTAATGACACACCTGAAAGCCCTAGAACAAAAAGAAGCTATTTCACCCAGGAGGAGTAGAAGGCAGGAAATCATCAAACTCAGGGCCGAAATCAATCAAGTAGAAACAAAGAGAACCATACAAAAAATCAACAAAACCAGGAGCTGGTTCTTTGAGAAAATCAACAAGATAGATAAACCCTTAGCCAGACTGACCAAAGGGCACAGAGAAAGTATCCAAATTAACAAACTTAGAAATGAAAAGGGAGACATAACAACGGAAACCGAGGAAATCCAAAAAATCATCAGATCCTACTACAAGAGCCTGTACTCAACACAACTGGAGAATCTGGAGGAAATGGACAATTTCCTTGACAGATACCAAATACCAAAATTAAATCAGGACCAACTAGACCATCTAAACAGTCCCATAAAGCCTAAAGAAATAGAAGGAGTCATAGAAAGTCTTCCAACCAAAAAAAGCACAGGACCAGATGGTTTCAGTGCAGAATTCTACCAGACCTTCAAAGAAGAGTTAACACCAATACTCTTCAAACTATTCCACAAAATAGAAACAGAAGGAACACTACCCAATTCCTTCTACGAAGCCACAATTACGCTGATACCAAAGCCACACAAAGATCCAACAAAGAAAGAGAACTTCAGACCAATTTCCCTTATGAACATCGATGCAAAAATACTCAATAAAATTCTTGCCAACCGAATCCAAGAACACATCAAAACGATCATCCACCATGATCAAGTAGGCTTTATCCCGGGAATGCAGGGTTGGTTCAATATACGGAAATCCATCAATACAATCCACTACATAAACAAACTCAAAGAACAAAACCACATGGTCATTTCATTGGATGCTGAAAAAGCATTTGACAAAATTCAGCATCCTTTCATGCTTAAAGACTTGGAGAGAACAGGAATTCAAGGCCCATACCTAAACATAGTAAAAGCAATATACAGCAAACCGGTAGCCAGCATCAAACTAAATGGAGAGAAACTTGAAGCAATCCCACTGAAATCAGGGACCAGACAAGGCTGCCCCCTTTCTCCTTATCTTTTCAATATTGTACTTGAGGTACTAGCTCGGGCAATTCGACAACATAAGGAGGTCAAAGGGATACAAATTGGAAAGGAGGAAGTCAAACTATCATTATTTGCAGACGACATGATCGTCTACATAAGTGACCCAAAGAACTCCACTAGAGAGCTCCTACAGCTGATAAACAACTTCAGCAAAGTGGCAGGTTACAAAATCAACTCAAGCAAATCAGTGGCCTTCCTATACTCAAAGGATAAGCAGGCTGAGAAAGAAATTAGGGAAATGACCCCCTTCACAATAGCCACAAACAGTATAAAGTATCTTGGGGTGACTCTTACCAAACATGCGAAAGATCTGTATGACAAGAACTTCAAGACTCTGAAGAAGGAAATGGAAGAAGACCTCAAAAAATGGGAAAACCTCCCATGCTCATGGATCGGTAGAATCAATATAGTTAAAATGGCCATTTTGCCTAAAGCACTATACAGATTCAATGCAATACCCATCAAAATCCCAACTCAATTTTTCACAGAGTTCGAAAGAGCAATTATCAAATTCATCTGGAACAACAAAAAACCCAGGATAGCTAAAACTATTCTCAGCAACAAAAGAAAATCTGGGGGAATCAGTATCCCTGACCTCAAGCAATACTACAGAGCAATAGTGTTAAAAACTGCATGGTATAGGTACAGTGACAGGCAGGAGGATCAATGGAACAGGATTGACGATCCAGAAATGAACCCACACACCTATGGCCACTTGATCCTCGACAAAGAGGCTGAAAACATCCAATGGAAAAAAGATAGCCTTTTCAACAAATGGTGCTGGTTCAACTGGAGGTCAGCATGCAGAAGAATGCGAATTGATCCATCCTTGTCTCCTTGTACTAAGCTCAAATCCAAATGGATCAAGGACCTCCACATAAAGCCAGACACTCTGAAGCTAATAGAAAAGAAACTGGGGAAGACCCTTGAGGACATCGGTACAGGGAGAAAGTTTCTGAACAGAACACCAATAGCGTATGCTCTAAGAGCAAGAATTGACAAATGGGACCTCATAAGGTTACAGAGTTTCTGTAAGGCAAAGGACACCATCAAGAGGACAGATCGGCAACCAACAAATTGGGAAAAGATCTTCACCAATCCTACATCAGATAGAGGGCTAATATCCAATATATATAAAGAACTCAAGAAGTTAGACTCCAGAAAACCGAACAACCCTATCAAAAAATGGGGTACAGAGTTAAACAAAGAATTCTCACCTGAAGAACTTCAGATGACGGAGAAGCATCTTAAAAAATGCTCAACTTCATTAGTCATTAGGGAAATGCAAATCAAAACAACCCTAAGATTTCATCTTACACCAGTCAGAATGGCTAAGATTAAAAATTCAGGAGACAGCAGGTGTTGGAGAGGGTGTGGAGAAAGAGGAACACTCCTCCACTGCTGGTGGGCTTGCAAATTGGTACAACCACTCTGGAAAGCAGTCTGGCGGTTCCTCCGAAAACTGGGCACCTCACTTCCAGAAGATCCTGCTATACCACTCCTGGGCATATACCCAGCAGATTCCCCACCATGTAATAAGGATACATGCTCTACTATGTTCATAGCAGCCCTATTTATAATTGCCAGATGCTGGAAAGAACCCAGGTATCCCTCAACAGAAGAGTGGATACAAAAAATGTGGTATATCTACACAATGGAGTACTATTCAGCCATTAGAAACAATGAATTCATGAAATTCTTAGGCAAATGGATGGAGCTAGAGAACATCATACTAAGTGAGGTAACCCAGACTCAAAAGGTGAATCATGGTATGCACTCACTAATAAGTGGTTATTAACCTAGAAAACTGGAATACCCAAAACATAATCCACACATCAAATGAGATACAAGAAGAAAGCAGGAGTGGTCCCTGGTTCTGGAAAGACTCAGTGAAACAGTATTTGGCAAAACCAGAACGGGGAACTGGGAAGGGGTGGGAGGGAGGACAGGGGAAGAGAAGGGGGCTTACGGGACTTTCGGGGGGTGGGGGGGGGGCTAGAAAAGGGGAAATCATTTGAAATGTAAATAAATTATATCGAATAAAAAAAATGTGAAAAAAAAAAAGTAGGCTTTATTCCGGGAATGCAGGGTTGGTTCAATATACGGAAATCCAACAATACAATCCACTACATAAACAAACTCAAAGAACAAAACCACATGGTCATTTCATTGGATGCTGAAAAAGCATTTGACAAAATTCAGCATCCTTTCATGCTTAAAGTCTTGGAGAGAACAGGAATTCAAGGCCCATACCTAAACATAGTAAAAGCAATATACAGCAAACCGGTAGCCAGCATCAAACTAAATGGAGAGAAACTTGAAGCAATCCCACTGAAATCAGGGACCAGACAAGGCTGCCCCCTTTCTCCTTATCTTTTCAATATTGTACTTGAGGTACTAGCTCGGGCAATTCGACAACATAAGGAGGTCAAAGGGATACTAATTGGAAAGGAGGAAGTCAAACTATCATTATTTGCAGACGACATGATAGTCTACCTAAGTGACCCAAAAAACTCCACTAGAGAGCTCCTACAGCTGATAAACAACTTCAGCAAAGTGGCAGGTTATAAAATCAACTCAAGCAAATCAGTGGCCTTCCTATACTCAAAGGATAAGCAGGCTGAAAAAGAAATTAGGGAAATGACCCCCTTCACAATAGCCACAAACAGTATAAAGTATCTTGGGGTGACTCTTACCAAACATGTGAAAGATCTGTATGACAAGAACTTCAAGACTCTGAAGAAGGAAATGGAAGAAGACCTCAAAAACTGGGAAAACCTCCCATGCTCATGGATCGGTAGAATCAATATAGTTAAAATGGCCATTTTGCCTAAAGCACTATACAGATTCAATGCAATACCCATCAAAATCCCAACTCAATTCTTCACAGAGTTAGAAAGAGCAATTATCAAATTCATCTGGAACAACAAAAAACCCAGGATAGCTAAAACTATTCTCAGCAACAAAAGAAAATCTGGGGGAATCAGTATCCCTGACCTCAAGCAATACTACAGAGCAATAGTGTTAAAAACTGCATGGTATTGGTACAGTGACAGGCAGGAGGATCAATGGAACAGGATTGACGATCCAGAAATGAACCCACACACCTATGGCCACTTGATCCTCGACAAAGAGGCTGAAAACATCCAATGGAAAAAAGATAGCCTTTTCAACAAATGGTGCTGGTTCAACTGGAGGTCAGCATGCAGAAGAATGCGAATTGATCCATCCTTGTCTCCTTGTACTAAGCTCAAATCCAAATGGATCAAGGACCTCCACATAAAGCCAGACACTCTGAAGCTAATAGAAAAGAAACTGGGGAAGACCCTTGAGGACATCGGTACAGGGAGAAAGTTTCTGAACAGAACACCAATAGCGTATGCTCTAAGAGCAAGAATTGACAAATGGGACCTCATAAGGTTACAGAGTTTCTGTAAGGCAAAGGACACCATCAAGAGGACAGATCGGCAACCAACAAATTGGGAAAAGATCTTCACCAATCCTACATCAGATAGAGGGCTAATATCCAATATATATAAAGAACTCAAGAAGTTAGACTCCAGAAAACCGAACAACCCTATCAAAAAATGGGGTACAGAGTTAAACAAAGAATTCTCACCTGAAGAACTTCGGATGACGGAGAAGCATCTTAAAAAATGCTCAACTTCATTAGTCATTAGGGAAATGCAAATCAAAACAACCCTAAGATTTCATCTTACACCAGTCAGAATGGCTAAGATTAAAAATTCAGGAGACAGCAGGTGTTGGAGAGGGTGTGGAGAAAGAGGAACACTCCTCCACTGCTGGTGGGCTTGCAAATTGGTACAACCACTCTGGAAAGCAGTCTGGCGGTTCCTCCGAAAACTGGGCACCTCACTTCCAGAAGATCCTGCTATACCACTCCTGGGCATATACCCAGAGGATTCCCCACCATGTAATAAGGATACATGCTCTACTATGTTCATAGCAGCCCTATTTATAATTGCCAGATGCTGGAAAGAACCCAGGTATCCCTCAACAGAAGAGTGGATACAAAAAATGTGGTATATCTACACAATGGAGTACTATTCAGCCATTAGAAACAATGAATTCATGAAATTCTTAGGCAAATGGATGGAGCTAGAGAACATCATACTAAGTGAGGTAACCCAGACTCAAAAGGTGAATCATGGTATGCACTCACTAATAAGTGGTTATTAACCTAGAAAACTGGAATACCCAAACATAATCCACACATCAAATGAGATACAAGAAGAAAGCAGGAGTGGTCCCTGGTTCTGGAAAGACTCAGTGAAACAGTATTTGGCAAAACCAGAACGGGGAACTGGGAAGGGGTGGGAGGGAGGACAGGGGAAGAGAAGGGGGCTTACGGGACTTTCGGGGGGTGGGGGGGGGCTAGAAAAGGGGAAATCATTTGAAATGTAAATAATATCGAATAAAAAAAATTAAAAAAAAATCATTAATCAGCTGGGCAGTGGTGGTGCACACCTGTAATCCCAGCACTCTGGGAGGCAGAGGCAGGTGGATTTCTGAGTTCAAGACCAGCCTGGTCTACAAAGTGAGTTCCAGGACAGCCAGGACTATACAGAGAAATCCTGTCTCAAAAAAACCAAATCCAAAAATAATAATAATAATAATCATTAATCATTGTCTCTCATTACCAATGGACATGGTTCCCTGAAAAACAACACAACCAAATAAAATGACTACAAAATCAAGATGTTACTTTACTGCATAATGCAAACACTCCTCAACATCAAAGATAAAAAATTATCTCAGAAGAAAGGCCTGGAAGGAGTTTCCAAACCAATATCCAAGAAGATCAGTAAGGTAACATCTAACAAGATAGACTTCCAACTAAAATTGCCAAAAGGAGATGGGGAAGTGGACTTCATACCTACAAAGGAACATCTACCAATATTATACTTCAATTCTCAACAACTATGGCCTCAAATTCAAGGGCACCAATATTTGAAAAGAAACATTACTAAAGCTCAAATCCCATCATCCTTCACACCCTTGGAGTGCAAGATTTCAATATTCTACTCTCACCAACAGTCTGACATACCAGACAAAAACTAAACATAGAAATTGTAGATGTAATAGACAATATGGACCAAATGGACATAGCAGATCACTAAAAAGTATTTCACTTGAACACAAAAGAAAACACTTTCTTCTGAGCACCTCCTCTAACACTCTTAGAAAATTACCACATAATTATTCACAAAGTATGGTTAAACTCATAAAAACATTGAAATAAACCTTTATATTTGATCAGGCTAATACTACTTAACAGGCTATCAACAATGACGTCATTTGTAGGCTATCATAAATGACAGAACAACAAATAGCAAAGTAACTCGTGGAAACTGAAGATATCTCTTCAGAATGACTTCTGGATCAAGGTATAAAGAAAGAAAGAAATTAAAAACTTCATTGCCATTCAATGAAAATGAATACAGATCATAATCAAAGTGGTGGGACTCAACATAGTTGTGCTAAGAGGAAATGTTAAAGCAGTATGTACTTTCATAAAGAAATTGGAGAGATCTTCTACATTCAACTTAAGAGCACACCAGAATATTCTACAACAAAAAGAAGCAAACACATGCAAGATAACTGCATGGTAGGAAATAGTCAAACACATGGCTGAAATTATTAAAACGTGAAACAAAAAGAACAAAACAATCAGTTAAACAAGATCTGATTCTCTAAAAAAACAATATTAAAAAATGGTTATCCAAACTGCCTAAAAGACACAAAAGCTCTACACAAATTAACAAATTCAGAAAGAAAAAGAGGCAAACAACCAAAGATAGCAAAGAAATTCAAATAATCATCAGTTCCTCTTTTAAAGACCCATCTTCCACAAAATTGGTAAAAGAACGAGACAGTTTTCTTCATAAATACTACTTACCACAGTTAAATGAAAATTAGATAAGCAGTGCAAATTGACCTGTAGCCCCAAAGGAAATAGAAGAAGTCATTAAAAACATTCAACTAAAGCAAAACAACAACAAAAACAAAAACGGAAGGTCAGATGGTTTTAGAGGAGACTTCAACAAGACTCTCAAAGAAAGACTATTGGTAATCTTCCTAGAAATATATTCAGAAGGAACATTGCCCAATTCATTTTATGATGCCACTGACACTCTAATGACCAAACACCACAGAGTATAAGAAAGCCTGTTGTAGAAAAATTTCTACTGAAAGTAGGTGAAACTACTCAATAAAGGACTTGCAAAGAACTGAAAGGGCATTGACAACATCATCTACTATGATCAACCGTGTCTCATCTCTGAGATGAGGCAATGGTTAAATATATACAAATCTTTCAATGTAATCCACAGTATGAAAAACCTGAAAAAAAGTGCATGATCATGTCATTAAATGCTGAAACAGCATTTGAAAATATGGAGAAACCTTTAAAGATAGTTTTCTACTGATCTGTGGTATAAGGGACATACACTTAAGAAAGCCAGTTTACACCAAGCCTAAATCCAAGAAAGCAATTCTTCAAATATCAGGAACAAGACAAAGCTGTCCATTATCTCCAGAACTATTTAACATAGAACTTGAAGTTGTAGATTGAACAATAAAACAGTAAAGGAGTTTATGGGAATTCAAATTGAAAAGGAAGCTATCAAAATATCACTATTCACAGATGATATGATAATATAAATAAGTGAGTCCAAAGTCACATATACTAAACTAAATAAAAATTGTCAATAAACATCCTATATGGAATCAATAAGGAGACCAAGGAAAAAAAATGCTAGTGGACCACCCTTTACAACAGTCACAAATTATATAAAAATCTTGTGGTAACAAACACCAAGCAAGTTAAAAACATGTATAATAAAAATGTTCAATCATTGAAAATAAATTGAAGACGTCAGAACATAGAAAGATCTCAACAGCTGATGTAATAGTGGGATCAACATAATGAAAATGGCCTTCTAATCAAAAGAAATCTCCTGTTTCAACTTCATCCTTATCAAAACTCCAACAGAATACTTTTCAAAACTTAAAAGGATATGTAACTTCATACGTAGAAATAAAATCCCACTGTAGATAAAACAATTATGTACAATAAAGAAAATCCCAAGGTATTACATTCCCTGATTTCAAACTGTACTACAGAGCAACAGCAATAAAACCCTCTTTGTATTAGCTTAAAACAAACAGGTTTATTATTAGAATTAAATGAAAACCCTTATTGGAATCCATACACCTATGGACACTTGATCGCAGATAAAAATCCAAAAATTATACAGTTGTAAATAAGAAAGTATTTTCCATGAATGGTTGTGGTCTCACTAGATGCCAGTGATTATAGAATGCAAACAGATGCACATCTAGTTTTTTGCACAAACCTAAATTCCAAATAGATCAAAGATATTAACATCAAACCAGAAACACTGAATCAAATCCTAGAGAAATTAGGGCAAACCGTTGCATGCACTGAAGAGGAAAGACTTTCTGAACAGAACACCAATCATGCAGTTACTGTACATTATCACAGCTAATAAAATGATAATAGAAAAGGTTTAGTAAGGCCAAGGAAAGACCAGTTGTTCAAAACAGCAGTCTTCAGAATGCAGAAAGATTTTCACCAATTCCACTTCTTGCAGATAGCTATTATCCAAAATATGTAGAGTACTCAAGAGACTAGAAAACAACAAATCAATTATTTCAATTAAAATGCAGTACAGATCTAAACAGAATTTTCAACAGAAAAAATCTCAAATGTCTGGGAAACATTTAAATAAATGTTCAAAATTCAACAGAAAAATGTAAATCAAAATGATTCCATGATTTCATCTTACACATGTCTGCTCAACTACGATCAGAAACAAAAGTGACAGTTGACGCTGGTGAGAACCTCAAGGAAAAGGTGTGCTTGCTCCTCCATTCATGGCAAACTTTTACAGTGACCTTGTCCATCAGCAACTCAATAGCCAGCCATATCACTGCTGAGATTACATCAAAATATTCTACATTATACCACAAGGACATTTGCTCAACCATGATCTTTGCAACTTAATGCATAACAAACAGAAAACAGAAGCAATCTAGATATCCCTCAGCCAAAGAATAGACAAAAATGTGTTAAGTTTACATACTGCCATGGTACACAACTCTTTAATAGGGCATCATGGAATTTGGAACTAGAAAAATTTATCCAGAGCAAGCTTACCCAGACCCAGGAAGATGAACATGGCATGTTCTCACTGACAAGTGGATTAGCTCTGAGGTACAGATTTGGAGAGAGTGAGTAAGAAATAGGGCTTAAGGGACAATGAAAGAATATTCACAATGTAACAAATATTAGTGTCATGTGTGTATAAAGAACTTGTTCTTTTGTTTATTACCATGTGCTTTCACTTCCACAGTGCTATTATCATTTTAGTTTCTTAATTTAAATCATCTTAAACCAAAAATACTAGGGTTTAATGATTAGGATATTTTGGGTGGTTTGATATTCACCAAATATCCTTGAAAATGAAGGTATCACTAGCAATAAATATTTCTGCTAAAAAAAGTTATACTTTTATAAACAACAGTATATAAAATGGATCAAACATGCAGACTGCATTTTATTGGGAAACACTTCAGCTTGGGGTTTTCATGTTTGCCTGCTGTTTATGATTCCAAAATATTTTTTGATTAAAAAATACCTTCCACTAAACTGTTGCAGAATGGATTAATAATAAAAAGTCAGAAAATGAGTTCAATTACACACATGTAAATGAAAACTCCAGTGTTGAGGTACATAATTCTAGGCACTCTAAAGCACATGATCATTGTGCTCATTGTGATCTTGACACTTGCACTTGTGCACATAGAAAAGGAAAAGGAAGAATATCAGAAAGATCCATTTTCAAGACGACTGTGGACTGCATCACTTATAAAAGATTTAACCAGAAGCATGAATGAAATTTAATAGATCTTACTCTATATTTACTTTATATGAATACTTTATATTCAGATACCCTTTCTTGTAGAAAACTAGATATTTTTAAATTACATTAAATAAGGCGAATATATTTATCATACATGAAAAAATAAATCACTTCCCAAATTCTGTTGTCTTATTTCATATCCTGTTAAATCATCTGACAAGTCATTTTGCACTTGTTAGTATTTGATGAGATGTTCTACTGCAAATGTGTTTTTGCAGTGAGATTGCTCCCACTACACTGTCTGGACAGACATGGGGCAGAGTGCAAAGTGGTGCCTGATCTGGTGTAACTGCACAACAGTGTAAAAGATTTATCAAGTGCATCCATGGTTCTTGCAAAGTTAAAAAAGATATATACCTGAGGCATTTAGAGAGCCACATGAAATATTTCAACTAGTTGTGAACTTTTGGATTACTCTGATCATCTTTAATATTAAAATTTATTTCAAAATATGAAAAGATGTCTTCTTCACCTAATGATGTTTTATTTCTGAATCATTTCCCTTCTATACTGTCTTGACCTAACAATTTATCACCATACCAATTTGCTAGCAAAGTGTTAGCAATGTTTCTACTTAGACTAAATCCACTTAGACATTCAGCAATTTTCCAGCAACTGACCAGAAGCAGGACATTCATTGCACAGTTTTCCTTCCCCAGGTTGAATTCAGAGTTGAGTGTGTACTTTGTTTCTCTATTTCAGTTCTTTAGTTTATATACCCTGATAGAAATTTCAGCATGCTACAATATACACTTTATTTCCTTGAAAAATTATTGTACATTGCTATTTATGTCTGAGATTACCAAGGAAGTTGAAGCAAACTTTGTCTAGATCTGCTGTTCCTGCAGATTTTACACTGTCTAGGAAAGAGCCTTCAGTGACATAATCTCAGAATATTACTGTATGAATAAATTCATGAAATCAAGTAATGCATGGTGGATTAAATTAATGTATAAATTACATAGGTTATAATGGATAAAAATCTGAAGTCATATGAATTGAAAAATATTAGCTTTCAATACTCTGCAAAATGTTAAGGATAGAAAATAAAAGTGAGGAGAAATAGATTTCTAATTCTGCCATCACTGCATTCAAATCTGTGTTAGCTGACACAAGCAACACTGATCATTCTAGAACCTGAGGAGGTATTACAATGTCACAGATTTCAAAGGTATTACCTGCTCTAATACAATCACAAATGAAACTCCCCGATTCTCTGAAGTATTGTGTCAGGCTACTGCCAACATCCCTTGTAGTACAGGACTAGCATAATATGTGCTCACAGTCTGAGGAATTACAGACAGCATGGTGAAAGGTGATCAAACTGCAATGACCAAATATGAAACACAAAACTCTGTAATGACATATTTCTCTTCTCACTTGAGAGGACATAAGGAGTCACCAAGAAAAGAAAATTAAACAGAGGATCTTGGAAGGGAATATATGAAGAAAACCTCATGAGGAGAAATTCTTGGAATAACGTTCAAATCCACACTTAAAGTAGGACAAATAATATTTTGAAATGAGTTGATACAAATCACTTACCGTAAATCATTAGATGTGCCCAAAAGTTATGTTTTCCAATCTATTGTTAAACTTGAAGTAGAGACACTTAAAAGAGGAAAAAATGCACCAATGACCACAGACCCATCGTGGTGCAGTACATGTTCTGATTCTGTTAGGCCGGAAGGGGCTGCAATGATCCAGATGAGTGTCCGCATCTGTAAAAACCAGAAGATAAAAAGCCAAGAGAAGAGCATATTAAGAGATGTTTCTGTCAAGATCTAAGTCGTGGGATGGTACAACCTATGGTGTGTTACATATATATATTCTGTGCTCATATGTGTTTGCATGTGTGTGCCTGTGTGTGTGTGTGTGAGTGTGTTTGCACTGTTGTTGTTGACATGATGACAGAATATTTCACTCTAATCAGCCAGAGATATGTGCAAGGATCCTTCCATTCACCCTGTGAGCGTTCTATGGCACTTTATCCTTCAGGCTATCCATATGAGTCACCTCACTCAGTGACAAACAGGTTACAGCATCAAAGGACATACTTTCATTTCCACTCGGAATCACAATAATTACTCCAAGACTGAAACACCCCAGTGTTGCTTTCTGCCTCTGTGTTTATGGCCTAAAATGTTTACCAAGAAAGAATTTATTCGAGAGCCCTTCAAGATAATGCCCACATATCACATCAAAGGAAATCATTGTTGGAAAAATATGAATACACATTAAAGACCCATACCAAGAACTGATGAAGGTACACCGTGCTCCACAAAACTTAATAGTATTGGTCTTAAGTTCACTTTTTACTCTCCTATGGTTCTTAGGGTTCTGAGACAATTCTATCTATCATACATACATGTCTACATACCAATACTTGGCCAGTTTACTCCTGCATAGCCTTTGTGTCACATTTGTGTCACATTCTTGTGTAACCTACTTCCAAGGTGAAGTTATCAATTCAGATGCATAACCTAATTTCAAGGTAGAAATCAGGTTAATAATTTGATCTTAATCCATCCTGGAACACTGAATGTATACATATAAATATATATACATATAATTCATTGCCCTCTTAACCACTCATTCCCCCTTTTTATCTTTTTGACATGAGGGTATTAGATAAATTCCCCCATTTCTCCAAAGAACTTATCATATGCTGAGGGGGTCTCTATGTTTCTTTCATGGAGTTACTCAACAAATGTATCATAAGCAGGGACTATTTTCAGTCAATAAAACAACTTTAAGGCAGAATAAATACATTGTTCTGTAATGTAGACGTGCTTGCATTTTCCTGTTAGTTTGATTGCCATGAAGATTGTACAACATAATAACTAAAAGAATGTATAGGCAATGACTTTCTTCAATGAATTTTGATACATTATGTTGTCTCCTGCACCTGTAATACAAGAAAGGGACACAGATAATATAGTAATGGAAGGTTTGTTAATATGAGCATATTACTGTGTTTTCTCTCCACATTTTCTTTAATTCTGACTGTGCCATAAGAACATACCTGTTGAATTTTAGAGTCAACTCCCTTGTCACCATGAATGCACCAATACCATGTGTGTAGTGAATAGTTACAAAGTATCTGTTCTAAAGAGGCAATGTGCTAAGCAGAAACTATTAGTTATTTGTCTCATTTTCCAGGAATACACATGGGTACTACATAAATCATACATTTTTATTTGTTCCATGATAAGCATCTATGGCTAATTGTAAATAATACTTTATTTATAAGTATGTGTGTGTGCATGTGTGCTCATGCATGCATAACTTCAGGAATGCCTTATGGACAGAGGATCATGATGCACTGATCTATAGTTTAAGATGTCTTTGAGTTTACTTAAGTATATTCTAGAGGCTCTTCCTCAGGCTCCCTGCAACAGCAGCATGAACACTTAAATGCCCAAATAACCCCAGTGCTAGACCCAAAGTTTTATTTTTGCTTGTTTAATAGGAGAGGGGGAGTGGAAAATGGGGCAGGATCAGGTATAGGGAGAGACAAGAGAGAAACCCAGAGGGTCAGAAGAAGGAATAGAGATGTGCAGTTGCTGGGGGTTGCAGAGATCAAGGTGTTTCTCTAGAAAATCCTATAGACCTGGGAGGTGAAAGGCTCATAGGTGTCAATATGGGTGATCTTAGCTAACAAGGACCAACAGTGGGGCAATGAAACCTGAGGAGACCACTTCCTGTAGTTAGACAGGGCCTTCAGAGGAAGAATTGGGTCACCAATCAGCATTCAAAAAATTGAGCCAGAATTGTTCCTGTCTTAAAGAAATGCAGGGACAAACCTGGAGCAAAGACTGAGGGAAAGGCCATTCAGGAACCAGCTGAATCTGGGATCAGTCCCATGCGCACGTATCCAACCCTGACACTATTACTGATTCTATGTTGTACTTGCAGATTGAAACCTAGCATGGCTGTCCTCTGAGAGACTCTACCAGCAGCTGACTGAGGCAGATGCAGATACTTAGAGACTACCAATGAACTGAGATCAGGGCCTCCTATGGAAAAGTTAGGGGAAGGATTGAAGAAGCTGAGGGGGAGTGATTGCATCCCAATATGAAGGCCAATAGTGTCAAATAACCCTGGGAGTTTCCAGTGACTAAGCCACCAACCAAGGAGAACATCAACTGTTCCATCTCCCTTAGTGCTTAAATGTCAGAGGACTGCCTTGTCTGGGGTCAGTGAGAGTGATGTGCCAAGGTCTGCAGTGACTTGACCCCAAGGAAGGGTGATGACCAGGGTGATGTGGTGGTTGTGGGTAGGGTGTGTGGGGAATACTTTCTTAGAATAAAACTGGAGGGGATGTGTGGAAAGCCGTGACTGTATTCGCCATTACAAGATGGCGCCGGCTTCCACTGTGCCAGCTTCGCTTTCTTAGTAAACAAGCTATCTGCGCATGTGCAAGAGTATTTTCACGCCAAATCTCTGCCTGTCCCAGGGCACTCGAATGAGGTCATGAGTAAACAGCCAATCAGGTGTGTACACGTCACGCCAAGGGGTATATAAACCGCGTCCATGTTGGGCGCGGCGTCTCCCTCCACAAAAAGCATCAATAAAGCTTGGCTGCAGAAGGATCCTGAGTGTGCCTCGTCGTTCTTGCTGGCGAGACGAAAGCGCGGGACATCTGGTGCCGAAACCCGGGATACGCCTTATCATTGCCGGCACCGAGGAGACCCCCGTTAAGGTCACGGGGTTGATTCAGAACTGCAGTGATACGGTAAGTCTCTAAGAGGCATGTCTGTCTTTGGCCTTGATCTCTCCCACCTCTCTCCTCAATTAGTGGGGGCGATTTAAGCCTTCCAGATTGTGTTTGTGGCACTCATCCTTTTTCTTTTGGTTTCATATTGCTTCCATCGGCAGTGGTGTTAAATCATCATCATTAGGCACAGTTAGACGGATGTAGATAAGCCGCAGTGCCTCCCCAATACATAAGCTTCTCCTGTAGATAAAGGAGCATTATGGGGGCTTCACATTTGGTGGTCACGGCGCTGCAGTCCCTTCTGAGACAGCGCAATCTGAAGGTCTCAACAAAAACCTTAGATTGTTTTATCAGGAAGGTGGATCGTGTGGCTCCCTGGTATGCATGTTCTGGATCACTAACGCTTTCTTCATGGGAGAAGCTGGAGAAAGACCTAATTAGAGAACAACAGGCTGGGAAACTAAAAGCAGGGACGATACCACTGTGGAAACTTGTGAAATCATGTCTTGAGGACGAAAAATGCCGTTTGTCCATAAGAGCAGGGCAGGAGGTTTTGGAAGAGATTCAGAACAGTCTGTCAGAAATAGAGCGGTGTAAAATGACCGGTGTGGTCAGAAAAAAAAAGAGGTGCACCTAAGAAAAAAGTCCCTTCCAAGGACTCTGGATCTGAGGAAGTGATAGAATGGGGAAAGGACGCCCCGGGGAGAGAAAATGATGGAGAAAGAAAAAACACAATAAGAGAAGCGCGTAAAAAGAAAAAAGTTGTTAAAGTAAAAGTAAAAGAGATACAAAAAGAGGAAGATATGTCGACAGAAAAAAAAGCAGTTGTGCCCCGGGAGACGAAGTACAAGTCACCCGGAGAGGATACTTTGTATCCATTAAAAGCAGTTGTGCCCCGGGAGATGAAGTACAAGTCACCCGGAGAGGATACTTTGTATCCATTCAAAGAAAATAAATAGCCTTAGATCTGGCTAGCAGTAACTCTGAGCAGGAGTTGTCAGAGTCAGGAGGAGGAAGAGTTCCAAACTTGTCTATATGTGTGTCAATTTATGTTGTCTATTGTTTGAGTGGATGAATGATTGTTGTGTTTATGTTATGTGTTAAAAAGAAAACATAAAATGGTTAAAAAAAAAGGGGGGGCGTTATCTATTGGCAGTACTGCCAGTCTGCAATTTACACAGAAGAAGATGATTAAAGGAGCTTCACATTCTAAACTATGAGTTAAACACAGCTGGAGAAAAAAGCTACTTTTTAAGAGGCCAGCAGTCTCAAACTTAATGGTTAATTTTCCTGAAAAAATTTTTTCCATGGTGATGGTTGGGTTCAAGGTGTTTTATTCACCTGAAATTTCCCCATCTAGAAAATATATATATATATATATATATATATTTGGTTTAAATTAATGAGATTTGTATAATCGCTTCATCTTTATTTCTAATTGGTCTTAGAGGTACAAATGTTTTACATGCCTTGATTATAGAGTATTGACTTATAAGTCACTGGACATGATTTAAAAGGTATAATGTTATTAACAAAAGTTAGGTTAAAGCTGGTAGTTTAGGGTAGACGCCATTTTTAAACAACACGTGGCATGACGCAATCCAGGAAATACAGGCCTTTAAGATGCTCCTAAATTGGCATGGTGTTTTGTGTGAATCTTGGCCTGGAGATTGGACTTATAAAGATTAAGATTTAAAATAATGTCTCTTTAATAAGTTACACTGGCAGACAAACCTTGTGCTGTAAAAATGTGTTTGCCATTGATTTTAAAGAAAATAGATTGTTTAAAATTGGGATTTGCTTCCAAAATTGCAATCGTGCTCTAATATTGCAAGAAAACATTGAGTTACAATAAAAATCAGTGTGTCATTGGCTGCAGTTTTCAGTTTGCAGGCTCATAATTCTTAACATTTTGTAATTAAGATAATTTTGAGAGTGATACAGCTATGGGTTTTAGAGGCCCATTGCCACTTTTCCACAAGTTTATAGGCTACAATGGTAGGAGCAAAATTTAACCCTCCAAGATTAAAAAGGAGATCTCTGTGGAAATGTATTTGATATCAAGCAGGTTCCATTGACCTTGGAATTACTGGTTTCTTTTGTTTAATCCTCAAAACGTCCTTGCAGGACAGGTAGTTTTGGGTCTAGTCTTAGATAAAAGGCTCAGATTAGAAGATATTTACATTTGAGAAATCTCATATAATGTCCTTGCCAAGGACTCAAGGTGGATCCTAGGGCAGATAAAAAAATTTACATTTGAGTTAATGCAAAGCTTAGAGCTGCCTCAGGGGAAGCTAGTGAGGAAGCTTTGAGAAGTTGTTTCTGCCCTACAGGCCCCACCTAGGGAGTGTTTGGCCTTAAAAAAAGTTCTTGACTTATCCTGGTGTAGTTTAAAATGCAGTTCAAATCTATGAAAGGTCAAGGAGGCTATAAAGGCATTAACATTTGGCCTGTCTACTCCCTACAAAATTATTGTAAATTTAAAGGGTTGGTTTTTTACTTTACATTCTGATAATTATAAAAGCATTTGCTTCTAATTTTAAAGAAACAACAAAGCAATTTCATTAGAAAGTTTTTGCCTCAAGGAATGGCTAACAGCCTTACGCCTTATAAGAAAAAATGTTTGTCTCTGTTTCAATATAAGAGTTAGGATCTTACATTTTTCAGTGTATAATGTTCATAGAATGTTTGTTACAGGCCTTTGCTCCTAACTATGGACTTTTAAAATTTTTTAGGTAAATGGTTTTCAAAGGTTGTTAGGATATATTAATTGGCTTTATCTTATATTTACCTTATTTTAAGCTTGCCACGGGAGGTCTTAAACCTGTTTTCAAGAAAACGTTTGTTCCTTGCTTCAAGCAGCAATCAAATTAATTATTATTAATGGTTGATCTATTACATGGCAAGCCCTTTTTAGGCAAAATTAATAATTGTTATCCAAAAGAATTTGTACTCTCAGATCACATGTTTATTCCTTTAAGTTTTTCCCTGCTTCAGCACAAATACTATAGCAGCTATTTTTGAGATGTTAATAATCGAGCTTTTAATAATAGTAAATATATATATATAGCTCATGGTTTGGGCGGAGTCAGAACCCTCACTTTGCCATGACCATTGCTAAGACACCCTCGGCGTCCCCTCCTTATGAGGCACGCCGCGGAACCTTCTCTTTCCTACCAGAGAGGGTGAGGAGAAAGCTCCGGATGTCCTTTGCCGTCTTACAGGGACTGGGGTACAGTGCCCTCATTTGGGAGACTCCAATATGTTCATGTGTCTATAGACACATGTTCTGGAATTCTCCATGCCACACCTCTGGTCATTCAACATTGCCTCGAGGCATGGAGCACCTGGGGGAAACCTAGATGTTTGAAAACTGATAATGGACCTGCTTACACCTCTCAAAAATTTAAACAATTCTGCTTACAAATGCAGGTTATCCATATCACAGGTCTGCCTTATAACCCTCAGGGACAAGGCATTATTGAGCGAGCCCACCGTACGCTCAAATCCTATTTAATAAAACAAAAAGGGGGAATAGCAGAGGACTTACCCCCTATACCAAGGGTTGCTATAGCGGTAGCACTCTTTATTATGAATTTTTTTAAATTTGGACGAGCATGACCAGACTGCAGCTGACCGACACTGTTCAGAACCTGACAAGCCAAAAGAAATGGTCAAATGGAAAGATGTGTTGTCTGGTCAATGGAAAGGCCCGGATCCTATTTTAATAAGATCCAGGGGAGCTGTTTGTGTTTTCCCACAGAGGGAAGATAACCCATTCTGGCTGCCGGAGCAACTGACACGGAGAATTCTGACACCTGAAGATGACACCTGGACGGATCCCACAGAAACTACTCCTGGCCCTTGAAATTGGTCTGAAGGCTTCGAGAAAACTCTTGAATCCTTGCGGGCAGCAGTGTTGGCTGTCAATTCGACTCGAGTGGACCTGTCGCTGACAGAGGGACTCTCTTCCTGGACCCCTTCAGCTTTTTATTACTTTAAGGAGTGGGTGAGGGTGAGTCTATTTGGCGCAGCCTTAAGCTGTGGATGCGTGTTCACGCTTTGGCTGGTCTGCAAACTCAGATCTCAACAAAGACGTGACAAGGTTGTGATTGCTCAAGCACTTGCGGCTATTAATCAAGGCGCCTCCCCAGAGATCTGGTTATCCATGTTAAAATAATCTTACAAGCACTGGACTGCTCGGCTCTTGCACCCCTAGAGGTTAGACTCATTGCACAGGGATGAGTGAGTAAGTCCTTTCACTCTGATGGATTGTCGGGCTAAGCACCGCATAAGGGTTGTTCAGACTTTTGGACACTCTTAGAAGACAAGTCGAATTGCATGAGGGTTGTGTGTCCAAGTGTCCCTCCCCTAGGAAAAACGGCACGAGTGCAGGTCAGGACGACCCTGGGAGAAGGAACCTAAGGGTCTTGTTCTGTACATGGTGCTCTTACTCACCTTACTAGGGATTCGACCTCTACCTTCATCCATTACAAAGTGGCTTGCATTTTTTAATAAGATTAAAAGGGAGAGATGTGGAAAGCCGCGACTGTATTCGCCATTACAAGATGGTGCCGGCTTCCACTGTGCCAGCTTCGCTTTCTTAGTAAACAAGCTATCTGCGCATGTGCAAGAGTATTTTCGCGCCAAATCTCTGCCCGTCCCGAGGCACTCGAATGAGGTCATGAGTAAACAGCCAATCAAGTGTGTACACATCACGCCAAGGGGTATATAAACCGCGTCCATGTTGGGCGCAGCGTCTCCCTCCACGAAAAGCGTCAATAAAGCTTGGCTGCAGAAGGATCCTGAGTGTGCCACGTCGTTCTTGCTGGCGAGACGAAAGTGCGGGACAGGGATGTGGCTTGAAGACTCTGGGAGGGGGAACTTGGGGTAGGGTCAAAATTTGGAATGTAAATATATTAAATAACTCCTTAACAATAAAAACAATTTATAACGGCTAAATCCCCATGTGTAGGTGAAAGATACAGGTAAGCAAGAAATTCTGTCAAGAAAGCAAATCACAATTCATTGGAGATGAAGCTATATTTATTATCTAACCCATAGAGGTCAGGGAAAAAACAATAATGTCATTTTGGCTGAAAAATATTAATAGAACTCTTTAATACATATAGTAACCCAAAACGTGGCTGAGACATTGAATGACCTGCTGCAGATGTAGTGTGAGTTTAGCTAATATGGATAACAATACATTATTAACTCTTCTTTTTATTGAAAATTTGTTTTGCCCTTCTAAAATGTTTTATCTTTTTAAGGTTGGAATTTTTTATTCGATTGGTTTATTTACATTTCTAATGTTAGCCCCTTTCCTCATAGCCATCTGAAAACACCCTATTCCATCACCCCTCTACGTGCTTACCAGCCCCATACTTTCCTGACCTGGCATTCTCCTACACTGGGGCATCAATCCTTCACAGGGCCAATGGCCTCTCCTCTCATTGATGTCTGAAAATATCATCATCTGCTACATATGTAGCTGGAGCCATGGGTCCCTCCACGTGTAACGTTTGGTTGGTAGTTTAGTCCCTGGGAGCTCTGGGGTTACTGGTTGGTACATATTATTGTTCCTCCTATGGGGCTGCAAACCTCTTCAACTCCCTGTGTCCTTTCTCCATTTCCTCCATTAGGGACCCTAGTCCATTAGTTGACTGTGAGCTAGGAGTATTTTGATTCCCTTCTAATAAGGACCAAAGTATCCACACTTTAGTTTTCATTCTTCTTGAGCTTCATGTGGTCTGTGAATGGTATCTTAGGTATTCCATCCTTTTGGGCTAATATCCACTTATCAGCGAGTGCACAACATGTGTGTTCTATTGTGATTGGGTTACCTCACACAGGATGATATTTTCTAGTTCCATCCTTTTACCTAAGAATTTCATGAACTCTTTGTTTTTAATAGCTGAGTAGTACTCCATTATATATATATATACCACAATTTCTGTATCCATTTCTCTGTTGAGGGACATCTGAGTTCTTTCCAGATTTTGGCTATTATAAATATGTCTTCTATGACCATAGTGGAGCATGTGTCCTTATTACATGTTGGAGCATCTTCTGTGTATGTGCACGGTAGTAGTATAGCTGGGTCCTCAGTACTATGTACAATTTTTTGAAGAACTGCCAAACTGATTTCCAGAGTGGTGCCTAAACAAGATCTTTATGATGACAACACTGGTTGATATCACAAAGTATAAGAGTTAACCTCACAAGATCCAGCCCAAGGTAAATAGATACAGGCATGCAAGGACTGCTAAAAAGATGAATCTGTATTCACTAAGGAGGAAGCCTCTACACATTATCTAACACCAAGTGTCAGGAATAAAACTCGTACATACTAGCCACCTTATCAACTGGTACACAAAGCCCATGAACTACATAGAGATAAATTACATGAATTCTTTGACTTGTTTCTTCTCAGTGGCTAATGAAGTATTTGGGAATTGATATCTGTTAGTTTCTATTTGGAAATTTGTTTTATGTTCATGTAGTCAAATTAGGATAATGTCATTTTGGTGGACACAGGTATGAATACAATTCAATAACATATATAGTAACCAAAACCATGGCTAATACATTGAGTGAAATGCTTTACTTGCCGTGTGAGGAGGGATAATATGGCTGACTCTACAGTGTCTGTAAAACTTACATTTATTGAAAATTGCTTTTTTCATTTAAATAGTACTTTTATAGTTTGTGATCATTATGCAGTAAATATATTTTTCTGCCTTCTCCTTCCCTTACTTTCTTCCCAAATTTCTAATATACAATCCTTGCTTTCTTTTACTTTTATAGGCTACTTTTCATGAATTTTTGTTACACTCGTATGCATATAGGTATATAAAATATATTGCAAATAGAAACAGTTTAGTCTAAGTAATGTATTCACATTGTTTGCATGTGCATTTCATGGCTCAATCTTTTTTATTAGACAAATAATTGGTGTGGCATTTCTAGTGGGTGGATTACTTCTTAGTTGAGTTTGGAGCCAAAATTTTCAAAAAGGAAACATTTCATTTTGGTGGGTTTATGTACCCTTGTCTTTCCCAGTCTACTTTGGTATTTCTTTCTTCTTGTTGGGTTTTTTTAAATTTTTATTGGTTATTTTATTTATTTAAATCTCATATGCTATCCCCCTTCACAGTTTAAACTAAAAAAAAACCCTATTCCACCCCCCCTCCCCCTGCTTCTATGACAATTCTCCCACACACACCCACTCATTCCTGCCTCTCTGCCCTACCATTCTCCTACACTGGGGCATCAAACCTTCATAGGACCAAGTTCCTCCCTTCCCATTGTTGCCAGATAATCCCATCCTCTCCTACCAATACAGATGGAGCCATGGTCCCTCCATGTGTATTCTTTGGTTGTTGGTTTAAATCCTCAGAGCTCTGGGGGGGGTCTGCTTTGTTGATATTGTTGTACTTCCAATGGGGTTGCAAACCTCATCATCTTATTCATCCTTCCCCTAACTCCTCCACTGGGGTCCCCATGTTCAGTCTGATGGTTGGCTGCAAGCATCCACGCCTGTATCAGTAAGGGTCTGGCAGAGCCTCTCAGGAGATAGCCATATCAGGCTCCCATCAGCAAGTACTTGTTGGCATCAACAATAGTGAATGGGTTTGTTTGCTGCATATGGGATGGATTCCCTGGTGGTGCAGTCTATGGATGGCCTCTCCTTCATTCTCTGTTGTTGACCGCCAGCAGCCACATACGAACCGGGTTACCTGGAAGAGAATTCTGATGGTGATGGGAAGGGGGCGAAAAGAGAGACTGAGTCAAGGCGACAGTGCCGGTAAAGACTAACTTTAATATTTCTATGTCAAGATATATAGTCTTAGGGGAATAACCCAACTCCTCCCAGAAGCTGGTCACATCAAAGGGCAGGCCGAGAACTCTTTGGCTCCAAATCTCAGCGGGTCGCCTGCTTCCAGTCTGGCGGGGTCTCCGCTGGGTCCCAGGTGAAACCGCCTTGAGGCAGTGTTGGTAGTCAAGGTGAAGGCGCCTTATTGTTCCAAGGAACAAAAGCCGGAAGTAACCCATCGGAAGAGTGGGGGTTGCCAGCCAGCTTAATGTTGTGGGAGAAGGGACAATTCCCCCTTAATTATTAATTTTTAACAACTCAATGGATATAAGTATATTCATCCAATGGATGATGGGCTTTTGACCAGTGAGGGAAAACAGAGGTCCAACCCCCTTAAACGTTAATGACATCTTTTTCAGGGGAGGGGAAATAGACTGCCTTAATAATTTTAGGACAGTCTCTCAATGTCAACCCCCATGCACCTGGACGTGCTTTTCAGGGAAATTCGGAGACAGGATTTTTTCCTTTTCCCTTGCAGTGCCTCGCCTCACACCTCAAACTGATGCCCATGTTTGTTATATAAACAAACATGCATAGTTCCGAATACTATGCAGCCTCCTTTTTGAGGATCCACTGGTAAAGTAAATGCTCTGCGGATATGAGCTGGCTGGCTATAATAACCACCCATCCTCAACCTGGCGGCCATTGCTGGAGGAGCTTATCTTCTGAGTGTTATCTGCTTGAAATATAAAAGGAGATTAAGAGAAAAAACCTGTTTGGTCAGTATCGGAAGGCCCAAGACGTTTAATTTGATTGAAAATTAATGTCTACAGACAAGAGGCCTGGCTTGCAACTTAATTGCAAGAACACAAAGGAACCTTTCTTCCCAAGTAAGTGGGAAGCGGCTTAGGGAAAGCCTTTTGAATTAATTATACTTACCAGCAGCTTTCAGGGTGTGTTTACCTGTCGTACCAATCTCTCTGGCAGCCAGCGTGCTCCATCTTCTCCCTGAGAAAAATGCAGACGGACCCTCTCCCCCAGATTAAAACGGGGTCTGGACCATTCCATCTATTAGTTAAAGGGTCCCACCACTTAACCATGGCATAGGAATTGGAAGTAGCTGGGTGCCAGTGTCAGTCTGCTGCAGACTAACCTTTAGCATCCATTTGGAGAACATTTAAAACAAATAAGACAAAGGCAAGATGTGATTTGGGAGACCTGGGGCGGGGGGGTATAGGTTCCCCTTCTTTGTTTTAAGAAGCCAGTTTTTAAGGGTGCAGTGAGCACGCTCTACGATTGCTTGACCCATTGGGTTATAAGGAATTCCAGTTTTAAGTTTTATATTAAATTCCTTGCAAAATGAGATAAAGTTCTTACCAGAATAGGCTAGTCCATTGTCTGTCTTAATGACTTTGGGAAATCCCATGGTATTAAAAGCTTGTAAACAATGATCAATTACATTTTTAGAGGCTTCTCCCGAATGCAGGGAGGCAAAAATGAATCCCGAGCACGTATCAATGCAAACATGTATAAACTTTAATTTCCCAAATTCTGCATAGTGAGTTACATCCTTTTGCCAAATTTGATTGGGCATAAGGCCACGTGGATTAACCCCTAAGTGGGGCACTGGTGCTAAAGTGAGACAATTAGGGCATTGTTTTACAATCATTCTTGCTTGCTCCTTTGTGATCTTATGACGGAGTCTTAATGTATGGCTAGAAAGATGAAATTTATCATGATCACGTCTAGCCAATTCTATAGGTGTTAAAACTAAAGCTTCTCCTACGAGAGCTTTGTCAATGCACTCATTACCCTGAGCCAAAGGTCCAGGAAGACCTGAGTGAGCTCATATATGGCCAATATAAAAGGGATTTTTCCTAGCAAGAATGATACTTTGCAAATGTGAAAACAAGGATCCAGTTGGCGTATTAAAATTAAATGTGCCACAGGTTTCTAATTGTGGTATAGAAAATGCAACATAAGCACTGTCAGTAAAGAGATTAAAAATACTATCTATAGATTGAAAGACACACAACACCGCTGTCAGCTCTGATAACTGAGCAGAAAGCCCAGGGGTCTCTACGACCACCTGTTGATTATTAATACGATATCCGTCTGAAAATTAAGAGAGCATTATGCAACGGCTGTAAAGATGTCATTTTAGGAAATACAACCTCATGCATATTTAGAAACTTTATCAATTTGTCTTGAGGATAATGGTTATCTATAGTCCCTTCAAAGCCTATTTGAGCAAGCAACCAATCTGTGCTATGCTGTTTTAACCAAGCATCCTGATTTACACTATAGGGCTGAATAATAACATCTGGTTCTTTGCCAAAATACGTTAGCGCCTGCTTTCTTCAAAGCACAATTACTTGGGCTACTGCCTCATAATATGGCAAGATATTACGCCTTGAAGACACCCTCAAATGAATCCACATCAGAGGAGCCTTTTGCCATAATAAACCTGTAGGCGAGTGAGTAGTATTAAAAATTAGCAGATGCAAAGGTAAAGAATAATCTATATAGGTAACAAATTGATTTTCAATAGCTTTCTCCACAGTCTGTAAAGCCAAAAGTCCTTCTTAAGTTAGTAATCTAGGGGATGTCGGGTCAGCATTCCCCTTTAGAATATCAAATAAAGGTTGTAATTCTCCTGTAGTAAGCTTTAAATATGGCCGAAGCCAGTTAATGTCACCCAATAACTTCTGAAAATCATTTAAAGTTTTTAAATTGTCCCTGCGGATAATTATCTTCTGGGAAAAAATTGCTTGGTCTGTAAGTTTAAAACCCAGATAATTATACGGATCCTGGGTCTGCACCTTCTCTGCTGCTATTTGCAATCCTTTAGCGGCTAAAGCCTGTTGTAAATCTTTAAAACATAAAAGCAAGGTCTGAGGATTTTTTCCTGCAATTAGAAAATCATCTGTGATGAAAGGTCTCTGCCCCACACTTAAGACAGATTTCTGGTGAACAACCTGATTGCCCGTTTATAGTACCCCTGTTATCAGGGCAATCACTTTTAAAATGACCCAGACTGCCACATTTAAAACACCTTTTATTTCCTTGTCTCTGCGAAAATATTCCCTGGATGGTGGTTCCCTGCAACGCTGCAGCCATTGCTAGACCCTGATTATACGAGGGGCCAATTTCAGAACAGAAACGAATATAACCAGCCAAGTCTGTCTTCCACCTATGAGGTCTGATCTCCTCCCGGCAGGCCGCATTAGCATTTTCGTAGGCTAGCTGAGTAACCAACGGATTTTCTGCCTGAGAATTTCCAAAAATTCTATTAGCTGTTTTTAGCAATCTATCCACAAAATCCCGAAAAAGCTCATCAGTAGCCTGTTTGACACCTGTTAAGTTTCCACTAAGATCTCCCTTTGATGGTAAAAGATTCCAAGCACAGCGGGCAGCCATCGCAATCTGCACATACACTGTGATGGGAAACCCAATCTGGTTAGTATTTCCTTCATATACACCTTCTCCCAGTAACATATCAGCATTCCATTCTGGATGGCCTGCCTGAGTATTCGTGGCGGCAGTTCTTTTGCTAGCCTCACGCCATTCAGAACTCCAAAGCAAGAAATCTCCTTCCGACAAGGTAGCCTTACACAGGATTCTCCAATCCTGTGGAGTTAAATTTGACTCTATCACAGTATCCAATAACGCTTGTGTAAAAGGAGCTGTAGGGCCATACTGGGCTACAGCTAGCTTTAATTCTTTTATCACTTTAAATTCCAAAGTCTGATATTGTCTAATCACATTTTCCTGGTCTTCTATCTCAAGGACCGGAAAAGCTAAGATTTCTGACCTATCCTGCCCTTCTCCACGAGCCTGGCTTATCACTCTTTCTAGTGGCGATTGGAGGGTCTCAGAATTATTGTTCTCTCTAGTATTTGACATCCTTTTTAGCTCCTGTAATTCATTAGTCAATTTCTGCAATTTAATTTCAAACTCCAACTTTTGTAACTGCATATCTCTCTGGATCTCATCTCCTGCCATCAAGGTCATAGGTGGAGCAGATGGCACGATAGGGGCCCATTCTTCCCCATGAGATTCAGTTGCTCTCTTTTTGGGATGAGCTGCCTTTTTTACAATTAGCCCATCAGCACTATCTCTGCGTTTTTGTAACTTAGGGTAGGGAGGGTCCTCCTTTGCAGACGTCCTCTCCAGCAGGCTTTCTTCTTGAGATTCCTCAAGTTCTTGAATAATATCTAATTCCTCCAAGCCTCCTTCATATATGATATCCTTTATAAGTGTCCAGAGGGAGAGGGTAATATTATCTGCCTTGGCTGCCTTTAGCGAATTACCAATTCTATCCCAAGTTCTCTCGTTAACGTTCGTTTTTCTTGGAACCAAGGACAGCAAGAATATATCTGGTCCAAGAAATCCTCCAATCTTCCTTCTTCAAACACTATCCCTTTCACCTGAAGCAACTCTTGAATGTTGCGGGCACAAATTTCACGCGAACTTTCCTGTCCCATTTTTCCCTATCACTCAACCCCAAGCAGCCCTGTGCCTGGTCAGCACAATTTTGCTTGCTAAACCGTATCCCTCTGCACTCACAACAATAGTTTCAAAGAATAAAATTTTACACTAGCGCTAGCATTTGACTTCTATGTTGCTTACCATGCAGATACCATCTTCTTTCTACTTTTTCTGCGAAGCTTCGCCAGATAGGGTCACCTCAGGAAATTCTCCCGTATCAGGTCTGTCCGAGTTCAGGCGCCAATATGTTGGCCGCCAGCGGCCACATACGAACCGGGTTACCTGGAAGAGAATTCTGAGGGTGATGGGAAGGGGGCGAAAGAGAGACTGAGTCAAGGCGACAGTGCCGGTCAAGACTAATTTTAATATTTCTATGTCAAGATATATATTCTTAGGGGAATAACCCAACCCCTCCCAGAAGCTGGTCACATCAAAGGGCAGGCCGAGAACTCTTTGGCTCCAAATCTCAGCGGGTCGCCTGCTTCCAGTCTGGCGGGGTCTCTGCTGGGTCCCAGGTGAAACCACCTTGAGGCAGTGTTGGATGTCAAGGTGAAGGCGCCTTATTGTTCCAAGGAACAAAGGCCAGAGGTAATCCTTCGGAAGGGTGGGGGTTGCCAGCCAGCTTAATGTTGTGGGGGAAGGGACAATTCCCCCTTAATTATTAATTTTTAAACAACTCAGTGGATATAAGTATATTCATCCAATGGATGATGGGCTTTTGACCAGTGAGGGAAAACAGACTCTGTACCATTATTTGTCCCTGTATTTCCTTTAGACAGGAGTAATTGTACATTAAAATTTTAAGAAGGGTGAGTGACCCCATCCTTCAACCAGGGGCTTTGCCTAACCTCTGGATATGGTCTCTATAGTTTCTCTTTCCCCATTTTGTTAGATATTTCAGCTAAAGTCATTCCCATTGGGTCCTGGGAGCCTCTTGCTTTCCTTGCTCTAGGACTTTCTGTTGGCTACCCCCAGTTCCCATCCGCCATTGCTACAGACCTCTGTTCAATTTCCTGACCCTCTGTACACATCCCCAGTCTCCTCCCACTCCTGATCCTGCTCAATCTTTTTTTCTGTCCCTCCTCTCTTCCTTCAAAGTCCCTCCCACCCTCTACCTATTGTGATTATTTTGTTCTCTTTTCTAAATAGAAGTGAAGCATCCGCAGATTGATATTTCTTCTTCATGACCTTCCTGCTATCTGTAAGGCAAAGGACACAGTCAATAGGACAAAGCAACAACCTTCAGAATGGGACAAGATCTTTACCAACCCTACATCTGATAAAAGGATAATATGGGCTGCTGCTGCCTGTCATTTCTGCTGGGGCAGACTCTTCCCAGGTCTGCCATAGTGAAAACACCATTTTCTGATACATTCTAGAGAATCAGCTGCGCTCAGAGCATTTGAGAACCAGAAGCACTCAGGGACTTTGGGTCTGCTATAGTGAAGACAACAGCTCCTGATACATCATAAAGAGCCCACTGCACTCAGAGCATTTGGTCCCTCTGCAGGAGTGTGGGGTGGCCTGGGAGCATGGTGATGATCCTGGACCACAGAGCTACATCCACAAACACCACCACAGGAGAGCTGGTCTCCCAGGAGTGCCTACATACCAGTGTGCACAGAGACAACGGGAATCCCAGGAGTATAGATACACAGGCTTGCAGGACAGAGAAGCCACAGTCAGAGACAGCAAGACCTTCCCCCACAGCCTCTGGCAGGAGCACTCAGATCTCTCCACTTCCAGATCCAGATCAGCCTGAGCGGCAACACAACATCTCCAGGTCCTGCAAGAGGCAAGAGGGGCTTCCGGGTGGCCTGCGGGGAGAAGTTGGTGTGCTCCGGTGAATCCAGTGAGCCCCAGCGGGAGCCTTCAGGTGTGGGCTTGAGGATCTGAGCAGCCTGGGCAACAGCACCTGGTCTCCAGGCAGTGCAGGAGGTAAGCTGTGCACCACAGGCCACCTGGGAAGGGGCAGCTTGCATTGGTGAGTCCAGCATTGACAAGACCAACTAACACCAGTGAGAACTAGATGGCAAAAGGCAAACGCAGGAACATCACTAACAGAAATCAAGGCAATATGGCAACATCTGAACCCATTCTCCTTTACCAGCATGTCCTGGATACCCCATCACACCAGTAAAACAAGATTTGGATTTAAAATCACTGGTAATGATGCTGGTACAGGAATACATAATGGACATACTTAAAGAATTTCAGGAAAAAATGGATCAAAAGTTAGAAGCCCTTGCAAGGGAAAAACAAAAATCATTGAAAGAAATCCAGGAGAATGCAAAAGCCAGTAAAGAGGAAACACGCAAAAAAAAAAAAAAAAAAAAAAAAAAAAAAAAAACACTTAAAGAAATACAGGAGAACTTTGATCAACTGGCTGAGGTCAGGAAAGAGGAAACACAAAAATCTCTTAGAATTACAGGAAAGCACAAACAAGCAAGTGAAGGAGCTAAGCAAAACAATCCAGGATCTAAAATCAGAAGTAGAAACAACTAAGAAAACTCAAAAGGAGACAACTTTGCAGATAGAAAACCTTGGGAAGAAATCAGGGAAGACAGATGCAAATATCAAGAACAGAATACAAGAGATAGAAGAAAGAATCTCAGATGCTGAAGATACCATAGAAACCATGGACTCAACAGTTAAAGAAAATGTAAAATGCAAAAAGCATGTAACCCAAAATATCCAGGAAATCCAGGACACAATGAGAAGACCAAACCTAAGGATTATAGGCATAGAAGAGAGTGAAGATTTACAACTTAAAGGGCCATCAAATATCTTCAATAAAATTATGGAAGAAAACTTCCCTAACCTAAAGAGAGAGATGCCCATGAATATACAAGAAGCCTACAGAACTCCAAACAGACTGGAGCAGAACAGAAACACTTCCCGTCACATACTTATCAAAACACCAAATGTACTAAACAAAGAAAGGATATTAAAGGCAGTAAGAGAAAAAGGCCAAGTAACATATAAAGGAAGACCTATCAGAATCACAGCAGACTTTTCACCTGAGACTATGAAGGCTAGAAGATCCTGGGCAGATCTCATGCAGACTCTAAGAGAACACAAAAGCCAGCCAAAACTACTATATCCAGCAAAACTCTCAATCAACGTAGAGGGAGAAACTAAGATATTCCATGACAAAACCAAGTTTAGTCAATATCTATCTACAAACCCAGCCCTACAAAGGATAATAGGAGGAAAACACCAATACAAGGAGGGAAATTTCACCCTGGAAAAAGCAAGATAGTAACCCTTCATCAAACCCAAAAGAAGTTAAGCAATCAAATTTAAAAAATAACGTCAAAAATGACAGGAAGTAACAATCACTATTCCTTAATATCTCTTAACATCAATGGATACAATGCCCCAATAAAAAGACATAGACTAACTGACTGGATACGTAAACAGGACCCTACATTTTGCTGCTGACAGGAAACACACCTCAGGGTCAAAGACAAACACTACCTTAGAGTAAAAGGCTGGAAGACAATTTTACAAGCAAATGGTCTCAGGAAACAAGCTGGAGTAGCCATTTTAATATCAGATAAAATTGACTTTCAACCCAAACAGATCAAAAGAGACTCTGAGGGACACGTCTTGCTGGCCAAAGGAAAAATAGAACAAGAAGAACTCTCAATCCTGAACATCTATGCTCCAAATGCAAGGGCACGCTCTTTCATAAAAGAAACTTTATTAAAGCTCAAAGCACACATTGCACCTAACACAATAATTGTGGGTGACTTCAACACTGCACATTCCTCAATGGACCGATCAGGAAAACAGAAACTAAACAAGGACACAATGAAACTAATTGACACTTTGGACCAATTAGATTTAACAGATATATATATATATATATATATATATATATATATATATATATATATATATATATATATATATAGAACATTCTATCCTAAAGCAAAAGAATATACCTTTTTCTCAGAACCTCATGGTACCTTCTCCAAAATCGACCATATAATTGGTCACAAGACAGAACTCAACAAATATAAGAAGATCGAACTAATCCCATGCCTCCTATCAGATCACTATGGAGTAAAAGTGGTCTTCAATAGCAACAAAAACAACAGAAAACCCACATACACATGGAAACTGAACAATATTCTACTCAATGATACCTTGGTCAAGGAAGAAATAAAGAAAGAAATTAAAGACTTTTTAGAACACAATGAAAATGAAGACACAACATACCCAAATCTATGGGACAGAATGAAAGCAGTGCTAAGAGGAAAACTCATAGCCCTGAGTGCCTCTAAAAAAAATGGAGAGAGCATACACTACCAGCTTAATGACACACCTGAAAGCCCTGGAACAAAAAGAAGCTATTTCACCCAGGAGGAGTAGAAGGCAGGAAATCATCAAACTCAGGGCCGAAATCAATCAAGTAGAAACAAAGAGAACCATACAAAGAATCAACAAACCCAGGAGCTGGTTCTTTGAGAAAATCAACAAGATAGATAAACCCTTAGCCAGACTGACCAAAGGGCACAGAGAAAGTATCCAAATTAATAAACTTAGAAATGAAAAGGGAGATATAACAACGGAAACTGAGGAAATCCAAAAAATCATCAGATCCTACTACAAGAGCCTGTACTCGACACAACTGGAAAATCTGGAGGAAATGGACAATTTCCTTGACAGATACCAAATACCAAAATTAAATCAGGACCAAATAGATCATCTAAACAGTCCCATAACGCCTAAAGAAATGGAAGGAGTCATAGAAAGTCTTCCAACCAAAAAAAGCACAGGACCAGATGGTTTCAGTGCAGAATTCTATCAGACCTTCAAAGAAGAGTTAACACCAATACTCTTCAAATTATTCCACAAAATAGAAACAGAAGGAACACTACCCAATTCCTTCTATGAAGCCACAACTACGCTGATACCAAAACCACACAAAGTTCCAACAAAGAAAGAGAACTTCAGATCAATTTCCCTTATGAACATCGATGCAAAAATACTCAATAAAATTCTTGCCAACCGAATCCAAGAACACATCAAAACGATCATCCACCATGATCAAGTAGGCTTTATCCCGGGAATGCAGGGTTGGTTCAATATACGGAAATCCATCAATGCAATCCACTACATAAACAAACTCAAAGAAAAAAAACACATGGTCATTTCATTGGATGCTGAAAAAGCATTTGACAAAATTCAGCATCCTTTCATGCTTAATGTCTTGGAAAGAACAGGAATTCAAGGCCCATACCTAAACATAGTAAAAGCAATATACAGCAAACCGGTAGCCAGCATCAAACTAAATGGAGAGAAACTTGAAGCAATCCCACTAAAATCAGGGACTAGACAGGGCTGCCCCCTTTCTCCTTATCTTTTCAATATTGTACTTGAGGTACTAGTTCGGGCAATTCGAAAACATAAGGAGGTCAAAGGGATACAAATTGGAAAGGAAGAAGTCAAACTATCATTATTTGCAGATGACATGATAGTCTACCTAAATGACCCATAAAACTCCACTAGAGAACTCCTACAGCTGATAAACAACTTCAGCAAAGTGGCAGGTTATAAAATCAACTCAAGCAAATCAGTGGCCTTTCTATACTCAAAGGATAAGCAGGGTGAGAAAAAATTTAGGGAAATGACCCCCTTCACAATAGCCACAAACAGTATAAAGTATCTTGGGGTGACTTACCAAACATGTGAAAGATCTGTATGACAAGAACTTCAAGACTCTGAAGAAGGAAATTGAAGAAGACCTCAAAAAATGGGAAAACCTCCCATGTTCATGGATCAGTAGTATCAATATAGTTAAAATGGCCATTTTGCCAAAAGCAATATACAGATTCAATGCAATACCCATCAAAATCCCAACTCAATTCTTCACAGAGTTAGAAAGAGCAATTATCAAATTCATCTGGAATAACAAAAAAACCAGGATAGCTAAAACTATTCTCAGCAACAAAAGAAATTCTGGGGGAATCAGTATCCCTGACCTCAAGCAATACTACAGAGCAATAGTGTTAAAAACTGCATGGTATTGGTACAGTGACAGGCAGGAGGATCAATGGAACAGGATTGAAGATCCAGAAATGAACCCACACACCAACACCCACAACCCAACATTGGTTTCTGAACAGAACACCAATACCGTATGCTATAAGATCAAGAATTGACAAATGGGACCTCATAAAATTACAAAGTTTCTGTAAGGCAAAGGACACCATCAAGAGGACATATTGGCAACCAACAAATTGGGAAAAGATCTTCACCAATCCTACATCAGATAGAGGGCTAATATCCAATATATATAAAGAACTCAAGAAGTTAGACTCTAGAAACCAACATCCCTATTTAAAAAAATGGGTTACAGACTTAAACAAAGAATTCTAACCTGAAGAACTTTGGATGGTGGAGAAGCATCTTAAAAAATGCTCAACTTCCTTAGTCATTAGGGAAATGCAAATCAAAACAACCCTGAGATTTCACCTTACACCAGTCAGAATGGCTAAGATTAAAAATTCAGGAGACAGCAGGTGTTGGAGAGGGTGTGGAGAAAGAAAAACACTCCTCCACTGCTGGTGAGGTTGCAAATTGGTACAACCACTCTGGAAATCAGTCTGGCGGTTGCTCTGAAAACTGGGCACCTCACTTCCAGAAGATCCTGCTATACCACTCCTGGGCATATACCTAGAGGATTCCCCACCATGTAAGAAGGATACATGCTCTACTATGTTCATAGCAGCCCTATTTATAATTGCCAGATGCTGGAAAGAACCCAGGTATCCCTCAACAGAAGAGTGGATGCAAAAAATGTGGTATATCTACACAATGGAGTACTATTCAGCCATTAGAAACAATGAATTCATGAAATTCTTACGCAAATGGATGGAGCTAGAGAACATCATACTAAGTGAGGTAACCCAGACTCAAAAGGTGAATCATGGTATGCACTCACTTAAGTGGATATTAACCTAGAAAACTGGAATACCCAAAACATAATCCACACATCAAATGAGGTACAAGAAGAAAGGAGGAGTGGCCCCTTGTTCTGGAAAGACTCGGTGAAGCAGTATTCGGCAAAACCAGAACGGGGAAGTGGGAAGGGGTGGGTGGGAGGACAGGGGGAGAGAAGGGGGCTTACAGGACTTTCGGGGAGTGGGGGGCTAGAAAAGTGAAAATCATTTGAAATATAAATAAAAAATATATCGAATAAAAAAAGCCAGACACACTACTCTATAAACAAAACAAAACAAAACAAAACAAAAACAAAAACTAACAAACAAACAAAAAACCTCAGGTGACAGCAGAAGCTGGAGAGGATGTGCAGAAAGAGGAACACTCTTCCATTGCTAGAGGGATTGCAAGCTGGTACAACCACTCTGGAAATCAACTCAGTGGTTCTTAATAAAGTTGGAAATGATTTTACCTGAAGACCCAGCTATAATACTCCTGGGCATATATCCAAAAGAAACCCCAAAATATAACAAGGCATGTGCTCCGCTATGTTCATAGCAGCCTTATTTATAATAGTCAGAAGCTGGAAACAACCCAGATAGCCCTCAGTAGAAGAATGCATACAGAAAATGTGGTATATTTGCACAATGGAATTCTACTCAACTATTAAAAATGACAACCACGAATTTTTCAGGCAAATGGATAAAACTAGAAAGTATCATCCTGAGTTTGATAACCCAGACCCAAAAGGACATATATGGTATATACTCACTGATAAATGGATATTAGCCCCAAATCTGAGAATACCCACAGTACAACTCATAGACCATATGAAGCTCAACCAAAAGGAAGATCAAAGTGTGGATTGGATACTTCAATCCTGCTTACAAGGAGGAGCAAAAATAATCACAGGAGGCAGAGGGAAGAAGGGACCTGGTTGGGAGAGGGGACAGGGAGGGAGAAAGGGGGGCAGGTTCAGGTATGGAAAGAGACAGGATAGAAGTCCAGAGGATCAGGAAAATGAATAGAAATATGTAGCAGTGAGGATAGAGAACGGGGAACCACTAGAAAGTCCCAGACACCAGGGATGTAAGAGGCTCCCAGGGCTAATGGGGATGACATTAGCCAAAATGCCCAACAGACGGGATATAGAACCTGAAGAAAGCACGTCCAGTAGATAGACATGGCCCCTAGTTGAGGAAGGGGCCACTGGGCCACTCACCCATCTCAAAAATTTTAACCCTGAATTGTTTAAAGGAAATGTAGAAACAAAATTTGGAGTAGAGACTGAGGGAAAAGCCATCCAGAGACTGCTCCTTCTAGTGATCCATCCCATCTGCAGACCCAACCCCCCCCCCACACACACGATTGCTAATGTCAAGAATTGCTTGCAGACAGGAGTCCAGAATGGTTGTTCTCTGATAGGATGCAGGCACTCACAGCCAACCATTGGACTGAGCCTAGGGACCCCAGTGGATAGGGGAAAGACCTGAAGAAGCTGAAAAGGATTGCAACCCCATAGGAAGAACAACAATCAATATCAACTAACCAGACCCCTCAGAGTTCCTACCAACCAAAGAGTATATACATGGGTGGGTCAATGGCTCCTACCACACATGTAGCAAAGGATTTCCTTATCTGGCCTTAATGGGAGGGGAGGCACTTGATCCTGTAGAGGTTTGATAACTCAGCATAGGGGGATGCTAGAGCATCCAGGTGGGAGAGGGTGGGTAGATGGGTGGGTGAATACCGTCTTACAAGCAGTGGGGAAGGGAATGTAATGGGTGAATTGAGGAGAGAAGACCAGGAAGGGCACAACATTTGAAATGTAAACAAATAAAATAATCAATAAAAATTCAAGTGGCAACAAAACGAAAAACAGCCTTCATCTTAAATAGCAATGAAATAATGATGTATCTGGCATCTGCTTAATATTTTCTACTCAATTAATTGGAAAGAAATCAGACTGAGTTAACTCCACTGCCCTGGAGTTATAAGGGCAAATATAAGCAAACTGAAATTCAGCTCACTAGCAAACATCTTAACCACGTAGAAACATCTAATTCCTAATTGAGGACCTTTGCACTGGAATGATCCAAATAAGGCCAGTGTTCCAACTAAACCAGTCATATATTTTCTGCCTTACTTCATACTCTTCCTGTAAGGAGCTGCTCCAATGGCCCCTTTTGCACGGTCCAAACCACCCAATTCACAATAGCTACTTCAATAAACACCTTATGGGGGGAAAAAAAAGAAACACACCTCAGTAACAAAGACAGTCACTACCTCACAGTCAAAAGTTGGAAAACAATTTTCCAAGCAAATGGTCCCAAGAAACAAGCTGGAGTGGCCATTCTTATATCAAATAAAGTCAACTTTCAACCAAAAGTTGTCCAAAAAGGATAAGGAGGGACACTTCATAGTGGTCAAAGGAAAAATCTACCAAGATGAACTCTCAGTTGTAAACATCTATGCTCCAAATACAGGGATACCCACATTAATAAAAGAAACTTTATTAAAGCTCAAAGCATACATTGCACCCCACACAATAACAGTGGGAGACTTCAACACCCCACACTTAGCAATGGACAAATCATGGAAACACAAGCTAAACAGAGAAACAGTAAAACTAACTGAAGTTATGGACTAAATGGATCTAACAGATATTAATAGAACATTCCACCCTAAACAAAAAGAATATACTTTCTTCTCAGCACCTCATGGCACCTTCTCCAAAATTGACTGTATAATTAATTGGTCACAAAAGAGGTCTCAACAGATACAGGAATACTGAAATCATTCCATGCACCCTATCAGATCACTACGGCCTAAGGCTGGACTTTAGTTCAAACAAAAACAGCAGAAAATATACATAATCAGGGATGCTGAACAATGTTCTACTCGATGATAGCTTGCTCAAGGTAGAAATAAAGAAAGAAATTAAAGACTTTATAGAAATTAATGAAAATGAGGACACATCATCATGCCAAAAGTTATGGGACACAATGAAAGCAGTGCTAAGAGGAAAACCCATAGCTCTAAGTGCCTCCAAAAAAAAAAAAAATGGACAGAGCTTACGCTAGGAGCTTGACAACACACCTGAAAGTTCTAGAACAAAAAAAAAAAAAAAAAGCAAATACACCCAAGAGGAGTAAACTGCAGGAAATAATCAAACTCAGGACTGAAATCAACCAAATAGAAACAAAAAGAACTATACAAAGAATCAACGAAACCAGGAGGTGGTTTTTGAGAAAATCAATCAGAGAGATAAACCCTTAGCCAAACTAACCAGAGGGAGGGCACAGAGGCTATCCCCAAATTAATAAAATCAGAAATGAAAAGGGAGATATAACAATAGAAACTAGCCGGGCAGTAGTGTCACGTGCCTTTAATTCCCAGCACTTGGGAGGCAGAGGCAGGCAGATTTCTGAGTTCAAAGCCAGCCTGGTCTACAGAGTGACTTCCAGGATAGCCAAGGCTATACAGCGAAACCCTGTCTCGAAAAAAGAAAATAAAATAGAAACTGTGGAAATTAAGAAATCACCAGATACTACTACAAGAGCTAATACTCAACAAAATTGGAAAATCTGAACAAAATGGACAATTTTCTAGACACATACCAGGTGCCAACGTTAAAACGGGATCAGATAAACCACCTAAATAGTTAAATCAATCCTGTTGAAATAGAAGCAGTTGTTAATAGTCTCCCAAGCAAAAAAAAAAAAAAAAAAAAAAAAAAAAAAAAAAAAAGAAAGAAAGAAAGAAAAGCTCAAGACCAGATGGGTTTAGTGGGGAATTCTATCAGATCTTCAAAGAAGAGTTAATACTCTTCAAACTATTCCACAAAATAGAAACACAAGGAACACCAGCCAACCAGCCAATGCGTTCTATGAAGCCACAATAATGCTTATACCTAAATCAAACAAAGACCAAACAAGGAAAGAGAAGTTAAGACTAATTTCCCTTTTGAACATTGATGCAAAAATACTCAACAAAACTCTGGCCAGCCGAATCAAAGAATGCATCAAAACAATAATTCACCATCATCAAGTAGGCTTCATCCCAGGGATGTAGGGATGGTACAATATATGCAAATCCATCAATGTAATCCACTACATAAACAAAATTTAAAAAAAAAAACCCACATGGTCATTTTATTAGATGCTGAAATCACTTTTGACAAAATTCAGCATCCCTTCATGATAAAAGTCTTGGAAAGATCAGGAATTCAAGGCCCATACCCAAACACAGTGAAAGCAATTTACTGTAAAGCAGTAGCCACTACCTTATTAGGACTACACATTATAAGATCCACCTGTGACAAGAGATCTCTTCCCCCAAAGGGTAGTAGGCAAATTTGCATAAGGCTGAATTTGTCCTGAATTGCCTTCTTCATCTTTCCAGGTTAGAAGTTTAGCGCTTTGCTTTGGGTTATTGGCATAACCAATCCCTCAGAGGTTAGTGAGCATGTCTGACAAGGGCCAAGTTGAAGGCCAGTCTTGTCCTCTAATAATTGTCACATAAGCTCTAGCATCTATTAATCCTTCAAAGTTTTTTCCCTTAATAGTTAATTTAAGGTTAGATCTCTTACTAGTAATAGATTGAACCCAGTACACAACAGAGGAACCAAAGCCACTCTGTCCTCTCTTACTGGAATCTGGAAGGTAGTTAGTTGATACAAAGGAACTAAGTTGAGCAATTCTTTGGTTAGCAGGTATAGTTATAATACCATGAAGGGAAGCAGCCACAATTTTAATTTCTCCCTCATAATCATTGTCTATGACACCTGGATAACTCTGCAGTTCTTTTACAATAGTACTGCTTCGTCCTAGAAGCGATCCACAAGTTTCTGCAGGCAAATATCCAAAAACTCCTGTAGGCAGGGTCTGAACTCCCATTTCTGGGGTTAATACAACATGGGAGGTGGAATAGATGTCCAATCCTGCGCTGCCTGGTGTTGCCCTGAAAATTCAAAAACGGATTTCCCTGGCCTGGCAGCGGCTTCATGGCCCCACAAAATTCTTGCTGTGGTCATCTGGGGGGAGGCTGGCCCCTCTTCCTGAGGTTGGCCCCTCTGCCTGGGGCTAGACCCTCTGCCTGAGGCTGGCCCTTCTGCCTGTTTCCCGACACGGAACAGCCCTGAATATATCTTAGATTTACACTCCCTGGCCCAGTGATTACCTTTCCTGCATCCAGGACAAACTCCTGGGGATAACTTGACTGCCCACTTACAGCGCCTCTGTTCCTAGGGCAATCACTTCTAAAATGACCCAAACCTCCACATTTAAAACACATTTTATTCTCTCCTCTCTGTGAGAGTATGGCTTGCATGGTGGTTCGTTGCAAAGCTGTAGCCATAGCTAGACTTTGATTGTACAAACGCCCAATCTCTGCACAAAGGCGAATATACCCAGCTAAGTCTATCCGCCCCTTGTAAGGTCTAATGGTGGTATGACAAGCTGCATTAGCATTCTCATAAGCCAATTGTGTGACAAAGATTCTGCTTGAGAATTTCCAAAAATTGTTAGCTGATTTCAGTAGCCTATCCACAAAATCCTGAAAAAAGTTCATCAGGTGCCTGTCTAATGCTTGCTAAACTTCCACTGAGATCCCCTTTAGTCGGTAATTGATTCCACGAGTAGTGGGCAGCCATTGCAACCTGTGCATACACTCCAACAAGGAACCCAATCTGATTAGCATTGCCTCCATATTGACCTTCTCCTAGTTGCATGTTAGTGTCCCAATCTGGATTACCTGATTCATCCCGGCAGTTCTCTTACTAGCTTCACGCCATTCAGAATTCCAAAGCAAGAAATCTCCTCCTGACAAAGTAGCCTTACATAGAATCTTCCAATCTTGTGGGGTTAAGTTTGACTGCATCACAGTATTCAATAAAGCTTGTGGAAAAGGACCGAGGGCTATGATGTGCCACAGCTGTCTTTAATTCCTTTATCACTTTGAACTCCAAGGTCTGATATTGTCTAACTATATTCTGCTGGTCTATGATCTCAACGACAAAGTTAGATGTGTCCGTCTTTCCCTGTGAGCCTGACTTACAGCTCTTTCTAGTGGTGATTGGTGTGTCTCAGGGTCACTGCTCTTTCCTGCACTTGATACCCTTTCTGCAACTTAATTTCAAATTCCAATTCATGTAATTGTATCTCCATCTTGGTATCATCTCCTACAGTAGAGGCCACAGGCAGAGCAGAAGGTGCACTAGGAGGCAATCCTCACCATAATATTAGGCAGCTCCTTCATCTGAATGAGCTTTCTCCTCTAATGTTAGCTCATCAATAGTGTCTCTATATCTTTCTAAGTTAGGGTTGAGAAGACTCTTTTCTGAGGAAGTCCTCTCTGGCAGGCTTCCTTCTTGAGATTCCTCAAGTGTGATATCTGGTGCCTGTGAGATCTCTTCATCAGTAGCATCTTTTATAAGCATCCGGAGGCAGAGGGTAGTATTATCTGCCTTGGTGGCTCTTAGTGCTTTTCCAATTTTTTCCCAGGTTCTCTTATATAAAGTTCTTTTTTCTCGGAACCATGGGCAACAAGAATCTATCTGATCTAAAAAAAACCTTCTAACCATTGTTTTTCAAACCCTACTCTTTCTCCTGAAGCAGCTCTTGAAGGCTGCAGACAAACGCCTGTTTTGAAGTTCCTATCCCATTTCACACTGTTACCTCCTAAGCAAGCTCAGTGTTGTGTCTACGCTGTCCCACTTAGCCTGTATCCTTCTGCACCGACAACAACAGCTTCAAAAAGATGAAATTTTAGACTAGTGTTAGTATTTAGCTCCTGTATTTGCTCCCCATGCAGGGTACTGTCTTTTTCTATTTTCTGCAAAGCTTTGCCGAGACAGGGTCGCCTCAGGAAACCTTCCTGTGCCTGGACACTTGTCGGGCGCCAATCTGTAACTGCCCACAGTTACATGGAATAGGTTCCCTAGAAGGGAAGCTGGGGATGCATGGAAAGTTGGGGGAAAGAGATGGAGACCAAGACAACAGCACCTGCTCAAAGCCTCAAGGTTTAATGGAGGACTCAGAATTTTAAGGTTTCAGGCAAGACTCTTCCCCCAAATTCCAGGGTGTGTTCTGGGAACTGGTCTGGCTGTTCACTTGGCATTGGCTCCACTGCTCAGGCACCTGGGTGGGTCACCTACTTAATTCAGGAATTTGTAAATCTGGAGGAACAAAGAACTTCACCTTGGTCTGAGTGCTCTACCCTAGGTGGAGAGGATTATGGCTAACACAGGAATTTCTGCTCAGAGACTGGGAGAAGAACTTCATCTTGGTCAATGTCAAGTTCCTGCCAGGTGGCATGGCACCCCAATAAGGCTCTCTACACTGGATGTTTTCAGTCAGGAGCTTTTTGCATTTTGCATTTCTTTGACTGCTGTGTCAATGTTTTCTACCTTCTGCAACCGAGATTCTCTCTTCTTTCTCTTGTATTCTGTTGGTGATGCTTGCATCTATTACTCCTGATTTCTTTCCTAGGTTTTCTATCTCCAGTGTTGTCTCTCTTTGTGATTTTTTAAATTTTCACTTTCCATTTTTAGATCCTGGATGGTTTTGTTCAGTTCCTTCACCTGTTTGAGTGTGTTTTTCTGTAATTATTTAGGGGCTTCTGTTTACCTGTTTTCTCCTGTATTTCTATAAAGGAAGTTACTAATGTTATTTTTAAAGTCTTCTATCAGCATCATGAGATGTGATTTTAAATCCAGCTCTTGCTTTTCTGGTGTGTTGGGGTATCCAGGATTGCTATGGTGGGAGAACTGGTTTCTGATGTTGCCAAGTAGCGTTGGTTTCTGGTGCTTATGTTCTTGCGCTTGACTTTGCCATCTGGTTATCTCTGGTGTTCATTGTTCTTCCTTTCTTTGGCTGGAGCTTGTCCCTCCTGTGGGCCTGTAAGCCTGTGTCAGCACTCTTAGGAGACCAACACTCTTCTGACAGGATCTGTGTGCAGATGGCTGTGGAGCCTCTTGGCTCCAGGGTGCAGATGGTAACTGGACTGCTCCTGTCCTAGCTGCTCCACTGGATGCCATGTGCATTCCTAACCTTTCCCCTCCAGACAGTTATTGGAGACAAAGTGTGGATCTCACCTCCAGAAGTGAAGGCTCTGCTGGGAGATCCCACTCTCCTGGTGGGCAGTGCACAGAGAGAAGTGGAGCTGCCGGGCTCCCTGGTACAAATGGTGACAGGAGGGCTCCTGTCCCAGCTGCTCCACTGATCATATGATGGTGAACATTTCTTTAGGTGCTTCTCGGCCATTTGATATTCCTCAGTTGAGATTTATTTGTTTACCTCTGTACACTGCTTTTACTAGGGCTACAGGTTTCTCTGGAGTCTAACCTTTTGAGTTGTTTGTATTTATTGGGTATTAGCCCTCTGTTGTATGGAGGGTTGGTAAAGATCTTTTCCCAATCTGTTGACGGCAGTTTTGCCCTCTTGACAGTGTCCTTTGCCTTACAGAAGCTTTGCAATTATATGAGGTCCCATTTGTCAATTATTGATTTTAGAGCACAAGTCATTGGTGTTCTGTTCAGGAAATTTTCCACTGTGCCCATGTGCTCAAGGCTCTTCCCCACTTTCTCTTCTATTGGTTTCAGTGTATCTGGTTTTATGTGGAGGTCCTTGATCCACTTGGACTAGAGCTTTGTATGAGAAGATAAGAGTGGATCCATTGGCATTCTTCTACATGCTGACCTCCAGTTGAACCAGCACCACTTGTTGAAAAAGTTCTTTTCCACTGGGTGGTTTAAGCTCCTCTGTCACAGATCAAGTGACCATAGGTGTGTGGGTTCATTTCTGTGTCTTCAGTTCTATTCCACTGATCTACCTGCCTGTCTTTGTTCCACTACCATGTAGTTTTTATGACTATTGCTCTGTAACACAGCCTGGGGTCAGGGATGGAGATGATTCCCAGAGAAGTTCTTTTATTGCTGAGAACAGTTTTTGCTATCCTGAAGCTTTGGTTATTCTAAATAAATTTGCGTATTGCCCTTTTGAACTCTATGAAGAACTGAGTTGCAGTTTTGATGGGGATTGCATTTAATCTGCAGATTGCTTTTGGCAAGATGGCCATTTTTACTATATCAATCCTCCCAATCAGTGAGGATGGGAGATCTTTCCATCTTCTGAAATCATCTTCAATTTCTTTCTTCAGGAACTTGAAGTTCTTGTTATACAGATCTTTCACTTGCTTGGTTAGAGTCATAAGATTTTTATATTATTTGTTACTATTGTGAAGCATGCTGTTTCCCTAATTTTTTCTCAGCCTGTTTATCCTTTGAGTACAGAAAGGCTACTGATTTGTTTGACTTAATTTTATATTCAGCCACTTGCTGAAGTTGTATTTCAACTGTAGGAGCTCTCTGTTGGAACTTTTGGTGTCACTTAAATATACTGTCATATCATCTGCAAATAGCGATATTTTGACTTCTTCCTTTCCAATTTGTATCTCTTTGACCTCCTTTTGTTGTCTCATTGCTCTGCCTAGGATTTCGAGTACAATATTGAATAGGTAAGGAGAGAGTAGACAAACTTGTCTAGTCCCTGATTTTAGTGGGATTGCTTCAAGTTTCTCTTTTTTTTTTCATTTATTTTTTTATTGATATATTTTTATATACATTTCAAATGATTTCCCCTTTTCTGGGTGCCCACTCTCTGCAAGTCCCATAAGCCCTCTTCCAAGGCCCTGTTCTTCCATCCACCCCTTCCCATTTCCCTGTTCTGGAATTAACCTATACTCTTGCACTGAGTCTTTCCAGAACCAGGGGCCACTCCTCCATTCTTTTTGGACATCATTTAATTTGTGGATTATATCCTGGGTATTCAAAGTTTCTAGGCTAATATCTACTTATCAGTGAGTGCATACCATGATTGATCTTTTGAGACTGGGTTACCTCACTTAGTAAGATGTTCTCGAGCTCCATCCATTTGTCTAAGAATTTCATGAATTCATTGTTTCTAGTGGGTGAATAGTACTCTATTGTGTAAATATACCACATTTTTTGTATCCATTCCTCCGTTGAAGGACACCTAGGCTCTTTCCAGCTTCTGGCTACTACAAATAGGGCTGCTATGAACATAGTGGAGCATGTGCCCTTATTGCATGTGGAATACTTTGAAGAATATTGGTATAAAACTATCTGGTCTTGAGATTTTTCTTGTTGGGAGACTTTAAATGGATGCTTCTATTTCTTTTGGGGTTATGGGAATATTTAAATAGTTTGTCTGATCATGATTTAATTTCGGTACCTGGTATCTGTCTAGAAAATTGTCCATTTCATCCAGATTTTCTAGTTTTGTTGAGTATAGGGTTCTGTAATAAGATCTAATAATATTTTTGCATTTCCTCAGTTTCTGTCCTTATGCCTCCCTTTGATTTTCTTAAAGAACCAACCCCTGATTTTGTTGGTTTCCATGTAGTTCTTTTTGTTTCTACTTGGTTATTTTCAGTTCTAAGTTTGATTATTCCCTGCTGGGTACTCCACTTGGGTGTATTTTCTTCTTTTTGTTCTAGAGCTTTCAGGTGTGCTGTTAAGCTGATAGTGTATGCTCTCTCCATCTTTTTCTTTCGTTGGGGAACAGGGAAATGACTCATAGCTATGGGTTTTCCTCTATGCGCTGTTTTCAATGTGGATATTAGCCATAAAATACAGGATACCGATGCTACACTCCACAGACCCAAGGAAGGTAAGCAAGAAGGAAGGTTCAAGTGAGGATGCTTGAATCTCACTTAGAAGAGGGAATAAAACAGTCATAGGAGATAGACGGAGGGAGGGAACTGGGTGAGAGAGGGGATAGGGAGGTGAATGAGGTGATACAGTTTTCAGGAGCAGGTGGGGAGACAGAAGGGCCCAGAAGGCCAGGAGAATAAATTGAAATCTGCAACTCGCAGGGTTGGGGGCTGGAGGCATCACAAGGACATAAAACCTGGGATGGGGTAGACACCCAGAAATCAGTGGGGACGACCTTAGCTGACACTCACAGCAGTGGAGATATGAAGCCTGAAAAGGCCACCTCCAGTAGCCAGACAGGAACCCCAGTGAAGTGATAGGGACACCAACCCACCCACAAAACTTCTGACCCAAAATTTATCCTGTCTACAAGAAATGGAGGGGTAAAGATGGAGCAGAGACTAAGGGATTGGCCAACCAATAACCAGCCCAACTTGAGACACAACCCACGGGCAAGCACCAGTCCATGACACTACGATGATACTCTGTTATGATTCCAAACAGGAGCCGAGCATAACTGTCCTCTGAAAGGGTCCACTCAGAAGCTGACTGAACCATCCAAACATGGGATGGAACTGGAGGACTTGTATTAGTCAGGGTTCTCTAGAGTCACAGAACTTATGGACTGTCTCTCTATATTGAGGGAATTTATTGTGATGACTTACAGTCTGTAATCCAACTAACGCAACAATGGTCAGCTGTGGATGGGAAGTCCAAGGATCTAGTAGTTGCTCAGTCCCCAAGAGGCTGGTTGTTTCAGCTGATCTTCTGTAGAAGTAGGTTCCAACAGATGTGCTGGCAAGTAAGTGCAAGTGGGTGAAGAAGAGTGAATCTTCCTCCTTCAATGTCCCTATGTAGGTCTCCAGCAGAAGGTGTGGCCCAGATTAAAGGAGCATGCCACCACACCTAGATCTGGAACATGCTTTGTCCTAGGCTGACCTGGAACTCAGAGATCTCCTTGCCTCAGTCCCCTGGGATTAAAGGCGTGTACCACCTTGCCTGTGCCTAAGCTTTTCATGGCCACTATGCCTCAAGATCTCCATGCTAAGATCCAAATCAGAAACTTGTATCTTCCAGCCTCAAGACCTGGATCACAAGTATGCCCCTCAATTCTGAATTGTAGTTCATTCCACATGTAGTCAAGCTGACAACCAGGAACAGCCATTACAAGAATCTTATGGAAGAGTTGGGGGAAGGATTGAGGGCCTGGAAGGGGATAGGAACTCACAGGAAAACCAACAGGGTCAACTAACCTGGACCCCTGTGGGCTCTCAGAGACTGAATCACCAACCAAAGATGTTTGAATGGGCTGTACCTAGGCCTCCCCATGCAATGTAGCAAATGTGTAATTAGGTCTTCATGTGGGTCTTCCAACAGGTGGAGTGGCGTGTATCCCCAAAGCTGTGAAATATGTTTCCCTAACTTGGTTACCTTGTCTGGTCTCAGTGAAAGAGGATATGCGTAATCCTGCAAAGACTTGATGCACAAGGGTGGGGGATACCCGAGGGAGGTCCTCTAAGAGGAGAAGGAGATGGGTGACAGGGGGGAAGACCTGTCTTCTTGAGTGAGGGGAAGACCAAGAGGGAGGGCATAAACCAGGTGAATGAATGAATAAATAAGAGTGAATAAATAATTAAATAAATAAATATGTTTTTCTATTATTTTAAGTGTATGGGATTTGGGAGGGGGTGTATGGGCACATGTGTACAGTACCCAGTGCCCAGTGGTCAGAAGAAGGTATCAGATACCTCTGATGATGAAGCTAAGAGGCAGTCATGAGTTACCATGCACACTAGCCACTGGGCCATCTCTCCAACCATAAAATTGTTCCATTGCTACAGCATGACTGTAATTTTGATACCATTATGAATCATCATGTAAATATCTGATTTGCAGGATGTCTGGTACGTTACCCCTGTGGGGGTTGTGCCCCCCCCCCATGTTGAGAACCACTGTTTTAGGGACTTGGTTAGGTTCCAGGCCAATGAGAGACCTTGTTTTATTGAAGAAGAAGAAGAAGAAGAAGAAGAAGAAGAAGAAGAAGAAGAAGAAGAAGAAGAAGAAGAAGAAGAAGAAGAAGAAGAAGAAGAAGGAAGAAGAAGAAGAAAGAAAGAAAGAAAGAAAGAAAGAAAGAAGAAAGAAAGAAAGAAAGAAAGAAGAAAGAAAGAAAGAAAGAAAGAAAGAAAGAAAGAAAGAAAGAAAGAAAGAAAGAAAGAAAGAAAGAAAGAAAGAAAGCATCTAAGAATGGACACTTGAGGTTGCCCTCTGACCTCCACATGCAAACACACAGACACACACACACACACACATATGAACATGCGCAGGCACACAGGAGAATCACTGTTACCCAAGCTGGTCTCACACTCTCCTTCTACTACCTCAGCCACCAAGTGCCAGTGTCACAGGCACGTGTCCCACATCCACAGTCTCTGGGCCTGCTGAACATTGCCAGCACTGGGCAGTGAGGCAGAGAGGCAAGCATGGGTGCCTGGGGAGGGGCTCAGCTCAGCTGCAGTCAGGCCAAACAGAGGTTCTGTACAAGCAGAGCCCTGCTGTGCTCAGGATCTGAGCCTGCCTTTTCACTGGGAACTTCTGCCTCTAACAGAACAGCTGGGACCTGTAGGACCCTACAGTGCAGAGCATTGGCTGCAGGATGCTGGCACACAGTCACTTAACAGGGAGGATCCCCGTGAAAATGCAGGCTGTCAAAGGCTGAACACCAGCTACCAAGGGCAGAGGCATCCGGCATGCTCTCTGAGTTGGGCTGAATTCCTTGGGCCTCCTGGATTTCAGTGTCTGCCAGTGGCATACAGAGGATCCTGACCCAGCCTCTAAGGAGAGGAAGGAAATGGAGGGGGGAGTCGGTACTTTTGACTGTCCCCCCATGCTCCCAGACCCAAAGACCTGAAGGATATAAGGAGCCAGCCCATTCCCAGAGAAACACACACGCCGGGCCTGCACGTACAGCTATCGGGACATCAGCCTGCTGTCAGCTGGGCCCACGAGTGTCCACAGCCTGCCCAGCCCGGGGCCAGAGTCGCAAGGCCTCCCACCCTTAGTGCCTCCTCCACACACCCCATTGTACAGAAGGGTAGACCAAGGCACAGGGAACGCATGGCCCCATAAGGTCCCCATAAGGGAAGGAGATGGGTACTCACCACCAGGAACATGCAGTACATGCCAAAGGAGGAGTGGCCAGAGTAGAAGAACAGCCTGAGAGAAAGGACAGCCACTCAGGTCATGGAGACCCAGAGGCAGAGCCGCAAGCTCCTTGGGGAGCTGGCAGCCATGGAGGAGTGCAACTCGAAACTCAGGCAAACAGGGCCAGAGAGGTGGCTCAGCAGTTAAGAGCCCTGACTTCCTCTGCAGAGGACCCAAGTTCAATTCCTGGTGCCCACATCCTACTCTTCACAACTACCTATAACTCCGAGTCCAGGAAATCTGATGCCTTTGGCCTCTGAGGGTACCTGTAGTAATGCACAAACACACACACACACACACACACACACACACACACACACTTTTTTTTGTTTTTTTTCAAGACAGGGTTTCTCTGAGAAGCCATGGGTGTTCTGGAACTCACTCTGTAGACCAGGCTGGCTTCGAACTCGGAAATCCACCTGCCTCTGCCCCCCAAGCACTGGGATTAAGGCGTGCCCCACCACTGCCAAGCTCACACACACACACACACACACACACACACACACACACACACACACACACACTTAAAAGTAATAAAAATAAATTGTCTTTAGGACTTACTTTTATTGTATGTGTATGGGTGTTTTGACACATCTCTGTGTGCCACACGCATGCAATGCCTTCAGTAGCCAGAAGGAGGCATCAGATCCCATGGACCTGAAGTTGCAAACTGTTGCGTGTGGACTAACTTGTGAGTTTTCAGAATCTAATACAGATCCCCTGGAATTAAAATAAAAATTTAACCCGAGGGGAACTGGAGAGATGGTGTAACTGTTAAGAGCACTGGCTGCTCTTCCAAAGGACCTCAGTTCAATTTCCAGGACCCACACGGTGGCTCACAACCATCTGTAACTCTGGCTCTTAATTCTGGCCTCCACGCTTACCGTCCATGCATGTGGTATATGGAAATATGCAGGCAAACCACCCATACACATAAAATAAAACTAAAATTGAGAAACAAAATTTAACCTGAAGGAAGGCTTGCACACGGGACACTCCCTCAGGAGGCCCTGGAGCAACCGTCTCCCCTCCTGACCCTCAGTTCACCAACTCCAACCCCTGCCTGCTCCTGGAGCAGCCACGGCCAGCAGGAGCACATGGTCAGGCTCCCAATACTACAGTCGCAGCCACTGCTGTGACAGCTGTCAGTCTGGGTTGCTGGTCATCACCTCATCTTACAAAGATATTTGTCACTGCTCGAGCGGCAGCCATGACCTATGCTTTGGAGACTCTGAGGAGTCATTCCCCAACCCGGGCACCCCCAGAGCTGCTCTCCAAACTTAGCAGATACAATAAGGCTAAGGCAGAGTCCCCAGCCCCACCCCAGCACCCAGAAAACAAAAGTGAAATGTATGTCCAATCCTGTTGACCTCTATGCAGACCACAGACCTCATTCTAACAGGGCCACCCTCAGTTCCCTCATGTGAGCCATGAAATAGACAATGACCTCAGTATCCACTGTCCCTGTGACTCGGTGTCGAGTCACAGCTGTGGGTTTGACCTTAAGTACAGTCACAAACAGACACAGACAAGAGTCACGGATTTGCAACAACAAAAAATATCCCAGGCGTGCACATGCATAGCACAGCTAATAACTAGAAGCTGCCTAAGGAGCTGGGGAGATGGTCAGCCATGAAGGTGCTGCTGTGCAAGGCAGAGGACCTGAGCCACCCTAATAATCACAACAAAGGAGGCAGTGCATTCCTTAACCCAGGACTGCAGCTTGCTGGCCAGTCAAACAGGACTGCACAGCTCCAGGTTGAGTGAGAGTCCTTGCCTCAACCTTTAAGGTGATGAGGGACTGGAGAGTGGACTCTGGGGTTGGGAGCGCTCAGTGTACTTGCAGAGGATGAGGGTTCAGATCCCAGCACCCACACAACAGCTCACAGCAGCAGCTTCTAACTCCAGTTCAAGGGGATCTGGTGCCCTCTTCTGACCTCTGTAGACTCTGATAGCTCCAGCAGCTAGGCAGGCAACTCCTGGAAGGTGCTGCTGCTGAGGTTGAGCACCTGGAGGCTGCAGCAGAGCAGCAAATGGGCCAGGCAGGCCCTTGGGCAGCGAGCCTGGGCCACCCAGCCGGTTGTTCGTGGCCAGCAGCATGTGCAGGCCGCTCAGTGTCAGCAGCTCAGGTCCCAGCTCTGCGAGGTCATTGCCACTCATGTCCAGGAGCAGGAGGAGGAAGCCACCGCCCAGTGCACCCATGGCAGCAACTGGCAGCAGGAGCCACAGCAGCGCCTCCTGTGAGTCATGCCACTCATCATTGGTGCCTCCAGCTCAGACTCCAGGGCCTCCGCCCCACACGCTGTGGATGGACCAGTTGAGTTTGGCCTCCTGAGCCCGGTTTCCTCCATCCAGCGGGATCCTAGGACGCCTGATGAGGCAGTGCATCCTGGAATCTGAAGGGTTCCACCCCATCAGAAGTGGTGCACATGGCCCTGCCCAGGCACTCACCTCTGATGCCAGCCGAGTCAAGCCTCAACCTTCTTCTTTACTCTTTGGCTAATATCCACTTACAAGTAAGAATATACAGTTGTAGATTTGGTTTATTGCTAATATTATCTTAATGGGGTTCCCAAATTATAGGAGACTTTGCATGTCTAAGTGTGAGACACTGTCCTTCCTCCCAGATTGTTGTAAATGCTAAATTAATTTGCTGGTAGCAAATGACTGGACAGGGAGACAGAGGTGGGACTTTATATTTCTCAGACAGTAGATCACTGAAAGAAGGAAGTTTTAGAATTGCCATGCTGGGAAAGCAGAGGATGGAAAGGTCTCCCATTCTCATGGATTGATAGGATAATACAGTGAAATGGGCATCTTACTAAAAATAAATCTACTGATTCAATGCAATCCCCATCAAAATAGCAACACAATAATTTACTGACATGGAAAGAGCAATTCTCAGTTTCACATGGAAAAACAAAAAACCAGGATGAATGAAACAATTCTGAAAAAGACTTCTGGAAGAATCACCATCACTGACCTCAAGCTGTACTACAGAGCAATAGCGATATAAATTGCATGATAGTGGACACGGACAGTCAGGTTAATCAACCGAATAGAATCAAACACCCAGAATTAAACCCACACACCAGTGGACACTTGTCTTTTGATAAAGAAGCCAAAACCATACAACCAAAATTATAGCATCTTCAAATCAGACTGGCATTTAGCACCTCATTTTAAAACAGCAGTGGATTAAGTAAGGGATTGCTTGCTAGAACCCTTCCCCTCATGTCCAGATGCCTCTTGCTTGTTTGGCTAGGGGGGAGATTTGGAGCAATACACTTCTATTGAACCAGAAGAAGAGAGTCAAATTTGCAGAAGAATGTTTTTACATAAGTAAACATGGATAAACTCACATAAAATTATATATGGATTCATGCTTGCACATTCATATATCTCCATTAAAACCAGTTGGGCCAAACTACATCCTTATCTCATAATTACACACACACACACACACACATCTATACTTACAAATGCATTTGGAGCAAAAGATCAAGCACCAGTGCCGAATGAACTCATTCATTCTGGATGAAAAATGAGCTCCAATCTTTATTGCATAGAGAAAGAAAAGCTTCTTCAAGTTTGTTGCTACATGAATTTAACCCAAGTCCATAGCAGAACGCTTTGTCCTCTTTAGTACAACTAGGCTTGCCTTGCTATTAAGAAAATACCTGTTCTGTCCTGTGGTAAGGAGGGTCCTACCTGCCCCTTCCACTCTCTCTGTAGTTTCTTCTTTTTGCCTCTTTCTCTCTGCATTGTGCATATTGCTCTTATTTTATAAAGATGCCTTATATTTAAGATATTAAACTCTGCATTCTCCTTTTAATCTTGCTCCCTCCTCCTGCTCTGATGTAACAATGCTCTTACTTTCAATGTGTTTGTTACTTTTTATTTCGCTCACTTTTTTATTAGATATTTTCTTTATTCACATTTCAAATGTTATCCCCTCTCCTCATTTCCCCTCCAAAAACCCCTATCCCATCCCTCCTCCACCTGCTTACTACCCCACCCACACCCGCTTCGCTATCCTGGTGTTCCCCATCACTGGGGTGTGGAGCCTTCACAGGACCCAGGGCCTCTCCTCTCATTGAAGTCTGACAGGGCCATCTCCTTCAACATATGTGGCTGGAGCCATGGGTTCCCCCATGTGTTCTCTTTGGTTGGTGGTTTAGTCCCTGGGAGTTCCGGGGGTGCTGGTTGGTTCATATTTCTGCTCCTCCTGCAAGGCTGCAAGATCTTTCAGCTCCCTGGGTCCTTTCTCTAGCTCCACCATTGGGGACCCTGTGCTTAGTTCACTAGTTGGCTGTGAGTATCCACTTCTGTATTTGTCAGGCACCGACAGGGCCTCTCAGGAGACAGCCATATCATCTTCCTTTCAGTAAGCACTTGCTGACCTCCACAATAGTGTCTGGGATTGATGACTGTATGAGGGATGGATCCCCAGGTGGGGCAGTATCTGGATGACCTTCCCTTCAGTCTCTGCTCCACATTTTGTCTCTGTATCTCCTCCTGTGGGTATTTAGTTCCCCCTTCTAAGAAGTACTGAAGTCTTCCTTCTTCTTGAGCTTCATTTGGTCTATGAATTCTATCTTGGGTGTTCCAAGCTTCTGGGCTAATATCCACTTTTTAGTGAGTGCATGCCATGTGTGTTCTTTTGTGACTGGGTTACCTCACTCAGGATGATATTTTCTAGTTCCACCCATTTGCCTAAGAATTCCATGAATTTGTTGTTTTTAATAACTGAGTAGTACTCCCTTAGGCAAATATCTTCTACAAATAGTGATATTTTGATTTTTTCCATTCCAATTTGTTTGCATTTTACGTTCTTTTGTTGTCTAATTGCTTTTGCTACGTGTTTGAGTACTATATTGAACAGGTAGGGAGAGAAAGGACAGCCATGTCTAGTTCTTGATGTTAGAGGGGTTGCTTCAAGTTTCTCTCCATTTTATTTGATGTTGGCTACTGCTTTGCTGTGTATTGCTTTTCTATTATCAGGTATGGTCCTTGAATTTCTGAGCTTTCCAAGACTTTTATCATAAAGGGTATTGGATTTTGTCAAATACTTTCTCTGCATCTAATGAAATGGTCATGTGATTTTTTTCTTTGAGTTTTTTAATATAGTGTATTACGTGTATCATGAAGGGGTGATGGATTTTTTCAAATAATTTCTAAGCATCTAATGAAGTGATAATGTGTTTTTTTTTTTTTGGTTTAAGTTCCTTTATATAGTGGAACACATTGATAGATTTCTGTATATTGAACCATCCCTGCATCCCTGTGATGAAGCCTACTTGATCATGATGGATGATTGCTTTGATCATGGATGATTGGTAGGTAGATATTGCTTAAATTTGCTTTTGTCATGGAATGTTTTGGTTTCTTCATCTATGATGATTGAGAGTTTTGAAGTCGTCTGAAGCCTGAGTTGACATTTTTTGTTCTCTTAAGGTCTGCATGATCTCTATCCAGGCTCTTTTGGCTTTCGAAGACTTTTGAGAAGCCTGGTGTCATTCTAATAGGTCTACAATTTTATGTTACTTGGCCTTTTTCTCTTACAACTTTTAATATTTTCTTTGTTGTATACATTTAGTATGTTGATTATTATGTGATGAGAGGACTTTTCTTTTCTTGTCCAATCTATTTGGCTTTTTGTACATTTATGGCCATCTCTCGCTTTAGGTTGGGGAAATTTTCTTCTATGATTTTGCTTAAGACATTTTTCTGGTCCTTGGAGTTGGGAATCTTCACTCTCTTCCTTTCCTATTATTCTTTTTTAATATAATTTTTAAAATTAATTATTTTATACACTCCATATTTTATTCTCTACCCTGCCAAACCCTGTCTACCCTCCACCTGTTCCACATGCCATACCACTTCCCCTCCCCCTGTCTCCACGTGGATATCGCTAAACCCCACCTCACCTGACCTCTAAACTACCTGGGGCCTCCAGTCTCTTGAGAGTTAGGTGTATCACCTCTGACTGAACACAGACCTGACAGTCCTTTATTGTATGTGTACTAGGGGCCTCATATCAGCTGGCATATGCTGTCTGTTTGGTGGTCCAGTGTTTGAGACATTCCGGGGGTCCAGATTAATTGAGACTGCTGGTCCTCCTACAAGGTTGCCCTCACCTTCATTCAGCCTTCCCTAATTCAACAGCAGGGGTCAGCTGTTTCTGTTCATTGGTTGGGTGCAAATATCTGCATCTGTCTCTTTCAGATGCTTGTTGGGTCTCCCGGAGTGTTGTCATGCTAGGTCCCTTTTTGTGAGCGCTCTATAGCCTCAGTAATAGTGCCAGGCCTTGGGACCTTCCCTTGCACTGGATCCCACTTTGAATCTGTCGCTGGGCCTTCTTTTCCTCAGGCTCCTCTCCATTTCCATTCCCGTATTCTTTCAGACAGGAACAATTATGGGTCAGAGTTATGACTGCTGGATGGGTCCCCTCTCACTCATTTGAAGTCCTGTCTTCCTGCTGGAGGTAGGCTCTATAAGTTCCCTCTCCCTACTGTCAGGCATTTTATCTAGGGTCCCTTCCTTTTAGTCCTGTGAGTATCTCAATTCCCAAGTCTCTGGGGCATTCTGGAGGGTCCCCCCAACCTATCATCTAAGGTTGCCTATTTCCATTCTTTTTGCTGGCTCTCGGGGCTTCAATCCTTTTCCCTCCACAAATGTCAGATCAGGTTCCCCTCTCTCCCCTCTCCCTCTTCTTCCCTGCCATGTCTACTTTCCTTCCCAGGTCCCTCCCTCCCTCTTCACTTGTGATTGCTGTCTTCTCTCTTGCAAGTGAAACTGAGGCGTCCTCACTTGGCACTTCAGCCTGTTGACGTTTTTGAGTTCTATGGAATGTATCTCAGGTATTCTGTCTTTTGTTTGTTTGGTTCGTTGGTTTTTTTTTTTTTTTTTTTTTTTTTTTTTTTTTTTTTTTTTTTTTTTTTTTGCTAATATCTACTTATTACTGAGTATATACCATACATTTCCTTTGGGGTCTGTTCTGAGCTACTTCACTCAGGATGATATTTTCTAAATCTATCCATTTGCCTGCAAAGCTCATGATGTCCTTGTTATTAACAGCTGAGTAGTAGTATTCCATTGTGTAAATGAACCACATTTCCTGAATCTATTCTTCTGTCGTGGGATATCTAGGTTGTTTCCAGCTTCTGGATATCACAAATAAGGCTGCTATGAACACAGTGGAACACATACCCCTGTGGCATGGTAGGACATCTTTTGAATATATTTCCAAGTGTAGTATAGCTGGGTCTTCAGAAATATCTATTTCCAATTTTCAATTTTCTGAGGAATCTCCAGATTGATTTCCAGAGTGGTTGTACCAATTTGCAATTCCAGCAGCAATAGAGGAGTATTCCTCTTTTTCCACATCCCCTCCAACAAGTGTTTTCACCTGAAGTTTTGATCTTAGCCATTCTGGTTGGTGTAAGGTGGAATCTCAGGGTCATTTTGATTTGCATTTCCCTGATCAGGAAGGACTTTGAACATTTTTTTAGGTGCTTCACAGCCATTCGATTCCTTAGTTGTGAAATCTTGGTTTAGTTCTATATACTTTTGGTTTGGGTTTTTGTGTGTGTGTGTGTGTGTGTGTTAGCTTCTTGAGTTCTTAATAAATTTGGATATTAGCCCTCTATTGGATGTGGTGTTAGTGAGGATTTTTTCCCATTCTGTAGGTTGTCAATTTGTCATATTGATTATGTCCTTTGCCTTACAGAAGCTTTCCAGTTTCATGAGATCCCATTTATCAATTCTTGATGGTACAGAATGAGCCCTTGAACTTCTGTTTAGGAAGTTTTCCCCTTTGCCAGTGGGATCAAGGCTCTTTCCCACTTTCTTGTCTATTATATTTAGTGTTTCTGGTCTTATGTTGAGGTCTTTGACGCACTTAGACTTGAGCTTTGCACAAGGTGACAAATATGGACCTATTTTCATTTTTCTACATACAGACAGCCAATTAGACCAGCACCATTTATTGAAGATGCTTTCTTTTTTCCATTGTATATTTTCAGTTTCTTTGTCAAAGATCAAGTGTCCATAAGTGTGTGGTTTTATTTCTGGGTCCTCAATTCTATTCCATTGATCAGCATGTCTGTCTCTGTACCAACACCATGCAGCTTTTATCACTATTGCTCTGTAGTAAAGCTCGAAGTCAGGGATGGTGATTCCCCAGCCATTCTGTTATTGTTAAGAACTGTTTTTATATCTTTGCTCCTGTGACTGTGTAGAGGTGTAGACAGGTACACGGGGATCACCTGAGTAGAAGAGCGCTTAGGACACACCCCACCAGGGCTCCACCTACACCCAGGAGCTTGGCAGCACCACAGACAGCTTGGCACCTACCTTGCCAGGGGTCATCTACCCTGCAGGGAGGCGGTTAGAGGGAGTCCCGCCTTTAGAGATGAGGCGCCACTATTTTTGCTCCTGTGACTCTGTAGAGGTGCAGACAAGTATGCAGAGATCACCTGAGTAGAAGAGGAATCGGGACACGGCCCACCCAGGGTCCCACCTGCACCCAGGAGCTGGGCAGTGCCACCACAACCATCTGTGTACCTAATCTGCTAGGGGATATCTGCTCTGCATTGAGTCCTGAAATTAGACGTAAGGCCAACATCTTCTCTCCTGTGACTGAGCAGGCTGTTGCAGCCAGGAACACAGAGAACACCCCAGTATAAGGTCATTTGGGACTTGGTCTGCCAGGACCCAACTTGCACCCAGGAGCTGGGAAGGCCCACAGCAATCTGTGCCAGGGGAAAGCCCGTCACCCAGGGGTGCTGAGATAGGCTTGCAGGCACACAGGAGGTACAAGCACCAGCCAGTGACAGCAAGACCAACTAACAACAGAGATAACCAGATGGCAAAAGGCAAACGTAAGAATGTCACTAACAGAAATCAAGGCAATATGGAGGCCTTCAAGAAGGACATAAATAACTCCCTAAAACAAACACAGGAGAACACACGTAAACGGGGAGAAACCCTTGAATACCTAAGGGAAAACACAACAAAACAGGTGAACAAAGCCATACAGGATCTAAAAATGAAGGCAGAAACAATAAAGAAATCACAAAGGAAAACTACTCAGGACATAGAACACCTAGGAAAGAAGTCAGGAGTCACGGATCCAAGCATCAACAACAGAATACAAGAGAGAGAAGAGAGAATCTCAGATGCAGAAGATACCATAGAAAGCATTGACACAACAGTCAATTAAAATGCAAAATGCAAAAAGCTCCTGACCCAAAACATCCAGGAAATCCAGGACAAAATGACAAGACCAAACCTAAGTTTTATAGATATAGAAGAGAGTGAAGATTTCCAACTTAAAGGGCCAGCAAATGTCTTCAATAAAATTACAGAAGAAAATGTCCCTAACCTAAAGAAAGAGATGCCCATGAACATACAAGAAGCCTACAGAACTCTAAATAGATTTTTACCAGAAAAGAAATTCCTCCCCTCACATAATAATTAAAACACCAAATGTACTAAACAAAGAAAGAATATTGAAAGCAGTAACGGGAAAAGGTCAAGTAACATATAAAGGTTGACCTATCAGAATTACACTGAATTTCTCACCAGAGACTATGAAAGTCAGAAGAGCCTGGGCAGGTATCATAGAGACCCTCAGGGAACACAAATGCCAACCCAGACTGCTATATCCAGCAAATATCTCAATTACCATAGAAGGAGAAACCAAGGTATTTCATGACAAAAACAAATTTACACAATATCTTTCCACAAATCCAGCCTTTCAAAGGATAATGAATGGAAAACAACAACAAAAGGAGGGAAAATACACACTAGAAAAATCAAGAAATTAATCTTCCTTAACAAACCCAAAAGAAGATAATCATACAAATATAAAAATTACATCAAAAAAGGCCGGAAGCAACATTCACTATTCCTTAATATCTCTTAACAGCAATGGACTCAATTCCCCAATAAAAAAGATATAGCCTAACAGACTCAGGGTCAAAGACAAACACTACCTCAGTGTAAAAGGCTGGAAAACAGCTACAGACTCATTCTGTCAGAAGAAAACTTCCTAAGCAGAACACCAATGGCTCAGGTTCTGAGATCAATGATTGATTAAGGGAACTTCATGAAACTGCAAAGCTTTTATAAGGCAAGGGACACTGTCAGCAAGACAAAACAGTAGCCTACAGATTGGGAAAGGACCTTCACCAACCTTGTATCTGACAGAGATTTAGTGCTCAAGAAGTTAAATAGCAACAACCCAAATTAACCCAGTTAATAAATGTGCCACAAAGCTAAACAGAGATTTCTCAACATAGAAATCTCAAATGGCTGAGCAGCTCATAATGAAATGTTCAAAGTCCTTACTCACCAGGGAAATCTCAGCATAACTGAGATTCCATCTTACGTAGGTAAGGAGGGCTTAGATAAAAAACTCAAGTGGCAGCACATGCTGGTGAGGATGTGGAGCAAGGGGACTTCTCCTCCATTACTGCTGGGATTGCAGATTTGTACAAGCACTGTGGAAATCAAGTTGGCAGTTTTTTTTGAAAACTGAGAATAGTTCTACCTCAAGACCCAGCTATGCCACTCCTGGGAATATACACAAGAGATGCTCCCCATCCCACGAGACACTTGATAATCATCTTCATAGCAGTTGTACATGTAGGAGCCAGAAATTGGAAACAACCTAGATGTCTCTCCAATAAAGACTGGATAAAGAAAATGTTTTACATGTTTGCATGGTATGTACTCACTTGTAAGTGGAGATTAGACATAAGCAACAGGATACTCCTGCTACATTCCACAAACTTAAAGAAGTTACACATGAAGGACGGTACAAGCAAGGATGCTTGAACTTCATGTAGACGGAGGAATAAAATAGTGATAAGAGGCAGATAGAGGGGGGAAACTGGGAACTGGGTGGGAGAGGAGATAGAAAGGGGAATGGGGAAAGATCAGGTGTGGGGAGGGACAGAAGGGATGTCTAGAAGCCATTAGAATAAATGGAATTCTGCTTCTCATAGGAGGGTGTATAGGTGACATCTTCAAGAAAAGCCAGAGACCTGGGATAAGGAAGACCCTCAAGAATCAATGGAGATGTCTTTAGCTGTGACTCCAAGAATTGGGGATACAGAAACTGAAGAGGCCACCTCCTGAAACAAGGAAGCAGGAAGACCAGGGGAGTCATAGGGACACCAACTGTCTTAGTCAGGGTTTCTATTCCTGCACAAACATCATGACCAAGAAGCAAGTTGCAGAAGAAAGGGTTTATTGAGCTTACACTTCCACGTTGCAGTTCATCTCTAAAAGAGTCAGGACTGAAACTGATGCGGAGGCCATGGAGGGATGTTTCTTACTGGCTTCCTTCCCCTGGCTTGCTCAGCCTGGTCTCTTATAGAACTCAAGAATAGAGCCCAGAGATGGTACCACCCACAAGGGGCCCTCCCTCCTGATCACTAATTGAGGAAATGCCTCACAGTTGGATCTCATGGAGGCACTTCCCCAACTGAAGCTCCTTTCTCTGTGATAACTACAGCCTGTGTCATGTTGACACTCAAAACCAGCCAGTACACCAACCCACTTTAAAAATTCCAACCAAAAATTTATCCTGTCTACAAAAAAAAATGCAGCCATGAGGAATGGAGCAGAAACTGAGGGAACAGGCAACTAATACCTGCCCCCACTTGAAACTCATCCCAGGGGCAAGCAACAATCCCTGACACTATTAATAATACTCTGTTATGCTTGCAGAAGGGAGTCTAGCATGACTGTCTTCTGTCCTCTAAGAGGCTCCACCCAGCAGATGACTCAGACAGATCCCGACAGCAGCAGCCAATCTGGATGGAGCTTGGGGAAGAATAGGAAGGATTGTGGGCCCTAAGGGAATGGGAATTCCACAGGAAGACAGACAGAATCTACTAACCTGTACCCTTGGGATTCTCAGGGACTGAACCACCAACTAAAGAGCACACAGGGGTAGACCTAGCGCTCCCCATACATATATAACAAATATGCAGCTTGCTCTTCATGCATATCTCAAACAACTAGAGCAGGAACTATCTATCCTAAGAGATGTTGCCTAGATATGGGATATGTTCTCTCTGGGCTGCCTTTTCTGGCCTCAGTAGTAGAGGATGCACTTAGCATAACAAAGACTTGATGTGCCAGGGTGGATGTGTAACCAGAGGTGGCACCCACTGGCTCAGAAAGGAAAGAGGGTTGGGTGATATGAGGGAGTGGCCAGGAAAAGAGCAGTAAATGGTATGAAAAGTGAATAAGTAAAAAGAAATATTAAATAAAAAATATTAAAAAACATTTTTGTTTGCTGGTGCAATTACCTCACAACATGAAGTCATGTGTGCATCCTTGATTTTGTTTATTTGATCTTTTATGGGTCAGGACCAAATTGACCCTATTATTATGGCTCTGTAATACATCTTAAGATATGGAATGGTATTCCCCACAATATTTTCCTATTTGCTTCTGATGCTATTGGCACCCCGGGGTCTTTTGTGGTTCCATATGAAGGGAAGGTTCACTTTTTTCAATTGAAACGAAGGATGAGATGAGGATTTTCAGGGGGTTGAATCAAACATATAAAAAGTTTTGGTATCTTAGCCATTCTGACTGGTGTAAGGTGAAATCTCAGGGTTGTTTTGATTTGCATTTCCCTAATGACTAATGAAGTTGAACATTTTTTAAGATGCTTCTCCGCCATCAGAATTTCTTCAGGTGAGAATTCTTCGTTTAACTCTCTACCCCATTTTTTAATAGGGTTATTTGGTTTTCTGGAGTCTAACTTCTTGAGTTCTTTATATATATTGGATATTAGCCCTATATCTGATGTAGGATTGGTGAAGATCTCTTCCCAATTGATTGGTTGCTGATTTGTCCTCTTGATGGTGTCCTTTGCCTTACAGAAAATTTGTAATTATATGAGGTCCAATTTGTCAATTCTTGATCTTAGAGCATACGCTATTGGTGTTCTGTTCAGACAGCAGGTGTTGGAGAGGGTGTGGAGAAAGAGGAACACTCCTCCACTGCTGGTGGGGTTGCAAATTGGTACAACCTCTCTGGAAATCAGTCTGGCGGTTCCTCCGAAAACTGGGCACCTCACTTCCAGAAGATCCTGCTATACCACTCCTGGGCATATACTCAGAGGATTCCCCACCATGTAATAAGGATACATGCTCTACTATGTTCATAGCAGCCCTCTTTATAATTGCCAGATGCTGGAAAGAACCCAGGTATCCCTCAACAGAAGAGTCTATGCAAAAAATGTGGTATATCTACACAATGGAGTACTATTCAGCCATTAGAAACAATGAATTCATGAAATTCTTAGGCAAATGGATGGAGCTTGAGAACATCATACTAAGTGAGGTAACCCAGACTCAAAAGGTGACTCATGGTATGCACTCACTAATAAGTGGATATTAACCTAGAAAACTGGAATACCCCAAACATAATCCATACATCAAATGAGGTACAAGAAGAAAAGAGGAGTGGGCCCTTGTTCTGGAAACACTCAGTGAAGCAGTACAGGGCAAAACCAGAACGGGGAAGTGGGAAGGGGTGGGTGGGAGGACAGGGGGAGAGACAGGGGCTTACGTGACTTTCAGGGAGTGGGGGGGCTAGAAAAGGGGAAATCTTTGAAATGTAAATAAAACATATAGCGAATTAAAAAAAAGGAAAAAAAGTTTTGGTATAATACTCATTCATTTGATGTAATATTCACTTTACCAATCCAGGAATAATACATTGTCTTTATGTCTTTCTTCAGAGGTTGAAAACTTCCATTGTAGATCCCCATCACCTCCTTGTTGTTCATTTCCAGGCACTTTATTTTCTTTGAGTCTGGTGGAGTGGAGTATGCTCATGATCTTTCTCATTTTTTAATGTTTGATATATATAAAAGCTATTGATTTATGCATATTGAATCTCTATGCTACCACATTGCTGAATTTGTCATTTCTAGAAGGTTTTTGTTCAGATTCCTGGGATCTCTAATATCTAGTATCTTGTCCACTGTACACTGGGATAGTTGGATATCTTCCTTCCTGATTGTGTGCCTCTAATTTCCTTCCCTTGCTTATTACCTCAGCTGCACTTTGAGAACAGTGAAGATAGCAAGTGCTATTGACAATGTTTGGGAGCCCCAGGTGTCTCTGTCCCATTACTGAATTCAGAGGTGTTGATTGATTTAATCTTTAATCCATATCAGATAATGTTGGCTGAGGGTTACTCATATATATCTTTTCACTAGGCTGAAGTATTGTCCCTGTGGTTCTACATTCTCCTAAGACGTTTATCATGAGGGCATAACGTATTTGTCAAATAAATTTTCGGCATCTAGATGATCTAGATTGGATAATTAAATTCACTAATGTGGCTTATTACATTACAGACTTGCATATATTTAACTATCCTTATATTCAGGTGGTTCAAGTCAACATGGTGGGCCATCTTTGTGATGCATGTTTGTATTCTGTTTGCAAGTATGGTGTTTTTTTTTTTTTAACAATCCATGGCATTTTTATTGAGCCGTTTAGTTTATGAAGTAAAAGGAAAAGCAGCTCTCTTGAATACTTTACATGACTGTAGGAATATGTCTGAGACTTAAGGGGAGTTACAGGGAATTAAATTTCTCAAAAGTTGAGATCAAGTAAACAAACTTTAACTCTTTAAATTTTCCTGTTGACTCTTCCCTCACGATAGTAACAAGCTCCAATTGGCCACATTAGGTTTTTATCCTTGCTGACGTCCGATCTGAAGTACCGGTTTCAGTCAATATCTACTAGTTCCACTTCAAAAGTGAGCTTGGAGTTTGGTGGAATTCTGGCATCGGGCTGTCCTTTCTTTCCGTAGGCCCATTCTGGTTCAATCTCCAGTCGAGCCTTTTCTTCTTTATTCATAGTCAAGACTGCTCCATCCTATCTTCTGTTAACCTTGCCTACTCCAACCTTAAATCTTAAAAGGCTTGGCATTTTTCTTCTTTGACCTTGTTTGAATATTAGGATCAAAAACAGTTCCATCTGGGAGTGTCCCCATTTACCAGCAGTGAACAACATCTTGCTTTTTAGGAATGTTGGTTTTTATCTCCATTTTTTTAGAAGATTTTGTATATTTTGGTGGACCCTCGAGAGTCTCCTCAGACTTGGAATCTTTGGGTTTATCCTCACCAAGCTTCACGTTTCTCACCTGTTCAGACGCTTTACTTCCGGTTTCAGCAATCTTGAGACACTTTCAAAAAGATGGTTATAGCACTAACCAAATGGTCCTCATTAGCAGTCTTAGTTACATTTTTTTATGTTTCCGAGTAATTTATGCTCTGTGAGAAACAAATCTGAACTGGGATCCTGCAGAAACTTGATGATGTCCTTCCTTCTTGGGCAGCTGCTCCCTGCTCCACGGTCCATGCATGCTGCGGAACAGCCTCAGCCATCTTCCCCGCTGCTGCCGCTGCACTGTTTGCAAGTGTGTTGTGGAATATTTTTAGTATTGTATCTTCTTTCTTAATTTCCTCCTTTTCATTTTTTTCTTTCCTCCTCCTCTCCCCCTTCCTCTTCCTCCTCCTCTTCCTCCTCCTCCTCCCCTTCCTCCTACCCTTCCTCCTCCCCTTCCTCCTCCCTTTCCTCCTTCCCTTCCTCCTCCCCTTCCTCCTCCTCCTCTTCCTCCTCCTCTTCCTCCTCTTCCCCCCTCCTCCAATCACATTGTGCCTAATGGTGACTGCCCTGAGGACTGTATAAAGACCTGCTGGGTGGGTTGCCCTTGGTCGTTCTCTCTCCATGTGTAGGGTGACCCAACATGTTAGAATGACAAATTCCTATTGTTTTTTGCATCGATTCCTGACTCTGAGTTGTTCATTCAGGAGATCCCGCTAAGCGAAGGCTCACCAGAGTCTTACAGAACAACTAAGTTTGAATTTTTTTTCCTCAAATTTTCAGGTTTCATTAAATTAAAACATTTGTTTTACTGATTTCTTTTATTAATGTTAGCACTTATAGGTATCTATTTACCTCATAGGACTACTTTAAGTATGTGACACTGATTATGTAATGTTGGAATTTTACGCTTTCACATTTTGAAAATCTTTTTCTTCATTAACATAATTATTCAGTAATGCTTTTTATTTTTTTTTATTTCCAGGAGTTTGTACATTTCTTAGGGATTTATTTGTTGTTAGTTGTAAGCTTTATTACATTCTGCTCAGATTGTAGTGCCTGAGTTGTTATCGTTCCCTGTCCCCATTCCTGTGAGGTTACAGCTGTGAAGCTGCCAAGTCCACTGTACATCCTTTGCTGCCTCAGCCTCTGACCACCGTGAGGTACCTCAGCAGGAGCCACCACTGCGGTGAGCTTACTCTCCACCCTCTTCCTGCCATCAACATGAGGTGCCACCACAGGGGCTGCCATGGAGCAGTGTCCTTTCCACCTGTCCTGAAGAGCTCCATGACTGAGCCCTAGAATCTAAGTCAAAGCAACCTGTGGCCTGAAAGGACTTCCCAGCCTGGCCAATGGAACATATGTGGAAGAAACAGGGTGAAACAAATAAATACAAACACCAAAAAACAAAACTGAGTAACACTAAGCAAAAAACCCCACCAGTTCCTGAGGAAAAAAAGAAACACCAAACTCTGAGCTCCAGAAGATCAGGACATGACATTCCAGCAATCTTCACCTATTTCTATGGGAAATGTCTACCCTTAGAAATCTGTGCCCACTAAGAATCCAGGACAAGCTTTGATTGCTTGGTCTTGGAGCAGAGAACCCCTCTCCTGGATGCTTCCTCACCCCCAAATCTCCGAAGTGAAGTTTGTTGTACTTTTTTGCACATCTGGTTGGAAACACACACTCAAATGTGCACACACACACACACACACACACACACAAATACATGAGAGAGAGAGAGAGAGAGAGAGAGAGAGAGAGAGATTCTCTTGTCCCCACCCCATCTAAAACATTCCTTTTGACATGAGACTAAAACAGTAGTGGGGGAACCTCAACATTCCCTCCAAACCCCTCATGCCATGAATCTAAATAAAGCTCTAAATAAAGCTCTCCCTCCCTTAAGGTGTCTCTTGTCCAGTGCTTGCTCTCAGTGAAATGAACAGTAACAGAGCCCCTTGGTACTAAGGAGTGAGAAAAATCCCTGTGGGTTGTGCCAGCTCTGATTGGTCACTAATGCTCTGTTGTCACAGAGAGCCATTGTGAGGAATGACAAAGAGCTGATCATATAGTGCACTGTCAGGGCTGTTTTGTGTCCTTCTGTGCAGAGAGCTTTTTGGTGGTGAACTGCAGGACTCGGTGGTGGGATCAGATTTGGACGTCGGTGATTGTTTGGATTTCGACATTGAACATCAGCTACACGTCCACAGACTGAGTTCTTTCCTGCCATTTCCGTAAACTCAGAGTTTTGGGTTTCTGTTTATGTGACTTTGATTATTTGGGGGCTTTGTTTACAGCTTTGCCTTCTTGTTGTTTGCTTGTTTGTTTAATTATTTTCATTTTGCTTTCTGGATTAGCATCCATGTGTTTTCCTTCCTTCCCCCTCCTTTCTCCTTCCTTTCTTCCTTTCTCTTTCCTTCTTCAGTTTGTTTTATTGTTCCTGGGAGACTGGGTTTCTTTGTATGGCCTTGGCCAACCTGTAACTTTCTGTGTAGACCAGGGTAGCCTCAAACTCAAAGATTTGCCTGCCTCCTGAGTGCTGGGATGAAATGTGGGAAGAAACCTGAGTAGCGTCCCTCCCTGGCCAACACCCATATTTGTTTTCCTAACTTCTCTTTTGACTTTGTCACTGTCTGTTACTCTCTATCTCATCCTGCCTCTTATCCTCCAGTCCCCTCAGAGTTCCCCTTTCCTTTAATTCAACTTCAAACCACCAGTATCCTGCATATAAGCAAAAAATTGTGGTATTTGTCTCTGTTGGACTAAGATGTTCTGTATAACAGAGTGACCTCAACATCCATTCCAGAAAAATACTGACAAATTTTCATTCTTATTCATAGGTGCTGTGTGACTTTTGCCCCCATCCCGTATAGATACTGTATCTACTGGGGCAAGTTGCATCCCATGCATTTCTGGGTAAAGCTATCATGATGTTCAAGTGTGGCCTTTAGCTCAGTGCTTTCCCTTCATGATGGACGTCTTGGGTAAGCTTGTCAATGTTCTGCTCCTTTGAAATGGGGATCCTTGTTATCCTGGCTAAAATGTTGTCTTCCATCCCCCTTGCTCTCTTTCTCCTCTGAGCCTTCTTCCTTCTTACCATCCTCTGTGTTTGTCTTTGCTTTTTTCTGGTTTCCCTGTGTCCTTAGGCAGAGGCAGACTCGTCTATGGAGGATCTGTGTCTCTTAATCTCTGAATCTCTAGTAGTAACCTATCTTAGAAGGAATTCTGATCTGTTTTCCCTGCCATCTTTGCTTGCTGTAGCTCCTGATGACCAAGAGAAGGGAAGTGCAATGTCGGGGGACCTCAAGGCCAGTTGTCATGAAGGGAACACCCTGGCACAGCATTACTATATCCTGGGCACCCTAGATAAAGGGTCGTTTGCAGAAGTCAAAGTGGCTCTCCACCTTATGACCCAGACCATGGTAGCCATCAAGATATTGAAAAGGGGCACAAATATAGACTTCCTGGTCCTCTCTGAGATAGATCTTGTGAAATCCCTGAACCATAGTCACATAATACAGTTGTTCCAGATATTCGAGACAAGGCACAAAACGTACCTGGTGATGGAATATGCAGCCCGGGGATCCCTGCTGAAACACATCAACAAGTGTGGGCGTCTGGACGAGGAAGAGGCACGAAGGATATTTACAGAACTCTCTTTGGTCGTCAACTATATCCACAGTCAGAATATTGTCCACCGAGACATCAAGGCCGAGAACATCCTATTGGATTGGGAGGGGCATGTGAAACTGACTGACTTTGGCTTAGGCAAAAGACTGGCCTCTGGGGAAAAGTTCAAAGGATTTTGTGGCACACCACAATATTGTGCTCCTGAAGTGTTTGATCACAAACAATATGATGGCCTCCCAACTGACATTTGGAGTCTCGGTGTAGTATTATACTATTTAGTTATTGGACACCTTCCCTTCCAAGAGACAGTGCACTCCAAGATAAAGCATCTGATACTAGCCTGGAGCTGTTGGATCCCGTATCACCTGTCTCCAGAGCTTCGAGACCTATTAAAGAGATTAATGACTATAGACCCCATAATGAGGCCATCCATTAAAGAAATATTGGTACACCCGTGGCTGTGCCATGATCAAGACCCATTGAGATCTTCAGAGGAAATCCCTAGAGAACCAGAATCCAACCTTGCTTTTGACATGTTTCTTATGGGGTACAACATTAAAGAGCTCAGGGAGGCTTTGAGGGAACAGAAGTACAATCATGATATGGCGACTTATTTGATTATAAAAAAGAAGTATACCAGGCAGCCCCAATTTTATCACGATGGGGGACAGGGTAGGAGTCTGGACCCTACAAAAGCCCCCAACCCTCCCTGGCCTGTAAGGAAGGGAACCAGTGCCCGTACTCTTTCCACCTTTACTTTGCCCACTCTCTCTGAGCTGCCCGGATGTGGGAGGAAAGGCTGTAGGAGGAGGCATAGTGTACCTCCCAGCCTTTCTTCCCTTGATAGTAGCTTTCTGAAGAACACCTCCCCACTCCAGGGGCTTATGCCTCATGTTGGAAAGAGTACATGCAGAGAGGAGAGAAGCATCAATTCCACAAAATCATCATCAAGAAAAAGAAAGGCAACAACAACAACACTAACCTCATCATCAGGAGCCCCATGGTTATTTTTCATATCCACACAATCCTCAACCTTTGAAAACATGCAGGATATGGCCCAAGAGAGCTCCAGTGCTACAGACACAAGTAGCAGCATGTCCTCCTGGGAGTCCAGAACCAGCAGCCCTTCCCCCAGTGAGGAGAACCTGGAAGAGAATATAGGCATCGAATCCTTACAAGACACTAGCTCATCCTCAAGGGAAGCAGTCCATCAGGAGTAGCTCCGAAGGAGGTCCCAGGGTATGCCCAGAGTCCCACTGAGAAAGCGAGCCTGGAGGGGCCTGAAGAAGAGGATTTCCAAAGCCTTAAGGAACTTGTGTTGCTGCCTCCCAGTGAAAAATAACAAGGTCATGGCAGCCAATGAAGAGTGCTTCAGAGACACAGGCTGAAACAAGTAGGTGGGGTGTGATTGGAAAGGATGCACTCTCTAGTTTCTCCTTCCCTTAATATATTCCAGCATGCACACTAAGGGTGTTGGTGACATTGGGTCTATCATGCCAGAGAGAAAAATCCCATCCTGTTCTTCCTCCTCCTAAGACTACACCCTTCCTCAAAACTTGAGCAACATGTAGACAGCAGAGGATAGTGGACTAATGCTAGGCAAGGATGCTGGAAATGTGTGAAGGGATCAATGGAGCACTTGGGAGGAATCAGCCTGAGGTCCCATGCCGTCACAGGGCCAGCACAGCCAAGCATAAGTCCTGCAGATTTCTAAGATTTCTTCTGTCTGTTTTAAGGGCTATCAGAGGCCCTGTGGTCGCTGGAGGATGATACCAGAGAGTGGAGAGGAGTCTGCTGAGGATGCAGACAGGAGCAGGGAGGACAGAGTCAGACAGGAATTTCAGGTGGCTGTATGGCAGAGAGAAGATCTGTCTATAGTGCAGGCTTAAATTAGAGGCAAAATGTTATTTTTCCCCTGAAGTCTGAAGGAAGACTCTGAGAAGTTCTGAATGATTTTCCTCCCGTCCCCTGTAGGGAGTTCCACACTGGGCAGCAGTCCAGGATAGCTATGGCCCAGTGAGTTAATCTTCACAGCACTCAGAAGCCCCTGGAAGAAACATCCATGGAGTGCTAGTGGTTACCAAGGATACTGAGAAGAAACACCAGACTTCAGAGAACCTTCATGCACAGTGAGAATGTCAGATCAGCAGCCTGTCTCCAGGTATACTTGTGAGCTGAGGAGAGAGTGGTCCTGGAGGCAGAGGAAGGAACCCAGTAGACCTGACCTGTTGCATGTATCCAACAGATATGTCTGATATTGTAAGAGGTGGTAACAGAACTGCGAAGCCATGAGTGTCCATTGGAGTCCAGAAGTGAATACAGAGTGGGCGGAGATGGTTCAGACCCACAGCTCTGATGCAGAGCAGAGCATCCTGATTACTGCATAGTCACACTGAGAGAGATCCTGAAGCCCTCACAAAACCACCAGCTCTAGTCTCTGATTGTGTATGTTGCACTCAAATTTGAGCCATTTGATGAGTATTCTTTACATCTGGTTGGACACACAACACACCCACACAACACACACACACACACACACAGAGAAACACAAAGAGGCACAGTCAGTACTAATGCTGTTTCCTTGAAGTGGAGAGAGCCCATGTTACAAACAAGGTAATTTCATAGTTTGAGTGACTCTGCCTTCTGTAACCTTTCCCCAAATCAATTTTCTCTTGTCTCCACTCCCTTCTGACAAAGTAACTCCCTATTCTCATCCTTTCTGGGAGTCATGGGAAGTGAGCATGGGCATTGTTCCCCACTTTGGCCCAGGGTACACAGCCATGTGCAAGGTGAGGCTTACCTATGCACCATCTTTTGAGGAGATCCAAGGTGAGATCTGAAGTGCTTGCCATTTGACTCCAGAGAAAGTGCTGGTAAGAGGCATTGCAGTGGGGTGGGGTGGGGTGGGGGGCAATGTTGATGGTAAAACAGATGAGTCCCCCTGACAGGACAGTGTAAGTTTTCCTTTGGGTGGCCCATGGTGACTTGCCCCATTCCCTCCAAGTATAAAGACAAAGAGAACTTCAAAAGTGTTAAAGAGGAACTCAACCCCTCTGTCCCCTGACACCACGCTGTATTACAAACTATTTGGTGTATATTGATCAGTTTTCCCTTAGAGATGTCTCCTGGCATGATCATGTCCTTGCTACCTCTGCCATACTGCTGCTGCTACTGCTACTGCTGCTCCTGCTGCTGCTCCTGCTGCTCCTGCTGCTCCTGCTGCTCCTGCTTCTGCTGTGTGTGCTGCTCCTTCATTCTCATGTCCATTGCAGGCAGGGAATGGCCAGATGCTTCTGGAGCCAATCAGTGAGCATTCCAAAACCTGGTGCTCTGGAAACTGCAGAAAACACCAGTGACATCACTCAACACAGAACAAGGTTTGCAGCCAGCCTCACCTGTACGGACCTGGGAATTGATGCCTTTTTCATCACTGACAACCTGGGGGGAAGAGGGGCACATGGCATTTTCCTGGCTCAGGCCATTGGGGGTGGGTAGTTATTTACAATGGATGCACAATTGGACTTTTTGTAATTCTTAGCAAATCCTTTATTATTCAGGTCTTCTTGATAGAAGAGGCACCTGTTCATTGATACAGAGGTAGGGCAAAGCTAGTCCCACAAGTGGGTGGGCTAAGAACAAGAAAAGAAAGATGTGTTCTGATTCCAGGAACATCTGGCACCTTAGCCTTACCACGGTTGTAAGGGAACACTATCTGAGACATCTTGAGGAATTTCCTCACGGGGAACTGTTCCTTTCTGTTCTGGCAAGAGCCCAGAGACCAGGGCAAGGCACTTCTCAAGTTCTGTCTTCCATCACCTTCATTCTTGTATGCATGGGGGCAAAGAGAGATAACTGGTTGCTCTTTGGGTTGGCACTACCCACAGCAGTGACATCAACACATGTGTGCAGAACTGATCAATTTTCAAAGGACCCAGAGTGTGGAATCTGTATGGTTGTTGATTTTAAATATTGTGTGTCTGGGTGAAGACCCAGGATGCGGACAGAGAGCTTGGTACCATGCTGTGCCAGCAACAGCAGTGTTACCAAGAAGAGCCCCCCAACACACACACACATGGCAACCTTGAATAAACCTCTGTATCTGCAAAAGAAGGATGATTATTTTCTTTTCAAAAGAAATTTCAGCTGCCCAATGCCACCAGTCATCATTCTACTGGGCTTGGTGAACAGAAACTGGGTAATTGATGATAATCTACCACATTCATGGCTTAAAGTACATCTCTGAATTCTTCCTGCTACACACTGGCTCATTCCTATTCTGAAGCCAACATCATTTTAGCATCAGGTGTTGGGTCCCTCTATCCAATATTTTCCTCATTTTGTAGCTTACTTTTCTCAGAATATTACACTCTCATTTTACCTATCTTGACATAAATGTCAGGATTTCTTGGCCCTTTCTTTCTCTGAAGCAGGTTGCTAATGTGAAGTGCAGGCTAATCAACTCACATTTTTTTTCTAGGTTCTTTGTGTTGTGGTGACAGGATTGTATCTATTGCATTTTTAGGCATTCTTCTTCCTTGACTTGTGTCTTGAGCAAGCATTTCATGGGTTCAAGCCCTTATCACAAACCCAGGTATTGAGACCTTCACAAATATTTACTGTGACTAGAATTTTTCTGTCCTTGTTTTTACATTGCCTGTTGACTTCAGTCCCTTAAAGAGTTGATGGCTTGAAGATGTTCTCAGAAGCCATCTTTGATGTGGAGGAACTTTCTGGCAGTGTCTTTCGCACAGCCAGTATATGTTTCTTCCTCTGGAACAATAGGCAGGGACCCTGTCAAGCACATCCTGCAGAGTGATCTCAACAAGCAAGGCACTTTTATTCAGAGGCCCCTCTATGTACTCCAGTTAAGAGTGTGCAACCTGGGCGTGGTAGGATGGAAAGTTCATTCATGACATGACTGTTAAAAGGTTCTTCAGTAGATATAGTATGTTCATCTAGGGAGTATGTCCATGGGATGGACTAGTAATTGTATGTCCTAGCCATAGGTCTAGGCAGAAAATTCAAAAGCTGCTGGCAGAGGATTGTGGGCCCCTGTCATAGGGGAATATGTGGTACAACAATAAGCTGAAACTTTATTTGAACAAATAGTCCCCCATGGGGTCATGGGAGGGGCAGCTGATAGAAGTGGGTGTCCTTTTCCCAAAATAAGCTCTCGAGAACCTCTGTTCCTGCTACACACGACAATGGACCAGTGGTATTGAACCTTCCCTAAAGGGAAGAAGTTTGAGCTCCCGGAATACTGCTAATGTCATGTGATATCATTGATTCATTGGTGACATTCTTGATAGAAGCCTGACACCTGTTCATTATATACTTGGCACCTAGGATACTAGACCCGTCTTGGGGTGGATCAGTGTGTGCATCTGCTAGGTACAAATGCTTAAAATAGTAAAAAGTATGATAGTGCCCCATAGATACTGATCTGCTTTGTACACAGCCTAAGACCCAGCTCCATGGAATTGTGTCTTCTATGAAGCCACTTAGGGGATAGGCTGTGGATATTTTATCTGACATGGAAGTACAATATGGTGGTCGTGGCTATTGCTCCCTCCTGGAACATGCCCTTTCTTTGCCTCCCCTAGGTGCTGTCCTGTTACGGTGTCATTCTGCAGTCCCATCCCTGGTCACTGCTTTTGCCTTGAGGAACAGTATGTGGCTGCTTGCGCACTAGCCCTGCCTTGTAATAAAAATGGGCTGGGTCCTCTCGACACTGGACACTTAAGAGGTCATTGCGTGTCCTCCTGGTTACTAATATTACAAAGCAGTCACTATTTGATTCTAGAGGCTACTTGACCAGTCTTTGTGCAATAAATATATGGCCTCTACCCCATGAGTTTTGGCTGACCAAAGGAACTTGTGTTGATCTTAGGTCCAGTACGCATTCAGTGTTTAAGATACCAAGCATCTGAGTGTGTGTAGCATTTACTTGCAGCCCAGGTTTTGGGTCTGTCCTAGAGTGGCCTTTTGTGGCCTAAATACTAGGTTTGCCCTAGTACAAGCGTACAGTAAATCTGGGTCTTGAGACCGTCTCAAGACCAGAATGATAATGGGGCACTTAGATCTGGGCCTTGCTTCCACTTAGCAGAGAACTGGGCTCACTTGTGGAGCTGTATGCAAGATGTCCTCTTCGGTACTGGAGACCTTGTGTGTGTGTGTGTGTGTGTGTGTGTGTGTGTGTGTGTGTGTGTGTGTGTGTGTGAGTACCTTCCTTTGGTTTTTCTCCTGTGCAACTTTTTATTTGCTGTGTTTTCTTTGGTGTTGTTAACCTGCTCAGAATGGATTTTTCCTTCTAGTATCTTCTTTGGGCTGGATTTGTAGATGTTATTTAGTGTCTTTTCTCACAGAATATCTTATTTTCTCCATCTCTGTTGATTGAGAGGTTTGCTGGATATCATAGTCTGGAATGACATATCTGGTGTCTTAAAGTTTGTAAGTCAGCTTTCTAGGTCTTTCTGGGTTTTAGAGTATCTGTTGAGAATTCTGGTGAAATTTAAACACATTTGCCTTCATATGTTACTTTCCCTCTTTCCCTTTCTGCTTTAAGTATTTTTCCTATATACAGTTTTTAATTATATATATATATATATATATATATATATATATATATATATATATATACACATATATAATATATACATAAACACATATACATATATATTTGATTATCTTTTGGTGGACGATCTTTTCTGGCTCAATCTATGTGGTGTTTTGTAAGCTATATGTACATTTATAGATATCTCCTTAGTTTAGGGAAATTTTTCTCTATAATTTTATTGAAGTTATTTCCTGATCCTTTGACCTGGAAATATTTTTTCTATTGCTATTATTCTGAGGTTTGGTCTTTTCTTTCTTTTTAATTTTTTTAAAAAAAATTTACATTCCATATTTTATTCCCCCCCCATCCACCCTCCCGACTATTCCACATCCCACCTCCACCCTACCCCCTCTCTCCACAGGATTTTCCAACTCCCACCCCACCCCACCTGACCTCTAAACTTCCTTGGGCCTCCAGTCTCGTGAAGGTCAAGTGCATCATCTCTGACTGAACACAGATCCAGCAGTCCTCTGCTGTACATATGTTGGGAGCCTCATATCAACTGATGTATGCTGCCTGTTTGGTGGTCCAGTGTTTGAGAGAGTTCAGGGGTCCAAGTTAATTGAGACTGCTGATCCTCATACAGAGTTGCCCTCCTCCTCAGCCCTAATTCAACCACAGGAGTATTGTTTTCCTTGAATTTTGCTGCTGTTCTGATCTTCTGTCCTGGGTTGCCTGCAGTTCTGATGATCAGTCAGACTTCAGGTCCAGTGTGGTCTCTTTTCTAAGATTTTTTGACTTGGACAACCTCTTGGATTTGGATTTGGGGAACCACCATCACCTCTTGATCCCTAGAACTGGCATGACCTCTGGGAATGTAAAGATCTTCTAGCAACATTGTAGTGTCTAATATGGTTGCCCAGGAGATGGAGTGTAGTTTATGGATTTTGGGTATACTTTAAGGGGAGCTAGTATGCAGGGGACCATGTCTTACCTTGGGTCCCTAGTGCCCACATGGCCTCTGGGAAAGCTTCCAGAGTCATGGACCAGAATATAAAACCCAGAGCATTGGGGGCCTTTTGGTGATGTTAGGCCTACTTTAAAGGGAAATTGTGGGCATTAGGTGTGGTCTTACATATGGTCCCTGGCACTTAAATGGCCTCTGGGAAGGCAGCCAGAACTCAACAAGTCTTCTAAAGAAAAATATTTAATTGGGGCTTGCTTATAGTTCATTGTTATAGTCTATTATCATCATATTGTGAAGCATGGTGGAATACAGGTAGACATAATGTTGAAGAGATAGCTAAGAGTTCTACAACTGAGTTGGCAAGCTCCTGAGGAAGAGATTTTGGACCTGGCTTGAGCATTTGGAAAGTCAAGGCCCATTCCCAGTGACACAATTCCTCCAACAGGGCCACACTTACTCCAACAAGGCCACACCTCCTAAAAGTGTCACTTCCTGTGCCACTTTAGGGCCATTTTCACTCAAACTACTACATTCTACTCCATTGCATCAATAGTCCATCATCATCATGCAAAAATCATTTAGTCTTACTTAGAATGTCCCCATTGTCTATCACAGGAACAGCTTCGTTTGACAGCACTGAGTCTCATGCAATCTCACTGTAATCCCCTGTAAAATCACAATGAAGAAGCAAGTCACATACTTTCAAAAATAATGGCAGGGGATATATGCATTACCATTCCCAAAGGGTATAAAGAGGATGTAATGAGGAAATACTGGGACAAGGGAGACTAAAAACTAGCTGAACAGACTCCAAACTCTACATCTTCATGTATGATGTCAAAACACTCTTCAGATCTCCAGTGCCTTTCACACTTGTTGAGGCAACACACTATTATTCTTGGGGTGATTTGGCCCTGTGTTAGCAGCTTTCCTCAGCAGATATCCCAGGGCTCTGGCATCTCTAACATCTTGGGGTCTCCAAGGCAATCTAGGCTTCACCTTCACAGATTCATGCAATGGCCTTTGTTGACCTCTATGCAGGGACACCCCTAACATGTCTGACCTCTGAGAATTCAGTTCAACATGGAGGGAGATTTCACAACCTCTTTCTTGTAACCTTGACTCTGACATGACCACAAGGCCAAAGCTGCTTTGTTTTGTTACTTGTTGGGCTGGGAAATAACCCCCTTATTAAAACATTCTTATTTTTCAAATACATTTTTCACCAGCTTTCTGTTTTCAATGGTTTTCTTCAGTGCCTAAGGTTGAACGGCTTAGAAATTGCTCTGAAAAAACATGGTGGCCTTGAACTCTGAAGTCTACTTGTCTCTGCCTCCCTAGTGCTAGTATTAAGGTATGTCTCAGGCCTTTTCATGAGTTGGAAGCTTGGCTGGGTCTTGTCTTACCTTGATGTCAACCATTCCTTGTATTTCATCTAGCATCAGGCCCTTCTTTAAATTTTTTAAAATGTCCTTGAGTACAGGATTTAGTTGCTTTAAATGTCCTGGTGCTCTCTTTTTCACACTGCACATTTTGTATTTTTCCTAGTTCAGATTGTTCCTTTTCATTATAAAACTGCATAAGTCAGACCAAAAAGAACCACATGACACAGTCAATGCTAGGCTGCTTTAAGTGTCCTCTGTCAAAACTTTTAATGCATATTATGTTCAATCTAGCCTCAGATTGATCTTAACATAATTGTAGAAAGCAGCAATGCTCTTAGCCAAAATATCACAAGAATATTTTTCTAGGCACCATACTAATAATATTCTCCCCTGAATCTTCTCTAACTGAGCCCTCACAGTTTAAATAACCCCAAGCATCACTGTCTTCCATGATCCTACTACTATAACTCAATAAACCCTGCTTGAATTGTCCATCTGCACTTTAGTTCAAAGTCTGAAAGTCTTCTGTATTCCTCCAGATGAAAGCATGGTCCGTCCAATCTTGGCAACACCACAGGCCATGGCACCAGTTTACATCTTAGTGTTTGATTGCTGTGAAGAGGAACCATAACCATTGCAACTCTTAAAATGGAGAATGCAGAATTGGGGCTGGGTTGTATTTCAGAGGTGAAATACAACCATTATTATTATGACAGGAGACATGGTGGCATACAGGCAGACATGGTACTGCAGAGTTAACTGAGAATTCTATATCTGGATTGGAAGGGAGAAGGAAGAGAGAGGGACCCTGAGCCTGGGTTGAGCATTTGAAACCTCGAGGCCCACCCTCAGTCACATACATCCTCCAACATGTCCTATGTGCTCCAGCAAAGTCACACTACATAATCGTGCCAATCTCTGTGAGTGTATGGGGGGCGTTTTCATTCAAACCACCACAATCCTATTTTACAAAAGTAATTTTTGTCTTCTTCCTCCTCTTCTTCCTCATCCTCCTCTTCCTTCTCTTCCTCTTTCTATCTTTCTGCTACCAACCAAAGATTATGAATGCATTTGTGTGTAGTCCGGCCTTTTCCACCGTTTTCTTTAGCCTTACAAAGACTGCCTACACGACTGCCTGGTGACCTCCACTGTGACAGGAATGGCTTCCTTTTTCCTCTTCATTCCGTTGTGTTGGCAGCTCCTAACGGTTGCTGCTAGCCTGTCATGGTTTTCTCTCAATACTTGAAAAAATGTTCAAGAGCTTCATTCAAGAGTTTTACAATATTATTTTATTCATTTAACTAAAACATCAAGAAAAAGAAACTCTGATATTGCTAGTAACACCATTAAAGCATTAGCCTAAGTAAGCCTTGTTTCCATATCCTTCATTTATATAAAAAAGAATTATTGACCTATTGTCATCATTTTTTATCAAACTCTGTCAAGTAAATATCTCTACATGTGAAAAGATACCCAAACCTTCACATGTTATTTTTACAAACACTCATCATTACTGTATTACTAAAAGTTCATACTATTTACATTTTTACATTTAGTTGTGTCCATGTGTGTGTGTGTGTTTGTGTGTGTGCACATGTGCGTGCGTGCGCATGTGTACGTGTGTGTATGCTTATATGAGGTTTATGTGCAATGAGTGTTGCCAGGAGTCTTGAAGAGCACATCTGATCTCTCAAACTGATGTCACAGGTGGTTGTGAATCAACGTGTTGCTGAGACACAAACCAGGACTTTCTTAATACCAGGAAGCACTGCACCATCTGTCTATCACTATTGTCTTACTGAGGGTGGTAGAGCTTCAACTTTATATATATATTGCTTGCACATGTTATTTGCACAAATTGGAGAGTGTTACTTATGAGAAATCCATGTGTGTATCTATTGAAATTTAATTATAACGACCCTTCTACTTCTTTCTTCCGACCCTGTCCACATACATAGAAGGGCCCTGTCATTTTTTTTTAAATACACCAGTATCAATTTTCCAATGTATATGATTTAACACAAGAGTTTATATTTTAACTCTTATGGTTCATAAGTTTGTGGTGGTATACCTTTTTAGGACAGCAAAATAAAAACTTTCCAATACAGGAAACAATGAAAACCTTAAGAATACATGCAACTCAACTGACCTTTGTAAAAAGCCATGCGTTTGTCAGTGCTCCCCCCAATCATAAGGATTCTTGACTGTATAAAAGATTCTTTTTCCTATAAAGACATTCAACTATGAATAAAAAGATTAATATGAAAAGACAAAGTTAGTACCACCCATGATATCATGACAATTTATACCAACTTTGCTGTCCTTTGAAGCAAAAGAAAATAGTTACTTGTGTTACGCCATGCAGAGAGAAACAGCAAGTTCTTTTACCTTTTGCCAATTCCATAAGAATTGGCTCCTCTTGGCACAAAACTCTAAATGGAAATCATGACTTGAGTCCTTATAAGAGGGCACAGACCTTGAAAAGGAGATGCTTTGGTATCCAGGTGGTCACAAAAGAGACTGAAAGAAAAACAAGCTCTCCCAGGACCTGCTATGGAGGTGTAAGGCATGACTCAAAGCACTGTGCCTGTGGTAAACTCATTGGAGGGAGGTCACATTTAAGTATTATAATGAAGAACTAGGCATGACAAGTTCCCTTGTTCTTGTCCATATAATGCTCTCTGTACAGCCCTGAATGTCAGCCCAGGATTCTGGCTCCATAGCTGTTGGAGATATGCTGTGACAACAGACTTTATCTCCAAGGGCTTGTGTGTCAACATTAGCATAGGATTCCAAACCAGTCAGTTTATGGGATAATCCATAACAAGCATGCCCTGATGTTTCAAACCTTTCTGAGTATAAAGATTCCAACAAGGTAACTCCAGAAGAAAGTGCCGACCATGCATCCATCATTCATGTGTTTAGCTGCTTAACTGTACCTCAGCACTCAAGCAACACTGTGGGAAGCATAGACTTTGTTTTCTCTGCTTGATTGCCAGTATTTCACCTTCTGTCACACAGAAACAAATTCCCTCTTCCCTAGAACCCAACCAGCTCTGCAACTGATACACTCAGACTTCTGCAGGACCTTGCAACACAGAGCTCTTCCTGACGGGGCAGATGCCAGGTCTCCATTCACACCTTGTTCACTGCAAAACCTTAAAACCCACACCGTTCTAATAGGACATGAAATTCATTCCAACTCACTTTGTGTCTTCAGAAATTCATCTTCATAATCCCCATCTTCCGCTTAGAAAACGAATGCTCCCTTGGCCCTTCTGCCACCTCCACCTAGAGTGGGTTCCTGTCAGCAGTGATGGCAGAAGTCTTTGCAACTGCCTCCTGTACAGTGGCTATGGGCAGAAATGTGTACCATGAGCTCTTCTGGCCTGCAACCAGGGTGCAAGGTCTCTGGTGAAGTATTTAGCATGGCATAGCATGAGGACGGGACACAAAGGCCTCTGGGTGGACCACATAACTGGGTGTAGCACAAAGGAGCAAAGGCCTCTGGGTAAAAGAGTTGGTAGGTGTTTCTGTTCTTGGTCGTGGAGATCTCTGGGAGAATCTTAGCAGTTGGTCTCTGTGGGGTTTTGCCAAAGGTAAGAAGGGATTAAATAAAAGGATTAAAAATATTTAAATGCATCCTTAATGCAAGTACTCATTGCCTGGGTCTTTCAGTTTTGTATGTCCCAGAACTTCAGGCATTTGTCACATTGATTTAAAAAAAAAAAAAAACAAAAAAACCTATCTTCAGTAATTTCCCACATGTACACATTACAGTTAGATAAGGTTCATTTGTTTCTCCTGCCTCCAGCTGCAAAAGGGTGTTTTCTTGTTAACCAGGTGAAGTGAATGCTGTCCCCTGTGCCTTATTGCATCTTCAATTAGGCACAACTTTGCCCTGCTTCTTACTAGAAAAACTTTGGATGTCTTTGAAGTAGGTTACCTATGTTTTATAGATGTTATTTCCTGAAAGATATTGCCATATATTTTTTATTCGATATAATTTATTTACAATTCAAATGATTTCCCCTTTTCTACCCCCCCCTCCCCGAAAGTCCCGTAAGCCCCCTTCTCTTCCCCTGTCCTCCCTCCCACCCCTTCCCAGTTCCCCGTTCTGGTTTTGCCAAATACTGTTTCACTGAGTCTTTCCAGAACCAGGGACCACTCCTGCTTTCTTCTTGTATCTCATTTGATGTGTGGATTATGTTTTGGGTATTCCACTTTTCTTGGTTAATAACCACTTATTAGTGAGTGCATACCATGATTCACCTTTTGAGTCTGGGTTACCTCACTTAGTATGATGTTCTCTAGCTCCATCCATTTGCCTAAGAATTTCATGAATTCATTGTTTCTAATGGCTGAATAGTACTCCATTGTGTAGATATACCACACTTTTTGCATCCACTCTTCTGTTGAGGGATACCTGGGTTCTTTCCAGCATCTGGCAATTATAAATAGGGCTGCTATGAACATAGTAGAGCATGTATCCTTATTACATGGTGGGGAATCCTCTGGGTATATGCCCAGGGGTGGTATAGCAGGATCTTCTGGAAGTGAGGTGCCCAGTTTTCGGAGGAACCGCCAGACTGCTTTCCACAGTGGTTGTACCAATTTGCAACCCCACCAGCAGTGGAGGAGTGTTCCTCTTTCTCCGCACCCTCTCCAACACCTGCTGTCTCCTGAATTTTTAATCTTAGCCATTCTGACTGGTGTAAGATGAAATCTTAGGGTTGTTTTGATTTGCATTTCCCTATTGACTAATGAAGTTGAGCATTTTTAAAGATGCTTCTCAGCCATCCGAAGTTCTTCAGGTGAGAATTCTTTGTTTAACTCTGTACCCCATTTTTAATAGGGTTGTTCGGTTTTCTGGAGTCTAACTTCTTGAGTTCTTTATATATATTGGATATTAGCCCTCTATCTGATGTAGGATTGGTGAAGATCTTTTTCCCAATTTGTTGGTTGCCGATCTGTCCTCTTGATGGTGTCCTTTGCCTTACAGAAACTCTGTAACATTATGAGGTCCCATTTGTCAATTCTTGCTCTTAGAGCATACGCTATTGGTGTTCTGTTCAGAAACTTTCTCCCTGTACCGATGTCCTCAAGGGTCTTGCCCAGTTTCTTTTCTAGTAGCTTCAGAGTGTCTGGCTTTATGTGGAGGTCCTTGATCCATTTGGATTTGAGCTTAGTACAAGGAGACAAGGATGGATCAATTCGCATTCTTCTGCATGCTGACCACCAGTTGAATCAGCAACATTTGTTGAAAAGGCTATCTTTTTTCCATTGGATGTTTTCAGCCTCTTTGTCGAGGATCAAGTGGCCATAGGTGTGTGGGTTCATTTCTGGATCTTCAATCCTGTTCCATTGATCCTCTTGCCTGTCACTGTACCAATACCATGCAGTTTTTAACACTATTGCTCTGTAGTATTGCTTGAGGTCAGGGATACTGATTCCCCCAGATTTTCTTTTGTTGCTGAGAATAGTTTTAGCTATCCTGCATTTTTTGTTGTTCCAGATGAATTTGATAATTGCTCTTTCTAACTCTGTGAAGAATTGAGTTGGGATTTTGATGGGTATTGCATTGAATCTGTATAGTGCTTTAGGCAAAATGGCCATTTTAACTATATTGATTCTACCAATCCATGAGCATGGGAGGTTTTCCCATTTTTTGAGGTCTTCTTCCATTTCCTTCTTCAGAGTCTTGAAGTTCTTGTCATACAGATCTTTCACATGTTTGGTAAGAGTCAACCCAAGATAATTTATACTGTTTGTGGCTATTGTGAAGGGGGTCATTTCCCTAATTTCTTTCTCAGCCTGCTTATCCTTTGAGTATAGGAAGGCCACTGATTTGCTTGAGTTGATTTTATAACCTGCCACTTTGCTGAAGTTGTTTATCAGCTGTAGGAGCTCTCTAGTGGAATTTTTTGGGTCACTTAGGTAGACTATCATGTTGTCTGCAAATAATGATAGTTTGATTTCCTCCTTTCCAATTTGTATCCCTTTGACCTCCTTATGTTGTCGAATTGCCCGAGCTATTACCTCAAATACAATATAGAAAAGATAAGGAGAAAGGGGGCAGCCTTGTCTGTTCCCTGATTTCAGTGGAATTGCTTCAAGTTTCTCTCCATTTAGTTTGATGCTGGCTACCGGTTTGCTGTATATTGCTTTTACTATGTTTAGGTATGGGCCTTGAATTCCTGTTCTCTCCAAGACTTTAAGCAAGAAAGGATGCTGAATTTTGTCAAATGCTTTTTCAGCATCCAATGAAATGACCATGTGGTTTTGATCTTTGAGTTTGTTTATGTAGTGGATTGTATTGATGGATTTCCGTATATTGAACCAGCCCTGCATTCCCGGGATAAAGCCTACTTGATCATGGTGGATGATCATTTTGATGTGTTCTTGGATTCGGTTGGCAAGAATTTTATTGAGTATTTTTGCATCGATGTTCATAAGGGAAATTGGACTGAAGTTCTCTTTCTTTGTTGGATCTTTGTGTGGCTTTGGTATCAGCGTAATTGTGACTTCGTAGAAGGAATTGGGTAGTGTTCCTTTTGTTTCTATTTTGTGGAATATTTTGAAGAACATTGGTGTTAACTCTTCTTTGAAGGTCTGGTAGAATTCTGCACTGAAACCATCTGGTCCTGTACTTTTTTTGGGTGGAAGACTTTCTATGACTCCTTCTATTTCTTTAGGCTTTATGGGACTGCTCAGATGGTCTAGTTTGTCCTGATATAATTTTGGTATTTGGTATCTGTCAAGGAAATTGTCCATTTCCTCCAGATTCTAGAGTTGTGTTGAGTACAGGCTCTTGTAGTAGGATCTGATGATTTTTTGGATTTCCTCAGTGTCCGTTGTTATATCTCCCTTTTCATTTCTAAGTTTGTTAATTTGGATACTTTCTCTGTGCCCTTTGGTCAGTCTGGCTAAGGGTTTATCTATCTTGTTGATTTTCTCAAAGAACCAGCTCCTGGTTTTGTTGATTTTTTGTATGGTTCTCTTTGTTTCTACTTGATTGATTTCGGCACTGAGTTTGATGATTTCCTGCCTTCTACTCCTCCTGGGTGAAATAGCTTCTTTTTGTTCTAGGGCTTTCAGGTGTGTCATTAAGTTGGTAATGTATGCTCTATCCATTTTCTTTTTGGAGGCACTCAGGGCTATGAGTTTTCCTCTTAGTTCTGCTTTCATTGTGTCCCATAGATTTGGGTATGTTGTGTTTTCATTTTCATTAAGTTCTAAAAAGTCTTTAATTTCTTTCTTTATTTCTTCCTTGACCAAGGTATCATTGAGTAGAGTATTGTTCAATTTCCATGTGTATGTGGGTTTTCTATTGTTTCTGTTGCTATTGAAGACCACTTTTACTCCATAGTGATCAGATAGGAGGCATGGGATTTGTTCGATCTTCTTATATTTGTTGAGGTCTGTCTTGTGACCAATTATATGGTCGATTTTGGAGAAGGTACTATGAGGTGCTGAAAAAAAGGTATATTCTTTTGTTTTAGGATAGAATGTTCTATATATATCAGTTAAATCTAATTGGTCCAAAGGTTCAATTAGTTTCATTGTGTCCTTGTTTAGTTTCTGTATTCCTGATCGGTCCATTGAGGAAAGTGCAGTGTTGAAGTCACCCACAATTATTGTGTTAGGTGCAATGTGTGCTTTGAGTTTTAATAAAGTTTCTTTTATGAAAGAGGGTGCCCTTGCATTTGGAGCATAGATGTTCAGGATTGAGAGTTATTCTTGTTGTATTTTTCCTTTGACCAGCAAGAAGTGTCCCTCAGAGTCTCTTTTGATGACTTTGGGTTGAAAGTCAATTTTATCTGATATTAAAATGGCTACTCCAGCTTGTTTCCTGAGACCATTTGCTTGTAAAATTGTCTTCCAGCCTTTTACTCTAAGGTAGTGTTTGTCTTTGACCCTGAGGTGTGTTTCCTGTAAGCAGCAAAATGTAGGGTCCTGTTTATGTATCCAGTCAGTTAGTCTGTGTCTTTTTATTGGGGCATTGAGTCCATTGATGTTAAGAGATATTAAGGAATAGTGATTGTTACTTCCTATCATTTTTGACGTTATTCTTTAAATTTTATTGCTTAACTTCTTTTGGGTTTGATGAAAGGTTACTATCTTGCTTTTATCAGGGTGAAGTTTCCCTCCTTGTATTGGTGTTGTCCTCCTATTATCCTTTTTAGGGCTGGGTTTGTGGATAGATATTGGGTAAACTTGGTTTTGTCGTGAAATATCTTAGTTTCTCCATCTATGGTGATTGAGAGTTTTGCTGGATATAGTAGTTTTGGTTGGCATTTGTGTTCTCTTAGAGTCTGCATGAGATCTGCCCAGGACCTTCTAGCCTTCATAGTCTCAGGTGAAAAGTCTGCTGTGATTCTGATAGGTCTTCCTTTATATGTTACTTGACCTTTTTCTCTTACTGCCTTTAATATTCTTTCTTTGTTTAGAACATTTGGTGTTTTGATTATTATGTGACAGGAAGTATTTCTGTTCTGGTCCAGTCTGTTTGGAGTTCTGTAGGCTTCTGGTATATTCATGGGCATCTCTCTCTTTAGGTTAGGGAAGTTTTCTTCCATAATTTTATTGAAGATATTTGCTGGCCCTTTAAGTTGTAAATCTTCACTCTCATCTATGCCTATAATCCTTAGGTTTGGTCTTCTCATTGTGTCCTGGATTTCCTGGATATTTTGGGTTACAAGCTTTTTGAATTTTGCATTTTCTTTAACTGTTGAGTCCATGGTTTCTATGGTATCTTCAGCATCTGAGATTCTTTCCTCTATCTCTTGTATTCTGTTGTTGATGTTTGTATCTCTGTCCCCTGATTTCTTCCCAAGGTTTTCTATCTCCAAAGTTGTCTCCTTTTGAGATTTCTTAGTTGTTTCTACTTCTGATTTTAGATCCTGGATGGTTTTGCTTAGCTCCTTCACTTGCTTGTTTGTGCTTTCCTGTAATTCTTTAAGAGATTTTTGTGTTTTTTCTTTCATGACCTCAGCCTGTTGACCAGAGTTCTCCTGTATTTCTTTAAGAGATTTTTGTGTTTCGTCTTTCATGACCTCAGCCTGTTGACCAAAGTTCTCCTGTATTTCTTTAAGTGTTTTTTGCATTTCCTCCTTGTTGGCTTTTGTATTCTCCTGGATTTCTTTCAATGATTTTTGTGTTTCCCTTGCAAGGGCTTCTAACTTTTCATCCATTTTCTCCTGAATTTCTTTAAGTATGTCCTTCATGTGTTCCTGTACCAGCATCACGACCAGTGATTTTAAATCCAAATCTTGTTTTACTGGTGTGATGGGGTATCCAGGACATGCTGGTAGAGGAGAATTGGGTTCAGATGTTGCCATATTGCCTTGATTTCTGTTAGTGACGTTCCTGCGTTTGCCTTTTGCCATCTAGCTCTCACTGGTGTTACTTGGTCTTGTCAGTGCTGGACTCACCAGTGCAAGCTGCCCCTTCTCCGTTGGCCTCTGGTGCACAGCTTACACCCTGCACTGCCTGTAGACAGGGTGCTGCTGTCCAGGCTGTTCAGATCCCGAAGCAGGCACCTGAAGGCTCCCGCTGGGGCCCGCAGGATTTATTGGAGCACACCGACTTCTCCCAGCTGGCCGCCCGGAAGCCCCCACTAGCCTCTTGAGGGACCTGGAGATGTGGTGCGGCCGCCCAGGCTGATCTGAAGCGGAGAGAGTTGAGCTGAGGGCTTCTGCCTGAGGCCTTGCCCCAGATTGTGTCTGTGGACCAGATGGAACCCGTGTGCACCCCCAGGCAGCTCCGAAGGTGTATGCTGCTGTGACCTCCCCTGTGTTCCGCTCACTCCGCTGGGCATCTGATTTCCCCAACCGTGCTGGCGCACCCTAGGTTAGCCTTGTCGCCCAGGCCCTGAGTCCAGGCAAAAGCCTGGGAGGCCAAGGTCCGAGCAAAGTTCCCCTAGAGCTATGACTGTTAATTGGGTCTGCCAGGTGACCTGGATGGCGGGCGTGTGTGTCCGCGCTCCCCGAAAGCACCGGGAGAGTCTGTTGTGCTAATAACCTCCTGGGCGGGTTGACACACAGATGACCCACCAAGCCTCCCAGTTCTTGGGGTCAGTCCTGTGCCTTTTGGGGCCTAGACCCCCGTTTTGTTAGCCTCAGGCTACGCTTGTTAGCAGTCTCTGCCCTCCCGAGCACTCTGGGTCCTGTAGGCAAAATGGCGGCACGAGCGCCGGCCAGGGCAAAAAAAACTCCTGGCTGGGTTGGCGCCCCGATGGCCACTCGAACAGCCCAGGGCCTGGGTGCAGGCCAACGCCCGTCAGGCTCAGACCCCTGCGGTGTTGGGCCTAGGATTATGTTTGTGTACCTCAGTCTGTCCGATCTCTGGAGCCCGGAATCAAGATGGAGGTGAGTCTCTCCTGACTGGCGGGAAGCCGAGTTCTGAAGTGGCTTCCGTGCAGCGAAAGGCTCCGCAGAACTGCAGCTGCTTGCCGCCTGGCTGGTCAGCGAAGGTCAGTGGTCGTGGGCGCAGGGCCTAACTGGACCCTGTGTCGCCTTGGTTCCATTGCTGATGGCCCTTCAGCTGGACCAGCTACTGCTGCCGCCGCTGCCGCCGCCGCCGCCGCCACCTTGCCATATATTTTTTTAATGTCTGAATATTTATTTATTTTTACTGAATATAGTCTTCATTTACTTTTCTTTTTTTTCATTTTAATATTTTTATTTTCTATATTCTTTGTTTACATTCCAAATGATTTCCCCTTTCGCAGATCCCCCTCCCCATATGTCCCATAAACCTTTTCTCTCTACCCATTCTCCAATCACCTTCCTCCTTTTTCTCTGTCCTTATATTCCCCTCCAATGCTGTATCAATCCTTTCCAGGATCAGGACCCTCTCCATACTTCTTCATGGGAGTCATTTGTTATGCGATTTGTGCCTTGCGAATTCAGAGCTTCTGGGCTAATTAATATGCACTTATCAGAGATTTCATTCCATGTGTATTCTTTTGTGATTGGGATACCTCACTTAGGATATTTTCCAGATCAAATTATTTGCCTAAAAATTTTGTGAATTCATTGTTTCTAATTGCTGAGTAGTATTCCATTGTGTAAATATACCACATTTTCTGTACCCATTCCTCCTTTGAGGAACATCGGGTTCTTTCCAGCTTCTAGCTATTATAAATAAGGCTGCTAAGAGGGGCTTCCGGGCAGACAGCGGGGAGAAGTCGGTGTGCTCTGGTGAATCCAGTGGGCCCCAGTGGGAGCCTTCAGGTGTCTGCTTCGGGATGTGAACAGCCTGGGCAACAGCACTCTGTCTCCAGGCAGTGCAGGAGGTATGCTGTGCAACAGAGGCCACCTGGGAAGGGGCAGCTTGCACTGGTGAGTCCAGCATTGACAAGACCAACTAACACCAGTGAGAACTAGATGGCAAAAGGCAAACGCAGGAACGTCACTAACAGAAATCAAGGCAATATGGCTACATCTGAACCCAATTCTCCTCTACAAGCATGTCCTGGATACCCCATCACACCAGTAAAACAAGATTTGGATTTAAAATCACTGGTCATGAGGCTGGTAAGGAACACATGAAGGACATACTTCTAAATAAAGAATATTAAAGGCAGTAAGAGAAAAAGGCCAAGTAACATATAAAGGAAGACCTATCAAAATCACAGCAGACTTTTCACCTGAGACTATGAAGGCTAGAAGGTCCTGGGCAGATCTCATGCAGACTCTAAGAGAACACAAATGCCAGCCAAAACTACTATATCCAGCAAAACTCTCACTGACCGTAGAGGGAGAAACTAAGATATTCCATGACAAAACCAAGTTTACCCAATATCTATCCACAAACCCAGCCTACAAAGGATAATAGGAGGAAAACACCAATAAAAGGAGGGAAACGTTACCCTGGAGAAAGCAAGATAGTAACCTTTTATCAAACCCAAAAGAAGTTAAGCAATCAAATTTAAAAAAATAACGTCAAAAATGACAGTAAGTAACAATCACCATTCCTTAATATCTCTTAACATCAATGGACTTAATGCCCCAATAAAAAGACACAGACTAACTGAATGGATACGTAAACAGGACCCTACATTTTGCTGCTTACAGGAAACACACCTCAGGGTCAAAGACACACATTACCTTAGAGTAAAAGGCTGGAAGACAATTTTACAAGCAAATGGTCTCAGGAAACAAGTTGGAGTAGCCATTTTAATATCAGATAAAATTGACTTTCAACCCAAAGTCATCAAAAGAGACTCTGAGGCACACGTCTTGCTGGTCAAAGAAAAAGTAGAACAAGAAGAATTCTCAATCCTGAACATCTATGCTCCAAATGCTAGGGCACCCTCTTTCATAAAAGAAACTTTATTAAAGCTCAAAGCACACATTGCACCTAACACAATAATTGTGGGTGACTTCAACACTGCATTTTCCTCAACGGACCGATCAGGAAAACAGAAACTAAACAGGGACACAATTAAACTAATTGAAGCTTTGGACCAATTAGATTTAACAGATATATATAGAACATTCTATCCTAAAGCAAAAGACTATACCTTTTTCTCAGCACCTCATGGTACCTTCTCCAAAATCGACCATATAATTGGTCACAAGACAGACCTCAACAAATATAAGAAGATCAAACTAATCCCATGCCTCCTATCAGATCACTATGGAGTAAAAGTGGTCTTCAATAGCAACAAAAACAACAGAAAACCCACATGCATGTGGAAACTGAACAATATTCTACTCAATGATACCTTGGCCAAGGAAGAAATAAAAGAATTTAAAGACTTTTTAGAACACAATGAAAATGAAGACACAACATACCCAAACCTATGGGACACAATGAAAGCAAAGCTAAAAGGAAAACTCATAGCCCTGAGTGCCTCCAAAAAGAAAATGGAGAGAGCATACATTACCAGCTTAATGACACACCTGAAAGCCCTGGAACAAAAAGAAGCTATTTCACCCAGGAGGAGTAGAAGGCAGGAAATCATCAAACTCAGGGCCAAAATCAGTCAAGTACAAACAAAGAGAAATATACAAAGAATCAACAAAACCAGGAGCTGGTTCTTTGAGAAAATCAACAAGATAGATAAATCCTTAGCCAGACTGACCAAAGGGCACAGAGAAAATATCCAAATTAACAAACTTAGAAATGAAAAGGGAGATATAACAATGGAAACTGAGGAAATCCAAAAAAATAATCAGATCCTACTACAAGAGCCTATACTCAACACAACTGGAGAATCTGGAGGAAATGGACAATTTCCTTGACAGATACCAAATACCAAAATTAAATCAGGACCAAATAGATCATCTAAACAGTCCAATAATGCCTAAAGGAATAGAAAGAGTTATAGAAAGTCTTCCAACCAAAAAAAGCACAGAACCAGATGGTTTCAGTGTAGAATTCTATCAGACCTTCAAAGAAGAGTTAACACCAATACTCTTCAAATTATTCCACAAAATAGAAACAGAAGGAACACTACCCAATTCCTTCTATGAAGCCACAATTACACTGATACCAAAACCACACAAAGATCCAACAAAGAAAGAGAACTTCAGACCAATTTCCTTTATGAACATCGATGCAAAAATACTCAATAAAATTCTTGCCAACCGAATGCAAGAACACATCAAAACGACCATCTACCCTGATCAAGTAGGCTTTATCCCGGGAATGCAGGGTTGGTACAATATACGGAAATCCATCAATGCAATCCACTACATAAACAAACTCAAAAAGAAACCACATGGTCATTTCATTGGATGTTGAAGAGGCATTTGACAAAATTCAGCATCCTTTCATGCTTAAAGTCTTGGAAAGAACAGGAATTCAAGGCCCATACCTAAACATAGTAAAAGCAATATACAGCAAACCAGTAGCCAGCATCAAACTAAATGGAGAGAATCTTGAAGCAATCCCACTAAAATCAGGGACTAGACAGGCTGCCCCCTTTCTCCTTATCTTTTCAATATTGTACTTGAGGTACTAGCTCGGGCAATTCGACAACATAAGGAGGTCAAAGGGATACAAATTGGAAAGGAAGAAGTCTAACTATCATTATTTGCAGACGACATGATAGTCTACCTAAGTGACCCAAAAAACTCCACTAGACAGATCCTACAGATGATAAACAACTTCAGCAAAGTGGCAGGTTATAAAATCAACTCAAGCAAATCAGTGGCCTTCCTATATTCAAAGGATAAGCAGGCTGAGAAAGAAATTAGGGAAATGACCCCTTTACAATAGCCACAAACAGTATAAAGTATCTTGGTGTGACTCTTACCAAACATGTGAAAGATCTGTATGACAAGAACTTCAAGACTCTGAAGAAGGAAATGGAAGAAAACCTCAAAAAATGGAAAAACCTCCCATGCTCATGGATCGGTAGAATCAATATAGTTAAAATGGCCATTTTGCCAAAAGCAATATACAGATTCAATGCAATACCCATCAAAATCCAAACACAATTCTTCACAGAGTTAGAAAGAGCAATTATCAAATTCATCTGGAATAACAAAAAACCCATGATAGCTAAACCTATTCTCAGCACCAAAGAAAGTCTGGGGGAATCAGTATCCCTTACCTCAAGCAATACTACAGAGGAATAGTGTTAAAAACTGCATGGTATTGGTACAGTGACAGGCAGGAGGATCAATGTAACAGGATTGAAAATCCAGAAATGAACCCACACCCCTATGGCCACTTGATCCTCGACAAAGAGGTGAAAAAATCCAATGGAAAAAAAGATAGCCTTTTCAACAAATGGTGCTGGTTCAACTGGAGGTCAGCATGCAGAAGAATGCAAATTTGATCCATCCTTGTCTCCTTGTACTAAGCTCAAATCCAAATGGATCAAGGACCTCCACATAAAGCCAGACACTCTGAAGCTAATAGAAAAGAAACTGGGGAAGACCCTTGAGGACATCGGTACAAGGAGAAAGTTTCTGAACAGAACACCAATAGCATATGCTCTAAGATCAAGAATTGACAAATGAGACCTCATAAAATTACAAAGTTTCTGTAAGGCAAAGGACACCAACAAGAGGACAAATCGGCAACCAACTAATTGGGAAAAGGTCTTCACCAATCCTACATCAGAGAGAGGGCTAATATCCAATATATATAAAGAACTCAAGAAGTTAGACTCCAGAAAACCAAACAACCCTATTAAAAAATGGGGTACAGTGTTACACAAAGAATTCTCACCTGAAGAACTTCGGATGGCAGAGAAGCATCTTAAAAAATGCTCAACTTCATTAGTCATTAGGGAAATGCACATCAAACCAACCCTGAGATTTCATCTTACACCAGTCAGAATGGCTAAGATTAAAAATTCAGGAGACAGCAGGTGTTGGAGAGGGTGTGGAGAAAGAGGAACACTCCTCCACTGCTGGTGGGGTTACAAATTGGTACAACCACTCTGGAAATCAGTCTGGCGGTTCCTCTGAAAACTGGGCACCTCACTTCCGGAAGATCCTGCTATACCACTCCTGGGCATATACCCAGAGGATTCCCCACCATGTAATAAGGATACATGCTCTACTATGTTCATAGCAGCCCTATTTATAATTGCCAGATGCTGGAAAGAACCCAGGAATCCCTCAACAGAAGAGTGGATGCAAAAAAATGTGGTATATCTACACAATGGAGTACTATTCAGCCATTAGAAACAATGAATTCATGAAATTCTTAGGCAAATGAATGGAGCTAGTGAACATCATACTAAGTGAGGTAACCCAGACTCAAAAGGTGAATCATGGTATGCACTCACTAATAAGTGGATATTAACCTAGAAAACTGGAATACCCAAAACATAATCCACACATCAAATGAGGTACAAGAAGAAAGGAGGATTGGCCCCTTGTTCTGGAAAGACTCAGTGAAGCAGTATTCGGCAAAACCAGAATGGGGAAGTGGGAAGGGGTGGGTGGGAGGACAGGGGAGAGAAGGGGGCTTACGGGACTTTCGGGGAATGGAGGGATAGAAAAGGGGAAATCATTTGAAATGTAAATAAAAAATTTATCGAATAATAAAAAAAGAAGAAAAAATAAATAAGGCTGCTATGAACATACTGGAGCATGTGTCTTTATTGCATGCTGGGGAATCCTTTGGGTATATGCCCAGGTTATAATATCAACTGAAGCAAATCAGTACCCTTCCTATACTCAAAGGATAAGCAGGCTGAGAAAGAAATTAGGGAACTGACACCCTTCACAATAGCCACAAACAGTATAAAGTACCTTGGGGTGAGTCTTACCAAACATGTGAAAGATCTATATGACAAGAACTTCAAGTCTCTGAAGAAGGAAATGGAAGAAGACCTCAAAAAAGGGAAAAACCTCCCATGCTCATGGATCGGCAGGATTAATATAGTTAAAATGGCCATTTTGCCAAAAGCAATATACAAATTCAACGCAATACCCATCAAAATCCCAGCTCAATTCTTCATAGAGTTAGAAAGAGCAATTATCAAATTCATCTGGAATAACAAAAAAAAACCCAGGATATCTAAAACTATTCTCAACAACAAAAGAAATTCTGGGGGAATCAGTATCCCTGACCTCAAGCAATACTTCAGAGCAGTAGTCTTAAAAACTGCGTGGTATTGGTACAGTGACTGGCAGGCAGATCAATGGAACAGGATTGAAGATCCAGAAATGAACCCACACACCTATGGCCACTTGATCCTCGACAAAGGGGCTGAAAACATCCAATGGAAAAAAGATAGCCTTTTCAACAAATGATGCTGGTTCAACTGGAGGTCAGCATGCAGAAGAATGCGAATTGATCCGTCCTTGTCTCCTTGTACTAAGCTCAACTCCAAATGGATCAAGGACCTCCACATAAAGCCAGACACTCTGAAGCTAATAGAAAAGAAACTGGGGAAGACTCTTGAGAACATCGGTACAGCGGGAAAGTTCCTGACAGTGGGAAAGTTCCTGAACAGAACACCAGTAGCGTATGCTCTAAGATCAGGAATTGACAAATGGGACCTCATAAAATTACAAAGTTTCTGTAAAGCAAAGGACACCATCAAAAGGAAAATCGGCAACCAACAAATTTGGAAAAGATCTTCACCAACCCGACATCAGCTAGAGGGCTAATATCCAATATATACAAAGAACTCAAGAAGTTAGACCCCAGAAAACCAAATAACCCTATTAAAAATGGGGTACAGAGTTGAATTCTCACCTGAAGAACTTCGGATGGCAGAGAAGGATCTTAAAAAATGTTCAAATTCATTAGTCATCAGGGAAATGCAAATCAAAACACCCCTGAGATTTCACCTTTCACCAGTCAGAATGGCTAAGATTAAAAACTCAGGAGACAGCAGGTGTTGGTGAGGATGTGGAGAAAGAGGAACACTCCTCCACTGCTGGTGGGGTTGCAAATTGGTACAACCACTCTGGAAATCAGTCTGGCAGTTCCTCAGAAAACTGGGCGCGTCACTTCCGAAAGATCCTGCTATACCACTCCTGGGCATATACCCAGAGGATTCCCCAGCATGTAATAAGGACATATGTTCCACTATGTTCATAGCAGCCCTATTTATAATAGCCAGAAGCTGGAAAGAACCCAGGTATCCCTGAACAGAAGAATGGATGCAAAAAATGTGGTATATATACACAGTGGAGTACTATTCAGCCATTAGAAACAAGGAATTCATGAAATTCTTAGGCAAATGGATGGAGCTAGAGAACATCATACTAAGTGAGGTAACCCAGTCTCAAAAGATCAATCATGGTATGCACTCACTAATAAGTGGATATTAGCCTGGAAAACTGGAATACCCAAAACATAATCCACACATCAAATGAGGTTCAAGAAGAATGGAGGAGTGGCCCCTGGTTCTGGAAAGACTCAGTGTAGCAGTATAAGGCAAAACCAGAACAGGGAAGTGGGAAATGGTGGGTGGGAGAACAGGGGATGGAATGGGGCTTATATGACTTTCGGGGATTGGGGGACCAGAAAAGAGGAAATCAATTGAAATATAAATTAAAAAAATATATCGAATAAAATAAAAATAAAAATAAAGAAATGTAATATGCAAGGATTCTGCATACAGTTGGCTTCTAATAAAGCATTCTTCAAGAGATGACCTGATGCCCCACTGCAATCTGAAACTGCTTTTGGCACTTACCAACTAGACTTCCAGTTACAGGTCAGTTAATGATCATCAGTGACAGTTTCATGCTTTTTAATGTTAGCTTATACTTTTAGTATTTTATTCCTAATCAACCAGTTAGTAAAATTTATTAATTTCCGATGACAACACTTTGTGTTACTATTTTTCTTCCCCACCTTAGGGATACAATGTATTTAATGTTCTCTCAATGCTTTCTTCGGTGTTCCGTGGTTGCTGGCTCTGTGAACTCCTCTACTGAGGACCAACATAATAGGCTCTGCTACACTCTGACTTATGTAGTTGTAGTTTTTCTTTTAAATGTAGAGGAAGTCTTGGCTTAGTAAACAAGAGGAACAAAGGAGACACACGTGGTGGTTAAAATCTGCCCCCTTCCACCTTGAGACAAGTTTTCATGTATGTAGCCCAGGCTGGCCTCAAATGTACTATGGAGCCTAGGTTAACTCTTAAGTCCTGTTCTTCTGCCTCTACCTCCCAAGTGCTGGTCTGAAGGTGTGCACAACTATGCCCGACTTTTCCTCATTTAGTCCAATGTTGTATAGCAGGTTCTTAGACTACTTAGCAGTTCTTAGACTATCATCTATATTTTTGGGCGGTCCAAAACTATTATTCTGCCTCTTGGTGAATACACAGATCAAGGCTTTAGCCTCTCATTAAGTGTAAAAGACATTTACTTAGAAGAGATCATTGCAGTTAACACAAATAAAGTTAAGATGGCCATGGAAGCAGATGGTGGTGTACACCTATAATATCAGCAACTAGGGAGGCAGAGGACCCCTAGAATTGCCACCTGGAAGATGTCCCCTCTGGGAGTTCTTCCAGGGAGATCTCTTAGTTCCAGGCCAGTCCATTCTACAGAGTTCCAGGCCCTCAGAACTCAGGTATTATGTATACAATTATTCAGCTAGTTAAAGTATATTTCCAAGTGTTTTGCACAGTGTCAGGTTGTAGGTTGCTCTGAAATAATTTCTATAATAAGCTACCATAATCTTGCTAGGATTAAGGAACTGCTAGTTTATATAAAGTTAGTAACAATCACACAAGACGAGAGCAGGTTTAAATATATTAAAATTTATAGGCTTTACTGTCCAGTTAGTTGTTTAGAAAGGCTTTCAACAGTCCAGGGGTAACACAAGGAGAAGGTTCTTTTTACCAGCCCTGGTAAGACGACTGTGATGACTTCTTTAATCAACTCAGCTGTCCGAGGTTGTTCTGGCTGATTGCAAACATGACTGCTCTTTAGAATGAACCATGCTGTTAGTGTTTCTTCAAAGACTTATATGAAAATTGTGGTCAATCGGCTTAATTTTGAACTGCCATTGATAATAAATTACACTCAAAGAATCTAAACTCGGGACCAGACTCACTCCTGCCAAATGTGAAGATAAAATGCAAAACCTTTCTTTCACACCATGGCAAAGTCTTACATGGACATTCAAGACGAAAAACACTCAGGTATCCAATCAACTTCAAGACCCGGTTTCTTTTTAAGTCACTTCTGCTCCGTGATTTATCAATACCCACTGCTCCCCAACCATGAAGAACTTTCTGCATTCTGTGTGCACTGGCTTCATCTTCTGAGTCAGACTCACTCTGGAATGTGGAGTTGTGTGAGGCAGAGTGCAGTGGGAGGAGCATTCTGGAGCACGCAGTGCATGAGGGAAGACAGTACTTCCCAGCGAAACCCACAAACTTAATTTGTCTGACACCACAGTCAAAATAGACTCCACCACACTTTGGGTTTTGGACAATTGTTGGCTGAATCCAAGTATCTATGAAGACTCCCAGGAAGTCCATCGTGTGTAAAAAATACTTCGATTCTTAATGGTCCTTGAGGCTAATTCCAGAAGAGTTGTATGGTCATGTAAAATCTCTAACAAAACAACCAACCAACGGGTTTCTCGTAAACTCAACTTTTCCAGGGAATAAGATTACGGATCTCTCGAGGCAGGTATGTCACCAAGTTATGAAAACTGAGGATCGAAGCGAATGCAACTGTGATTGCTGAGTAGGCACACTTTGGATCTTGTCACGCAGCACCTAGTAACTCAGAGAAGGCAGATTTGCTAATTCTTCTGGTGGGATTTCTTCAATGACGTTTACTCCAAGGTATAAACTCTGCAAGTTCTCCATCTCTGCCAGGATGCTCTGCAGCTAATTGCCTCCCAGCCCAGGTTGAAAGTCTGAAACACATGCAACTCCAGCAGGGAGGCAGGCAGCTCCTGGAAGCGGTTGCCACTGAGGATGAACATCTGGAGGCTGCAGCAGAGCAGCAACTGGGCCAGGCAGGCCCTTGGACGGTGAGCCTGGGCCGCCCAGCCTGTTGTTCCTGGCCAGCATCATGCCCTGGCCTCTCAGTGTCAGCAGCTCAGGTCCCAGCTCTGGGAGCTCATTGCCACTCATGTCCAGGAGCCAGAGGAAGAAGCCACCGCCCAGCGCTCCCATGGCAGCGACCAGCAGCAGCAGCCACAGCAGTGCCTCCTGCAAGCCAGGCCACTCCTCAGTGTGTGCCTCCAGCTCAGACTCCAGGGCCTGCGCCCCACATGCTGTGGATGGACCAGTTGAGTTTGGCCTCCCTTAGCCCGGTCTCCTCCATCCAGCGGGATCCTAGGATGCCTGATGAGGCAGTGCATCCAGGAACCTGAAGGGTTCCACCCCATCAGAATTGGTGCAGCATGGCCCTGCCCAGGCGCTCACCCCTGATGCCAGCCGAGTCAAGCTTCAACCTTCTTCTTTACTCTTTGGCTAATATCCACTTACAAGTAAGTATATACAGTTGTAGATTTGATTTATTGCTAATATTATCTTAATGGGGTTCCCAAATTATAGGAGAATTTGCATGTCTACGTGTGAGACACTGTCCTTCCTCCCAAATTGTGCTAAATGCTAAATAAATTTGCTGGTAGCAAATGACTGGACAGGGAGACAGAGGTGGGACTTTCGATTTCTCAGACAGTAGATCATGAAAGAAGGAAGTTTTAGAATTGCCATGCTATTGCCTTTCCCTGGGACTAGATGTCCCAGGCTAGGTTGGTACCCAAGAGGGTCTTCCTCTTCTCTGTTCACAGGGTAGAGGGAAATATAGAGGGAGAGGGATTTGTAAGATCATAACTAGAAGAGGAGATGGGGGGGCTGCAGTCAGGATGCAAAGAGATATTTAAAAAAATAAATTGAAGGGCGGTGGCGGCGGCAGCAGCAGTGCATCAGTGGCTCATCCAGCTGAAGGGCCATCAGCGGTGGAATCAAGGCGACACAGGGTCCAGTTAGGCCCTGCACCCACGACCACTGACCTTCGCTGACCAGCCGGGCAGCAAGCAGCTGCGGTTCTGCGGAGCCTTTCGCTGCACGGAAGCCACTTCAGAACTCGGCTTCCCGCCAGTCAGGAGAGACTCACCTCCATCTTGATTTCAAACTCCAGAGATCGGACAGACTGAGGTACACAAACATAATCCGAGGCCAACACCGCAGGGGTCTGAGCCCGACGGGCGTTGGCCTGCACCCAGGCCCTTGGCTGTTCGGGTAGCCATCGGGGTGCCAACCCAGCCAGGAGGTTTTTTTGCCCTGGCCGGCGCACGCGCCGCCATTTTGCCTACAGGACCCAGAGTGCTCGGGAGGGCAGAGACGGCTAACAAGCATAGCCTGAGGCTAACAAAACGGGGGTCTAGGCCCCAAAAGGCACAGGACTGACCCCAAGAACTGGGCGGCTTGGTGGGCCATCTGTGTGTCAACCCGCCCAGGAGATTGTTAGCACAGCAGACTCTCCCGGTGCTTTTGGGGAGCACGGACGCACACGCCGGCCATCCGGGTCACCTGGCGGACCCAATTAACAGTCATAGCCCTAGGGGAACTTTGCTCGGTCCTTGGCCTCCCAGGCTTTTGCCTGGACTCAGGGACTGGGCGGCCAGGCTAACCTTGTGTGTGCCAGCCTGGTTGGGGAATCGGCTGCCCAGCGGAGTGAGCGGAACACAGGGGAGGACACAGCAGGATACACCTTCGGCGCTCCCTGGGGGTGCACACAGGCTCCATCTGGTCCACAGACACAATCTGGGGCAAGGCCTCAGGCAGAAGCCCTCAGCTCAACTCTCTCCACTTCAGATCAGCCTGGGCGGCCGCACCACATCTCCAGATCCATCAAGAGGCTAGCGGGGGCTTCCGGGCGGCCGGCTGGGAGATGTCAGTGTGCTCCGGTAAAACCTGCAGGCCCCAGCGGGAGCCTTCAGGTGCCTGCTTTGGGATCTGAACAGCCTGGACAGCAGCACCCTGTCTACAGGCAGTGCAGGGTGTAAGCTGTGCACCAGAGGCCAACAGGGAAGGGGCAGCTTGCACTAGTGAGTCCAGCACTGACAAGACCAAGTAACACCAGTGAGAGCTAGATGGCAAAAGGCAAACGCAGGAACGTCACTAACAGAAATCAAGGCAATATGGCAACATCTGAACCCAATTCTCCTCTACCAGCATGTCCTGGATACCCCATCACACCAGTAAAACAAGATTTGGATTTAAAATCACTGGTCATGATGCTGGTACAGGAACACATGAAGGACATACTTAAAGAAATTCAGGAGAAAATGGATCAAAAGTTAGAAGCCCTTGCAAGGGAAACACAAAAATCATTGAAAGAAATCCAGGAGAATACAAAAGCCAACAAGGAGGAAATGCAAAAAACACTTAAAGAAATACAGGAGAACTTTGGTCAACAGGCTGAGGTCATGAAAGACGAAACACAAAAATCTCTTAAAGAAATGCAAGAGAACTTTGGTAAACAAGCTGAGGTCAAGAAAGAGGAAACACAAAAATCTCTTAAAGAATTACAGGAAAGCACAAACAAGCAAGTGAAGGAGCTAAGCAAAAACCATCCAGGATCTAAAATCAGAAGTAGAAACAACTAAGAAAACTCAAAGGGAGACAACTTTGGAGATAGAAAGCCTTGGGAAGAAATCAGGGGACAGAGATACAAATATCAACAACAGAATACAAGAAATAGAAGAAAGAATCTCAGATGCTGAAGATTCCATAGAAACCATGGACTCAACAGTTAAAGAAAATGCAAAATGCAAAAAGCTTGTAACCCAAAATATCCAGGAAATCCAGGACACAATGAGAAGAACAAACCTAAGGATTATAGGTATAGATGAGAGTGAAGATTTACAACTTAAAGGGCCAGCAAATATCTTCAATAAAATTATGGAAGAACCCTTCCCTAACCTAAAGAGAGAGATGCCCATGAATATACAAGAAGCCTACAGAACTCCAAACAGACTGGACCAGAACAGAAATACTTCCCGTCACATAATAATCAAAACACCAAATGTTCTAAACAAAGAAAGAATATTGAAGGCAGTAAGAGAAAAAGGCCAAGTAACATATAAAGGAAGACCTATCAGAATCACAGCAGACTTTTCACCTGAGACTATGAAGGCTAGAAGGTCCTGGGCAGATCTCATGCAGACTCTAAGAGAACACAAATGCCAACTAAAACTACTATATCCAGCAAAACTCTCAATCACAATAGATGGAGAAACTAAGAAATTTCACGACAAAGCCAAGTTTACCCAATATCTATCCACAAACCCAGCCCTAAAATGGATAATAGGAGGACAACACCAATACAAGGAGGGAAACTTCACCCTGGAAAAAGTAAGATAGTAACCTTTCATCAAACCCAAAAGAAGTTAAGCAATCAAATTTAAAAAATAACGTCAAAAATGATAGGAAGTAACAATCACTATTCCTTAAAATCTCTTAACATCAATGGACTTAATGCCCCAATAAAAAGACACAGACTACCTGACTGGATACGTAAACAGGACCCTACATTTTGCTACTTACAGAAAACACAACTCAGGGTCAAAGACAAACACTACCTTAGAGTAAAAGGCTGGAAGACAATTTTACAAGCAAATGGTCTCAGGAAACAAGCTGGAGTAGCCATGTTAATATCAGATAAAATTGACTTTCAACCCAAAGTCATCAAAAGAGACTCTGAGGGACACTTCTTGCTGGTCAAAGGAAAACTACAACAAGAAGAACTCTCAATCCTGAACATCTATGCTCCAAATGCAAGGGCACCCTCTTTCAAAAAAGAAACTTTATTAAAACTCAAAGCACACATTGCACCTAACACAATAATTGTTGGTGACTTCAACACTGCACTTTCCTCAATGGACCGATCAGGAAAACAAAAACTAAACAAGGACACAATGAAACTAATTGAAGCTTTGGACCAATTAGATTTAACAGGTATATATCGAACATTCTATCCTAAAACAAAAGAATATACCTTTCTTTCAGCACCTCATGGTACCTTCTCCAAAATCGACCATATAATTGGTCACAAGACAGACCTCAACAAATATAAGAAGATCGAAATAATCCCATGCCTCCTATCTGATCACTATGGAGTAAAAGTGGTCTTCAATAGCAACAGAAACAATAGAAAACCCACATACACGTGGAAATTGAACAATACTCTACTCAATGATACCTTGGTCAAGAAGAAATAAAGAAAGAAATTAAAGACTTTTTAGAACACAATGAAAATGAAAACACAACATACCCAAATCTATGGGACACAATGAAAGCAGTGCTAAGAGGAAAACTCATAGCCCTGAGTGCCTCCAAAAAGAAAACGGAGAGAGCATACATTACCAGCTTAATGACACACCTGAAAGCCCTAGAACAAAAAGAAGCTATTTAACCCAGGAGGAGTAGAAGGCAGGAAATCATCAAACTCAGGGCCGAAATCAATCAAGTAGAAACAAAGAGAACCATACAAAAAATCAACAAAACCAGGAGCTGGTTCTTTGAGAAAATCAACAAGATAGATAAACCCTTAGCCAGACTGACCAAAGGGCACAGAGAAAGTATCCAAAATAACAAACTTAGAAATGAAAAGGGAGATATAACAACGGAAACTGAGGAAATCCAAAAAATCATCAGATCCTACTACAAGAGCCTGTACTCAACACAACTGGAGAAACTGGAGGAAATGGACAATTTCCTTGACAGATACCAAATACCAAAATTAAATCAGGACCAACTAGACCATCAAAACAGTCCCATAAAGCCTAAAGAAATAGAAGGAGTCATAGAAAGCTTTCCAACCAAAAAAAGCACAGGACCAGATGGTTTCAGTGCAGAATTCTACCAGACCTTCAAAGAAGAGCTAACAATACTCTTCAAACTATTCCACAAAATAGAAACAGAAGGAACACTACCCAATTCCTTCTACGAAGCCACAATTACGCTGATACCAAAGCCACACAAAGTTCCAACAAAGAAAGAGAACTTCAGACCAATTTCCCTTATGAACATCGATGCAAAATTACTCGATAAAATTCTTGACAACCGAATCCAAGAACACATTAAAACGATCATCCACCATGATCAAGTAGGCTTTATCCCGGGAATGCAGGGTTGGTCGAATATACGGAAATCCATCAATACAATCCACTACATAAACAAACTCTAAGAACAAAACCACATGGTCATTTCATTGGATGCAGAAAAAGCATTTGACAAAATTCAGCATCCTTTCATGCTTACAGTCTTGGAGAGAACAGGAATTCAAGGCCCATACCTAAACATAGTAAAAGCAATATACAGCAAACCGGTAGCCAGCATCAAACTAAATGGAGAGAAACTTGAAGCAATCCCACTGAAATCAGGGACCAGACAAGGCTGCCCCTTTCTCCTTATCTTTTCAATATTGTAGTTGAGGTACTAGCTCGGGCAATTCGACAACATAAGGAGGTCAAAGGGATACAAATTGGAAAGGAGGAAGTCAAACTATCATTATTTGCAGACGACATGATAGTCTACCTAAGTGACCCAAAAAACTCCACTAGAGAGCTCCTACAGCTGATAAACAACTTCAGCAAAGTGGCAGGTTATAAAATCAACTCAAGCAAATCAGTGGCCTTCCTATACTCAAAGGATAAGCAGGCTGAGAAAGAAATTAGGGAAATGACCCCCTTCACAATAGCAACAAACAATATAAAGTATCTTGGGCTGACTCTTACCAAACATGTGAAAGATCTGTATGACAAGAACTTCAAGACTCTGAAGAAGGAAATGGAAGAAGACCTCAAAAAATGGGAAAACCTCCCATGCTCATGGATCGGTAGAATCAATATAGTTAAAATGGCCATTTTGCCAAAAGCAACATACAGATTCAATGCAATACCCATCAAAATCCCAACTCAATTCTTCACAGAGTTAGAAAGAGCAATTATCAAATTCATCTGGAACAACAAAAAACCCAGGATAGCTAAAACTATTCTCAGCAACAAAAGAAAATCTGGGGGAATCAGTATTCCTGACCTCAAGCAATACTACAGAGCAATAGTGTTAAAAACTGCATGGTATTGGTACAGTGACAGGCAGGAGGATCAATGGAACAGGATTGAAGATCCAGAAATGAACCCACACACCTATGGCCACTTGATCCTCGACAAAGAGGCTGAAAACATCCAATGGAAAAAAGATAACCTTTTTAACAAATGGTGCTGGTTCAACTGGAGGTCAGCATGCAGAAGAATGGGTATTGATCCATCCTTGTCTCCTTGTACTAAGCTCAACTCCAGATGAATCGAGGACCTCCACATAAAGCCAGACACTCTGAAGCTAATAGAAAAGAAACTGGGGAAGACCCTTGAGGACATCGGTACAGGGAGAAAGTTTCTGAACAGAACACCAATAGCGTATGCTCTAAGAGCAAGAATTGACAAATGGGACCTCATAAGGTTACAGAGTTTCTGTAAGGCAAAGGACACCATCAAGAGGACAGATCGGCAACCAACAAATTGGGAAAAGATGTTCACTAATCCTACATCAGATAGAGGGCTAATATCCAATATATATAAAGAACTCAAGAAGTTAGACTCCAGAAAACCGAACAACCCTATTAAAAAATGGGGTACAGAGTTAAACAAAGAATTCTCACCTGAAGAACTTCGGATGGCGGAGAAGCATCTTAAAAAATGCTCAACTTCATTAGTCATTAGGGAAATGCAAATCAAAACAACACTAAGATTTCATCTTACTCCAGTCAGAATGGCTAAGATTAAAAATTCAGGAGACAGCAGGTGTTGGAGAGGGTGTGGAGAAAGAGGAACACTCCTCCACTGCTGGTGGGGTTGCAAATTGGTACAACCACTCTGGAAATCAGTCTGGCGGTTCCTCCGAAAACTGGGCACTTCACTTCCAGAAGATCCTACTATACGACTCCTGGGCATATACCCAGAGGATTCCCCACCATGTAATAAGGATACATGCTCTACTATGTTCATAGCAGCCCTATTTATAATCGCCAGATGCTGCAAAGAACCCAGGTATCCCTCAACAGAAGAGTGGATGCAAAAAATATGGTATATCTACACAATGGAATACTATTCAGCCATTAGAAACAACGAATTCATGAAATTCTTAGGCAAATGGATGGAGCTAGAGAACATCATACTAAGTGAGTTAACCCAGACTCAAAAGGTGAATCATGGTATGCACTCACTAATAAGTGGTTATTAACCTAGAAAACTGGAATACCCAAAACATAATCCACACATCAAATGAGATACAAGAAGAAAGGAGGAGCGGTCCCTGGTTCTGGAAAGACTCAGTGAAACAGTATTCGGCAAAACCAGAACGGGGAACTGGGAAGGGGTGGGAGGGAGGACAGTGGAAGAGAAGGGGGCTTACAGGACTTTCGGGGAGTGAGGGGGGCTAGAAAAGGGGAAATCATTTGAAATGTAAATAAATTATATCGAATAAAAAATTTAAAAAAAAAAGAAATGCTCAACATCATTAGTCATTAGGGAAATGAAAATCAAACAACCCTGAGATTTCACCTCACAACAGTCAGCATGGCTAAGGTTAAAAACTCAGGAGACAGGAGGTGCTGGAGAGGATGTTGAGAAAGAACATCACTCCTTCACTGCTGGTGGGCTTGTAAGATGGTACAACCACTATGAAAATCAGTCTGCCGGTTCCTAAGAAAACTGGACATGACACTTCTGGAGGACCCTGCTATACCTCTCCTGGGCATATACCCAGAGAATTCCCCAGCATGCAATAAGGACACATGTTCCACTATGTTCATAGCAGCCTTATTTATAATAGCCAGAAGCTGGAAAGAACCCAGATATCCCTCAATGGAGGAATGGATACAGAAAATGTTGTATATATACACAATGGAGTACTATTCAGCAATTAAAAACAATGAATTCAAGAAATTTTTTAGGCAAATGGATGGAACCGGTAAATATCATCCTAAGTGAGGTAACACAATCAGAAAAGAATATACATGGAATGCAATCATTGATAAGTGGATATTAATTAGCCCTGAAGCTCTGAATACTGAAGATAGAATTAGCATATCAAATGATTCCCATGAAGAAGGAAGAAGAGGGCCCTAATCCTGGAAAGGCTTGATCCAGCATTGAAGGTGAGTACCAGGACAGACAAAAGGGAGGGGGAAAGATAGGAGAATGGATGGAGAGAAAAGGACTTATGTGACATATGGGGAGGGGAGAACTGGGAAAGGGGAAAGCTTTTGGAATGTAAACAAAGAAGATAGAAAAAAAATATATATATATATATATAAAAGTCGAGCATTAACAAGGCTGTGATAAAATCTGATCACTGCCATGGTAAGCCATTAATGTGTCATTTTTATGTATGGCAGGCATTAAATAAATCTAAACTTTATATACCGAAATCCTCACCAAATTTCTAAACTTTCCTGTAGGAGAACGCCAATGTAAATTACTTAAAACAGTAAATGAGGAATCACTGTAGCTATCTGTATTAGTGCTTTCAAAAATAAACAATGTAATCATATATTTTAAAAATAGAAAAGTCAGGACTTCATATTTTATAAATATTTCTATGTACTATCATGAGCAGAATAATTTGATTTAATTCTAATCAGCAATTAAATAATTATTTCTAACTATATAATGATCCTGATCCTAAGAACCTTAATGACTGTTGTATAACATACCTGTACTAATTAGGCCTACATGTTTATATTATGAGCCTTGCATTATTCTTGTCTCAGAATGCAGGTTATAGCAGAAAATATTCAATAGTGACCTAAGAACTCCTTTATAGAGTAGGTAGGAGTTTAGTTTAAAATTAAATGAGTAACATGTAGCTTTTTGTAACATGTAGCTTTTGTCTTCAAAGGGTAAGTATATATATATATATATATACTTACCCTTAAATACAATGGATTCTTGAGAAAAAAAAATAAATTGAAGAAAAATGAAAAAAAAAAAAAAAGAATTGCCATACTGGGGAAGCAGAGGATGGAAAGGTCTCCCATTCTCATGGATTGATAGGTTTAATACAGTAAAAATGGGCATCTTACTAAAAGAAATCTACTGATTCAATGCAATCCCTATCGAAATAGCAACACAATAATTTACTGACATGGAAAGAGCAATTCTCAGTTTCACATGGAAAAACAATAAACCAGGATGAATGAAACAATTCTGAATAAGTAAAGACTTCTGAAAGAATCACCATCCCTGACATCAAGCTCTACTACAGAGCAATAGTGATATAGATTGCATGATAGCGGACACGGACAGTCAGGTTAATCAACTGAATAGAATCAAAGACCCAGAATTAAACCCACACACCTGTGGACACATCTTTTGTTAAAGAAGCCAAAACCATACAACCAAAATTATAGCATCTTCAAATCAGACTGGCACTTAGCACCTTATTTTAAAACAGCGGTGCATTAAGTAAGGGATTGCTTGCTAGAACCCTTCCCCTAATGTCCAGATGCCTCTTGCTTGTTTGGCTACTGCGAGATTTGGAGCAATAAACTTCTATTGAACCAGAAGAAGAGAGTCAAATTTGCAGAAGAATCTTTTACATAAGTAAACATGGATAAACTCAAATAAAATTATGTATGGATTTGTGCTTACACATTCATATATCTCCATTAAAACCAGTTGGGCAAAACTACATCCTTATCTCATAATTACTTACACACACACACACACACACACACACATCTATACTTACAAATGCATTTGGAGCAAAAGATCAAGCACCAGCACAGAATGAACTCATTCATTCTGGATGAAAAATGAGCTCCAATCTTTATTGCATAGAGAAAGAAAAGCTTCTTCAAGTTTGTGACTAAATGAATTTAACCCAAGTCCATAGCAGAATGCTTTGTCCTCTTTAGTAAGACTAAGCTTGCCTTGCTATTAAGAAAATACCTCTGCCATCCGAAGTTCTTCAGGTGAGAATTCCTTGTTTAACTCTGTACCCCATTTTTTAATAGGGTTGTTTGATTTTCTGGAGTCTAACTTCTTGAGTTCTTTATATATATTGGATATTAGCCCTCTATCTGATGTAGGATTGGTGAAGATCTTATCCCAATTTGTTGGTTGCCGAATTGTCCTTTTGATGGTGTCCTTTTCCGACTCCAGAAAACAAAATTAAACAAAGAATTCTCACCTGAAGAACTTCGGATGGCAGAGAAGCACCTTAAAAAACGCTCAACTTCATTAGTCATTAGGGAAATGCAAATCAAAACAACCACGAGATTTCACCTTACACCAGTCAGAATGGCTAAGATTAAAAATTCAGGAGACAGCAGGTGTTGGAGAGGGTGTGGAGAAAAAGGAACACTCCTCCACTGCTGGTAGGGTTGCAAATTGGTACAACCACTCTGAAATCAGTCTGGCGGTTCCTCCGAAAACTGGGCACCTCACTTCCAGAAGATCCTGCTCTACCACTCCTGGGCATATACCCAGAGGATTCCCCACCATGTAATAAGGATACATGCACTACTATGTTCATAGCAGACCTATTTATAATCGCCAGATGCTGGAAAGAACCCAAGTATCCCTCAACAGAAGAGTGGATGCAAAAAATGTGGTATATCTACACAATGGAGTACTATCCAGCCATTAGAAACAATGAATTCATGAAATTCTTAGGCAAATGGATGGAGCTAGAAAACATCATACTAAGTGAGTTCACCCAGACTCAAAAGGTGAATCATGGTATGCACTCACTAATAAGTGGATATTAACCTAGAAAACTGGAATACCCAAAACATAATCCATACATCAAATGAGGTCCAAGAAGAAAGGAGGAGTGACCCCTTGTTCTGGAAAGACTCAGTGAAGCAGTACAGGGCAAAACCAGAATGGGGAAGTGGGAAGGGGTGGGTGGGAGGACAGCGGGAAAGAAGGGGGCTTATGGGACTTTCGGGGAGTGGGGGGCTAGAAAAGGGGAAATCATTTGAAAAATAAATAAAAAATATATCGAATAAAAAAATATCAAAAAAAAGGAGAGAAAAACATAAAAAAAAAGAAAGAAAATATCTGTTCTATCCTGTGGTAAGGAGGGTCCTATCTGCTCCTTCAACTCTCTCTGTAGTTTCTTCTTTTTGCCTCTTTCTCTCTGCATTGTGCATATTGCTGTTATTTTACAAAGTTGCCTTATATTTAAGATATTAAACTCTGCATTCTCCTTCTAATCTTGCTCTCTCCTCCTGCTTGGATGTAACGATGCTCTTACTTTCAATGTGTTTGTTACTTTTTATTTCACTCAGTTTTTTATTAGATATTTTCTTTATTCACATTTCAAATGTTATCCCCTCTCCTCATTTCCCCTCCAAAATCCCGTATCCCATTCCTCCTCCACCTGCTTACTCCCCCACCCACACCCACTTCCCTATCCTGGCATTCCCCGTCACTGGGGCGTGGAGCCTTCATAGGACCCAGGGCCTCTCCTCTCAATGAGGTCTGACAGGGCCATTCCCTTCAACATATGTGGCTGGAGCCATGGGACCCTCCATGTGTACTCTTTTGATTGGTGGTTTAGTCCCTGGGAGTTCTGGGGTGCTGGTTGGTTCATATTTTTGATCCTCCTATGATGCTGCAAGATCCTTCAGCTCCCTGGGTCATTTTTCTAGCTCCTCCATTAGGGACCCTGTGCTTAGTTCATTATTTGGCTGTGAGTATCCGCTTCTGTATTTGTCAGGCACCTACAGAGCTTCTCAGGAGACAGCCATATCATCTTCCTTTCAGGAAGCACTTGTTGACATCCACAATAGTGACTGTATGAGGGATGGATCCCCAGGTGGGCCAGTATCTGGATGACCTTCCCTTCAGTCTCTGCTCCACATTTTGTCTCTGTATCTCCACCTGTGGGTATTTAGTTCTCCCTTCTAAGAAGTACTGAAGTCTTCCTTCTTCTTGAGCTTCATTTGGTCTATGAGTTCTGTCTTGGGTATTCCAAGCTTCTGGGTTAATATCCACTTTTTAGTGAGTGCATGCCATGTGTGTTCTTTTGTGACTGGGTTACCTCACTCAGGATGATATTTTCTAGTTCCATCCATTTGCCTAAGAATTCAATGAATTTGTTGTTTTTAATAACTGAGTAGTATTCCCTTAGGCAAATATCATCTACAAATAGTGATATTTTGATTTCTTCCATTCCAATTTGTTTGCCTTTTACCTTCATTTATTGTATAATTGCTTTTGCTAGGTCTTTGAGAACTATATTGAACAGGTAGGGAGAGAGTGGACAGCCTTGTCTAGTTCTTGATTTTACAGGGATTGCTTCAACTTTCTCTGCATTTAGTTTGATGTTGGCTACTGCTTTGCTGTGTATTGCTTTTCTATTATCAGATATGGTCCTTGAATTTCTGATCTTTCCAAGACTTTTATCATAAAGGATATTGGATTTTGTCAAATACTTTCTCTGCATCTAATGAAAAGGTCATGTGATTTTTTTCTTTGAGTATTTTTATATAGTGGATTACGTGTATCATGAAGAGGTGATGGATTTTGTCAAATACTTTCTCAGCATCTAATGAAGTGATAATGTGTTTTTTTTTCCTTTGAGTTCCTTCATATAGTGGATTACATTGATAGATTTCTGTATATTGAACCATCCCTGCATCCCTGTGATGAAGCCTACTTGATCATGGTGGATGATTGCTTTGATGTTTACTTGGATTCTAAAAGGAAAACTCCAAAACAAGGAAGGTACCTTCACCAATGAGAAAAGAAGATAAGAGTTATCTCAGAACAAAATAATCAAAAGGAGAGAATCACATGCATATAATGCTACCTACAACAACAAACATAACAGGAACTAAAATATTCCATCCTTAGTATTTCTCAATATCAATAGGCTCAATTCCCCAATAAACAAACATATGCTAACAGACTGGATATGCAAACAGGATCTAGCATTTTGCTGCATATAAGAAACACACCCCCAATGACAAAGGTAAACATTACCTAAGAGTTAAAGGCTTGAAGCAATTCTTCCAAGCAAACAGTCACAAAAACAAGCAGGAGTTATTATTCTAATAGCTAATAAAATAGACTTTCAACCAAAAATTTTCAAGGGAGATGGCAAACGACACTTCATATTAGTCAAAGGAAAAATCAACCAAGTCTCAATTCTGAACATCTGTGCCACAAATGTAAGGGTATCCACATTCATAAGGGGTGACTTTAATGAAGCTGAAAACACACCTTGAATCATACACAGTAATAGTGGAAGACCTCAACACCCCACTCTCACCAAAGGACAGAGCATTGAAACAGAAACCTGGGGTGCACCCAGAAGCAGTCTGGGAGCTCACAGCACAGCTTGCTCCTGTGACACAGAGCTTAGGCTCCAGTCCGGAGGCCTCTGGCAGGAGCACACAGACATCTCTGCTTCCGGATCCAGATCAGCCTGGGCGGCAACACCACATCTCCAGGTCCTGAAAGAGGCAAGAGGGGCTTCCGGGCCCCCAGCGGGGAGAAGTCAGTGTGCTCCAGTGAATCCAGCAGGCCCCAGCTGGAGCCTTCAGGTGTCTGCTTCGGGAACTGAACAGTCTGGGCATCAGCACCCTGTCTTCAGGCAGTGCAGGAGGTAAGCCGTTCACCAGAGGCAACCTGGGAAGGGGCAGCTTGCACTGGTGAGTCCAGCATTGACAATACCAACTAACACCAGTGAGAACTAGATGGCAAAAGGCAAACGCAGGAATGCCACTAACAGAAATCAAGGCAATATGGCAACATCTGAACCAAATTCTCCTTTACCAGCATGGCCTGGATACCCCATCACACCAGTAAAACAAGATTTGGATTTAAAATCACTGGTCATGATGCTGGTACAGGAACACATGAAGGACATACATAAAGAAATTCAGGAGAAAATGGATCAAAAGTTAGAAGCCCTTGCAAGGGAAACACAAAAATCATTGAAAGAAATCCAGGAGAATACAAAAGCCAACAATGAGGAAACACAAAAAACACTTAAAGAAATACAGGAGAACTTTGTTCAACAGGCTGAGGTCATGAAAGAGGAAACACAAAAATCTCTTAAAGAATTACAGGAAAGCACAAACAAGCAAGTGAAGGAGCTAAGCAAAACCATCCAGGATCTAAAATCAGAAGTAGAAACAATTAAGAAAACTCAAAGGGAGACAATATTGGAGATAGAAAGCCTTGGGAAGAAATCAGTGGACATAGATGCAAATATCAACAACAGAATAAAAAAGATAGAGGAAAGAATCTCAGATGCTGAAGATACCATATAAACCATGGACTCAACAGTTAAAGAAAATGCAAAATGCAAAAAGCTTGTAACCCAAAATATCCAGGAAATCCAGGACACAATGAGAAGAACAAACCTAAGAATTATAGGCATAGATGAGAGTGAAGATTTACAACTTAAAGGGCCAGCAAATATCTTCAATAAAATTTTGGAAGAAAACTTCCCTAACCTAAAGAGAGAGATGCCCATGAATATACAAGAAGCCTACAGAACTCCAAACAGACTGGACCATAACAGAAATACTTCCTGTCACAAAATAATCAAAACATCATATGTACTAAACAAAGAAAGATTATTAAAGGCAGGAAGAGAAAAAGGCCAAGTAACATATAAAGGAAGACCTATCAGAATCACAGCAGACTTTTCACCTGAGACTATGAAGGCTAGAAGATCCTGGGCAGATCTCATGCAGACCCTAAGAGAACACAAATGCCAGCCAAAACTACTATATCCAGCAAAACTCTCAATCACCGTAGATGGAAAACTAAGATATTCGATGACAAAACCAAGTTTACCCAATATCTATCCACAAACCCAGCCCTTCAAAGGATAATAGGAGGAAAACACCAATACAAGGAGGGAAACTTCACCTTGGAAAAAGCAAGATAGTAACCTTTCATCAAACCCAAAAGATGTTAACCAATCAAATTTAAAAAATAACGTCAAAAATGACAAGAAGTAACAATAACTATTCCTTAATATCTCTTAACATCAATGGACTCAATGCCCCAAGAAAAAGACATAGACTAACTGACTGGATACATAAACAGGACCCTACATTTTGCTGCTTACAGGAAACACACCTAGGGTCAAAGACAAGCACTACCTTAGAGTAAAAGGCTGAAACACAATTTTACAAGCAAATGGTCTCAGGAAACAAGCTGGAGTAGCCATTTTAATATCAGATAAAATTGACTTTCAACCCAAAGTCATCAAAAGAGACTCTGAGGGACACTTCTTGCTGGTCAAAGAAAAAAATACAACAAGAACTCTCAATCCTGAACATCTATGCTCCAAATGCAAGGACACCCTCTTTCATAAAAGAAACTTTATTAAAGCTCAAAGCACACATTGCACCTAACACTGTAATTGTGGGCGACTTCAACACTGCACTTTCCTCAATAGACCGTTCAGGAAAACAGAAAAATAAACAGGGACAGAATGAAACTAATTGAAGCATTGGACCAACTAGATTTAACAGATATATATAGAACATTTTATCCTAAAGCAAAAGAATATACTTTTTTCTCAGCACCTCATGGTACCTTCTCCATAATCGACCATATAATTGGTCACAAGACAGACCTCAACAAATATAAGAAGATTGAACTAATCCCATGCCTCCTATCAGATCTCTATGGAGTACAAGTGGTCTTCAATAGCAACAAAAACAACAGAAAACCCACATACACATGGAAACTGAACAATATTCTACTCAATGATACCGTGGTCAAGGAAGAAATAAAAAAAGAAATTAAAGACTTTTTAGAACACAACGAAAATGAAAACACAACATACCCAAATCTATGGGACACAATGAAAGCAGTGCTAAGAGGAAAACCCATAGCCCTGAGTGCCTCCAAAAAGAAAATGGAGAGAGCATACATTACCAGCTTAATGACACACCTGAAAGCCCTGGAACAAAAAGAATCTATTTCACCCAGGAGGAGTAGAAGGCAGGAAATCATCAAACTCAGGGCCGAAATCAATCAAGTAGAAACAAAGAGAACCATACAAAGAATCAACAAAACCAGGAGCTGGTTCTTTTAGAAAATCAACAAGATAGTTAAACCCTTAGCCAGACTGACCAAAGGGCACAGAGAAAGTATCCAAATTAACAAACTTAGAAATGAAAAGGGAAATATAACAAAGGGAAATATAACAAAGGAAGCTGAGGAAATCCAAAAAAATCATCAGATCCTACTACAAGAGCCTGTACTCAACACAACTGGAGAATCTGGAGGAAATGGACAATTTCCTTGACAGATACCAAATACCAAAATTAAATCAGGACCAAATAGATCATCTAAACAGTCCCATAATGCCTAAAGAAATAGAAGGGGTCATAGAAAGTCTTCCAACCAAAAAAAGCACAGGACCAGATGGTTTCAGTGCAGAATTCTATCAGACCTTCAAAGAAGGCTTAACACCAATACTCTTCAAACTATTCCAAAAAATAGAAACAGAAGGAAAACTACCCAATTCCTTCTACGAAGCCACAATTACGCTGATACCAAAACCACACAAAGATCCAACAAAGAAAGAGAACTTCAGACCAATTTCCCTTATGAACATCGATGCAAAAATACTCAATAAAATTCTTGCCAACCGAATCCAAGAACACATCAAAACGATCATCCACCATGATCAAGTAGGCTTTATCCCGGGAATGCAGGGTTGGTTCAATATACGGAAATCCATCAATGCAATCCACTACATAAACAAACTCAAAGAAAAAAAGCACATGGTCATTTCATTGGATGCTGAAAAAGCATTTGACAATATTCAGCATCCTTTCATGCTTAAAGTCTTGGAAAGAACAGGAATTCAAGGCCCATACTTAAACATAGTAAAAGCAATATACAGCAAACCGGTAGCCAGCATCAAACTAAATGGAGAGAAACTTGAAGCAATCCCACTAAAATCAGGGACTAGACAGGGCTGCCACCTTTCTCCTTATCTTTTCAATATTGTACTTGAGGTTCTAGCTCGGGCAATTCGACAACATAAAGAGGTCAAAGGGATACAAATGGGAAAGGAAGAAGTCAAACTATCATTATTTGCAGATGACATGATAGTCTACATAAGTGACTGAAAAAACTCCACTAGAGAACTCCTACAGCTGAAAAACAACTTCAGCAAAATGGCAGATTATAAAATCAACTCAAGCAAATCAGTGGTCTTCCTATACTCAAAGAATAAGCAGGCTGAGAAAGAAATTAGGGAAATGACCCCCTTCACAATAGCCACAAACAGTATAAAGTATCTTGGGGTGAATCTTACCAAACATATGAAAGATATGTATGACAAGAACTTCAAGACTCTGAAGAAGGAAAAGGAAGAAGACCTCAAAAAATGGGAAAACCTCCCATGCTCATGGATCAGTAGGATCAATATAGTTAAAATGGCCATTTTGCCAAAAGCAATATACAGATTCAATGCAATACCCATCAAAATCCAAACACAATTCTTCACAGAGTTAGAAAGAGCAATTATCAAATTCATCTGGAATAACAAAAAACCCAGGATAGCTAAAACTATTCTCAGCAACAAAAGAAATTCTGGGGGAATCAGTATCGCTGACCTCAAGCAATACTACAGAGCAATAGTGTTAAAAACTGCATGGTATTGGTACAGTGACAGCAGGAGGATCAATGGAACAGGATTGAAGATCCAGAAATGAACCCACACACCTATGGCCACTTGATCCTCGACAAAGAGGCTAAAAACATCCAATGGAAAAAAAGATAGCCTTTTCAACAAATAGTGCTGGTTCAACGGGAGTTCAGCATGCAGAAGAATGCGAATTGATCCATCCTTGTCTCCTTGTACTAAGCTCAAATCCAAATGGATCAAGGACCTCCACATAAAGCCAGACACTCTGAAGATAATAGAAAAGAAACTGGGGAAGACCCTTGAGGACATCGGTACAGGGAGAAAGTTTCTGAACAGAATACCAATAGCGTATGCTCTAAGAGCAAGAATTGACAAATGGGACCTCATAAAATTACAAAGTTTCTATAAGGCAAAGAACACCATCAAGAGGACAAATCGGCAACCAACAAATTGGGAAAAGAACTTCACCAATCCTACATCAGATAGAGGGCTAATATCCAATATATATAAAGAACTCAAGAAGTTAGACTCCAGAAAACCAAACAACCCTATTAAAAAATGGGGTACAGAGTTAAACAAGGAATTCTCACCTGAAGAACTTCGGATGGCGGAGAAGCATCTTAAAAATGCTCAACTTCATTAGTCATTAGGGAAATGCAAATCAAAACAACCCTGAGATTCCACCTTACACCAGTCAGAATGGCAAAGGTTAAAAATTCAGGAGACAGCAGGTGTTGGAGAGGGTGTGGAGAAAGAGGCACACTCCTCCACTGCTGGTGGGATTGCAAATTGGTACAACCACTCTGGAAATCAGTCTGGCGGTTCCTCTGAAAACTGGCACCTCACTTCCAGAAGATACCACTCCTAGGCATATACCCAGAGGATTCCCCACCATGTAATAAGGATACATGCTCTATTATGTTCATAGCAGCCCTATTTATAACTGCCAGATGCTGTAAAGAACCCAGATATCCCTCAACAGAAGAGTGGATGCAAACGATATGGTATATCTACTCAATGGAGAACTATTCAGCCATTAGAAACAATGAATTCCCAATTTGTTGGTTGCCGATCTGTCCTCTTGATGGTGTCCTTTGCCTTACAGAAACTCTGTAACCTTATGAGAAGGGGGCTTACGGGACTTTCGGGGAGTGGTCGGGGGCTAGAAAAGGGGAAATCATTTGAAATGTAAATAAATTATATCGAATAAAAAAAAGAATTTACAAATGGAAAAAAAAGCAAAAAAAAAAAAAAAAGAAACAATGAATTCATGAAATTCTTAGGCAAATGGATGGCGCTAGAGAGCATCATACTAAGTGAGGTAACCCAGACTCAAAAGGTGAATCATGGTATGCACTCACTAATAAGTGGATATTAACCTAGAAAACTGGAATACCCAAAACATAATCCACACATCAAATGAGGTACAAGAAGAAAGGAAGAGTGGCCCCCTGTTCTGGAAAGACTCAGTAAAGCAGTATTGGGCAAAACCAGAACAGGGAAGTGGGAAGGGGTTGGTGGGAGGACAGGGGGAGAGAAGGGGGCTTGCAGGACTTTCGGGAGTGGGGGGCTAGAAAAGGGGAAATCACTTGAAATGTAAATAAATTATATCGAATAAAAATTTTAAAAAAAGAAAAGGGGAAATAATTTGAAATGTAAATAAAAAATATATCAAATAAAAAAAAATAAAAATAAATTAAATTTCCCAACCAAAAACCGCTCAGGGCCCAGATGGCTTTAGTGTAGAATTCTACCACACTTTCAAAGAAGAGATAAAAATAATACTCCTGAAATTATTTCTTCAGGCAAACGCAGAAAAAAACACAACCTTGTTCATTTTATGATTCCATAATTACTCTGATACCTAAACCATACAGAGACCCAACAAAGAAAAACAACTTCAGTCCAATTTCCCTTATGCATGTCAATGAAAAAATACTCAATATAATTCTAGGAAACTGAATACAAGAACACAGGGATGAAAGGTTGATTCAATATGTGAAAATACATTAACCTAATCAAGTATATAAACAATCTAAATGAAAAAAATCACATGATCATCTCATTAGATGTTGAAAAAGCAGACAAAATCAACACCACCTCATGTTAAAATAATGGAGAGAACCAGAATTCAAGGCACATACCTAAACAAAATAAATGTAACATATAGCAAACCAACAGCCAATATCAAATTAATGGAGAGAAATTTGAAGCAATTCCACCATAATCAGGAAAAGGACAATGATGCCAACTCTCCCCATATCTATTTAATATAGTAATTGAAGGTGTAGCCCGAGAACTACAACAACAAAAGGAAATCAAAGGGAGACAAATTGGCATGAATTCAAGGTATCACTATTTGCAAATGATATGATAGTATATGTAAACATCCACAAAACTTCTACCTGAGAACTAGTACAACTTATAACCAACTTTAGCAAAGTGTCCAGATACAAAATTAACTCCAAAAAATCAGTATCCTACCTTTAGACAAATGATCAACGGGCTGAAAAAGAAATAATCAAAATAATGCCCTTCACAATCGTCACAAATTATATAAAATATCTTAGTCTAACTCTATCCAAACAAGTGAAAGATCTGTATGTCCAGAACTTCTAGTCTTTCATGAAGGAAATCTAAAAAGACCTCAGAAAATGGAGTCATCCCCCATGCTCATGGATTGATAATTTAAACATAGTAAAAATAGCCATCCTACCAAAAGTATTGTAAAGGTTCATTTCAATCCACATCAAAATTCAAACAAAATTCATCAAAGACATGGAAATAGCAATTCTAAATTTTATATGGAAAAACAAACCTGCCAGGATAGCAAAAACAATTCTTAACAATAAAAGAATGTGTGGGGCAATCACTACCCATGATCTAAAACTATACTACAGATCAATAGTGATAAAAACTGCATGGTGTTGGTAAATCACAGACAGGTTGATCAATGAAACAGAATGGAAAACTAAGAAATATAACTACACACTTATGCACACTTCATCTTTGACAAAGAAGTAAAAAATATACAATGGATAAAGGAAAGCATCTTTAATAAATTGAGCTGGTCTAACTGGAAGTTGGTATGTAGAAAGATGAACGTACATACATATTTGTCACATTACACAAAGCTCAACTACAAGTGGATCAAGGACTTCAACATAAAACTAGATACACAGAATCTAATATAAGAGAAAGTGGAAAAGATCCTCAAACACATTGGCACAGAACAAAATTTCCTAAACAGAACTCCAATGGTTCAGGTTCTAAGATCAAGAATTGATAAATGGGACCTAATGAAACTGAAAAACCTCTGCAAGTCAAAGTACATAGTCAATAGGAAAAATCAGAAACCTAAAAATTGGGGGAAAAAAATCTTCACTAACTCCAAATCTGATAGAGGGCTAATATCCAAAATATATAAGGAACTCAAGAAGCTAACTTCCAACAAAACCAAACAACTCAATAAAAAAACTCGGGTATAGAAGTAAAGAGAGAATTTACAACAGAGGAATCTTGAATGACAGATAAGCACTTAAACAAAAGTTCAAATTCCTTAGTGATCAGGGAAATTCAAATCTTAATGGCCTTGCAATTCTACCTTACACCATTCACAAAGGCTAGGAAAAAAACTCAGTGGACAGTACCTGTTGGTGAGGATTTGGAGAGAGAGGAACACTCCTGGTTGCTGGTGGGCTTGCAAACTGAAAGAACTACTCTGGAAATCAATCTGGAGGTTCCTCAGAAAATTGGAAATAGATGCACCTGAAGACACAGTTATCCTACTCCTGGGCATACACCCTAAAGGAACCTGACTATTCCACAGGGCACGGGCGTCACTGTGTTCATAGTACCCTTATTTCTGATAGCCAGAAGCTTGAGCCAGCACAAATGTCCTACACCGACAGAATAGAAACAGAAAATACGGTTCATTTACACAATGGAATACTCTTCAGCTATTAAGAATGAGGGCATCATGGGTTTTGCAAGCAAATGAATGGAACAGGGAAATACCATGTTGAGTGAGGTATCTCATACCCCAAAGGACATGAATGGCTTGTACTCACTAATAAGCAGATATTAGCCAAAAAATATACAGAATTCCCAGGATACAATCCAGAGAACTCAAGTTTAAGAAGCCAAAGGGCCCAAGTGAAGATGCTTCATTTTCATTTTCTTTTTTCTTTTTTCTTTTCTTTTTTTTTTTTTTTTGAGACAGGGTTTCTCTGTGTAGCCCTGGCTGTCCTGGAACTCACTCTGTAGACCAGGCTGGCCTCGAACTAAGAAATCTGCCTGCCTCTGCCTCTGCCTCTGCCTCCCAAGTGCTGGGAATACAGGCGTGCGCCACCACCGCCTGACTTAAGATGCTTCATTTTCACTCAGGAGGGAGAAGAAACAGAGGACAGAGGGACAAAGTAAACTGGGTGGAAGAGATGGGGGGGCGTTGCAGGGAAAATGGAAACATGAGCAGATATTGTGGGGGTGAGAGGAGTGGTAGTGAAGCCCAGAGGGCCATCATAATAAATGGAAATATGCAATCTCAGGAGTTAGGAGGTTGGGAGACCCTCTAGAACATACCAGAGACGTGGTATGAGCGAATCTCAAGACACAAAGGAAAGGACCTTAGAAGAAATGTCCAAAAGTGGGGAGAGGGAAGTTGTAGATTCTACCTCTGGGGGGCTGGAGAGATGGCTCAGTGGTTAAGAGCACTGACTGTTCTTCTGACAGTCCTGATTTCAAATCCCAGCAACCACATGGTGGCTCACAACCATTCAAAATGAGATCCAGCGTCCTCTTCTGGTGTGTCTGAAGACAGCTATAGTGTAATTGTATATAATAAATAAATAAATCTTTTAAAAAAAGACTCTACCTCTGGTAGAAATACAGGGATCAAGTGGAGGCATAGGGTTGCTGTCCCACAGTGAAAAATGCTGACCCAGGATTGTTCCTGTCTGAAAGAACTGCAGGCACAACAATGGAGAAGAGATTGAGAGAAAGAAGGTCCCGTGACAAGTCCAAATTGGACCCCATCTGAAGGGGAGGCTCCAAGCCTGACACTATTAGTGATCCTAAGATGTAGCTGAATTAGGGAAAGGCTGGAATAATTGAAGAGGAGTGTGACCCATAGGAAGACCAGTTGTCTCAATAAAACTGGATCCTCAAGATCTCTCAGAAAATGAACTGCCAAGCAGGCAGCATTCACTAGCTGGCCCAAGGCCCCTCACACACACACAGATACACAGACACAGACAAACACACACACACACACACACACACACACACATGAGGACTCACTGAAATGGCCTCACCGAGAGTAGACGCACCTATCACTTGAGAGACTTGAGGTCCCAGGAAATGTGTAGGCCTGATGGTGTGTGGTAGGGGTGTGGGTGTTGGAGGTTGGGCCATTCCCTTGGAGACTGTGGTGGAGGAATGGGGTGAGGACATGTCAGAGGGCAGAGTGGGAAAGAGATAGAGACTGAACTGTAAAAATAATATGGCGATTAGTAATAATACTGATAATAATAAATAAAAAATATGAAGTACCATTGGTAGCTTTACCACTAGAACAAATAATCACAAAGAGACTTGCTAAGTACAATTTCTAATTATATCATAAAACAGATATGAGACTGAGTCTCAACCTTTCTAGGACATCTGTTAAATATCATGAAACTCTACATTCCATAAAGACCCTTAACTGTAAATATCTGTGTTTACAATTAAAATAATTAATATAAAAAGAATTATTTTAGTCTCCTTTCCTTAGGTTGATTTGCCTTGTCCTAGTCCAATGAGATGGACTTTTTTTCTTAATATGATTTGCTACTATGTTTTGTATTTATCTTGTAGAATCCTATTCTTTTCTAATGAGAAAAAGAAATGGACTAGATTCAGAAGGGATGAGAGTAGAGAGAAACTGGGAAGATTAGAGTGGGATAAAACTGTAATCGGGATATTTTGTTTAAGAAAAGAATCCATTTTTAACAAAAGGGATAAGTTGCCAATGGTTGGTGAATATGTGAGTTGGTAATAAATGTTTAAACTGAATTAAAGTACAGTAAATAAATGAGTCCATTATAGCTATTAATAGCAGTCTTTGGTTCAGAGAGAATAAAAAATATTCCCCTAACAGATTTAGACTGCCAAAGCTCCTGATGGTTATCTAGACAAGTAGCTTTTAGGTGAAGACAGATAATTTTGGCTTCAGGGAAGATTTTATCAGTAGAAAAGGAAAAACATAGGAGAGGAAGCAGAGAGGAAGGAGTGAAGGAAGGAAAGAAGGAAGAAGGAGGGAAGAAAAAGAGAGTATACTGGAGTTAGTTTATTTTCCTTTGAAAGTAAAGAAAGATGCCTTTGAAGTTCTGAAATTACTATAAATTCAGTGAGAGCAGTGATTCTCAACCCTTGAGTCATGTCCCCTCTGTGTTCACAGGACTCTTCGCAAGAGTCACCAAATACCTTTGAATCAGGAGATAATTATTTAATGATTCATAATGGTAGCAGAATTATTGTGATGAATTATCCATGAAAATAATTTTATTATTGGAGTAACCAGAATATTTGGGAATATATTAAAGGTTCACAGAGTTATAGAGCTCGTGAACCACAAGTTTAAGATGGTCAAGCAAATTTTAATTCATGTTAGGAGCAAACCATTACCTTTGTGAGTTTTGGGTAAGTGGTCTGCTAACTTAGTATGAAAAATGTGGTTTACATGCCCACATTTTGAATAGATTTTAAAAGTAAAGAATTCTAGGTGCTAAAAATTATGCATAATTTTTAGAGCACATTGTTTGTTTGCAAAGACTCAGGATTTAATCCACTGTTATCCTTATATGGTGTCAAGAAATAATTTTAGATTTTGAGATACACAAAATTTTCAAAATGTGGTGGGAAGAGTTTAAAGGACACTTTTCATAATTTTGGATAAGAAGGTAGAGAATAATGGTTAGAGTGATGTCACAAGTAACTTATGGTTCTAGAGGAACAAGAATTTTATTGGTCAATATAATCATGTTACACATTGTACATAATGTAAAGCAGTGTCAAGGATTTGCCCACATGATGCTGACCTCAGACTCAGAGAACTAATTGGTTATTTAGCAGGACAGACATCAAGATGGGTCACATTTAGCTATGCCATGGTTTCTGCTGATTGCTGTTTCAGGACTTCAGTTGAAATAAGAACAGTACTGAAAGATTTGAAAATATGAAAATTTATGAGGAATGTTTTGGTATGAAGTTTTATGTGGCAGTCAAACTGTGTGAAATTCATGACATGTGAAACTGTTAGAAATCAATGCCACCAGAAAGACATTGCATAGTCAGCACTGGGAGAAATGAAAAGGTCCTTAAAGGAAAAAACACCACTGGTTGAAGTAATTAATATGATTTAGAAATAAGAACTTAGAGAAAAAACCCCAGGACCATCACATGATTTGGTGAATAGAGTGTCCTTATTGCAAAATGTGAGAGATTTCAATAGGAAAAATTAATAATTTAAGTCAGTGGAAACAATAAGAGCTCATGCAATCATATCTCAATATTATGATTGTTTTCAAAAGGGTTTTCTAAATTTATATTACAAATGTTTACTTATTTTGGGGACTGGAAATGCACTAGTCCAACTTCCGAAAATCAATTCCTTACTTCATCATGAGGTTCCAGGGAATTAAGCTCAGAATATAATATCTGGTGAGAAGAAGCCATACCCACAAGGCCATCACAGGAAAAACATGTGACCTAATATGTGATGGTCAGAACGGTAGAGATCCAGTAAAATTCAGTTTAGATGAAGAATCATGTGAACTATGTTTTAAGTAAATAATTGCCCCTGTGGTGTCTTTCATCCCTGTTATGAGGAAGTGTGTTTAATTCTGGCCTAAACAAAACAATGTAGCACTTAGGGACAAAGATTACAATTAGAATGCTTGCACTGGAAGCCAGGATAGAGAACATTTCCATAGCTACCCTGACCTTCCCAGTGTTGCTGTGGTAGACAAGGAGGAACATGACCCATACACTGCAGAACATAAGCATGCTGAAAGCCATGGACTTGGATTCATTAAATGTGTCAGGAAGGTTCCTGGACAAGAAAGCCATGAGATAACTACACAAGGCCATGACTCCCAGGTAGGCCAGAGCACAGTAGAAGGCAACAGCTGAGCCCTTGTTGCAAAGAATGATGATGTGTCCCTGTTCAAAGTGGGCATCCATGTCAATAAAGGGAGGGGATGTTCCCGGCCATATGCCAGAGAGAAGTACTTGTATCAGAGTGCAAGCTGGAATGACACACTTAGGGACCTGTGATATCTGCAACCATCTGATCTTTCTTCCTGGAGCTGTAATCTTGAAGGCCATAACTACAGTGATGGTTTTGGACAACACAGTGGATAGAGTCACAGTGAACAGAAGTCCAAACACGTTCTGTTGCAGGATACATGTGGCTGTGTTTGGAAGACCAAGGAAGAGCAATGGACAGAGGAAACAGAGGGTCAGAGTGATGAGCAGGATGTAACTGAGAGATCTGTTATTGGCCTTGACTACTGGAGTGTCTCTGTGGTTTACAAAAACCCCAATAACAAGAGCTGTGAGAGTAGAAAATCCAAGGGACACGAGTGTGAGTCCCTTCCCCAAGGGATCCTCATAGGCCAGAAAGGGGACAGTTTTCTCCAGGCAGTATGTCTTCTCTGCATTTGCATAATGAGTTTCTGGACAGTGCACACACTGATCCATACCTGGTGGAAATGAAGTTGATCATGAATGCATGGTCAAGTTTCCCTTTATCCTACTACATTTTATGCTTCAAACTCATTGGATTGTTATTACAACCATGTTCCCTTGTCACTTTTGGTATAGAGATATGAGTATTCTAAAGTGAATAATCACACAAGTTAAGGTTTATACTTCTTTCCAAAAACCCCATGAAGAGTATCCTTTTCTGGAGAAAAGGGTATTTTTCACACTATATATTATAAATATATCACTGAGGAAAACATGCAGGAACTGAAGGGAGGATAAGGAGGTAAGAACTGAAGGTGAGTCCACTGGGATGTGGTGCTGCCTGCCCTGCCTCTACTATTTTCCCTGACCTGCTTTGTTATGTAGCTTGTGATCACCTCCTCAGAGCTGCACCAACCCAGTGAGGCAGAGCAGCCCACAGCAACCACTAAACATGAGTATGTACAAAACTCTTTGCTACAGTCCAGCCCTTCAAAGGATTTTCAATTGTGGTTTTTCTTTTATTACATAAATCTTGATTGTGTCAAATTGACAATGAAAACACCCATAAAATCTCATACCTAGAGCCTATTTATTTTAGTTGTATATTGAAGTATTCTTATTTTTTGCTTTTTACCTCTCTTTTATTTATATTTTGTAATACAGTTGAAGCATATATTTTCAAACTAGAAAATACCAAATTACATTGCAATAACTAATTCAATTTTTATGCCAGTTCTCAAAAAATATTTCTAAATTTCCAATAGAAGATGCGAATTCAATTTTGAAATAGACATTTTTCATTGAATTTCTTATTTAAAATAATTTTTTAGTCTGGAATACATGACACAAATTCATTTTTTTTAATTTTTTTATTCGATATAATTTACTTACATTTCAAATGATTTCCCCTTTTCTAGCCCCCCCTCACCGAAAGTCCCGTAAGCCCCCTTCTCTTCCCCTGTCCTCCCACCCACCCCTTCCCACTTCTCCGTTCTGGTTGTGCCGAATACTGTTTCACTGAATCTTTCCAGAACCAGGGGCCACTCCTCCTTTCTTCTTGTACCTCATTTGATGTGTGGATTATGTTTTGGGTATTCCAGTTTTCCAGGTCAATAACCACTTATTAGTGAGTGCATACCATGATTTACCTCTCTTTTATTTATATTTTGTAATATAGTTGAAGCATATATTTTCAAACTAGAAAATACCAAATTACATGGCAATAACTAATTCCATTTTTATGCCAGTTCTCAAAAATATTTCTAAATTTCCAATAGAAGATGCGAATTCAATTTTGAAATAGACATTTTTCATTGAATTTCTTATGTAAAATGATTTTTTAGTCTGGGATGTATGACACAAATTCATTTTTATTTATAAATTTCTTTGAGTTTGAAAATGTTTTCTTCTCATGTGATCTTGGTTGGAAACTACTAAATATGTCTTCAAACCATTCCTTATCTTTCCCCAGCCCCTTTCATTTTTGATGGAAGGAAGTTCTCACAGGTATTATAGTGAATATATGGATGTTTGATAAAAGTTAGTAGGCCTTTTCTCTTTTAACTTCTACTGGGTTCTGTGATGAAATTAAGGGTAGAGTAGGGGATGTAAGTTCCTTTTCATATTGAGATATTTTCGTGGCTATTAGTTTACTGTTTTGGAAAACTTTTTGAAAGATTTTCAGGAAAACAACTACTTAATAGCTAAATTTATGTTTTCTTTGTTCCACCAGAATAGATTTTAAGAACTAAATCTTTGTGAATAAAACTCAGAGGAGAAAAATAAATGCTCCTAATATTATTTAATCACATATTTCTTGTCACAAATAACTTTCAGTATTTTTGTAAAGGCTTCATTTCAAAAACTATTTTAGTTTCACTTTTCCTTAAAAGATACAGAAAGACTACACTTACTTCTTTTTACACTCAGTTCTGCATTTGTGTATCTTTCTTATGCTTTCTTAAACTCTCCTGTCAAATAGTTAACATTTTCTCAATGTGACTATTCATGCTAATGTAACACTTTTACATAAATCTGTTCTGCTCTGTTGCTAGATTATTTTTGTTGCTGTGTTATGCTAGCTTTTAATATTGTATCTTATAAACAATATTCATTAATTTATGGCAACTGATCTATAAGACACAATTTATTTTGTATAAGGCTTATGGTTTGTCTTGAAATATATCTTTATTATATTTCCCTGTATTCAAATTCCTTTGATTAGGAATTTCTTTAACTTTTGAGTGTTCAACATATATGTAGCTGTATTTTTAATCAATACAATCTGATAATGTGATGTAGGTCTAAACCTTTATTCTATTCTATCCCTCCAAATGTACATATCTCTAAAGTGTCTGAACTTCAGTCTGTAATAAAGGAAGCATTTTGGGGAGACAGTTGAAGTGGTCCTTCTACAACCACATTAAATTCTTAAGTGGAATTTATATGTCTTCAATCTGCATACAGGAACTATAACCGAATTAACAGATAATTAGTTAGTCTATATGTAGCAGAGAACTACCTTATATAAAATATTTTACAGTCAAATAATGGAAATTAATAGATGAGGAAATATAATTATCCGGAAATCTGCACCAGACTTCTATTCTCCCACTACCTCTCTACCCAGCTTCATCAAGCCTGTTGATCCAGAACCAAAACATTTAGATTTCTTTCCTTCTCTAATCGTCCCTGCCCAAAGAACTTTGTCAGGCATGGCTCTGAGGAGATAGTCCCTGCCAGATATAAAATTTTCTGCCAAGTCTCTTGCCATCTTTTTAAGACCTGCTATTCCAGAACCATATAGCCCAAAAATATACACCAGGGGCCTGTCACACCAAGATCACGGTGGTTAGCCATCATCCCAATATATATCACAACAGGAACATGCAGTGACTAAAACATCTAGATGGCTGTAGGAGTTCTCTAGTGGAGTTTTTTGGGTCACTTAGGTAGACTATCATGTCATCTGCAAATAATGATAGTTTAACTTCTTCCTTTCCAATTTGTATCCCTTTGACCTCCTTATGTTTTCGAATTATTTATTGTTTAATTTATTGTTTTATTATTTAAAAAAAAACATCTAGTTGGCTAAAGGCATGAAACGAACTCAAACACAAAATTCAATAATATTATGACACCAACAGGGCAAACTTACTCTACAACAGCAAGCCCTGCAAATCTTAACACAACTGATCCACGGTGCCCTTAAATCCAGTCTTATGAAGATGATAGAGGCCGTTAAAGAGGAAAGAATAAAATGCTTAAAAAAGAAAAGGAAAACACAATCAGACAAATATAGGACTTTACAGAGGAAACAAATAAATCTCTTAAAGTAATAGCAGAAACTAGAGTTAACCAGGGAAGTAAGTAAAGTTGTTCAGGAAATGAAAGTGGAAATAGAAGCCAGAATGAAAATCCAAACTGAGGGTAAACAGCAGATGGAAACCCTAAAGAAGCTTACAGAACAACAAATGCAAGTATCACCAATAAGATAAAAGGATGTAGGAGAGAATCTCAGGCAAACAAAAATAGAAACTGGCACATCAGTAAAAGAAAATGTTAACGCTAAAATATCCCAGAAACAAAACAGCCAAGAAATCTGGAATACAAAGAAAACAAGGAACCTTATAATGATCAGAATAGTAGAAGGTAAAGAGTCCTAGATCCCAGGGTGAGAAAGTATTTTCAACAAAATTATATTAGAAAAAATCACAATGTAAAGAGAGAAATACCTATAAACATAAAAGATGCTTGTGAAACACAAAATAGAGTGGGCCAGAAAAGTCCTCTCTCAACAAAATAATGAAAATGCAGAATGTAGAGGACTAAGAAAGACTAAGCACTGAGGGAAAAGACCAGGTATCATTCCAAGGCAGACCTGTTAGAATTGTGCCTTTTCAATAGATTCTCTAAAAAGTGAAGGGCCTGGACAGATATCTTAAAACCTATGAAAAAATCACACATGCCAACCTGGAGTCCTATAGCCAGCAAAACTGTCAATCACAATAGATGGAGTAAACAACCATAATTCAAGACAAGTCTGGATTTACACAATATCTATCCAAAAATCCATTCCTACAAAAAAGTGCTAGAAGGAAAACTCCAACAGAAAGATGATAGCTAATTTGAAGGAAACACAAGATATAGGTAATTCCATATAAGGAAAATCAATTTAAACATACACAAACCCATATACACACAACACCAACATCAAATAATAGGGATAAACAAACACTGACCATTAATATTTCTCACCATCTATGGATTCAATTTCTCAATAAATGACACAGACTAACAGAACAAGTACAAAAACAGCAACTATCTGTACTGGCTGGTTTTGTGTGTCAACCTGACACAGGTTGGACTTACCACAGAGACAGGTGCTTCATTTGAGAAAATGGCTCCATGAGATCCAGCTGTGGGGCATTTTCTCAATTAGTGATTACAGGGAAGGGCCCCTTGTCAGTGCTGCCATACCTGGGCTGGTAGTCTTGCTTTCCATAAGAAAGCAGGCCGAGAAAGCCAGGGCTGCTAGCCCAAAAGTAACATCCCTCCATGGCCTCTGCATCAGCTCCTGCTTCCTGACCTGCTTGAGTTCCAGTCCTTACTTCCTTTAGTGATGAACAGCAGTGTGGATGTGTAAGCTGAATAAACCCTTTCCTCCCCAACTTCCTTCGTGGTCATGATGTTTGTGCAGGAATAGAAACCCTGACTAAGATGCTTTCATTTTGCTGTATAAAACAGACATCTCAGCAATACCAATAGACATTACCTTAGAGTAAGTTCTGAAAAAAATTTCCAGGACAAAAACCCTAGAAGTAAGCTGAAATAATCATTTTTTTTTTTTTTTACCATTTGAAACTTTTTTTATTAGAATTTTTTATTGGATGTTTTCTCTATTTACATTTCAAATGTTTTCCCCTTTCCAGGTTTCTCTTTGGAAACTCCCTGTCTCATCTGTCATACTCCTGCCTCTATAAAAACGCTCCCCCACCCACCCATTCCACCTTCCTGTCCTTTCATTCCCCTACACACTGGGGCATCCAACCACCTCAAGCCCAAGGGCCGCTCCTCCCACTGATGTCCAACAAGGCCATCCTCTGCCACATATGCTGCCAGAGCCCTGGGTCCCTCCGTATGTATTCTTTGGTTGGTGGTGCAGTCCCCAGGAACTCCAAGGCGTCTGGCTGTTGACACTGTTTCTCCATCCATGGGGCTGCAAACCCCCTCATCTCTTTCAGTCCCTTCTCCAAATTTTCCATCTGTGATCCCATGTTCAGTCCAATGGTTGGCTGCAAGCATCCTCCTCTACACTTGTCAGGCTTTGGCAGAGCCTCTCAGGAGACAACTATATCAGGCTCCCGTCAGCAAGCATTTCCCTTCATCCACAATAGCATGCAGTTTTGGCGACTGCATAAGAGATGGATCCTCAGGTGGAGCAGTCTACGGATGGCCTTTCCTTCAGTCGCTGCTCCACACTTTGTTTCTATATTCCCTCCTGTGAGTATTTTGTTCCCCCTTCTATGCAGGACTGAAATATCCACACTTTGGTCTTCCTTCTTCTTGAGCTTCATATGGTCTGTAAATTGTATCTTAGCTATTCTGAGCTTTTGGGCTAATATCCACTTATCAGTGACTGCATTCCATGTGTGTTCTTTTGTGACTGGGCTACCTCACTCAGGATGATAGTTTCTAATTCCATCCATTTGCCTAAGAATTTCATGAAGTCATTGTTTTTAATAGCTGAGTAGTATTCCATTGTGTAAATGTACACATTTTCTGTATCCATTGCTTGGTTGAGGGACATCTGGGTTCTTTCCAGCTTCTGGCTATTATAAATAAGGCTGCTATGAACATAGTGGAGCATGTGTCCTTATTACATGTTGGAGCATCTTCTGGGCATATGCCCAGGAGTGGTATAGCTGGGTCCTCAGGTAGTACTATGTTCAATTTTCTGAGGATCCTCCAGACTGATTTCCAGATTGGTTGTAGCAGTTTGTAATCCCACCAGCAGTAGAGGAATGTTCCTCTTTCTCCACATCCTCTCCAGGATCCATTTGAAACTTTTATACATGATTCAGTGAATCTTGATCATATGGATACACCCTCTCTCCCCCACCATCATCCCTCCCAACGTTCTCCCCTTCCAACGTTGTGTCCTTCATTTCCGTGTCCAGTTGGTGTTCCTCATATGTGCATGCGTATAAGGTTATCCATGGGCAGTCCACTAGAGGCCACACCTCCAGAGAGGGGAGAGTCTCCCTCCTCTAGAAGCCACAACTGCCAGCAGTGCCTTAGTGGGGCCTTAGCAACCTATTTCCCACCCATGTTAGAATTTTCGATGGGCAGGTTCTTAACATGGGTCTTGTATAGATGGTCACAGCTGCTGTGGGTTCATGTGCAGCAGTGCGTCCTGTCCAGAAGACAGCATCTCCCAGCATTCCTCCTGTCTCTGCTTCTTACCGTCTTTCTTGAGAGTTCCTCTTCTGCCATGCTCCCCGGGCATCAGGAGAGGAAGAGGGCAGGCTGATGTGGATGTCCTGTCTGTGACTGAGCACACAGACTCCCTTACTCTCAGCACTAAGCAGCTGGGGGCCTCCGCAGTAGTCTGGACCCTCTGCAATAAGAAGCTTCTAAGACCAAGGCTGAGAGCCGTGCCCTTCAGCGCCATCCCTCCTGAGTCTTCATTCCATCTAGGCAGTTTCTCAATTCTGGTTACCATCATACCCTAGGCCTCAGTTTTCTAATCCATACAATGGGGCTGATGATCTTGTTCACCTTACAGAGATATTGAGAGGGCTATCTGAGAAGATATGTGTGGTGGTGATCCCTGCTTACCTTCAGCATGTCTTAGCAGCAGATGGTCCCGTCTCTACTACCCTGGAGAGGTAAACTGAGCATGTAATTAATTTTCTGTCTCTGATTCTGTCGGGTTCATGGTAGAGGCCTTCCCAGAGTCGATCAAGTTCATCTTTAGAGAACCATTTGATTAAAATGTCGTATTGGAGATGACTTTCAGCTCAACACAGTAGTTCGCTATTAATTCTCTATGAGACTTGAACCTTGGCGTTGGGTCTGTTGACAAAGATTCCCCTTGAATTCCTCTTGAAAGCTGGAAGACTTCTCAATCTCATGAGGCTACCCGCAGTGCCTAGCCAAGGGCTCCTGCACCCATATCATGTAACCCCATAGTTAGCACTGCCCAAGGAAGCTCCTTGTACCCTTGACCTGAACTGGAAAACTTATCAGGATGGGTGTGAGTACATGCTGAGAGGGCAGCTAGGGTCAGAGAGGGGACACTTGTCTGTCACCCTCCTGGTTTCCTCCTTTTGCAGAGTGGAAGATTCAGATATCTTCGTCCTGCTATGGTTAGAGTACCACAGTGAAATAACAGAGCAAGTGAGTTTGGAAGTTAGCTAAACCAGGGTTCACAGGTGGCTTCTTCCCAGGTCGCCATGGATAGGAGATTTATTTTCATTAGGCATGTTGACGATATTGGCCTTTCTTTGGCTATTAATTTAAATTTATGTTTTACTCGCTCCAGTTTCCTTCACTCACATTTAATCCTAGCACAACTCAATGAAGCAGGCACTTTGAATGATCCCTTTTCTATGGATAAGAAATTTGAACTAACCTGCCCCACATAACACAACTCATAAGAGGTGGTGCTGGGATTCAGACCAGGGCTTCAAACCCCATGAGCTTTAGTGGTTCTGGAACGTGAAGCACTCGGTCTGGAGTCTGAAAGGTAATGAAAGCCAGTTTGGGTAGGGGCTCTGTTCCCATGTTGATTCTCCCAGCACTAATATTATAGCTACCCTCTGTGTAGCTGTCCTCTATAGAACTGTCGGCTGCATATCAAGAGGGGCTTTGATTCACCCCAGGCACGTCTTGTCTTGAAGGATTTTTCCTGTTTCTCACCCTCCTGTGTCTGGAATGTCACGTATCCCCACCCAAGCCTTGTCTCCTGAGTCTGTTAGAACCAGAACCTGGTTGGTTATTTGATCTGGATACTCTACAGTAGTGTGGGTCAGAGCCCATTATCAAGTCTTAAAATTAACGTTTTAGTTGTGTGCACTTATATATAAATGGTGTGTATGCCATTGATGTTAAAAAGCTGTCACTAGCTTCATTGCAGTCCATGATTATGAAAGCACTGATTCAAAGCAGATTCCCACAGGGGCTGTGGCTGGGACCAGGTGACCTCCTGTCTCTTCTGGTTCTGAGGTGTTTGTATCTGCTGGTCAGTCTTTGCAGCTCAGGGCTAATTTCTCACCATCCCAGGAATTATGTTACTTGGTGTTGTTTGATTATGCCTAGTTGCTGGGGAGGCGATCACTCTCTCTTGTTCAATTAAGCTCGTCTGTGCTCTTCAGCCTGCTAAATGAAGCCTTCTATTGCAGTTGAGAATTTGCTTCTGTCTGAATCAGAGATGCACATTTGCCCATTTCCAACAGCTGTGGATTCTAATTGTAAAGAAACACCGTGGAGGTTTTTCTCTGGCTCTTAATTGAGTTTTTCCCCCTTAAAGATTGCCAACTGCTGCTGGTCCCTTTCTTTTTTTTTTAATTCTAATTTTTTATTGGATATAATTTATTTACATTTCAAATGATTTCCCCTTTTCTAGCCCCCCCACTCCCCGAAAGTCCCGTAAGCCCCCTTCTCTTCCCCAGTCCTCCCACCCACCCCTTCCCACTTCCCCGTTATACTGTTTCACTGAGTCTTTCCAGACTTATACTTATTAAAATAAACTTCCAACTAAAATGAATAAAAGGAGATGGGAATGGATAATTCATACTCAGCAAAGGAAAAATCTACTAAGACGATATTTCAATTCTCAACATGCATGCCTCCAGTTCAAAGGCATGAACATTTGTAAACGAAACATTGAAAAAGCTTGAACCACATGTCAAACTCTGAACATTACTAGTGGTTAATTTCAACACCCTTTTTTCACCAATTGACATGTTATTTAGTCAGAAACTAAACAGAGAAATAACAAAACTTACAGACATTATGAATCAAATGAACTTAAAAGGCATCTAGAGAATATTTCACACAAACACAAAAGAATATACTGTCTTCTCAGCACCTAATGGATTCCTCCCCCCAATATTTACCAGATAATCAGTCACAAAGCATCCTTCATGGATACAAGAAAATTGAAACATCATCTTTTCTGTTATGAGAGAACCTTGGAGGAAATTTGGACTTCAACAACAGAAATACCATGAAACTTAAACACTCATGAAAACTGAAGAACTCATTACTCAGTGATCTCTGGATTAGGGGAGAAATAAAGAAATTTTTAGATTTCAATAAAAACAAAGCACAGCAAACCAAAATTTTTGGGAAACAGTAAAAATAGTGCTAAGAGGAAGGATCATTGCACTGAGTGTCTTTATAAAGAATTTAATTTGAAAATTCTCAAAAGAGTAATTTAAACATAAATGTGAGAGCTCTAGAAAAAGGAAACACCAGGAAGAGGAGACAAGAAGAGGAAATAATCAAATCAGGGCTGAAATCAATCAGTTAGAGCAAAAGGAATAAAATTAATCAATGAAGACAAGAACTAGTTCATCGAGAAAATCAATAAGATAGACAAAACCTCACCATATTAACTACATAGCAATCGTATCAAAATAAATAAAACCCATACTTGAGAATTCCTTGTTTAGCTCTGTACCCCATTGTTAATAGGTTTCTTTTGTTCTCTGGAATCTAACTTCTTAAATTCTTTGTGTATATTGGATATTAGCCCTCTACCGGATATCCGGTTGGTAAAGATCTTTTCTCAATTTGTTGGTTGCCATTGTGTTTGTTCTATTGACAGTGTCCTTTGTCTTACAGAAACTTTGTAGTTTTGTGAGGTCCCATTTGTCAATTCTTTATCTTAGAGCATAAGTCATTGGTGCTCTGTTCAGGAAATTTTCCCCTGTGTCCATGTGCTCGAGGCTCTTCCCCACTTACTCTTCTATTAGTTTCAGTGGATCTGGTTTGATGTGGAGGTCCTTGATCCAATTGAACTTGAGCTTTGTACAAGGAGATAATATAGGATAATTTGCATTCTTCTGCAAGCTGATCACCAGTTAAACCATAACCATTTGATGAAAAGGCTATCTTTTTCTTACTGGATGGTTTTAGCTACTTTGTCAAATATCAAGTGACCATAGGTGTGTTGTTTCATTTCTGGGTCTTCAATTCCATTGCACTGATCTACCAGTCTGTCACTGTACCAGTTTACCATTCACTTTTTAAACACTGTTGCTCTGTAGTATAGTTTGAAGTCCAGGATGCTGGATTCCCACAGAAGTTCTTTTATTTTTGAGAATTGTTTTTACTATCCTAGGTTTTTTGTTATGCCAGATGAATTTGAGAATTGCTCTTTCTAACTCTGAAAAATTGAGTTGGAATTTGGATGTGGACGGCATTTAATCTGTATATTGCTTTTGGCAAGATGGTCATTTTTACTATATTAATCCTGCCAATCCACAAGCATGGGAGATCTTTCCATCTTCTGAGGTCTTCTTCAATTTCTTTCTTCAGTGACTTGAAGAGCTTGTCATACAGATCTTTGACTTGTTTCGTTAGAGTCACACCAAGATACTTTATATTGTTGGTGATTACTGTGAAGGATGTTATTTTTGTAATTTCTTTCTCTTACTGAGAAACACCTAAAGAAATGTTCAACATCCTTAGTCATCATGGAAATGCAAATCAAAACAACCCTGAATTTCTGCCTCACCCCAGTAAGAATGGCTAAGATCAACAACTCAAGTGACAACAGGTGCTGGCAAGGATGTGGAGAAAGAGGAACACCCACCCCCCTACTGCTGGTGGGACTGCAAGCTGGTACAACCACTCTGAAGTCAGTTTGCTGTTTCCTCAGAAAATTGGACATAGTATTACCTGATGACCCAGCTTTACCACTGCTGGGCATATACCCAGATGATTCTCCAACATGTAATAAGGACACATGCTACACTATGTTCATAGCAGCCAGAAGCTGGGAAGAACCTATATGTTCCTCAACACTGGGATGGATACAGAAAATGTGGTACATTTACACAATAGAATACACTATTCAGCTATTAAAAACAATGAATTTATTAATTTTGAAATTCTTAGGGAAATGAATGGAAGCAGAAGATATCATCCCACGTGAGGTAACCCAGTCACAAAAGAACACACATGGTATGTGCTCACTGATAAGTGGATATTAGCCTAGAAGCTCAGAATACCCAAGATACAATTCCCAGACCAAACAAAGCTCAAAAAGAAGGAACACCAAAGTGTGAATACTTTGGTCCTTCTTAGAAGGGGGCACAAAATGCCCATGGGAGGAGATAAAGAGACCAAGTGTGAGCAGAGCCTGAATGAAAGACCTTCCAGAGAGAGATGCCCCACAGAGAGATCAATCCCATATACAGTCACCAAACCCAATCACTATTGTGGATGCCAACAAACACTTGCTGACAGTAGCCCGAAATAGCTGTCTCTTGAGAGGCTCTGCCAGTACCTGACAAATACAGAGGTGGATGATATCAGAAAACCACTGAACTGATCATAAGTTCCCCAATGGAGGACCTAGAGAAAGGACCCAAGGAGTTGAAGGAACTTGTAGTCCCATAGAAGCAACAATAATATGAACCAACCAGAACCCCCAGAGCTCCCAGGGACTAAACCACCAACCAAAGAGTACACATGGAGGAACCCATGGTTCCCGCTTCGTATGTAGCAGAGGATGGCCTTGTTGGACATCAAAGGGAGGAGAATTCCTTGGTCCTGAGAAGATTCGATGCTTCAGTATAGGGGAATGCCAGGACAAGGAAGCATGAGTGTGTAGGTGGTGACCTGGGGGAGGGGCGATGGAATAGGGTGTTTTCAGAGGGGAAATGAGGAAAGGGGATAACATTTGAAATGTAAGTAAAGAAAATATCTGATCAAACATAAATAAATATATATAAATAAATAAAATCAGAAATGAAAAGGGAGGCAAAAACACAGACAAGAAAAAAAAGTGTTAGTTTATGTCAAAGCTTTTACTCCACAAAACTGGAAAAGCTTAATGAACTGGCTGAATTTCTAAACAAATTCCATACTTTCTAAAGTTAAATCAAGATCAGGTATCCTATATAAATATCTCTAAAACCCTAAAAAAAAAGAGAAGCAGTCATGAAATGTCTCTTGATTAAAAATACCCTAGAAAATTGGAATACCCAAAACATAATCCACACATCAAATGATGTGCAAGAAGAATGTAGAAGTGGCCCCTAGTTCTGGAAAGACTCAGTGTAGCAGTATAGGGCAAAACCAGAACAGGGAAGTGGGAAGGGGTGTATGGGAGAACAGGGGGAGCGAAGAGGGATTATGGGACTTTTGGGTAGTGGGGGAACAGAAAAGGGGAAATCATTTGAAATGTAAATAAAAAATATATCAAATAAAAAAAAATACCCAGGGCCAGGTGGTTTTATTTCAGAATTCTCCCAGACTTTTAAAGGAGAGCTAAAACCAATGCATCACGGATTACTCCACCAAATAGAAGCAGGAGCACTGCAAAACTCATTTTATGAGTCCACGGTCAAACTGATATAAAATTTCACAGACTCAACAAACAAAAATAATTTCGGACCTATTTCACTTATTCATATTGATGCAGAAATACTAAAAACAATCTATAAAAATCAAAACTCACAAACCAATTCCAAGAACACATCAAAAATGTCATAAACCATAACTCAGTAGGATTCATCCCTGAGATCCAAAGATGGTTCAATACATGAAAATTCTTCTGCCTGATTCACCATATAAAAAAACTGAAGAAAAAAAACATATTGATCATCTCATTAAATGCTGAAGGAAACATTATGAAAATGTGATAACAATTCATTCACAAAAAGGAACCTCCTAGCTTGACAGAGCACTGGAAATCCCAAAAAGCAGCAGAAAGAGTCAGATCCAGATATTTGTACCCAACCAATAGACAGAAGCAGCTGACCCCTGTTGTTGAAATAGTGAAGGTTGAAAGAAGCTGAGGAGAAGAGCGATCCTGTAGGAGGACCAGCAGTCTCAATTAATCTGGACTTATGTGATCCTTCGATCACTGAACCACCAAACAGGCAGCATATACCAGCTCCCAGCACACATACAGTAGAGGACTGATGGGTCAGTGTTATGAGATGATGCACCTAACCATCAAGAGACTGGAGATCTCAGGGACTTTAGAGGTCAGGCAGGTTGGGGGTCTGGACCTCCATGTGGAGACAGAGGGTGTGAAGGAAGTATGAGATGTTGAACAGTTGGTGAGTAGATGGGGGTGAATAAACTATGGAGTTTAAAAAATTAATTAAAATAAAGAAAATGTGACGTCAATTCATTTTTTAAGTGTTTGAAAAATCAGGGATATATGTCAAAGATCTAAATTTTACACAAAGAACATAAAGAAAGCCATTAGCTAATATCAAATTAAATGGACAGAAACTTAGTTAATTCCACTAAGATCAGTGACAAGACAATGCTGCCCACTCTCACTAATCTATTCAATACAGAGTTTGAAGTTGTAGCTGGAACAGTCAGAGTACTAAAACAGAACAAGTGGCTACAAATTGGAAAGAAAGAAGTCAAAGTATTGCTTTTGACCGATGATATGATAATAAACATAAATAATTCCAAAAAATTCTACCAGAGAACACGTACAACTGATGAACACTCGGGGAGTAGGGGCCCAGAAAAGGGGAAATCATTTGAAATGTAAATAAAAAATATATCGAATAAAATTTAAAAAATTAATAAAAAAGAAAAAAGAAATAATAATTAAGGAAATATTAAAAATCAGAAAAAGTGGCTGAATACAAAATTAACATTAAAAATGCCATATTCCTTCTTTACACAAATGATAAATGAGCTGAGAAAGAAATTAGGGAAACAGATTACTTTACAATATTTATAAATATAAATTTCTTCATGTAATTCTAGCCATGCAACTGAAAACCTATAAGAAATTATCTTGAAATTACTGAAGAAAACATTGAGAAAGATATCAGAATATCCAAAGATCTCTCATGTCCTTGAAATCGAAATTAACATAATGTAAATGATTACCAAACCAAAAGTAACCTACGTATTCAATCCAATTCCCATAAAAATCACAATACAATTCTTTACAGACCTTGAAATAGTAGTCTTAAATTTATATGGAAAAACAAAATCCCAGCATCACTAAGGGAATCCTGAACTATAATAGAACTTTTGGAGGTAACCCCATCCTTGACCTTAAGTAATAGTAATAAAAATCTGCATGATACTACTCTAGGAACAAACAGATTGATCAATGGAATCATTCCTCAAAGCCACATGCCTACAGACACTTAAATTTCTGACAAAAACCCAAAATCATACAATGGGGAAAAAAGAAAGCATCTAAATAATAGTGGTGAGCTAATGGGATGTCTGATGTAGAGGAATGAAAATAGATGTATATCTATTATCCTGAACAAAATGTCAAGTGAAGTGGATCAAAGATGTTAGCATAAAGACTCCAGAGAACCAGGTAATGCTATTAAAAATGGAATACAGAGCTAATAAAAGACTTTCCAAATAAGGAGTCTCAAGTGGCTTAGAAGCTCCTAGTGAATTGTTCAACATTCTTAGTCATCAGGGAAATGTAAATCAAAATGACCTTCAGATTCCACCACACACCCTTTAGAATAACTAAAATCAAACTCTCAGGTGACAGCAAATGCTGGTAAGGATGTGGAGAAAGAGGCAAACTCTTCTATTGCTGGTGGGAATGGAAGCTGGTAAAACCACTCTTGAAATCAGTATGATAGTTTCTCAGAAAATTGTAAATAGTACTACCTGAGGATCCAGTTATACCACTCCTGGGCATATATCCAAAAGATGCTTCAATATGATCATATCAGCCTTTTTTATAATAGCCAGAACTTGAAACAACCCAGATGCCCATCAATGAAAGAATGGATACAATACTTATCATGCAAATACACAATGGAGTACTATTTAGCTATTAGAAATGGCAACTTTGAGTTTTGCATTCAAATGGATGGAAGTAGAAAATACCATTCTCACTGAAAATGTTGAACAGCAAAAGAACATGAAACATATGTACTACTCTCTCATAGTGATGTGGCTATTAGGCAAAAGGCTTATAATACCCAGCATACAATGGACAAACAATGAAGATCAAGCTGAAAGAAGACCAAATTATGGATCCTTCAGCCCTACTTAGAAGATGGAAGAAAATAATAATGGGATCTAGAGGGAGAAAATTGGTTGACAGAGCGGAGGATGAGGAGAAAAGAGTGTCAGGATACAATTCACAGACTAAATGAAGCTCAAGAAGAAGGAAGAACAAAGTCTGGATACTCTGGTCCTTCTTAGTAGGGGGAACTAAATACCCACAGGAGGAGATGCAGAGACAAAGTGTAGATCGGAGACTGAGGGAGAGATAATTCAGAGACTGTCCCACCTAGGGATCCATCTCATATACAGTTACAAAACCTGGACACTATTGTGGATGCCAACAAGTGCTTGCTGATAGGAGCCTGATATAGCTGTCACCTGGGAGGCTCTGCCAGTGATTGACAAATATAGAGGTGGATGCTCTCAGCCAACCATTGAACTGAGCACAATGGACAAACTAGAGAAAAGACCCAAGGAGCTGAAGGGGTTGCAGCACCATAGGAAGAACAACAATATGAACAACCCAGCTCCTCCAGAGCTCCCAGGGACTAAACCATCAACCATAGAGTACACATGGAGGGACCCATAGCTCCAGATACATATGAAGCAGAGGATGGCCTTGTTGGACATCAAAGGGAGGAGAGGCCCTTGGTCCTGAGAAAGCTAGATGCCCCAGTATAGGGGAACCCCAAGACAGGGAAGTGAGAGTCCGTGGAATGGTGAGCAGGGGGAGGGGGATGAGTTAGGGGATTTTCGGGGGGAAATCAGGAATGAGGACGACATTTGAAATGTAAATAAAGAATATAACTAATAACAACAAAAGTGCTTGCTCAGAGGAGCCAGATACAGATGTCTACTGACAGAGCCTGAGAAATACAGATGGGGATGCTCACAGCCAACTGCTGGACTGAGCACCAGAATCCCAATGGAGGAGTTAGATGAAGGCCTGCAGGAGCTGAAGGGGTTGCAACTCCATAGGAAGAACAGTATCAACCAACCAGAACACATGGAGGGACCCATGGGTACAGCTGCATATGCACCTGAAGATTCCCTTATCTGGCATCAGTGGGAGGGGAGCCCTTTAGTCCTGTGGAGGGTGGATGACCCAGTGGTGGAGAATGCTAGGGCTCTGAATTAGGAAGGTGTTGTGTGGGTGGGGATGGCATCATCATAGAAGCAGGAGGGATGGGATTGGGGGGCTGCTGAGGGCAAAACAGGAAGGGAGATAATATTTGAAATGTAAACAAAACAAACAATAAAAAATTTTGAAGAAGGTACATAGACTTAAAGATTTAGTTGCTAATCTGAAGTAATATAATTGCCACGTAGTTCTCTTGTCTAATTTTTTTTTTCATTACTTAGTTTTGTCAGAGCATTGTAGGAAGGATGTAAAACCCTCTGAAAGACTTGTGCTGAGTCCTGAGGCCTCTGGTGGTAGCCCTCAGACCTCTCCGCTTCCGGATCCAGATCAGCCTGGGCGGCAACACCACATCTCCAGGTCCTGAAAGAGGCACGTGGGGCTTCCAGGCGGCCAGCGGGGAGAAGTCAGTGTGCTCTGGTGAATCCAGCAGGCCCCAGCAGGAGCCTTCAGGCGCCTGCTTTGGGATCTGAACAGCCTGGGCCACAGCTCTCGGTCTCCAGGAAGTGCGGGAGACCTGGTGTGCACCCAGAGGCAGTCTGGGAGCTCACAGCACAGCTCTTTCCTGTGGCACCGAGCTTAGGCTTCAGTCCTGAGGCTTCTGGCTGTAGCCCTCACACCTCTCTGCTTCCGGAACCAGATCAGCCTGGGTGGCAACCCCACATCTCCAGGTCCTGAAAGAGGCAAGAAGGGCTTCAGGGCGGCCAGCGGGGAAAAGTCAGTGTGCTCAGGTGAATCCAGCAGGCCCAAGCAGGAGCCTTCAGTTGTCGGCTTCAGGGTCTGAACAGCCTGGGCAATAGCACCCAGTCTCCAGGCAGTTCAGGAGGTAAGCTGTGCACCAGTGGCCACCTGGAAAGGGGAAGCTTGCACTGGTGAGTTCAGCATTGACAAGACCAACTAACACCAGTGAGAACTAGATGGCAAAGGCAAACACAGGAACGTCACTAACAGAAATCAAGGCAATATGGCAACATCTGAACCCAATTCTCCTTTACCAGCATGGCCTGGATACCTCATCACACCAGTAAAACAAGATTTGGATTTAAAATCACTGGTCATGATGCTGGTACAGGAACACATGAAGGACATACTTAAAGAAATTCAGGAGAAAATGGATCAAAAGATAGAAGCCCTTGCAAGGGAAACACAAAAATCATTGAAAGAAATCCAGGAGAGTACAAAAGCCAATAATGAGGAAACACAAAAAACACTTAAAGAAATACAGGAGAACTTTGGTCAAGAGGTTGTGATCATGAAAGAGGAAACAAAAAAATCTCTTAAGGAATTACAGGAAAGCACAAACAAGCAACTGAAGAAGCTAAGCAAAACCATCCGCAAAACCATCCAGCATCTAAAATCAGAAGTAGAAACAACTAAGAAAACTCAAAGGGAGACAACATTGGAGATACAAAACCTTGGGAAGAAATCAGTGGACATAGATGCAAATATCAGCAACAGAATACAAGAGATAGAAGAAAGAATCTCAGATGCTGAAGATACCATAGAAACCATGGACTCAACAGTTAAAGAAAATGCAAAATGCAAAAAGCTTGTAACCCAAAATATCCAGGAAATCCAGGACACAATGAGAAGACCAAACCTAAGGATTATAGGCATAGATGAGAGTGAAGATTTACAACTTAAAGGGCCAGAAAATATCTTCAATAAAATTATGGAAGAAAACTTCCCTAACCTAAAGAGAGAGATGCCCATGAATATACAAGAAGCCTACAGAACTCCCAACAGACTAGACCAGAACAGAAATACTTCCCGTCACATAATAATCAAAACACCAAATGTACTAAACAAAGAAAGAATATTAAAGGCAGTAAGACAAAAAGGCCAAGTAACATATAGAGGAAGACCTATCAGAATCACAGCAGACTTTTCACCTGAGACTATGAAGGCTAGAAGATCCTGGGATGATCTCATGCAGACTCTAAGAGAACACAAATGCCAGCCAAACCTACTATATCCAGCAAAACTCTCAATCACCATAGATGGAGAAACTAAGATATTCCATGACAAAACCAAGTTTACCCAATATCTATCCACAAACCCAGCCCTACAAAGGATAATAGGAAAACACCAATACAAGGAGGGAAACTTGAGCCTGGAAAAAGCAAGATAGTAACCTTTTACCAAACCCAAAAGAAGTTAACCAATCAAATTTAAAAAATAACGTCAAAAATGACAGGAAGTAACAATCACTATTCCTTAATATCTCTTAAAACATCAATGGACTCGATGCCCCAATAAAAAGACATAGACTAAATGACTGGATACGTAAACAGGACTCTACATTTTGCTGCTTACAGAAACACACCTAAGGGTCAAAGACAAACACTACCTTAGAGTAAAAGTCTGGAAGACAATTTTACAAGCAAATGGTCTCAGGAAACAAGCTGGAGTAGGCATTTTAATATCAGACAAAATTGACTTTCAACCCAAAGTCATCAAAAGAGACTCTGAGGGATACTTCTTGCTGGTCAAAGGAAAAATACAACAAGAAGAATACTCAATTCTGAACATCTATGCTCCAAATGCAAGGGCACCCTCTTTCATAAAAGAAACATTATTAAAACTAAAAGCACACAATGCACCTAACACAATAATTGTGGAAGACTTCAACACTGCACTTTCCTCAATGGACCGATCAGGAAAACAGAAACTAAACAGGGACATAATGAAAGTAATTGAAGCTTTGGACCAATTAGATTTACCAGATATATATAGAACATTCTATCCTAAAGCAAAAGAATATAACTTTTTCTCAACACCTCATGGTACCTTCTCCAAAATCGACCATATAAGTGGTCACAAGACAGACCTCAACAAATATAAGAAGATCGACCTAATCCCATGCCTCCCATCAGATCAGTATGGAGTAAAAGTGGTCTTCAATAGCAACAAAAACAACAGAAAACCCACATACACGTGGAAATTGAACAATACTCTATTCAATGATACCTTGGTCAAGGAAGAGATAAAGAAAGAAATTAAAGACTTTTTAGAACACAATGAAAATGAAGACACAACATACCCAAATCTATGGGACACAATGAAAGCAGTGCTAAGAGGAAAACTCATAGCCCTGAGTGCCTCCAAAAAGAAAATGGAGAGAGCATACATTACCAGCTTAATGACACACCTGAAAGCCCTGGAACAAAAAGAAGCTATTTCACCCAGGAGGAGTAGAAGGCAGGAAATCATCAAACTCAGGGCCGAAATCAATCAAGTAGAAACAAAGAGAACCATACAAAGAATCAACAAAACCAGGAGCTGGTTATTTGAGAAAATCAACAAGATAGATAAACCCTTAGCCAGACTGACCAAAGGGCACAGAGAAAGTATCCAAATTAACAAACTTAGAAATGAAAAGGGAGATAAAACAACAGAAACTGAGGAAATCCAAAAAATCATCAGATCCTACTACAAGAGTCTGTACTCAAAACAACTGGAGAATCTGGAGGAAATAGACAATTTCTTTGACAGATACCAAATACCAAAATTAAATCAGGACCAAATAGATCATCTAAACCGTCCCATAATGCCTAAAGAAATAGAAGGAGTCATAGAAAGTCTTCCAACCAAAAAAAGCACTGGACCAGATGGATTCAGTGCAGAATTCTATCAGACCTTCAAAGAAGGCTTAACACCAATACTCTTCAAACTATTCCAAAAAATAGAAACAGAAGGAAAACTACCCAGTTCCTTCTACGAAGCCACAATTACGCTGATACCAAAACCACACAAAGATCCAAGAAAGAAAGAGAACTTCAGACCAATTTCCCTTATGAACATCGATGCAAAAATACTCAATAAAATTCTTGCCAACCGAATCCAAGAACACATCAAAACGATCAGCCACCATGATCAAGTAGGCTTCATCCCTGGAATGCAGGGTTGGTTCAATATACGGAAATCCATCAATGCAATACACTACATAAACAAACTCAAAGAAAAAAACCACATGGTAATTTCATTGGATGCTGAAAAAGCATTTGGCAAAATTCAGCATCCTTTCATGCTTAAAGTCTTGGAAAGAACAGGAATTCAAGGCCCATACCTAAACATAGTAAAAGCAATATACAGCAAACCGCTAGCCAGCATCAAACTAAATGGAGAGAAACTTGAAGAAATCCCACTAAAATCAGGGACTAGACAGGGCTGCCCCCTTTCTCCTTATCTTTTCAATATTGTACTTGAGGTACAGGCTCGCTCAATTCGACAACATAAGGAGGTCAAAGGGATACAAATTGGAAAGGAAGAAGTCAAACTATCATTATTTGCAGATGACATGATAGTCTACCAAAGTGACCAAAAAAAACTCCACTAGAGAACTCCTACTGCTGATAAACAACTTCAGCAAAGTGGCAGGTTATAAAATCAACTCAAGCAAATCAGTGGCCTTCCTATACTCAAAGGATAAGCCGGCTGAAAAAGAAATTAGGGAAATGACCCACTTCACAATAGCCACAAACAGTATAAAGTATCTTGGGGTGACTCTTACCAAACATGTGAAAGATCTGTATGACAAGAACTTCAAGGCTCAGAAGAAGGAAATGGAAGAAGACCTAAAAAATGGGAAAACCTCCCATGCTCATGGATCGGTAGAATCAATATAGTTAAAATGGCCATTTTGCCAAAAGTAATCTACAGATTCAATGCAATACCCATCAAAATACCAACTCAATTCTTCACAGAGTTAGAAAGAGCAATTATCAAATTCATCTGGAAAAACAAAAAACCCAGGATAGCTAAAACTATTCTCAGCAACAAAAGAAAGTCTGGGGGAATAAGTAACCCTGACCTCAAGCAATACTACAGAGCAATAGTGCTAAAAACTCCATGGTATTGGTACAGTGACAGGCAGGAGGATCAATGGAACAGGATTGAAGATCCAGAAATGAACCCACACACCTATGGCCACTTGATCCTCGACAAAGAGGCTGTAAACATCCAATGGAAAAAAGATAGCCTTTTCAACAAATGGTGCTGGTTCAACTGGAGGTCAGCATGCAGAAGAATGTGAATTGTTCCATCCTTGTGTCCTTGTACTAAGCCCAAATCCAAATGGATCAAGGACCTCCACATAAACCCAGACACTCTGAAGCTAATAGAAAAGATACTGGGGAATACCCTTGATACAACGGTATAGGGAGAAAGTTTCTGATCAGAACACCAATAGCGTATGCTCTAAGAGCAAGAATTGACAAATGGGACCTCATAAAATTACAAAGTTTCTGTAAGGCAAAGGACACCATCAAGAGGACAAATCGGCAACCAACAAATTTGGAAAAGATCTTCACCAATCCTACATCAGATAGAGGGCTAATATCCAATATATATAAAGAACACAAGAAGTTAGACTCCAGAAAACCAAACAACCATATTAAAAAATGGGGTACAGAGTTAAACAAGGAATTCTCACCTGAAGAACTTCGGATGGCGGAGAAGCATCTTAAAAAATGCTCAACTTCACTAGTCATTAGGAAAATGCAAATCAAAACAACCCTGAGATTTCACCTTACACCAGTCAGAATGGCTAAGATTAAAAATTCAGGAGACAACAGGTGTTGGAGAGAGTGTGGAGAAAGAGAAACACTCCTCCACTGCTGGTGGGGTTGCAAATTGATACAACCACTCTGGAAATCAGTCTGGCGGTTCCTCCGAAAACTGGGCACCTCACTTCCAGAAGATCCTGCTATACCACTACTAGGCATATACCCAGAGGATTCCCCACCATGTAATAAGGATACATGCTCTACTATGTTCATAGCAGCCCTATTTATAATTGCCAGATGCTGGAAAGAACCCAGGTATCCCTCAACAGAAGAGTGGATGCAAAAAATGTGGTATATCTACACAATGGAGTACTATTCAGCCATTAGAAACAATGAATTCATGAAATTCTTAGGCAAATGGATGGAGCTAGAGAACATCATACTAAGTGAGGTAACCCAGACTCAAAAGGTGAATCATGGTATGCACTCACTAATAAGTGGATATTAACCTAGAAACCTGGAATACCCAAAACATAATCTACACATCAAATGAGGTACAAGAAGAAAGGAGGAGTGGCCCCTTGTTCTGGAAAGACTCAGTGAAGCAGTATTCAGCAAAACCAGAACGGGGAAGTGGGAAGGGGTGGGTAGGAGGATAGGGGAATGAAGGGGGCTTACAGGATTTTCGGGGAGTGGGGGGGCTAGGAAAGGGGAAATCATTTGAAATGTAAATAAAAAATATGTCGAATAAAAAATATATATATATATATAAAAAAAGACTTGTCCTTCACCTGTCTCATTGGAAATCTCATTGTCTGGGCAAGGACTGCAGTCAAAGCAACAAGTTGGCCTTCCCTCCAGAACAACTTTCCTGAATCCAGGGCTGCAGCTCTCACTGCAGACAGACCGAGGAATCTGAAAAATATTTAATACAAGATACAAAATGCTTAGCTCCTAATCAGTGCCCAAGTACATATTTTATAATAGAAGGTGTATTAATTAAAATTTATATTTAAAAATGTACAAACTTGCTGTATTACCCCACTTGGCTATTGAATGAAAAGTGGAAATGAAGTTTGGCCAGCAACAGCCATCGCTTTCCTCCCCCTGAATGTGGACAGAATCTGCCCAGTTTCCTAAAGTCACTGCTGTCCTGATTCCTTGCCATGATGAACTTCACCCTCCAACGGTGATGTTCTGAAGAGAATCCTACTTTCCTCGCATTGGTTTTGTTGCCTCCATTTTTCCAAGATGAGACTTAAAAATAAAAGAACATCCTCTTAGTTTGTTGTGTGTCTGCCAAAGGCTTAAAAGCAAAGGTCACCTGAAAACTGACTGTGACTGCCTTTCTAGTTGTCTTAGTTGTGGTTTCTATTGTGCTCAAACAGCGTGCCAATAGTAAACTGAGGACAGACATGTTTCTCCTCAATGGAAATAAGAACTAGAGTTAAAGCAGGAAATTGGAAAATTAATAGAAATGGAGAACGTGCAGTATTTCTGTTTAGTATCCTGCTAATAATGGATTTCTCACCCATGATTCTTAAACAACTAAGGACCGCCTGACACCACTCCATTTTATGTGTCATTGTGAGGTAATTTTTTCACTAATTGTTGTATTCAGTTTACATACAGGATGCTTCCTCTCCTCGTCCACACCCTAACACTCCTCCCCCTGCCCTGCTCTGCTGAGAAGGTGTGGGCCCCCTGGATTTACTGCCACTCTGCCACATTATGTCTCTACAGGATTAGCTTCATACTCTCCCACTCTGGCCAAGGAAGGCAGCTAAGTTGTGGAGTGAGTCCCACAGATAGCTTAAGGACAGCCCCCACTTCAGCTATTTGGAACCAACATGGAGTTTGAGCTGCACATCTACTACATATTTTGAGGGTGTTGAGACTATGTCTATCTCATGTATGGCCTTTGATTAGTGGATTATTTTGTCAGAGCCACCAAGGGTTGAGGTTCCTAGACTCTTGGTCTTCCTGTGAAGTTCCTAAACTATTCTGGGCCTCAATCCTTCCATAAGAGACCCTTAGCTCTGTCCAGTGTTAGGCTGTGGATCTCTTCATCTGTGTCTGTCTACTGTTGGGTGAAGCATCTTGGAAGACACTTGTGCTAGGTCTTTTTCTGCAAGCATAGCAAAATATCATTAACTGTTTCAGGGATTGAGTATTGCCCCAGGATGGATCTCAAATTGGGCCAATTATTGGATGGCCATTCTATCAATCTCTCTTCCATCCTTGCATTTCTGTTAAATAGGACAAATTTTGGGTCAAAATTTTTGTGTCTGTGTTGTTGTACTTATCCCCCCAAGGCAGGATCAGCATGGATATAGGAGTTGTTTGTCCTCTTCATGTTACACATCTCCACTGCTATTTTTCTCAGCTATGGTCACCTGAATTTTCTACTGGTACCCTTCCTAAAGCCATGTTTCTGACACTTCTTGTGATTCCCCCAAACCCTCCACTGATGGCAGCTACAGATTGCCTTTCATTCTTCTAACTCTCCCAACACCTAATACTGAGACCACCATTCCCTACCACCTTCCCTCTCACACCCAGTTCCTCCCTCACTCTACCCATTATGACTGTTTCAAGCCACTTCTAAGAGAGATTCAAGTATCCTCGCTTCAGTATCCTGCTTTGTTTAGCTTCATTGGGTCTGTGGATTGAATCAGGGCTATCATGTACTTTATGACTAATGTCCTCTCAAGAGTGAACAAATACAGTGCATGCCTTTTGGGTCTGGGTTACCTCATTGAGGATGATATTTTCTAGTTCCATCCATTTTCCTTGAAAATTTATAATGGCTGAGTGTTTTAATAGCTGAATAGTAGACCACTATGTGAATGAACCACATTTTCTGAATCTATTTTTCCATTAAGGCCTATCTGGGTTGTTTCCAGTTTCTGGCTATTATGGATAAGGATGCTATAAAGATTGGAGAGCAAGGGTCTTTCTGATATGGTAGAGCAGTTTTGGGTATATGCCCAGAAGCAGTATATATATATACATGTCTTCACTTAGTACTATTTCCAGTTTTCTGAGAAAATGCAAGATTATTTTCCTGTGTGATTGTACAAGTTTGCAATCCCACCAGCAATGACGGAGTGCTGCCCTTTCTCTATATCCTTTCTACCATATACTATCTCTTGAGCATTTCTTTTTATTTTAGCCATTTTGATTGGTGTAAGATGATTTCTCAGGGTCTTTTTCACTTGCATTTCCCTGATTACTATGGTTGTTGAACATTTCTTTAACTGCTTCTAAGACATTCAAGGCTCCTCTTTTAAGAATTCTCTATTTAGTTCTTTACCACATTTTAAAAATTTTCTTATTAGCTTTTCAAATTAAGGAATCTAATTTCTTGAATTACTTATTATTTAGAATATTAGACTTCTACTGAATATAATGTTAATGAAGATCTTTTCACAGTCTATCAGCTGCCACTTTTGTCCTATTGATAATATCCTTTGCCTTATGGAAGCGCTTCAGGATCAGTTATCAATGGTTTCATGATCCGTCCAGGAAATTGTCTTCTCTGCCAATGGGTTCAAAGCTATTTCCCACTTTATCTTCTATTAGACTCTGTGTATCTTGGTATTATGTTAAGGTTTTTGATCCACTTGGTCTTAGGTGTCTTCAGAGTTAATATCGGTTGATTTTCATTCTTCTACAAGCATATATTCAGTAGGAGAGACATCATTTGTTGAAGATGCTTTCTTTTTTTCCATTGTTAGATTCGGCTTCTGTCAAAAATAAAGTGTCCGTAAATGTACTACAGGGAACTGATTTCATTCCACCGATCAACTACTTTCATTTTATAGGAAACCATAAAGGTTTTATACCATTGCTCAGTATTACATTTTGAGGGCAAGGATGGTGATTTCTCCAGAATTTCTTTTATTGTTCAGGTTCATTTAGCTATGCTTGGTTTTTGTTTTTCCACATGAAGTTGAGAATTGCTCTTTGAAGGTCGGTAAATAATTGTGTGAGAATTTTCATAGGAATTACACTGTATCTGTAGATTCCGTTATTAAATTGTAAAATTTAGGTAACACTCTAAATTTCCAATTTTCACTAGGTTAATCAAATTCATCCATGAGGATGAAAGAGATTTCCATCTTCTCACATCTTCTTCAATTTATTTCTTCAAGGACTTGAATTTGTTTTCATACACTTCTTAGATTTACTTGGTTAGAGTCATAACCAAATAGTTTACATTATTTGTGGTTATTATTGGTAAGGGTGTTTTTTCACTAATTTCTTTCTAATCCCATTTTTTAATAAATTAGGGAAATATCTCCCATATTAATGGTCCCTCATACTACCATGTTTTATGATAATACTCGACAGGTTTTCCTTGATGAAAGAAGTTCAGAAATGCTATCTATATAAGATTCCTCTTCTCAGGGAAGATCAATTTATGTTATTTTGTAAAAAATTTACCTTGGACTCTAGAAGTTAATGTACAATGATGTCAGAAAGTAGTAATTGATAACCTTTCTTTAAAGGTGTAAATTATTAGATAATTTAAAAATATTTGAAACACTTTCACAAGAATGAGCAATAGTAACACTCTTAATAATAATAGTTATGAATGTATTGATGGGGTAAATATTAACAACCAAGATTTACTACATCAAGAAGCATATAAGATTTACTTAGAAACACACCTCTGTAAATCCTATGGGCCAGTTAATCATGTATTCAGATATCATCAACTGTTCCCCCTTGGAAGCACTAGGAACAAATGTACCCACGTTCACCAACAGTGAAAGACCTGATGGAAAGTTCCAAATGTTGTTAATATCATACTCTGGATCAGCCTTCCTTTTCCAGTCCAGAACCACAGTGTCACCAACAGAGTTTTTGACTTGAATATTCTTCAGAAAAGGGTGAAGCTAAAAGATATGAGAAATCATATGATGAAGTTGAAGTTATGGATTTATAATTTAATTATGAATAAGGAGTTATTTCCTGAAAATAATGTATGATGTTAACACTGTTTTAATTAATTATCTATGGGATTGAACACAACAAAAGAAAGCTTAGGAGAAAATGAATATAATTTTTTTCTTAAATGTCAGTTTTTTCATAGAATATGCCAGGCCAAGAAGAACCAAATGATCAAAGATAATACAGCAAACAAGTCACAACTTTTTATCCCTTTTCAAAAGATTGAAACTACTTCATTTCTATCACTATTATCTAATAGAATAAAATATAATTCCAAGAATCTATAAAATGCTACAAAAGATCCTATTACTTTGCCATGGTTTAAAGAAACTATCTTATTACTATTCCAAATACTACCAAATGTTCAAGGACTATGGAGTGAATGGATCTCAACTTCTTTGAAAAACTAGGTATATCCTTATATTTCCTGACATTTTCACAGCCTCAATGTTTAAGATGAGGTTATTTCAGTTTGGTGGATAAGCAGGAGTGGGCTGATTTAGAGCACATCCTTATTCTAATGGCATACAGGAACTTTGTATATATTTTGTATAAAATGAACTTGAAAACCTGGATTTTTTTTTCTTTTTTTCTTCTTGTTCCGGTTTATTTGTAAGAATGAGAACATGCATTTCAAACAATCAAATGTTTTATAAACTTAGAAACATAGATACAATGTCAGTTATCAAACTAGAAAGCATAGCCTAACATGAATTGGTAGCCATGATTTACATGTATGTTGACTTCTATGAAACCCAGAGCTACACAGTTGTCCTGTATGCTTCACTGACTTAAAGAGTGCTTGTTGTGGAGAACTCGGTGTGCTCCAGTGAATAGGGCGGGCCCCAGCAGGAGCCTTCAGGTGCCTGCTTTGGGATCTGAAAGCCTGGGCAACAGCACTCGGTCTCCAGGATGTGCAGGAAACCTGGTGTGCACCCAGAGGCAATCTGGGAGCTCGCAGCACAGCTCGCTCCTATGGCAAGGAGCTTAGGTTCCAGTCCTGAGGCCTCTGGCAGGAGCACTCAGATCTCTCTGCTTCCGGATCCAGATCAGCCTGGGCAGCAACACCACATCTCCATGTCCTGCAAGAGGCAAGAGGGGTTCCCGGGCGGCCAGCGGGGAGAAGTCGGTGTGCTCTGGTGAATCCAGTGGGCCCGAGCAAGAGCCTTCAGGTGCCTGCTTTGGGATCTGACCAGCCTGAGCTACAGCACTCAGTCTCCAGGAAATGCGGGAGACCTTGTGTGTACCAAAAGGCAGTCTGGGAGCTCACAGCACAACTTATTCCTGTGGCACAGAGCTTAGGTTCCAGTCGTGAGGCCTCTGGCAGGAGCACTCAGATCTCTCCGCTTCCAGAAACAGATCAGCCTGAGTGGCAACACCACATCTTCAGGTCCTGCAAGAGGCAAGAGGGGCTTCCAGGCGGCCATCGGGGAGAAGTCGGTGGGCTGCAGTGAATCCAGTGGGCCCCAGTGGGAGCCTTCAGGTGTCTACTTCGGGATGTGAACAGCCTGGGCAACAGTACCCTGTCTCCAGGCAGTACTGGAGGTAAGCTGTGCACAAGAGGCCACCTGGGAAGGGGCAGCTTGCACTAGTGAGTACAGCATTGACAAGACCAACTAACACCAGTGAGAACTAGATGGTAAAATGCAAACGCAGGAACGTCACTAACAGAAATCAAGGCAATATGGCAACATCTGAACCCAATTCTCCTTTACCAGCATGTCCTGGATACCCCATCACACCAGTAAAACAAGATTTGGATTTAAAATCATTGGTCATGATGCTGGTACAGGAACACATGAAGGACATACTTAAAGAAATTCAGGAGAAAATGGATCAAAAGTTAGAAGGCCTTGCAAGGGAAAAACAAAAATCATTGAATGAAATCCAAGAGAATACAAAAGCCAATAATGAGGAAACACAAAAAACACTTAAAGAAATACAGGAGAACTTTGGTCAACAGGCTGAGGCCCCGAAAGAGGAAACACAAAAATCTCTTAAAGAATTACAGGAAAACACAAACAAGCAAGTGAAGGAGCTAAGCAAAACCATCAAGGATCTAAAATCAGAAGTAGAAACAACTAACAAAACTCAAAGGGAGACAACTTTGGAGATAGAAAACATTGGGAAGAAATCAGGGGACATAGATGCAAACATCACCAACAGAATAGAAGAGATAGAAGAAAGAATCTCAGATGCTGAAGATACCATAGAAACTATGGATTCAACAGTTAAATAAAATGCAAAATGCAAAAAGCTTGTAACCCAAAATATCCAGGAAATCCAGGACACAATGAGAAGACCAAACCTAAGGATTATAGGCATAGATGAGAGTGAAGATTTACAACTTAAAGGGCCAGAAAATATCTTCCATAAAATTATGGAAGAAAACTTCCCTAACCTAAAGAGAGAGATACCCATGAATATACAAGAAGCCTACAGAACTCCAAACAGACTGGACCAGGACAGAAATACTTCCCGTCACATAATAATCAAAACACCAAATGTACTAAACAAAGAAAGAATATTAAAGGCAGTAAGAGAAAAAGGCCAAGTATCATATAAAGGAAGACCTATCAGAATCAGAGCAGACTTTTCACCTGAGACTATGAAGGCTAGAAGATCCTGGGCAGATCTCATGAAGACTCTAAGAGAACACAAATGCCAGCCAAAACTACTATATCCAGCAAAACTCTCAATCACCATAGATGATGAAACTAAGATATTCCATGTCCAAACCAAGTTTACCCAATATCTATCCACAAACCCAGCCATACAAAGGATAATAGGAGGAAAAAAACAATACAAGGAGGGAAACTTCACCCTGGAAAAAGCAAGATAGTAATCTTTCATCAAACCCAAAAGAAGTTAAGCAATCAAATTTAAAAAATAACGTCAAAAATGACAGGAAGTAGCAATCACTATTCCTTAATATCTCTTAACATCAATGGATTCAATGCCCCAATAAAAAGACATAGACTAACTGACTGGATACTTAAACAGGACCCTACATTTTGCTGCTTACAGAAACACACCTCAGGGTCAAAGACAAACACTACCTTAGAGTAAAAGGCTGGAAGACAATTTTACAAGCAAATGGTCTCAGGAAACAAGCTGGAGTAGCCATTTTAATATCAGATAAAATTGACTTTCAACATAAAGTCATCAAAAGAGACTCTGAGGGACACTTCTTGCTGGTCAAAGGAAAAATACAACAAGAAGAACTCTCAATCCTGAACATCTGTGCTCCAAATGCAAGGGCACACTCTTTCGTAAAAAAAAAAAAAAAAATAAAATAAATAAAAATAAAAAAAAAAAAATAAAAAAAAACTTTATTAAAGCTCAAAGCACACATTGCACCTAACACAATAATTGTGGGTGACTTCAACACTGCACTTTCCTCAATGGACCGATCAGGAAAACACAAACTAAACAGGGACACAATGAAACTAATTGAAGCTTTGGACCAATTAGATTTAATAGATGTATATATATATAACAGTCTATCCTAAAGCAAAAGAATATACCTTTTCTCAGCACCTTATGGTACCTTCTCCAAAATCGACCATATAATTGGTCACACAACAGACCTCAACAAATATAAGAAGATCAAACTAATCCCATGCCTCCTATCAGATCACTATGGAGTAAAAGTGGTCTTCAATAGCAACAAAAACAACAGAAAACCCACATACACTTGGAAACTGAACAATATTCTACTCAATGATACCTTGGTCAAGGAAGAAATAAAGAAAGAAATTAAAGACTTTTTAGAACACAATGAAAATGAAGACACAACATACCCAAATCTATGGGTCACAATGAAAGCAGTGCTAAGAGGAAAACTCATAGCCCTGAGTGCCTCCAAAAAGGAAAAGGAGAGAGCATACATTACCAGCTTAATGACACACCAGAAAGCCCTGGAACAAAAAGAAGCTATTTCACCAAGGGGGAATAGAAGGCAGGAAATCATCAAACTCGGACGAAATCAATCAAGTAGAAACAACGAGAACCATACAAAGAATCAACAAAACCAGGAGCTGGTTCTTTGAGAAAATCAACAAGATAGATAAACCCTTAGCCAGACTGACCAAAGGGCACAGAGAAAGTATCCAAATTAACAAACTTAGAAATGAAAAGGGAGATAAAACAACAGAAACTGAGGAAATCCAAAAAAATCATCAGATCCTACTACAAGAGCCTGTACTCAACACAACTGGAGAATCTGGAGGAAATAGACAATTTCCTTGACAGATACCAAATACCAAAAATAAATCAGGACCAAATAGATCATGTAAAGAGTCCCATAACGCCTAAAGAAATACAAGGAGTCATAGAAAGTCTTCCAACCAAAAAAAGCACAGGACCAGATGGTTTCAGTGCATAATTCTATCTGACCTTCAAAGAAGAGTTAACACCAATACTCTTCAAATTATTCCACAAAATAGAAACAGAAGGAACACTACCCAATTCCTTCTATGAAGCCACAATTATGCTGATACCAAAAGCACACAAAGATCCAACAAAGAAAGAGAACTTCAGACCAATTTCCCTTATGAACATCGATGCAAAAATACTCAATAAAATTCTTGCCAACCGAATCCAAGAACACATCAAAACGATCATCTACCATGATCAAGTAGGCTTGATCCCGGGAATGCAGGGTTGGTTCAATATACGGAAATCCATCAATGCAATCCACTACATAAACTAACTCAAAGAAAAAAAGCACATGGTCATTTCATTGGATGCTGAAAAAGCATTTGGCAAAATTCAGCATCCATTCATGCTTAAAGTCTTGGAAAGAACAGGAATTCAAGGCCCATACCTAAACATAGTAAAAGCAATATACAGCAAACTGGAAGCCAGCATCAAACTAAATGGAGAGAAACTTGAAGCAATCCCACTAAAATCAGGGACTAGACAGGGCTGCCCCCTTTCTCCTTATCTTTTCAATATTGTACTTGAGGTACAGGCGCGGGCAATTCGAAAACATAAGGAGGTCAAAGGGATACAAATTTGAAAGGTAGAAGTCAAAGTATCATTATTTGCAGATGACATGATAGTCTACCTAAGTGACCCAAAAAACTCCACTAGAGAACTCCTACAGCTGATAAACAACTTCAGCAAAGTGGCAGGTTATAAAATCAACTCAAGCAAATCAGTGGTCTTCCTATACTCAAAGGATAAGCAGGCTGAGAAAGAAATTAGGGAAATGACACCCTTCACAATAGCCACAAACAGTATAAAGTATCTTGAGGTGACTCTTACCAAACCTCTTTGGGGTGAAAGATCTGTATAACAAGAACTTCAAGACCCTGAAGAAGGAAATGGAAGAAGACCTCAAAAAATGGGAAAACCTCCCATGCTCATGGATCGGTAGAATCGATATAGTTAAAATGGCCATTTTGCCAAAAGCAATATACAGATTCAATGCCAAACCCATCAATATCCCAACTCAATTTTTCAGAGTTAGAAAGAGCAAAAATCAAATTCATCTGGAATAAGAAAAAACCCAGGATAGCTAAAACTATTCTCAGCAACAGAAGAAAGTCTGGGGGAATCAGTATCCCTGACCTCAAGCAATACTACAGAGCAATAGTGTTAAAAACTGTATGGTATTGGTACAGTGACAGGCAGGAGAATCAATGGAACAGGATTGAAGATCCAGAAATGAACCCACACACCTATGGCCTCTTTATCCTCGAAAAAGTGGCTGAAAACATCCAATGGAAAAAAGATAGCCTTTTCAACAAATGGTGCTAGTTCAACTGGAGGTCAGCATGCAGAATAATGCGAATTGATCCATCCGTGTCTCCTTGTACTAAGCTCAAATCCAAATGGATCAAGGACCTCCACATAAACCCAGACACTCTGAAGCTAATAGAAGAGAAACTGGGGAAGACCCTTGAGGACATCGGAACAGGGAGAAAGTTTCTGATCAGAACACCAATAGCGTATGCTCTAAGAGCAAGAATTGACAAATGGGACCTCATAAAATTACAAAGTTTCTGTAAGGCAAAGGACACCAGCAAGAGGACAAATCGGCAACCAACAAATTGGGAAAAGATCTTCACCAATCCTACATCAGATAGCGGGATAATATCCAATATATATAAAGAACTCAAGAAGTTAGACTCCAGAAAACCAAACATCCCTATTAAAAAATGGGGTACAGACTTAAACAAAGAATTCTCACCTGACGAACTTCGGATGGCGGAGAAGCATCTTAAAAATTGCTCAACTTCACTAGTCATTAGGGAATTGCAAATCAAAACAACCCAGAGATTTTACCTTAAACCAGTCAGAATGGCTAAGATTAAAAATTCATCATATGATTAAAAACATCATACTAAGTGAGGTAACCCAGACTCAAAAGGTGAATCATGGTATGCACTCACTAATAATTGGATATTAACCTAGAAAACTGGAATACCCAGAACATAATCCACACATCAAATGAGGTACAAGAAGAAAAATGGAGTGGCCCCTTGTTCTGGAAAGACTCAGTGAAGCAGTATTCTGCAAAACCGGAACGGGGAAGTGGGAAGGGGTGGGTGGGAGGATAGGGGAAGAGAAAGGGGCTTATGGGACTTTCGGGGAGTGGGGGGCTAGAAAGGGGGAAATCATTTGAAATATAAATAAAAAATTATATCAAATTTAAAAAAATAAAGACTGAAGTATATCATAAAAAAATTCAGGAGACAGCAGGTGTTGGAGAGGGTGTGGAGAAAGAGGAACATTCCTCCTCTGCTGGTGGGGTTGCAAATTGGTACAACCACTCTGGAAATCAGTCTGGCGGTTCCTCCGAAAACTGGGCACCTCACTTCCAGAAGATCCTGCTATACCACTCCTGGGCATATACCCAGAGGATTCCCCACCTTGTAATAAGGATACATGCTCTACTATGTTCATAGCAGCCCTATTTATAATTGCCAGATGCTGGAAAGAACCCAGGTATCCCTCAACAGAAGAGTGGATGCAAAAAATGTGGTATATCTACACAATGGAGTACTATTCAGCCATTAGAAACAATGAATTCATGAAATTCTTAGGCAAATGGATGGAGCTAGAGAACATCATATTAAGTGAGGTAACCCAGACTCAAAAGGTGAATCATGGTATGCACTCACTAATAAGTGGATATTAACCTAGAAAACTGGAATACCCAAAACATAATCCACACATCAACTGAGGTAGAAGAAGAAAGGAGGATTGGCCCCTTGTTCTGGAAAGACTCAGTGAAGCAGTATTCGGCAAAACCAGAACGGTGAACTGGGAATAGGTGGGTGGGAGGACAGGGGGAGAGAAGGGAGCTTACAGGACTTTCGGGGAGTGGGGGGCTAGAAAAGGCGAAATCATTTGAAATGTAAATAAATATATCAATAAATTAAAAAAAAAACAGAAAAAAAGAGTGCTTATTGTTCCTATGAATAAAAAGTCACACAAAATTTCCCTAGATCCAATGACCTAATGCCCCAAAGTCGCCTGAAACATGCCTCTCAAGACAGCTTAACCAGGGTAACTCCAGGAGACACAGCAGCTTGGCACTTGGATTTGGATTGCAGATGCAGTCACATTGACAACTATGACTACCCATCACAACTAACTGTATGTCATGCTGTGAAACAACAAATTATTCTTATTTATCTAAAGTGGGGTTCCTCTAAATAACATTTTCATTGCCTTTACCCTCTAATCACCTTTTCTTGGCAATTCCCATTCTACTTCCTACATCTACTCTAGAATTTGGACCTACATTTCCTTTTTTATAGTTTTTGTATGTTTTCAATGTAATTATTCAGTTCCATCCTGATTGCAGTTCCTCTTTTTAGACTAATCCATCTCACCACCCAACTCCCATCAACTTCTCTGAGATGGTGGAGCATCCCCTGGGTATTCCCAACTCTAAGACATGAAGATTCTTCAGGGATCAGCACATTAATGAAAGTCTTGGTTTTTCTACTGAGAAATTATCAAGACAAATATCTCTGCTATTTCGTTTTTTGTTTGCTTGGGAGTTTTGGTTCTTTTTCAAGACAGGGTTTCTCTGTGTAGTCCTAGCTGTCCCGGAACTCACTCTGTAGACCAGGCTGGCCTCGAAGTCAGAAACCTGCTTACTTCTGCCTCCCAAGTGCTGGGATTACAGGTGTGTGCCACCATGCCCAGCTATCTCTGCTATTTCTACAAAAAGAAGAATTAGTCTGTTGAACAGAATCTTCTACAGGCCACTCATCATATACATAGACATTGAACTATATTGATATCTAAGCACTGAAATATGCACTATGTCTTATAGGTTATTGAATGGAAAAATAATATAGCATTATTAGTTTGAGAGCTTTTAAAGCATCTGTGTCATATTGGTGAATTTAAAATACAAAGAAAGGCACATTGAAGTCAGTGTGCTCTGGTGAATCTAGCTGGCCCCAGCAGTAGCCTCCAGGTGTCTGCTATGAGATCTGAACAGCCTGGCCCACAGCAGGAGACCTGGTGGGCACCCAGAGGCAGTCTGGGAGTGCACAGCTTCCTTGGGTGGCACAGAGCTTAGGTTCCAGTCCTGAGGCCTCTGGCTGGAGCCCTCAGATCTCTCCGCTTCCGGGTCCAGATCAGCCTGGACGGCAAGGCCACATCTCCAGGTCCTGCAAGAGACAAGAGGGGCTTCCTGGCGGCCAGCGGGGAAAAGTCGGTGTGTTCTGGTGATTACCTGCCAGGGGAATAACATTACCTGCCAGGGGAATAACAAAGTCCTATCTATATTTGCCTGTGGTTGAACTTGTATTTGATTGAGCTTCTTCTCATGGAGACTGTGGGCCACCGCATACACAGCATTGTACACATTGTAACTCTCTTCAGTCATGACCATTTCAAAAAGATTCACTTGCAACAATCCCAGAGAGGCATTGGGCAGACACTTTTCAACAAATTTATGTTCAGAATGCAATCCTGAGCAATTGAAATAGCTCAACCACAAGATGTGAAGAAAAATATCTTCTGGGTACTTAACAGGAGTGGCGTCCTGCATAAAATCTGTGAAACCAGCAATCTCCCCATGATGGGGTGAAAAAGTGAGAGCCCCATGGGATAAATGTAACATAGTGTATTGTTGAAAACCTGGGCTAATCCATTTTTTATTCATAACCCAGATTTTATTCATTGTGTACTTTCTATGGATATTTGCTATTACAGTTAATAGGAAATTAATGGGTCCATAAATTACAATCACATCTGCTGATGACTCTAGAGTATGCATCTGATCATATGTTAGCAAATAATACATTGATTCTCCCACAAACGATACTGTTTCCACAAAAGCTATGCTTGCTTTGTTTTTTTCCATCTACATTCTAAAATCTGATGCAAACTGAGAACATTTGTGGTCATCTGTGATGATCAGTCCCACCCAGGTCCAGCTGAAATGAAGCATCAAAGAGGCAATACCACAGAACAGAGCTGTGTCTTTGGGAGCTACCTGGTACAGAGATGTAAACTGATTTGTGTCAATCTTTGCATGATCAAAAGGTCCAAAAGTAAGCTGAAAGGAATACAGTATTTTAAAAAGGAGACCAAGAATTGCCATTTAAACAGTCTTAGTCTTAAAAAACAGATTTAAGTAATAAAGTTGATACTCTGCTCAATAGTTCTTAATGTCACATCTCACCTCCTGAGTGTTTCCAGAAAATTATTGAAAAGTACCAAAGTTTTAAATTGCCTTGTGTACTGTTCACCCTCCTTACTCTACATCAAAGTAAAAAAGAATAGACTGTGTCCGTATTTTTCTTTGTATTTGCTCTTTAATACCAATTAATCAAAATCTCTCCTTTTCATTTTGCAAACAGCTAGTTCTGAGAAAAGAAAGCTGGCTTCCCACTACTCACATCATGTGCACTCACCTGAGGAAATTTGTAAAGATCCAACAATGTCCCAATGATTTCAGATGATTTCCATGATATTCCAGTAAGTATAGCAGCTGATTTGCTCTTTTTTCTACAATTGTAATTAGGGATAAATTTGCTCAAACCTGTGAGCCAATAGAATACACTCTTCAGAATGTTCCTTTCAGTATCTGGGAGATTATATATCTCAAGTCCCAGAGATGTGTTTGGTAAAACATGAGGGTTCAAGTTGATTTCATTGATGGCAAATAACATGGCCAAAACAAGTTGGTAGTTTTGTATATTCATCCTGCATAGAAGTATCACAGCATTCATATGGGGAACTCATAACTATTATACATATAACTCTAGAGCAATGGCTTTTATATTCTGAAAGCTTGTGTTTGCTTAGAACACAAAGTCCTTCAACAAATTCTTCATTTCAAATGATATGCTATGACATTTGTAGTTGATTAGATACTGAAGAGCAAAACTTGTTAATTATATATCCAAGAGAATTTGCTTTCTCTGACTTCCAGATGTGGAAATAGAACATAATTCCATCATAGAATGAAACATATTTCTTAACAAATTATCCACTCTTCTTATCTTCCAGTATGCAAAACTATGTAAAATAGTTTATTTTTCATGGAGCCACCAGATTCATATGATATACTATTATGAAAGAGCTCACTTTCTGATTTTAGTCTATCTGTGGCAAGATTTGGCTTTTGAACAAGCTGTTTATTTTTGGTTCACCCTGGAAAATAGGTGGATGCAACCTTCTCTGTGTGGGCCAGAGATTAAATATCTTTTGCAAGATGGAATGGCTAGAAAGGGAATCATATTGTGTAAACCCTCAGAGCCACTATGTACCTCATTTGCATGGAAAACTATGTTTTGTGGTATGTGATCACATGTCTTATGTCCTTATGTGGGAAATATGGCAAATGTCCAATTCAGGAATGTAGTAGGGAGTTAGGAGATACCTACAATCTCTGGTGGGTGCCTGGGTACCAGGGTGCCGGAGTCTCAGACATACTCAAGCTTACTAGGTTTCGGGCTTTGTCTACTATCCCAGACTCATCTCCTTAAAAAAACTAGGAGCTGGGTGGTGGTGGTGCACTCCTGTAATCCCAGCACTCTGGGAGGCACAGGCAGGTGGATTTCTGAGTTCGAGGATAGCCTAGTCTACAGAGTAAGTTCCAGGACAGCAAGGACTATACAGAGAAACCTCTCTCAAAAACATAACAAAGCAAAACAAAACAAAGCGAAAAAAAAAAAACAAAAACAAACAAACAAACAAACAAAAAAAAACAAATCCGATCAGCAGTGGAAGCAAGGTGACAGGGTCCAGGCAGGCCCTGCGCCCACGACCACTGGCCATTGCTGGCCAGCTGGGCTGCAAGCAGCGGTGGATTTATGGTGCCTTTCACTGAACAGAAGCCACTTCAGAACTCTGCCTCCCGCCAGTCGTGAGAGACTTGCCTCCATCTTGGTTCTCGGACTCCAGAGAGATCAGACAGACTGAGGTACGCAAACATAACCCGAGGCCAACATCGTGGTGGTCTAAGCCCGACGGGCGTTGACCGGCACCTAGGCTCTGGGCTGTTCGGGGGGGGGGGGGGATCAGGGTGCCAACCCAGCCAGGAGGTTTTTAGCCCGGGCCCAGCATGCCCCGTCATTTTGCCTGCAGGACACCAGAGAGCTCTAGCAGGCAAAGCCTGCTAAGAGTCATAGCCCAAGGCTAACACAGTGGGGGTCTAGGCCCCAACAGGCCCTGGACTGCCCCCAAGACCTGGGCTGCTCGGTGGGCCAACTGTGTGTCAACACGCCCAGGAGGTTGTTAGCACAGCAGACTCTCCCGGCACTTTCAGGGAGCGCGTGCATGCCCACCATCCTGGCCACCTGGCAGACTCAATTAATAGTCATAGCCCAAGGGGAACTTTGCTCAGACCTTGGCCTCCCAGGCTTTTGCCTAGCCTCACGGCATGAGCAGCTAGGCTAGCCTTGTGTGCACCAACCCAGTTGGGAGATCAGCTGCCCAGCAGAGTGATCAGCAAGCGGAAAAGGTCCTTGAAACATAAATCCTTCAGCACTCCCTGAAGGAGCAAACAAGCACCATCTGGTTCACAGACACAATCTGGGGCAAAGCACACTAGGACTGAAAGGGCACCCAAGAGGAAGACAGGACATCAGCAATCTGCTACAGGGGAAACCCAACCATCCAGTGTTGCAAAAATAGCCCCAGAGCCCCTCAGGAGGCTCAAATACCAGCCAGAGACAAGACCAACTAACTCCAGAGAACAAGATGGCAAAGGGCAAACGCAGGAACACTACTAACAGAAATCTAGGCAATATGGCAGCATCTGAACCAAACTCTCCAACATCAGCAAGTCCTGGTTATGCCAACACACCAGAGAAACAAGATTTGGATTTAAAATCACTGGTCATGATACTGCTAGAAGAACACAAAAAGGAGATAAATGAATCTCTTAAAGAAATACAGGGGAACATGAATAAGCTAGAAACCCGTATAATGGAAACACAAAAATCACGTAAACAAATGAAGGAGAATAAGGCTCAAGAGATAGAAGCCAATAAAGAAGAAACACACACATACACACACACACACAAAAAAAAAAAAACCTTAAAGAAATGCAGGAGAACTTGAGTCAAGAGGCAGAAGTCATGAAAGAGGAAACACAAAACTCTCTTAAAGAATTACAGGAAAACACAAACCAACAAGTGAAGGAACTGAGCAAAACAATCCTGGATCTAAAAACAGAAGTAGAAACAACTAAGAAATCACAAAGGGAGACAACTTTGGAGATGGAAAACCTTGAGAAGAAATCAGGGGCCATACATGCAAATATAAACAACAGAATACAAGAGACAGAAGAAAGAATCTCAGATGCCGAAGATACCATAGAAACCATTGATTCAACAGTCAAAGAAAATGCAAAATGCAAAAAGCTTGTGTCCCAGAACATCCAGGAAATCCAGGATAAAATGAAAAGATGAAACCTAAGGATTATAGGTATAGATGAGAGTGAAGATTTACAACTGAAAGGGCCAGCAAATATCTTCAACAAAATTATGGAAGAAAACATTCCCAAATTAAAGAGAGAGATGCTTATGAATATACAAGAAGCCTACAGAACTCCAAACAGACTGGACATGAGCAGAAATAACTCTTGCCACATAAAAAGTAAAACCCCAAATGCACTAAACAAAGAAAGAATATTAAAGGCAGTAAGAGAAAAAGGCCAAGTAACATATAAAGGAAGACCTATAAGAATCAAACCAGACTTCTCACCAGAGACCATGAAAGCTAGAAGATCCTGGGCAGATCTCATGCAGACTCTAAGAGAACACAAATGTCAGCTAAGACTACTATACCCAGCAAAACTCTCATTCACAATAGATGGAGAAACCAAGACATTCCATAACAAAACCAAATTTACACAATATCGTTCCACAAACCCAGCTCTGCAAAGAATAATGGGAGGAAAACTTCAATACAAGGAGGGAAACCGCACCCTGGAAAAGGAAAGATAGTAACTTCCCTTCATCAAATCCAAAAGAAGATAACCATGCAAATATAAAAATAACATCAAAAATGACAGGAAGCAATAATCACTATTCCTTAATATCTCTTAACATCAATGGACTCGATTCCCCAATAAAAAGCCATAGACTAGCAGACTGGATAAGGAAACAGGACCCTACATTTTGCTGCATACAGGAAACACACCTAAATGTCAAAGACAAAAAGTACCTTAGAGTAAAAGGCTGGAAGACAATTTCACAAGCCAATGGTCTCGGGAAACGAGCCGGAGTAGCCATTCTAATATCAGATAAAATTGACTTTCAACCTAAAGTCATCAAAAGAGAAACTGAGGGAAACTTCTTGCTGGTCAAAGGAAAAATCCACCAAGAAGAACTTTCAATTCTGAACATCTATGCGCCAAATGCAAAGGCACCCTCATTCATAAAAGAAACTTTACTAAAGCTCAAAGCACAAATTTCACCTAACACAATAATTGTGGGGGACTTCAACACTCCACTGTCCTCAATGGACCAAGCAGGAAAACAGAAACTAAACAGGGACACAGTAAAACTAATTGAAGCTTTGGCCCAACTGGATTTGACTGATATTTATAGAACATTTCACCCTAAAGAAAAAGAATAAACCTTTTTCTCAGCACTTCATGGTACCTTCTCCAAAATCAACCATATAATTGGTCACAAGACAGACCTCAACAAATACTAGAAGATCGAACAAATCCCATGCCTGCTATCAGATCACTATGGTGTAAGAGTGGTTTTCAATAGCAACAAAAACAACAGAAAGCCCACATACACATGGAGGCTGAACAATACTCTACTCAATGACACCTTGGCCAAATAAGAAATAAAGAAAGAAATCAGAGACTTTTTAGAATTTAATGAAAATGAAGGCACAACATACACAAATCTTTGGGACACAATGAAAGCAGTGCTAAGAGGAAAACTCATAGCCCTGAGTGCCTCCAAAAAGAAAATGGAGAGAGCATAGACTAGCAGCTTAACAACACACCTGAAAGCCCTGGAACAAAAAGAACCCAATTCCCCAAGGAGGAGTAGAAGACAGGAAATCATCAAATTCAGGGCTGAAACCAATCAAGTGGAAACAAAGAGAACCATTCAAATAATCAACGAATTCAGGAGCTGGTTCTTTGAGAAAATCAACAAGATAGATAAACCTTTAGCCAGACTGAACAAAGGACACAGAGAAAGTATCCAAATTAACAAAATTAGAAATGAAAAGGGGGATATAACAACAGAAACTGAGGAAATCCAAAAAATCATCAGATCCTACTACAAAGGCCTATACTCAACACAACTGGAGAATCTGGAGGAAATGGACAATTTCCTTGACAGATACCAAATACCAAAATTAAATCAGGACCAAATAGATCATCTAAACTGTCCCATAACTCCTAAAGAAATAAAAGGGGGTCATACAAAGTCTTCCAACCAAAAAAGCACAGGACCAGATGGGTTCAGTGCAGAATTCTATCAGACCTTCAAAGAAGACCCAACACCAATACTCTTCAAACTCTTCCACAAAATAGAAAGAGAAGGAACCCTAAACAATTCCTTCTACCAAGCCACAATTACGCTGATACCAAAACCACACAAAGATCCAACAAAGAAAGAGAACTTCAGAACAATATCCCTTATGAACATCAATGCAAAAATACTCAATAAAATTCTTGCCAACCGAATCCAAGAACACATCAAAATAATCATCCACCATGATCAAGTAGGCTTTATCCCAGGGATGCAGGGTTGGTTCAAAATATGGAAATCCACCAATGCAATCCACTACATAAACAAACTCAAAGAAAAAAAAAAACACATGGTCTTTTCATTGGATGCTGAAAATGCATTTGACAAAATTCAGCATCCTTTCATGCTTAAAGTCTTGGAAAGAACAGGAATTCAAGGCCCATACCTAAACATAGTAAACGCAATATACAGCAAACCGGTAGCCAGCATCAAACTAAATGGAGAGAAACTTGAAGCAATCCCACTAAAATCAGGGACTAGACAGGGCTGCCCCCTTTCTCCTTATTTTTTCAGTATTGTACTTGAGGTACTAGCTCGGGCAATTCGACAACATAAGGAGGTCAAAGGGATACAAATTTGAAAGGAAGAAGTCAAACTATCATTATTTGCAGATGATATGATAGTCTACCTAAGTGACCCAAAAAACTCCACTAGAGAGCTCCTACAGCTGATAAATAACGTCAGCAAAGTGGCAGGTTATAAAATCAACTCGAGCAAATCAGTAGCCTTCCTATACTCAAAGGATAAGCAGGTTGAGAAAGAAATTAGGGAAACGACTCCCTTCACAATAGCCACAAACAGCATAAAGTACCTTGGAGTGACTCTTACAAAACATGTGAATGATCTGTATGACAAGACCTTCAAGACTCTGAAGAAGGAAATGGAAGAAGACCTCAAAAAATGGAAAAACCTCCCATGTTCATGGATCGGCAGGATTGACATAGTTAAAATGGCCATTTTGCCAAAAGCAATATTCAGATTCAATGCAATACTAATCAAAATCCCAACTCAATTTTTCACAGAGTTAGAAAGAGCAATCCTTAAATTTCATCTGGAATAACAAAAAACCCAGGATAGCTAAAACTATTCTCAACAATAAAAGAAACTCTGGGGCTATTAGTATCCCTGACCCCAAGCAATACGACAGAGCAATAGTCTTAAAAACTGCATGGTATTGGTACAGTGACAGGCAGGCAGATCAATGGAACAGGATTGAAGATCCAGAAATGAACCCACACACCTATGGCCACTTGATCCTCAAAAAATTGGCTGAAAACACCCAATGGAAAAAAGATAGCCTTTTCAACAAATAGTGATGGTTCAACTGGAGGTCAGCATGCAGAAGAATGCGAATTGATCCATCCTTGTCTCCTTGTACTAAGCTCAAATCCAAATGGATCAAGGACCTCCACATAAATCCAGACACTCTGAAGCTAATAGAAAAGAAACTGGGGAAGACCCTTGAGGACATCGGTACAGGGGGAAAGTTCCTGAACAGAACACCAATAGCTTATGTTCTAAGATCAAGAATTGACAAATGGGACCTCATAAAATTACAAAGTTTCTGTAAAGGAAAGGACACCATCAAAAGGGCAAATCAGCAGGCAACAAATTGGGAAAAGATCTTCACCAACCCTACATCAGAGAGAGGGCTAATATCCAATATATATAAGAACAAGAACTTAGACTCCAGAAAACCAAATAAACCTATTAAAATATGGAGTACAGAGTTAAACAAAGAATTTTCACCTGAAGAACTTCAGATGGCAGGGAAGCATCTTAAAAAATGCTCAACTTCATTAGTCTTTAGGGAAATGCAAATCAAAACAACCCTAAGATTTCACCTGACACCAGTCAGAATGGCTAAGATTAAAAATTCAGGAGACAGCAGATGTTGGTGAGGATGTGGAGAAAGAGGAACACTCCTCCACTGCTGGTGAGGTTGCAAATTGGTACAACCACTTTGGAAAGCAGTCTGGCAGTTCCCCAGAAATCTGGCCACCTCACTTCCAGAAGATCCTGCTATACCACTCCTGGGCATATACCCGGGAGATTCCCCAGCATGTAATAAGGATACATGTTCCACTATGTTCATAGCAGCCCTATTTATAATTGCCAGAAGCTGGAAAGAACCCAGGTATCCCTCAACAGAAGAGTGGATGCCAAAAATGTGGTATATATATGCAATAGAGTACTATTCAGCCATTAGAAATAATGAATTCATGAAATTCTTAGGCAAATGGATGGAGCTAGAGAACATCATACTAAGTGAGGTAGCCCAGACTCAAAAGATGAATCATGGTATGCACTCACTAATAAGTGGATATTAACCTAGAAAAATGGAATACCAAAAACATAATCCACACATCAAATGAGGTACAAGAAGACCGGAGGAGTGGCCCCTTGTTCTGGAAAGACTCAGTGAAGCAGTATAGAGCAAAACCAGAACAGGGAAGTGGGAAGGATTGGGTGGGAAAACAGGGGGAGGGAAGGGGGCTGATGGGACTTTCAGGGAGTGGGGGTCTAGAAAAGGAGAAATCATTTCAAATATAAATAAAAAATTTTCGAATAAAAAATTAATTAATTAATTAAAAAAACCAAATCCAAAAAAACAAAAAAAGAAAGAAAGAAAGAAAGAAAGAAAGAAAGAAAGAAAGAAAGAAAGAAAGAAAGAAAGAAAGAAAACTAAGAAGAGGACCAAGATTGGTGGGAAGTTTCTATGCTGGGGCACATTGTGTGATGTTTTGTCACTATTATTGGATTGCTGAATTCTAATCTTCCCGGGAGTAAAGTGCTAACTTAGTTGTCAGTTCTTGGTTTTGCTATTTCTACAGACCATCACTGGCCTGATATTTTATGAACATACATCCTTCCTCACTTGTCTTTTGGATGTAAGATATATCTGACTACCAATAGCTGGGAAGAAAGTGGATAGCAAAACTTCCAGGAGATATAGGGATACTTCAAAGCAGAAATCAAAGGTGGGAGTCTTGCTAGCAGGACACTGTGGTTTCTGGATGGACCTGAAGATGAACAGAGAAGTGGAGTTGACCACATCCAGGGCATAGTGGCAGGTATTACAGTGGTGAGCTTGAAAGCTGTCTGGTAATCTACCCAGCTAAAACTCCTATGCCTTAAAATATTGAAAAGCATCTGTCATTATCAATACCACTGGTGGGTGCATGAGTCTACTACATACAACCTTATTAAACATGCAGAAGCAGGCCTATCTGTAAATTCCAAATGAGTCTGTCTATATCTTGCTTCCAGACAACCCTGGATATACATTAATCCTATTTCAAAGAAAATGAAAATGTAGAAAAATTCCACTGTGAAGTCACAAATATTGTTAAAGGTACCTAAGTTATTGCTTCTTGACGTTTTGGCTAAGTTAGATGCACTCCACTAAATGTCTATAAAATACAGGAGAAAGAAAGGAGTCAACATAGTAGGACTTCACTGCTAAAGAGGACAGTAAAGTCTGCAGGTCAGAATAACATATGAATGCCTAGCCTCAAGTGATTAGGTGATTTGTGCTTTTCCTCACTGCTGAGCACTCATGGAAGCCCAGGCAAGCTCTGAAGCTGAAACATGGATGGGATATTTTCCTTGCCCAAAAACAACATCTAGTTTCACTTCTGGTTTTCACCCCAGAGCTGAACCTGTGCACCAGCTCTCCATACTGAAATACTCCAAACAGAGAGCTGGTCTCTCAGTAGTGCTGACAAATCTGTGAGCAAGATCAGACCACCAATCTGTGGACCTGACCAGAGCCCTCAGATCACAGGAACCAAGGAGAAGTCTGAGATAGGATCCCTTAGGTTTCTGTCTGTGCCTGGAGTTGACCCAGGTCCACAGTGAGAATTTCTCCCAGAGAGAACTGATATCGAAGGAGTGCTGACACGTAGACTTGCAGAAGGGACAAGCCACAATCATGGACAGGAATACCAACTAACACCAGAGATAACTAGATGGCAAGAGCCAAGGGAAGAACATAAACAACAGAAACCAAGGCTACATGTCATCAGCAGAACCCAGATCTCTCACCACAGCAAGCCCTGGATACACCAACAAACCAGAAAATCAAGACTCTCATTTATAATGATAGAGGACTGTAAGGACATAAATAACTCCCTTAAAGAAATACAGGAGAATACAGGAAAACAGGTAGAAAATATTAAAGAGGAAACACAAAAATACCTTAAAGAATTACAGGAAAACACAACCAAATAGGTTAAGGAACTGAACAAAACCATCCATGATTAAAAATGGAAATAGAAACAACAAAGGAAACAAAGGGAGACAACACTGAAGATAGGAAAACTAGGAAAGAGATCAGGACTCATAGATGCAAGCACCACCAACAGAATACAAAAGATAGAAGAGAGACTCTAAGGTGCAGAAGACACCATAGAAAATATTGACACAACAAACAAAGAAACCACAAAATGAAAAAGTTCCTAACTCAAAACATCCTGGGAATCCAAGACACAATGAGAAGACTAAACCTAAGGATAATATGTATAGAATAGAGCAAAGATTCCCGACAGAGAGGGCGAGTAAATATCTTCAATAAAATTATAGAAGAAAACTTCCATAACCTAAAGAAAGAGATGCCCATAAATATATAAGAAGACTACAGAACTCCAAACAGACTGAACAAGAACAGAAATTCCTCCCATTACATAATAGTCAAAATACAAAATGCACAAAACAAAGAAAAGAATATTATAAGCAGTAAGTTTAAAAGGTCAGGTAACATATAAAGGTAGGCCTATCAGGATTACACCAGACTTCTCAACAGAAACTATGAGAGCTAGAAGAACCTCAGCAGATATCATACAAACCCTAAGAGAAGACAAATGCCAGTCCAGGCTACTATCTTTCTACAAATTCAGCCCTGCAAAGGGTAACAGATGGAAAACTCCAACAGGAGGAGGAAACTACACCCTAGAAACAGAAGAAAGTAATGTTCTTTCAAGGAACCCCAAAGAAGATACCCAAAAAAACATAATAACATCTCTAACAACAAAAATAACAGGAAACAACAATCACTATTTCCTAACATCTCTTAATATCAATAGACTCAATTCCCCAATAAAAAGATATAGACTAACAGACTGGATACGTGAATAGGATACAGCATTTTGCTGCATACAGGAAGCGTACCTCACAGACAAAAACAGAAACTACCTCAGGGTAAAGGGCTGAAAAATAATTTTCAAAGCAAATGGTCCCAGGAAAGAAGCTGGAGTAGCGATTCCAATATTGAATAAAATCTACTTACAACCAAAAGTTTTAAAAAAAGATAAGGAAGGACACTTTATACTCATCAGAGGAAAAATGTGCCACGGAGAACTCTCAATTGTGAACATCTGTGCTACAAATGCAAGGGCACCCACATTCATAATAGAAATATTATTAAAGCTCAAAGCACACAGTGAACCTCACAAGAACAGTGGGGCACTTTAATACTTCAATCTAACCAATGGTCAGATCATGGATACAGAAACTAAAGAGAGAGACACAGTGAAACTAACAGAAGTTATGAAACAAATGGATTTAACTAATAATGACAGATGATTTAACCCTAAAGCAAAATAATAAACTTTCTTTTAACCATGGTACCTTCTCAAAAATCTACCATATAATTTGGACACAAAATAAACATCAACAGATCCAAGAATTTTGAGTTAATCCCATGTATTTTACCAGACCACCACAGAATAAGGCTGATCTTCGATAACTACAAAAACAGGAAGCCCATATACACAGGGAAGTTGTACATCTCTCTCCTCAAAGGTAACTTGGTCAGGGAAGAAATAAAGAAGGAAATGAAAGGCTTCTAGACTTCAATGAAAATGAAAGACACAACAAACCCAAACTTATGGGGCACAGTGAAAGCTGTGCTAAGAGGAAAGCTCATAGCTCTGAGTGTCTCCAAAAAGTAACTGGAGGGAGCATACACTAGCAGTTTAACAGCACACCTGAAAGCTCTCTTACAGAAATAAGCAAATACACCAAAGAGGAGTAGACAGCTGGAAATAATCAAACTCAAGGATGAAATCAACCAAGTAGAAACAAAAAGAACTATATAAAGAATCAGCAAAAGCAGTTGCTGTTTCTTTATCAACAAGATAGTGGAAATCCTTAGCCAAACTAACTAGACAACAAAGAGACAGTATCCAAATTAACAATGTCATAAATGAAAAGGAGACATAACAACAGAGATGGAGGAAATTTAAAGAAATTATCAGTTCCTAATACCATAGCCTATACTCAACAAAACTGGAAGTCCCTTTCTCAGAGGAACCATAGCACCCTCACTTAAGTCCTCCTTCTTCTTGAGCTTCCTGTGCTGGGTAAATTGTAAATTGTTTATTTTGAGCTTTTGGACTAGCATCCACTTATTAGTGAGTGCATACCATGTGCATTCATTTGTGACTAGGTTACCTTGCTCAGGATGACACTTTCCAGTTCCATCCATTTGCCTAAGAATTTCATGAATTCATTATTTTTAATAGCTGAATAGTATTCCATTGTGTATATATAACACAGTTTCTGTATCCATAATACTCACAGGAACAATAAGGGAGGCAATGTGTGGAGCAGAGTTTGAAGTAAAGGCCACCCAGTGACTGCCCTACCTGGAGATTCATTCTATAAACAGTCACCAAACCCCAATTCTATGATAAGAAGCGTGTACCAAAAGGAGCATGCCATGGCTGTCTCCAGAGGGGCCCTGCCAGAGCCCTACAAATACAAAGGCAGAAACTAGCAACCAACTATTGGACTGGGCTTGGCGTCCCCAACGGAGGATCTGGAGGGTGGTACGGAGGAGCTGAAGGGGTATATAGCCCCATGGGAAGAACAATGACTTCGGACACCCAGACACCCTAAGACTCCCAGGGACTAAACCATCAACAAAGGGGTACACATGCTTCCAGCCAAAAATGTGTCAGAGGAAGTCCTTGTTAGGCATCAGTGAGAGGAGTGGTCTTTGGTCAGGTAAAGGCTCAATAGAGGCCCCAGCAAAGGGAAACGTCAGGGGGAATGTGGGGGGGGGGAGGTGGGAGGGTGTCGAGTAGAGGGGCATATACATGGAGGCAGGGGGTGGGAGGAGGGGTAGGAAATCTTTGGGGAGGGGACTATGGGGGGGGAAATTTGGGAAAGGTTTTACCATTGGCAATAGAAATGAAGAAGATACTCAATAAAAAAGAAAGAAAGAAAGAAAGAAAGAAAGAAAGAAAGAAAGAAAGAGAGAGAGGCAGTCATTAAAACTTTCCCAACCAAAAAAATAAATAATTAAATAAAAATAAAAAAAGCACAGGGCCAGAAGATTTGAAGGTAGATTTCTACCAGAATTAAAGAAGTCCTAATACCAATAATCCTAAACTCTTTCACAAAAAAAAAAAAAAAAAAAAAAAAACAGAAGGAACACTACCCAATACATTTTACAAAGCCTCATTTATGCTGATACCTAAACCACACAAAGACCCAACAAAGAAAGAGAACTTCAGAACAGTTAACAATTTCCTTTATGAATGTTGCTCTAAAAATATTCCATAGAATTCTAGCAAAATGAATCCAAGAACACATCAAAATGATTAGTCACCATGATCAATTGTGCTTCATCTCAGGGTTGCAGAGATGGTTCAATATATGGAAATCCATCAACTTAATCCATTATATAAACAATGTCAAACAAACAAAAACCCACATGATCTTCTCATTGGATGCTGAAAAACTTTTGACAAAATAAAACACCCCTTCATGATAAAGGTATAGGAGAGATCAGGAATTCAAGTCCATACCTAAACATAATTAAAGAACTATAAAGCACACCAACAGAGTTAGAGAACAGGAGCAACAGGAGAGGGATAGAGGAGCAGGAGGGCAAAAAGGAGGGGCATGAACAGGTAATGGAAGAGACAGGAGAGAAGACAGAAAATAAAACAGAAACAAGTAGCAGTGGAGATGGGGAAATTGGGGTAGCCAGAAGACAGTACCAGACTCCAGAAAAGTGAGAGGCTCCCAGGATGCAATGGGGATGGCTTTAGTAATAATATCCAAGAAAGAGATTCAAAACCTCTACAGACAACCTCCAGTAGATCGTCATGACCCCCAGTTGAATCACGATGCCACCCATGTAATTCAAAACATTAAACCCAGAAATATTCCTGTCCAAAGGAAAGAGAGAGACAAAAATGGAGGAGAGACTGAAGGAAAAGTCATCTAGAGGCCACCCCAACTAGGAATTCATCCTACCTGTAGAACCAAATGCCCACAATATTGTTGGTGTCAAGGGCTTACTGGAAGGAACCTGGTATGACTGTTCTCTGAGAGGTTATGCCAGCACCTGATCAATACTAATGGAGAAACTCACAGTAACTTCTGGTCAGAACAAGGGGACCCCAATAGAAGAGCTAGGGGAAGAACTGTAGGAGCTGAAGGGGATTGCAACCCCATATAAAGAGCAACATCAAGTAACTGGACCATCCAGGCCTCCCAGGGACTAAACAAGCAACCAATGATTGTACATGAAACAAGACATGATTCCAGATACATATCAAGTAGAGGATGGCCTTCTCTGACATCAAGGGAGGGGAAGGAGGAATGATTCTCTGTGTAAAGGGATGCTAGCCTGGTGAAGCAGGAGGGGGTTAGTGGGTGGAGGAGAACCCTCTTAGAGGTAAAGAGTAGGGGGGTGAGGAGCAATGTGATGGGGGGCTTTGTAGAAGTGTAACTGGGAAGGGAAATCTCGTTTTAAATATAAACAAAAAATGATAAATAAAAAATGTATTCGTATAAGAAAAAAGAAGACAGCATAGATAAAATAGATACATCTTTCAAATAAAATGTTAAATTTAAAAAATTCCAGACCCCAAACATCCAGAAAATCTTGGACAATATAAAAAACAAAGTTTAAACACATAGAAATAGGAGAAGTAGAGAATCCCCATGTCAGAAATCCAGAATATTTTAACAAAGCCTTAGAATAAAAATGTCATATCCTATAGAAAGAGTTGCCTATAATCATGCAAGAAGCTTACAAAATACCAAAAAGGCAAGCTAAGTAAACTGTCCTGCTACATAATAATCAAAACACTAAGTACACAAAAGAAAAGAAAAGAAGAAAAACAAAAAAAGATTAAAACTAAAAGAGAAAATGGAAAGTAATATATATAAAGGCATATCAAATAGAATTAAATCAGAATTCTTAAGAGACACTCTAAAAGCCATGTGGGCCCAGGCAGATTTCATATAGACTCCAAGAGACCACAGATATCCATGGGTAGTATTTTACCCAGTGAAACCTTCACTAACAATAGATGAAGAAAACAAGATAGTCCATGAGAAAGACAAAGTACAGAAGTTACTGTAGAAAAATTCAAACTAAAGGAGGTCACATGTAGCCCTGAAAATTCAGGCAATAAATAATCTCATACCAGCATAACAAAAGAAGCAAAGCAAACATACACTCCAACACTACCACCAACATCAATACCTAAAAGAAAATAACAAGAGTTAATAATCATTAATCAGCTGGGCAGTGGTGGTGCATGCCTGTAATCCCAGCACTCTTGGAGGCAGAGGCAGGCGGATTTCTGAGTTCGAGACCAGCCTGGTCTACAAAGTGAGTTCCAGGACAGCCAGGGCTATACAGAGAAGCCCTGTCTCAAAAAAACCAAATCCAATAATAATAATAATAATAATCATTAATCATTGTCTCTCATTACCAATGGACATGGTTCCCTGAAAAACAACACAACCAAATAAAATGACTACAAAATCAAGATGTTAATTTACTGCATAATGCAAACACTCCTCAATGTCAAAGATAAAAAATTATCTCAGAAGAAAGGCCTGGAAGGAGTTTCCAAACCAATATCCAAGAAGATCAGTAAGGTAACATCTAACAAGATAGACTTCCAACTAAAATTTCCAAAAAGAGATGGGGAAGTGGACTTCATACCTACAAAGGAACATCTACCAATATTATACTTCAATTTTCAACAACTATGGCCTCAAATTCAAGGACACCAATATTTGAAAAGAAACATTACTAAAGCTCAAATCCCATCATCCTTCACACCCTTGCAGTGCAAGATTTCAATATTCTACTCTCACCAATAGTCTGGACATACCAGACAAAAACTAAACATAGAAATTGTAGATGTAATAGACAATATGGATCAAATGGACATAGCAGATAACTAAAAAGTATTTCACCTGAACACAAAAGAAAACACTTTCTTCTGAGCACCTCCTCTAACACTCTTAAAAATTACCACATAATTATTCACAAAGTATGGTTAAACTCATAAAAACATTGAAATAAACCTTTATATTTGATCAGGCTAATACTAATTAACAGGCTATCAACAATGACATCATTTGTACGCTATCATCAATGACAGAACAACAAATAGCAAAGTAACTCGTGGAAACTGAAGATATCTCTTCAGAATGACTACTGGATCAAGGTATAAAGAAAGAAAGAAATTAAAAACTTCGTTGCCATTCAATGAAAATGAATACAGATCATAATCAAAGTTGTGGGACTCAACAAAGTTGTGCTAAGAGGAAATGTTAAAGCAGTATGTACTTTCATAAAGAAATTGGAGAGATCTTCTACATTCAACTTAAGAGCACACCAGAATATTCTACAACAAAAAGAAGCAAACACATGCAAGATAACTGCACGGTAGGAAATAGTCAAACACATGGCTGAAATTATTAAAACGTGAAACAAAAAGAACAAAACAATCAGTTAAACAAGAGTTGATTCTCTAAAAAAACAATATTAAAAAATGGTTATCCAAACTGCCTAAAAGACACAAAAGCTGTACCCAAATTAACAAATTCAGAAAGAAAACGAGGCAAACAACCAAAGATAACAAAAAAATTCAAATAATCATCAGTTCCTCCTTTAAAGATCCATCTTCCACACAATTGGTAAAATAAAGGGACAGTTTTCTTCATAAATACTACTTACCACAGTTAAATGAAATTCAGATAAGCAGTGCAAATTGACCTGTAGCCCCAAAGGTTATAGAAGAAGTCATTAAAATCATTCAACTAAAGCAAAACAACAACAAAAACAAAAACTGAAGGTCAGATGGTTTTAGAGGAGACTTCAACAAGACTCTCAAAGAAAGACTAATGCTAATCTTCCTAGAAATATATTCAAAAGGAACATTGCCCAATTCATTTTATGATGCCCCTGACACTCTAATGACCAAACACCACAGAGTATAAGAAGTCTGTTGTAGAAAATTTTCTCTACTGAACATAGGTGAAACTACTGAATGAAGTACTTGCAAAGAACTGAAAGGGCATTGACAACATCATCTACTATGATCAACCGGGTCTCATCTCTGAGATGAGGAAATGGTTAAATATATACAAATCTTTCAATGTAATCCACAGTATGAAAAACCTGAAAAAAAGTGCATGATCATGTCATTAAATGCTGAAACAGCATTTGAAAATATGGAGAAACCTGTAAAGATAAATAGGTCTCTAATGATCTGTGGTATGAGGGACATACACTTAAGAAAGCCAGTTTACACCAAGCCTAAATCCAAGAAAGCAATTCTTCAAAAATCAGGAACAAGACAAAGCTGTCCACTATCTCCAGAACTATTTAATATAGAACTTGAAGTTGTAGATTGAACAATAAAACAGAAAAGGAGTTTATGGGAATTCAAATTGAAAAGGAAGCTATCAAAATATCACTATTTACAGATGATATAATATAAATAAGTGAGTCCAAAGTCACATATACTAAACTAAATAAAAATTGTCAATAACCATCCTATATGGAATCAATAAGGAGACCAAGGAAAAAATGCTAGTGGACCACCCTTTACAACAGTCACAAATTATATAAAAATCTTGTGGTAACAAATACCAAGCAAGTTAAAAACATGTATAATAAAAATGTTCAATCATTGAAAATAAATTGAAGACGTCAGAACATAGAAAGATCTCAAGAGCTAATGTAATAGTAGGGTCAACATAATGAAAATGGCCTTCTAATCAAAAGAAATCTCCTGTTTCAACTTAATCCTTATCAAAACTCCAACAGAATACTTTTCAAAACTTAAAAGGATATGTAACTTCATACGTAGAAATAAAATCCCACTGTAGATAAATCAATTATGTACAATAAAGAAAATCCCAAGGTAATACTTTCCCTGATTTCAAACTGTGCTACAGAGCAACAGCAATAAAACCCTCATTGTATTAGCTTAAAACAAACATGTTTATTAATAGAATTAAATGAAAACCCTTATTGGAATCCATACCCCTATGGACACTTGATCTCAGATAAAAATCCAAAAATTATACAGTTGTAAATAAGAAAGTATTTTCCATGAATGGTTGTGGTCTCACTAGATGCCAGTGATTATAGAATGCAAATAGATGCACATCTAGCATATTGCACAAACCTAAACTCCAAACAGATCAAAGATATTAACATCAAACGAGAAACACTGAATCAAATCCTAGAGAAATTAAGGCAAACCGTTGCATGCATTGAAGAGGAAAGACTTTCTGAACAGAACACCAATCATGCAGTTACTGTACATTATCACAGCTAATAAAATGATAATAAAAAGGTTTGGTAAGGCCAAGGAAAGACCAGTTGTTCAAAACAGCAGTCTTCAGAATGCAGAAAGATTTTCACCAATTCCACTTCTTGCAGATAGCTATTATCCAAAATATGTAGAGTACTCAAGAGACTAGAAAACAACAAATCAAATATTTCAGTTAAAATGCAGTACAGATCTAAACAGAATTTTCAACAGAAAAATCGTGTCTGGGAAACATTTAAATAAATGTTCAAAATTCAACAGAAAAATGTAAATCAAAATGATTCCGTGATTTCATCTTATACATGTCTGCTCGACTAAGATCAGAAACAAAAGTGACAGTTGACGCTGGTGAGGACCTCAAGGAAAAGGTGTGCTTGCTCCTCCATTCATGGCAAACTTTTACAGAGACCTTGTTCATCAGCAACTCAATAGCCAGCCATACCCCTGCTGAGCTTACATCAAAATATTCTACATTGTGCCACAGGACATTTGCTCAACCATGATCTTTGCAACTTATTGCATAACAAACAGAAAACAGAAGCAATCTAGATATCCCTCAGCCAAAGAATAGACAAAAATGTGTTAAGTTTACATAGTGCCATAGTACACAACTCTTTAATAGGGCATCATGAAATTTGGAACTAGAAAAATTTATTCAGAGCAAGCATACCCAGACCCAGGAAGATGAACATGGCATGTTCACACTGACAAGTGGATTAGCTCTGAGGTACAGATTTTGAGACAGTGAGTAAGAAATAGGGCTTAAGGGACAATGCAAGAATATTCACAATGTAACAAATATTAGTGTCCTGTGTGTATAAAGAACTTGTTTTTTTGTTTATTACCATGTGCTTTCACTTCCACAGTGCTATTATCATTTTATTTTCTTAATTTAAATCATCTTAAACCAAAAATGCTAGGGTTTAATGATTAGGATATTTTGGGTGGTTTGATATTCACCAAATATCCTTGAAAATGAAGGCATCACTAGCAATAAATATTTCTGCTAAAAAAAAGTTATACTTTTATAAACACCAGTACATAAAATGGATCAAACATGCAGACTGCATTTTATTGGGAAACACTTCAGCTTGGGGTTTTCATGCTTGCCTGCTGTTTATTATTCCAAAATATTTTTTGATTAAAAAAATACCTTCCACTAAACTGTTGCAGAATGGATTAATGATAAAAAGTCAGAAAATGAGTTCAATTACACACACGTAAATTGAAACTCCAGTGTTAAGGCTCATAATTCTAGCCACTCTAAAGCACATGATCATTGTGTTCATTGTGACCCTGACGCTTGCACTTGTGCACATAGAAACAGAAAAGGAAGAATATCAGAAAGATCCTTTTTCAAAATGACTGTGCACCACATCACTCTATTATAAAAGATTTAATCAGAAGCATGAATGAAATTTAATAGATCTTACTCTATATTTACTTTATATGAATACTTTATATTCAGATACCTTTCTTTTAGAAAACTAGATATTTTTAATTACATTAAATAAGGTGAATATAAATATATTTAATATATTTACACTTTAATATATAAATATATTTATCATACATGAAAAAAAAATCACTTCCCAAATTCTGTTGTCTTATTTCATATCCTGTTAAGTCATCTGACAAGTCATTTTGCACTTGCTAGTATTTGATGAGCTGTTCTACTGCAAACATGCTTTTGCAGTGAGATTGCTCTCACTACACTGTCTGGACAGACATGGGGCATAGTGCAAAGTGGTGCCTGATCTGGTGTAACTGCACAACAGTGTAAAAGATTTATCAAGTGCATCCATGGTTCTTGCAAAGTTAAAAAAGATATATACCTGAGGCATTTAGAGAGCCATATGAAATATTTCAACTAGTTGTGAACTTTTGGATTACTCTAATCATCTTTAATATTAAAATTTATTTCAAAATATGAAAAGATATCTTCTTCACCTAATGATGTTTTATTTCTGAATCATTTCCCTTCTATACTGTCTTGACCTAACAATTTATCACCATACCAATTTGCTAACAAAGTGGTAGCAATGTTTCTACTTAGACTAAGTCCACTTAGACATTCAGCAATTTTCTAGCAACTAACCAGAAGCAGGACATTCATTGCACAGTTTTCCTTCCCCAGGTTGAATTCAGAGTTGAGTGTGTACTTTGTTTCTCTATTTCAGCTCTTTACTTTATATATACCCTGATAGAAATTTCAGCATGCTACAATATACACTTTATTTCCTTGAAAAATTATTGTACATTGCTATTTATGTCTGAGATTACCAAGGAAGCTGAAGCAAACTTTGTCTAGATCTGTTGTTCCTGCAGATTTTAGACTGTCTAGGAAAGAGCCTTCAGTGACATAATCCGGGAAAATTCCTGTATGAATAAATTCATGAAATCAAGAATGCATGGTGGATTAAATTAATGGATAAGTTAAATAAGTTATAATGGATAAAAATCTGAAGTCATATAAATTGAAAAATATTAGCTTTCAATACTCTGCAAAATGTTAAGGATAGAAAATAAAAGTGAAGTGAGATAAATTTCTAATTCTGCCATCACTGCATTCAAATCTGTGTCAGCTGACACAAGCAACACTGATCACTCTAGAACCTGAGGAGGTATTACAATGTCACAGATTTCAAAGGTATTACCTGCTCTAATACAATCACAAATGAAACTCCCTGATTCTCTGAAGTGTTGTGTCAGGCTACTGACAACATCCCTTGAAGTACAGGACTGGCATGATATGTGCTCACAGTCTGAGGAATTACAGACAGCATGGTGAAAGGTGATCAAACTGCAATGACCAAATATGAAACACAAAACTCTGTAATGACATATTTCTCTTCTCACTTGAGAGGACATAAGGAGTCACCAAGAAAAGAAAATTAAACAGAGGATCTTGGAAGGGAATATATGAAGAAAACCTCATGAGGAGAAATTCTTGGAATAACGTTCAAATCCACACTTAAAGTAGGACAAATAATATTTTGAAATGAGTTGATACAAATCACTTACCGTAAACCATTAGATGTGCCCAAAGGTAATGTTTTCCAAACTATTGTTAAACTTGAAGTAGAGTCACTTAAAAGAGGAAAAAATGCACCAATGACCACAGAACCATCGTGGTGTAGTATGTATTCTGATTCTGTTAGGCCAGAAGGGGCTGCAATGATCCAGATGAGTGTTCGCATCTGTAAAAACCAGAAGATAAAAAGCCAAGAGAAGAGCATATTAAGAGATGTTTCTGCCAAGATCTAAGTCGTGGGATGGTACAACCTATGGGGTGTTACATATATATATTCAGTGCTCATATGTGTTTGCATGTGCGTGCCTGTGTGTATGTGAGTGTGTGTGTGTTTACACTGTTGTTATTGATATGATGACAGAATATTACACTCTAATCAACCAGAGATATGTGCAAGGATACTTCCATTCACCCTGTGAGAATTCTATGGCACTTTATCCTTCAGGCTATCCATATGAGTCACCTCACTCAGTGACAAAGAGGTTACAGCATCAAAGGACATGCTTTCATTTCCACTAGGAATCACAATAATTACTCCAAGACTGAAACACCCCAGTGTTGCTTTCTGCCTCTGTGTTTATGGTCTAAAATGTTTACCAAGAAAGAATTTATTCGAGAGACCTTCAAGATAATGCCCACATATCACATCAAAGGAAATCATTGTTGGAAAAATATAAATACACATTAAAGACCCATACCAGAACTGATGAAGGTGCACCATGCGCCACAAAACTTAATAGTATTAGTCTTAAGTTCATTTTTTACTCTCCTATGGTTCTTAGGGTTCTGAGACAATTCTATCTTTCATACATGCATGTCTACATACCAATACTTGGCCAGTTTACTCCTGCATATCCTTTGTGTCACATTTGCGTCACATTCTTGTGTAACCTACTACCAAGGTGAAGTTATTACTTCAGATGCATAACTTAATTTCAAGGTAAAAGTCAGGTTAATAATTTGATCTTAATCTATTCTGGAACACTGAATATATATATATATATATATATATATATATATATATATATATATATATATATATATATATATATAATTCATTGCCCTCTTAACCACTCATTCCCCTTTTTTTTTTGACATGAGGGTATTAGAGAAATTCCCCCAACTTCTCCAAAGAACATATCATATGCTGAGTTGGTCTTTATGTTTCTTTCATGGAGTTACTCAACAAATGTATCATAAGCAGGGACTATTTTTAATCAATAAAACAATTTTAAGACAGAATAAATACATTGTTCTATAGTGTAGTCGTGCTTGCATTTTCCTGTTAGTTTGATTGCCATGAAGGATGTACAACATAATAACTAAAACAATAAATAGGCAATGACTTTCTTCATTGAATTTTGATACATTATGTTGTCTCCTGCACCTGTAATACAAAAAAGGAACACAGGTAATATAGTAATGGAAGTTTTGTTAATATGAGCATATTACTGTGTTTTCTCTCCGCAGAAGAGAGAAATTCTTTAATTCTTTAATTCTGACTGTGACATAAGAACATACCTGTTGAATTTTAGAGTCAACTCCATTGTCATCATGAGTGCACCAATACCATGTGTGTAGTGAATATTTACAATGTATCTGTTCTAAAGAGGCAATGTGCTAAGCAGAAACAATTAGTTATTTGTCTCATTTTCCAGGAATACACATGGTTACTACATAAATCATACATTTTTATTTGTTCCATGATAAGAATCTATGGCTAATTGTAAATAATACTTTATTTGTAAGTATGTGTGTGTGCATGGGTGCTCATGCATGCATAACTTCAGGAATGTCTTATGGACAGAGGATCATGATGCTCTGATCTATAGTTTAAGATGTCTTTGAGTTTACTTAAGTATATTCTAGAGGCTCTTCATCAGGTTCTTTGCAACAGCAGCATGAACACTTACATGCTCAAATAACCCCAGTGCTAGACCCAAGGTTTTATTTTTATTTGTTTAATAGGAGAGGGGGAGTGGAAAATGTGGCAGGATCAGGTATAGGGAGAGACAAGAGAGAAGCCCAGAGGGTCAGAAGAAGGAATAGAATTGTGCAGTTGCTGGGGGTTGCAGGGATCAAGGTGTTTCTCTAGAAAATCCTATAGACCTGGGAGGTGAAGGGCTCATAGGTGTCAATATGGGTGATCTTAGCTAACAAGGACCAACAGTGGGGCAATCAAACCTGAGGAGACCACTTCCTGTAGTTAGACAGGGCCTTCAGAGGAGGAAATGGGTCACCAATCAGCATTCAAAAAATTGACCCAGAATTGTTCCTGTCTTAAAGAAATGCAGGGACAAACCTGGAGCAAAGACTGAAGGAAAGGCCATTCAGGAACCAGCCGAATCTGGGATCAGACCCATGCGCACGTATCCAACCCTGACACTATTACTGATTCTATGTTGTACTTGCAGATTGAAACCTAGCATGGCTGTCCTCTGAGAGACTCTACCAGCAGCTGACTGAGGCAGATGCAGGTACTTAGAGACTACCAATGAACTGAGATCAGGGCCTCCTATGGAAGAGTTAGGGGAAGGATTGAAGAAGCTGCAGGGATTGATTGCATCCCAATATGAAGGCCAAGAGTGTCAAATAACCCTGGGAGCTTCCAGTGACTAAGCCACCAACCAAGGAGAACATCAACTGGTCCATCTCCCTTAGTGCTTAAATGTCAGAGGACTGCCTTGTCTGGGGTCAGTGGGAGTGATGTGCCAAGGTCTGCAGTGACTTGACCCCAAGGAAGGGTGATGACCAGGGTGAGGTGGTGGTTGTGGGTAGGGTGTGTGGGGAATATGCTCTTAGAATAAAACTGGAGGAGATGTGGCTTGAAGACTCTGGGAGGGGGAACTTGGGATAGGGTCAAAATTTGGAATGTAAATATATTAAATAATTCCTTAACAATAAAAACAATGTATAATGGCTAAATCCACACGTGTAGCTGAATGATACAGATAAGCAAGAACTTCTGTAAAGAAAGCAAATCACAATTCATGGAGATGAAGCCATATTTATTATCTAACCCATAGAGGTCAGGAAAAAACAGATACATACCAGTAAATTTATGAACTGGTACATAGAACTTCATTGGGCGAAATTAAAGAAGCACGTCTTCTATATTGTTTATGAATTCTTTAGGCATTGATATCTGGTAATTTTTCTGGAAATCTTTTGTTGTTGATGTAATCAACCTATGATAATGTCATTTTGGCTGAAAAGTATTAATAAAACTCTATAATACATATAGTAATCCAAAACGTGGCTGAGACATTGAGTGACCTGCTGCAGATGCAGTGTGAGGATGGCTAATATGGATAACAATACATTGTTATTTAAACTTTGTTTATTGAAAATTTGTTTTGCCCTTCTAAAATGTTTTATTTTTTAAGGTTGGAATTTTTTATTCAGTTGGTTTATTTACATTTCTAATGTTAGCCCCTTTCCTCATATCCATCTGAAAACACCCTATTCCATCACCCCTCTACGTGATTACCAACCCCACAGTTTCCTGACCTGGCATTCTCCTACACTGGGGCATCAATCCTTCACAGGGACAATGGCCTCTCCTCTCAGTGATGTCTGAAAATATCATCATCTGCTACATATGTAGCTGGAGCCATGGTTCCCTCCACGTGTAATGTTTGGTTGGCAGTTTAGTCCCTGGGAGCTCTGGGGTTACTGGGTGGTACATATTATTGTTCCTCCTATGGGGCTACAAACCTCTTCAGCTCCTTGCGTCCTTTCTCCATTTCCTCCATTAGGGACCCTAGTCCATTAGTTGACTGTGAGCTAGGAATATTTTGATCCCCTTCTAATATGGACCAAAGTATCCACACTTTGGTTTTCATTCTTCTTGAGCTTCATGTGGTCTGTGAATGGTATCTTGGGTGTTCCAAACTTTTGGGATAATATCCACTTATCAGCAAGTGCACATCATGTGTATTCTATTGTGATTGGATTACCTCACAGAGGATGATATTTTCTAGTTCCATCCATTTGCCTAAGAATTTCATGAACTCTTTGTTATTAATAGCTGAGTAGTACTCCATTATATTCTGTATCTATTTCTCTATTGAGGGACATCTGGGTTCTTTCCAGCTTTTGGCTATTATAAATAAGGCTTCTATGAACATAATGGAGCATGTGTTCTTATTACATGTTGGAGCATCTTCTGTGTATGTGCACAGTAGTAGTATAGCTGGGTCCTCAGTACTATGTACAATTTTCTGAAGAACTGCCAAACTGATTTCCAGAGTTGTGCCTCAACAAGATCTTTATAATGACAACACTGGCTGATATCACAAAGTATAAGAGTTAATCTCACAAGATCCAGCCCAAGGAAAATAGATACAGGCATGCAAGGACTGCTAAAATGATGAATCAGTATTCACTAAGGAGGAAGCCTCTACATATTATCTAACACCAAGTGTCAGGAATAAAACTCGTCCATACTAGCAACCTTATCAAGTGGTACACAAAGCCCATGAACTACATAGAGATAAATTACATGAATTCTTTGACTTGTTTATTCTCAATGGCTAATGAAGTATTTGGGAATTGATATCTGTTAGTTTCTATCTGGAAATTTGTTTTATGTTCATGTAGTCAAATTAGGATAACATCATTTTGGTGGACACAGGTATGAATAAAATTCAATAACATATATAGTAACCAAAACCATGGCTAATACATTGAGTGAAATGCTTTAGTTGCCGTGTGAGGAGGGATAATATGGCTGACTCTACAGTGTTTGTAAAACTTACATTTATTGAAAATTGCTTTTTCCATTTAAATAGTACTTTTATAGTTTGTGATTACTATGCAGTAAATATATTTTTCTGCCTTCTCCTTCCCTTACTTTCTTCCCAAATTTCTAATATACAATCCTTGCTTTCTTTTACTTTTACAGGCTACTTTTCATGAATTTTTGTTACACTCATATGCATATATGTATATAAAATATATTGTAAATAGAAACAGTTTAGTCTAAGTAATGTATTCACATTGTTTGCATGTGCATTTCATGGCTCAATCTTTTTTATTAGACAAATAATTGATGTGGCATTTCAAGTGGGTGGATTATTTCTTAGTTGAGTTTGGAGACAAAAAAGTTTCAAAAAGTCAACATTTCATTTTGGTCGGTTGATGTACCCTTGTCTTTCCCAATCTGCTTTGGTATTTCTTTCTTCTTGTTTGTTTTTTTTTAAATTTTTTATTGGTAATTTTATATATTTAAATCTCATATGCTATCCCCCTTCACAGTTTAAACTAAAAAAACCCTATCCCACCCTCCCTCCCCCTGCTTCTATGAAGATTCTCCCCGACTCACCCACACATTCCTGCCTCTTCGCCCTACCATTCTCCTATACTGAGGCATCAAACCTTCATAGGACCAAGTTCCTTTAGTCCTAGGTCCCATTGTTGCCAGATAACCCCATCCTCTGCTACCAATATAGCTGGAGGCATGGTCCCTCCATGTGTATTCTCTGGTTGGTGGTTTAAATCCTCAGAGCTCTGGGTGGGGGGGTCTGGTTTGTTGATATTGTTGTACTTCCGATGGGGTTGCAAACCTCAACATCTTATTCATCTTTCCCCTAACTCTTCCACTGGGGTCCCCATGTTCAGTCTGATGGTTGGCTGCAAGCATCCATGCCTGTATCAGTAAGGGTCTGGCAGAGCTTCTCAGGAGATAGCCATATCAGGCTCCCATCAGCGAGTACTTGTTAGCATCAACAATAGTGAATGAGTTTGGTGGCTGCATATGGGATGGATTCCCTGGTGGGGCATTGTATGGATGGCCTCTCCTTCAGTCTCTGTACCATTATTTGTCCCTGTATTTCCTTCAGACAGGAGTAAATGTACATTAAACTTTTAAGAAGGGTGAGTGACACCATACCTCAACCAGGGGCTGTGCCTAACCTCTGGATATGGTCTCTATAGTTTCTCTCTCCCCATTTTGTTAGATATTTCAGCTAAAGTCATCCCCATTGGGTCCTGGAAGCCTCTTGCTTTCCTTGCTCTGGGACTTCCTGTTGGATACCCCCAGTTCCCATCTGCCATTGCTACAGACCTCTGTTCAATTTTCTGACCCTCTGTCCTCATCCCCAGTCTCCTCCCACTCCTGATCCTGCTCCATCTTTTTTTCTCTCCCTCCTCTCTTCCTTCAAAGTCCCTCCCACCCTTTACCTCTTGTGATTATTTTGTTCTCTTTTCTAAATAGAAGTGAAGCATCCACAGATTGATATTCCTTCTTCATGACCTTTCTGTTATCTGTAAGGCAAAGGACACAGTCAATAGGACAAAGCAACAACCTTCAGAATAGGACAAGATATTTACCAACCCTACATCTGATAAAAGGATAATATGTGCCGCTGCTGCCTCTCATTTCTGCTGGGGCAGACTCTTCCCAGGTCTGCTATAGTGAAATTCCATTTTCTGATACATTCTAAAGAATCAGCTGCACTCAGAGCATTTGAGAACCAGAAGCACTCAGGGACTTTGGGTCTGCTATAGTGAAGACAATGGCTCCTGATACATCATAAAGAGCCCACTGCACTCAGGGCATTTGGTTTCTCTGCAGGAGTGTGGAGAGGACTGGGAGCATGGTGATGATCCTGGACCACAGAGCTACATCCACAAACACCACCACAGGAGAGCTGGTCTCCCAGGATTGCCTACATACCAGTGTGCGCAGAGAGAACGGGAATCCCAGGAGTACAGATACACAGGCTTGCAGGACAGAGAAGCCACAGTCAGAGACAGCAAAACCAGCTAACACCAGAGATAACCAGATGGCAAAAGGCAAACAGGAGAACATTACCAACAGAAACCAAGGCAACATGGCACCATCCAAACCTATTTCTCCCACAACAGCTGATCCTGGATACCCCTAACACAACACAAAAGCAAGATCTAGATTTAAAATCACATCTCATGAAGCTGACAGAGGACTTCAAGAAGGACATAAATAATTCCATTAAAGAAATACAGGAGAACATGAGTCAACAAGAAGCCCTTAAAAAAGGAAATACAAAAATCCCTTAAAGAAATACAGGCAAACATGGGTCAACAGGTAGAAGACCTTAAAGAGGAATCACAAAAACCCCTTAAAGAATTATAGGAAAACACAAACTAGCAAAGGAACTGAACAAAACCATCCAGAGTCTAAAATTGGAAGTAGAAACAACAAAGAAATCACAAAGGGAGACAATTCAGGAGATAGAAAACCTTGTAAAGAAATCAGGAGTCATAGATGCAAACATCAGCAACAGAATACAGGAGAAAGAAGAATCTCAGGGGCTGAAGATACCATAGAAAGCATGGACTCAACAATCACAGAAAATGCAAAATACAAAAAGTTTGTAACCCCAAACATCCAGGAAATCCAGGACACAATGAGAAGATTATATACCTAAGGATTATAGGTATAGAAGAGAGAAAATATTTACAACTTAAAGGGCCAGTAAATATCTTCAGCAAAATTATAGAAGAAAACTTCCCTAACCTAAAGAGAGAGATGCCCATGAACATACAAGAAGCCTACAGAACTCCAAATAGACTGGACCAAAACAGAAACCCCTCCCATCACAAAATTTAAACACCAAATGCACTAAACAAAGAAAAAATATTAAAAGCAGTAAGGGAAAAAGGTCAAGAAACATATAAAAGCAGACCTATCAGAATTACACCAGACGTCTCACCAGAAACTATGAAAGCTAGAAGATTCTGGACAGATGTCATACAAATCCTAAGAGAACATAAATGTCAGTCCATGCTACGATACCCAGCAAAACTCTCAATTACCATAGACAAACAAAATAAGACATTCCATGACAAAACCAAATGTACACAATATCTTTCCATAAACCCAGCTCTACAAAGGATAATGAGTAGAAAATACCAACACAAGGAGGGAAACTACACCCTAGAAAAAGCAAGAAAGTAATATTCTTTCAACAAACCCAAAAGAAGATAGCCACGCAATCAGAATTCCACTTTTAACAATGAAAATAACAGAAAATAGCAATCACTTTTCCTTAATAATTCTTAACATCAATGGCCTCAATTCCCCAATACAATGCCATAGACTAACAGACTGGATATGTAAACAGGGCCCAACAATTTTCTTCATACAAGAAACCCACCTCAGTAACAAAGACAGTCACTACCTCACAGTCGAAAGTTGGAAAGCAAGCTGGAGTGGCCATTCTTATATCAAATAAAATCAACTTTCAACCAAAAGTTGTCAGAAAAAGATAAGGAGGGACACTTCATAGTGGTCAAAGGAAAAATCTACCAAGATGAACTCTCAGTTGTGAACATCTATGCTCCAAATGCAGGGATACCCACATTAATAAAAGAAACTTTATTAAAGCTCAAAGCATACATTGCACCCCACACAATAACAGTGGGAGACTTCAACACCCCACACTCAGCAATGGACAAATTATGGAAACACAAGATAAACAGAGAAACAGCAAAACTAACTGAAGTTATGGACTAAATGGATCTAACAGATATTAATAGAACATTCCATCCTAAACAAAAATAATATACCTTCTTCTCAGCACCTCATGGTACCTTCTCCAAAATTGACCGTATAATTAATTGGTCACAAAAGAGGTCTTAACAGATACAGGAATATTGAAATAATTCCATGCACCCTATCAGATCACTATAGCCTAAGGCTGGACTTTAGTTGGAACAAAGACAGCAAAAAATATACATAATCAGGGATGCTGAACAATGTTCTACTCAATGATAGCTTGCTCAAGGGAGAAATAAAGAAAGAAATTAAAGACTTTATAGAAATTAATGAAAATGAGGACACATCATCATGCCAAAACTTAAGGGACACAATGAAAGCAGTGCTAAGAGAAAAACTCATAGCTCTAAGTACCTCCAAAAAAAAAAAATGGACAGAGCTTACGCTAGCAGCTTGACAACACACCTGAAAGTTCTTCAACAACAAAAAAGCAAATACACCCAAGAGAAGTAAACTGCAGGAAATAATCAAACTCAGGACTGAAATCAACCAAATAGAAACAAAAAGAACTATACAAAGAATCAACGAAACCAGGAGGTGGTTCTTTGAGAAAATCAACCAGAGAGACAAACCCTTAGCCAGACTAACCAGAGGGCACAGAAGCACTACCCAAATTAATAAAACCAGAAATGAAAAGGGAGATATAACAATAGAAACCAGCCGAGCAGTAGTGTCACACGCCTTTAACTCCCAGCACTTGGGACGCAGAGGCAGGCAGATTTCTGAGTTCAAAGCCAGCCTGGTCTACAGAGTGAGTTCCAGAACAGTCAAAGCTATACAGAGAAATCGTGTCACGAAAAAAGAAAAAAATAGAAACTGTGGAAATTATGAAATCACCAGATACTACTACAAGAACTAATACTCAACAAAATTGGAAAATCTGAAGAAAATGGACAATTTTCTAGACACATACCAGGTGCCAACATTAAAACAGGATCAGATAAACCATCTAAATAGTTACACCAATCCTGTTGAAATAGAAGCAGTTGTTAATAGTCTCCCAAGCCAAAAAAAAAAAAAAAAAAAAGCCCAAGACCAGATGGGTTTAGTGGGTAATTCTATCAGATCTTCAAAGAAGAGTTAATACTGATACTCTTCAAACTATTCCACAAAATAGAAACACAAGGAACACCAGCCAATTCATTCTATGAAGCCACAATACTGCTTATACCTAAACCAAACAAAGACCAAACAAGGAAAGAGAAGTTAAGACCAATTTCCCTTATGAACATTGATGCAAAAATACTCAACAAAACTCTGGCCAGCCAAATCAAAGAATGCATCAAAACAATAATTCACCATCATCAAGTAAGCTTCATCCCAGGGATGCAGGGATGGTACAATAGATGGAAATCCATCAGTGTAATCCAGTACATAAACAAAATTAAAAAAAAAAAAAAACCACATGGTCATTTTATTAGATGCTGAAATCGCTTTTGACAAAATTCAGCATACCTTCATGATAAAAGACTTGGAGAGATCAGGAATTCAAGGCCCATACCCAACCATAGTGAAAGCAATTTACTCTAAAGCAGTAGCCACTACCTTATTAGGACTACATATTATAAGATCCACCTGTGACAAGAGCTCTCTTCCCCCAAAGGGTAGTAGGCAAATTTGGCATAAGGCTGAATTTGTCTTGAATTGCCTTCTTCATCTTTCCAGGTTAGAAGTTTAGCGCTTTGCTTTGGGTTATTGGCATAACCAATCCCTCAGAGGTGAGTGAGTGTATCTGACAAGGGACAAGTTGAAGGCAAGTTTTGTCCTCTAATAATTGTCACATCAGCTCCAGCATCTATTAATCCTTCAAAGTTTCTTCCCTCAATTGTTAATTTAAGGTTAGATCTCTTACTAGTAATAGATTGAATCCAGTACACAACAGAGCAACCAAAGCCACTCTGTCCTCTCTTACTGGAATCTGGAAGGTAGTTAGTTGATACAAGGGAACTAAGTTGAGCAATTCTTTGGTTAGCAGGTATAGTTATAATACCATGAAGGGAAGCAGCCATAATTTTAATTTCTCCCTCATAATCATTGTCTATGACACCTGGATAACCCTGCAGTTCTTTTACAATAGTACTGCTTCGTCCTAGAAGCAATCCACAAGTTTCTGCAGGCAAAGATCCAAAAACTCCTGTAGGCAGGGTCTGAACTCCCATTTCTGGGGTTAATACCACATGGGAGGTGGAATAGATGTCCAATCCTGAGCTGCCTGCTGTTGCCCTGAAAATTCAAAAACGGATTTCCCTGGCCTGGCAGCGGCTTCATGGCCCCACAAAATGCTTGCTGTGGGCATCTGGGGGGAGGCTGGCCCCTCTGCCTGAGGCTGGCCCCTCTGCCTGAGGTTGGCCCTCTGCCTGAGGCTGGCCCCTCTGCCTGGTTCCCGACATGGAACAGCCCTGAATATATCTTAGATTTACAGGGCCTGGCCCAGGGATTACCTTTCCTGCATCTAGGACAAACTCCTGGGGATAACTTGACTGCCCACTTACAGTGCCTCTGTTCCTAGGGCAATCACTTCTAAAATGACCCAAACCTCCACATTTAAAACACATTTTATTCTCTGTCTCTGTGAGAGTATCGCTTGCCTGGTGGTTCCTTGCAAAGCTCTAGCCATAGCTAGACTTTGATTGTACGAAGGCCCAATCTCTGCACAAAGGCAAATATACCCAGCTAAGTCTCTCTGTCCCTTGTAAGGTCTAATGGTGGTATGACAAGCTGCATTAGCATTCTCATAAGCCAACTGTGTGACAAAGATTCTGCTTGAGAATTTCCAAAAATTCTACCTGATTTCAGTAGCCTATCCACAAAATCCTGAAAAAAGTTCATCAGGTGCCTGTCTAATGCTTGCTAAACTTCCACTGAGATCCCCTTTAGTCGGTAATTGATTCCACGAGTGGTGGGCAGCCATTGCACCCTGTGCATACACTCCAACAGGGAATCCAATCTGATTAGCATTGACTCCATATTGACCTCCTAGTAGCATGTTAGTGTCCCAATCTGAATTACCTGATTCATCCCAGCAGTTCTCTTACTAGCTTCACGCCATTCAGAATTCCAAAGCAAGAAATCTCCTCCTGACAAAGTAGCCTTACATAGAATCTTCCAATCTTGTGGGGTTAAGTTTGACTTTATCACAGTATCCAATAAAGCTTGTGGAAAAGGACTGAGGGCTATGATGTGCCACAGCTGTCTTTAATTCCTTTATCACTTTGAACTCCAAGGATGGATTTTGTCTAACTATATTCTGCTGGCCTATGATCTCAACGACAAAGTTAGATGTGTCCTGCCTTTCCCTGTGAGCCTGACTTACAGCTCTTTCTAGTGGTGATTGGTGTGTCTCAGGATCACTGCTCCTTCCTGCACTTGATACCCTTTCTGCAACTTAATTTCAAACTCCAATTCATGTAATTGCATCTCCATCTTGGTAGCATCTCAGACAGTAGAGGCCACAGGCAGAGCAGAAGGTGCACTAGGAGGCCAATCCTCACCATAATATTAGGCAGCTCCTTCATCTGAATGAGCTTTCTCCTCTAATGTTAGCTCATCAGTAGTGTATCTAGATCTTGCTAAGTTAGGGTTGAGAAGACTCTTTTCTGAAGCAGTCCTCTCTGGCAGGCTTCCTTCTTGGGATTACTCAAGTGTGATATCTGGTGCCAGTGAGATCTCTTCATCAGTAGCATCTTTTATAAGCATCCGGAGGCAGAGGGTAGTATTATCTGCCTTGGTGGCTCTTAGTGATTTTCCAATTTTTTCCCAGGTTCTCTTATATAAAGTTCTTCTTTTCTCGTAACCATGGGCAACAAGAATCTATCTGATGTAAAATTCCTTCTAACCATTGTTTTTCAAACCCTACTCCTTTCTCCTGAAGCAACTCTTGAAGGCTGCGGACAAACGCCTGTTTTGAAATTCCTATCCCATTTCCCACTCTCACCCCCTAAGCAAGTTCACTGTTGGGTCTATGCTGTCCTAAAAGTATAGAAAATACAGCCTAACTCTAATGACCCCAAGAAATCAGGAGTTTAAAATACTATCTTGCTTTGTTAGAAACTAGGTGAAAGGTCACATTCCAGAGCCCACCCTTTGTTTAGACCTAGCAGAAAGGCCTTGAATAGGTGATGCTGGCCCCATAGGGTAACTGGAAATGGGCTAAGCTTATCTTCTGTAAACTTAGGCCATTACCCCTAAGCAGGAGTTCACACAGCTGTAGACATTATTGGAAACTAATTGGTCCACTGAGTGGGGGCTCCAATAATTTAAACTGATTGGCCTAAAAACTATGGTGTGGTACAAATCAATTGGCTCCCATTTCTCGGGCTCTCCATGCTAAAAAATGATTGGTTTGTGATTCACTGGCTTTGTTGTAAACTTATAAAAGCTGTCCCAATTGGCTCACATTTCGTGGGCTCTCCATGCTAAGAAATGATTGGTTTGTGATTCGAGGGCTCTGTAGTAAACTTATAAAAGCTGTTGCAATTCAGCACTCGGGGACCTCAGTCCTCTAACGCTGTGTGGTGCATGGCTAGGGAACCCAGAATTGTGGAAATAAAGAAATCCTCATGGTATTGAAAGGAGACCATTTCTCGCGAGGGATTTGGGTGTCGCCTTCTGGGGTGTGGGGTGCTGGGTCTCCCTCGGTTTTGGGGATCTTACAGTCCCACTTAGCTCGTATCCTTCTGCACTGACAACAACAGCTTTAAAAAGATGAAATTTTATACTAGTGTTCATATTTAATTCCTGTATTTTCTCCCCATGCAGGGTACTGTCTTTTTCTATTTTCTGCAAAGCTTCGCCAAGACAGGGTTGCCTCAGGAGACTTTCCTGTGTCTGGACACTCAATCTGTAATAGCCTGCAGGTATGTTGAACAGGTTCCCTGGAAGGGAAGCTGGGGATGTATGGGAAGGTGGGGAAAAGAGATGGAGACCAAGACAACAGCACCTGCTCAAAGCCTCAAGGTTTAATGGAGGACTCAGAATTTTATGGTTTCAGGCAAGACTCTTCCCCCAAATTCCAGGGTGTGTTCTGAGGAACTGGTCTGGCTGTTCCCTTGGCATTGGCTCCACTGCTTAGGCAGCTGGGTGGGTCACCTGCTTAATTCAGGAATTTGTAAATCTGGAGGAACAAAGAACTTAACCTTGGTCTGAGTGCTCTACCCTAGGTGGAGAGGATTATGGCTAACACAGGAATTTCTGCTCAGAGGCTGGGAGAAGAACTTCACCTTGGTCAATGTCAAGTTCCTGCCAGGTGGCATGGCACCCCAATAAGGCTCTCTACACTGGATGTTTTCAGTCAGGAGCTTTTTGCATTTTGCGTTTCTTTGACTGCTGTGTCAATGTTTTCTATCTTTGATTCTCTCTTTTTTTCTCTTGTATTCTGTTGGTGATGCTTGCATCTATTACTCCTGATTTCTTTCCTAGGTTTTCTATCTCCAGTGTTGTCTCTCTTTGTGATTTCTTAAATTTTCAGCTTCCATTTTTAGATCCTGGATGGTTTTGTTCAGTTCCTTAACCTGTTTGAGTGTGTTTTTCTGAAATTCATTAAGGGCTTCTATCTGTTTACCTGTGTTCTCCTGTATTTCTTTAAGGAAGTTACTAATGTTATTCTTTTTTTTTTTTACAACCAATTCAAGATTTATTGTCCTTTCCATATATGTATAAAAATGGTTTCTATGAAGTTGTACATAAAGACCTAGAGACTTTTTATTTATTCATAATATAGACTTTCTACAAATAAAACCTTTAAACCTATGTCTAGACCATGGCAACTGTATGCGAAATGATGGCTATTTCTGTAGCTCAGCCTCTGATAAATCATTTATTATAAAAAGCGCCATTGTACGTCCTACACAGGAAAGAAAAAAATTCAAACTAATGTTATTCTTAAAGTCCTTTATCAGCATCATGAGATGTGATTTTAAATCCAGCTCTTGCTTTTCCGGTGTGTTGGGGTATCCAGTATTGCTGTGGTGGGAGAACTGGTTTCTGATGTGCCAAGTAGCATTGGTTTCTGTTGATTATGGACTTGCGATTGCCTTTGCCATCTGGTTATCTCTGGTGTTCATTGTTCTTCATTTTTTTTTGGCTGGAGCTTGTCCCTCCTGTGGGCCTGTAAGCCTGTGTCAGCACTCTTAGGAGACCAACTCTCTTCTGACAGGATCTGTGTGCAGATGGCTGTGGAGCCTCTCTGCTCCATGGTGCAGATGATGACTGGACTGCTCCTGTCCCAGCTGCTCCACTGGATGCCCTGTGCATTCCTAACCTTTCCCCTCCAGACAGTTATTGGAGACAAAGTGTGGATCTCACCTCCGCGCCCAGAAGTGAAGGCTCTGCTGGGAGATCCCACTCTCCTGGTGGGCAGTGCAGAGAGAGAAGTGGAGCTGCCGGGCGTCCTGGTGCAAATGGTGACAGGAGGGCTCCTGTCCCAGCTGCTCCACTGATCATATGATGGTGAACATTTCTTTAGGTGCTTCTCGGCCATTTGATATTCCTCATTTGAGATTTATTTGTTTACCTCTGTACACTGCTTTTACTAGGGCTATGTGTTTCTCTGGGGTCTAACTTTTTGAGTTGTTTGTATTTATTGGGTATTAGCCCTCTATTGTGTGGAGGGTTGGTAAAGATCTTTTCCCAATCTGTTGATGGCAGTGTTGCCCTCTTGACAGTGTCCTTTGCCTTACAGAAGCTTTGCAATTATATGAGGTCCCATTTGTCAATTATTGATTTTAGAGCACAAGTCATTGATGTTCTGTTCAGGAAATTTTCCACTGTGCCTATGTGCTCGAGGCTCTTCCCCATTTTCTCTTCTATTGGTTTCAGTGCATCTGGTTTTATCTGGAGGTCCTTGATCCACTTGGACTAGAGCTTTGTATGAGAAGATAAGAGTGGATCCATTTGCATTCTTCTACATGCTGACCTCCAGTGGAACGAGCACCACTTGTTGAAAATACTGGCTGGTTTAAGCTCCTCTGTCACAGATCAAGTGACCATAGGTGTGTGGGTTCATTTCTGTGTCTTCAGTTCTATTCCACTGATATACCTGCCTGTCTTTGTTCCACTACCATGTAGTTTTTATGACTATTGCTCTGTAATACAGCCTGGGTTCAGGATGGTGATGATTCCCACAGAAGTTCTTTTATTGTTGAGAACAGTTTTTGCTATCCTGAAGCTTTGGTTATTCTTTTTTGTTATTATTTTTTTTAATTTTTTTATTCGATATAATTTATTTACATTTCAAATGATTTCCCCTTTTCTAGCCCCCCCACTCCCCGAAAGTCCCGTAAGCCCCCTTCTCTTCCCCTGTCCTCCCTCCCACCCCTTCCCAGTTCCCCGTTCTGGTTTTGCCGAATACTGTTTCACTGAGTCTTTCCAGAACCAGGGACCACTCCTCCTTTCTTCTTGTATCTCATTTGATGTGTGGATTATGTTTTCGGTATTCCAGTTTTCTAGGTTAATAACCACTTATTAGTGAGTGCATACCATGATTCACCTTTTGAGTCTGGGTTACCTCACTTAGTATGATGTTCTCTAGCTCCATCCATTTGCCTAAGAATTTCATGAATTCATTGTTTCTAATGGCTGAATAGTACTCCATTGTGTAGATATACCACATTTTTTGCATCCACTCTTCTGTTGAGGGATACCTGGGTTCTTTCCAGCATCTGGCAATTATAAATAGGGCTGCTATGAACATAGTAGAGCATGTATCCTTATTACATGGTGGGGAATCCTCTGGGTATATGCCCAGGAGTGGTATAGCAGGATCTTCTGGGAGTGAGGTGCCCAGTTTTCCGAGGAACCGCCAGACTGATTTCCAGAGTGGTTGTACCAATTTGCAACCCCACCAGCAGTGGAGGAATGTTCCCCTTTCTCCACACCCTCTCCAACACCTGCTGTCTCCTGAATTTTTAATCTTAGCCATTCTGACTGGTGTAAGATGAAATCTTAGGGTTGTTTTGATTTGCATTTCCCTAATGACTAATGAAGTTGAGCATTTTTAAGATGCTTCTCCGCCATCCGAAGTTCTTCTAACTAAATTTGCGTATTGCCCTTTTGAACTCTATGTAGAATTGAGTTGCAATTTTCATGGGGGTTGCATTTAATCTGTAGATTGCTTTTGGCAAGATGGCCATTTTTACTATATCAATCCTGCCAATCAATGAGGATGGGAGATCTTTCCATCTTCTGAAATCATCTTCAAATTCTTTCTTCAGGAACTTGAAGTTCTTGTCATACAGATCTTTCACTTGCTTGGTTAGAGTCACAAGGTTTTTATATTATTTGTGACTATTGTGAAGCATGTTGTTTCCCTGATTTTTTCTCAGCTTGTTTATCCTTTGAGTAGAGAAAGGCTACTGATTTGTTCGACTTAATTTTATATTCAGCCACTTGCTGAAGTTGTATTTCAACTGTAGAAGCTCTCTGTTGGAACTTTTGGTGTCACTTAAATATACTGTCATATCATCTGCAAATAGTGATATTTTGACTTCTTCCTTTCCAATATGTATCTCTTTGACCTCCCTTTTGTTGTCTAATTGCTCTGCCTAGGATTTCGAGTACTATATTGAATAGGTAAGGAGAGAGTAGCCAGCCTTGTCTAGTCCCTGATTTTAGTGGGATTGCTTCAAGTTTCTCTTTATTTAGTATGAAGTTGGATACTGATTTGCTCTGCATTGCTTTTACTATATTTTTGTATGGGCCTTGAATTCCTGACTTTTCCAAGATGTTTACAATGAAGGGGTGCTAGATTTTGTCAAATGATTTTTCAGCATCTAATGAAATAAGTATTCGTGTGGTTTTTCTCTTTGAGTTTGTTCCTGTAATGAGTTATTGTGTTGGTGAACATTTTATATATTGACCCATCCCTGCATTCCTGGATGAAGCCTACTTGATCATAGTGAATGATTGTTTTGATGTGTTCTTTACTTTTTTGTGAGAATTTTATTGAGTATTTTGCATCAATATTTATAAGGAAAATTAGTCTGAAATTTTCTTTCTATAGTGGGTCTTTGTGTGGTTTAGGTATAAGCATAATTGTGGCTTCTTAAAGCAACTTGGATAGTGTTCCTTCTGTTTCTATTTTGTGGAATACTTTGAAGAATATTGGTATAAAATCATCTGGTCTTGTGCTTTTTTTTGTTGAGAGACTTTTAATGGCTGCTTCTATTTCTTTAGGGCTTATGGGAATATTTAAATAGTTTGTCTGATCATGATTTAATTTTGGTACCTGGTATCTGTCTAGAAAATTGTCCATTTCATCCAGAATTTCTAGTTTGTTGAGTATAGTGTTCTGTAGTAAGATTTAATAATATTTTTGCATTTCCTCAGTTTCTGTCCTTATGTCTTCCTTTGATTTTCTTAAAGAACCAACCCTTGGTTTTGTTGGTTTCCATGTAGTTCTTTTTGTTTCTACTTGGTTAATTTCAGTTCTAAGTTTGATTATTTCCTGCTGGGTACTCCTCTTGGGTATATTTTCTTCTTTTTGTTCTAGAGCTTTCAGGTGTGATGTTAAGCTGATAATGTATGATCTCTCCATCTTTTTCTTTCTTTGGGGGACAGGGAAATGACTCATAGCTATGGTTTTTCCTCTAAGCACTGTTTTCTTTAAGTATGTCCTTCATGTGTTCCTTTACCAGCATCATGACCAGTGATTTTAAATCCAAATCTTGTTTTACTGGTGTGATGGGGTATCCAGGACATGCTGGTAAAGGAGAATTGGGTTCAGATGTTGCCATATTGCCTTGATTTTTGTTAGTGACGTTCCTGCGTTTGCCTTTTGCCATTTAGTTCTCACTTTTGTTAGTTGGTCTTGTCAATGCTGGACTCACCACTGCAAGCTGCCTCTTCCCAGGTGGCCTCTGGTGCACAGCTTACCTCCTGCACTGCCTGGAGACTGAGTGCTGTGGCCCAGGCTGTTCAGATCCCAAAGCAGACACATGAAGGCTCCTTCTTTAGCCTGCTGGGTTCACCAGAGCACACTGACTTCTCCCAGCTGGCAGCTCCGAAGCCCCTCTTGCCTCTTGCAGGACCTGGAGATGAGGTGTTGCCACCCAGGCTGATATGGATCCGGAAGCCGAGAGATCTGAGGGCTCCCGCCAGAGGTCTCAAGACTGTAACCTAAGCTCCATGTCACCAGATCAAGCTGTGTGCTCCCAGACTGCCTCAGGGTGTACACAAGGTCTCCCGCAATTCCTGGAGACCGAGTGTTGGGGCCCAGGCTGTTCAGATCCCAAAGCAGGCACTTGAAGGCTCCTGCCGGGCCCGCTGGATTCACCAGAGCACACTGACTTCTCCCCCACTGTCCTCGCAGAAGGCCCTCTTCTTAACTTTTCAAATAAAGGCTTGAGCCAATGATTGAGCAGGAGGAAGGGGGAGGAGCTGAGAGTCGAGGGGAGGAGCCACAGGGGATAAATAGAAGGGGAGGGGCTACGAGGGATAAATAGGAGGGGAGGGGCTACGGGGATCAACAGCTAGGCTGCAGAGGGAAGCTCAGGCCTGGAGAAACTGCAAATTACATGGACTAATATAGATGGGAATAGAGTAGTGTAGCGGGAGATCTGCCCAATCTAGGCTTGTAGCTTGTTTTGGTAAGCGATTGAGATTTCTTTTACCGGGAATTGGGTTGGAAATAAAAGTAGCAACAATGGGCAAGCTCTTGGAGACAGAACAGCAGGCAGAGGTCACGGGGCATCTGAGGCGGGCAGTGCAGATCCTGTAGGTCAGGCAAGCAGCACTCACTGTGAGGCAGGCCACCAGGGCTCCCTGCAGGAGGCCGACGAGGACATCACTCCAGTGGTGCTTGTGGTCAGACACTCGGGTATAGCCCACATAGATGGCAAAAGACACCAAGAAGAACTGAACGGTGGGCCTCAGCAGCCGGGCCCACGTCCAGCAGAGCCGGGCCTGCATGTACAGCTTTCAGGACATCAGCCTGCCATCAGCTGGGCCCACGAGTGAGTGTCCACAGCCTGTCCAGCCCGGGGCGAGAGTCGCAAGGCCTCCCACCCTTAGTGCCTCCTCCACGCACCCCATTGTGCAGAAGGGAAGACCAAGGCACAGGGAAGCCTTGGCCCCATAAGGTCCCCCGGGAAGGAGATAGGCACTCACCACCAGGAACAACATGCAGTACATGCCAAAGGAGGAGTGGCCAGAGTAGGACAGCCTGGGAGAAAGGACAGCCGCTCAGGTCTTGGAGACCCAGAGGCAGAGCCGCAAGCTCCTTGGGGAGCTGGCAGCCACAGAGGAGTGCAACTCGAAACTCAGGCAAACAGGGCCAGAGAGGTGGCTCAGCAGTTAAGGGCCGTGACTGCTTCTGCAAAGGACCCAAGTTCAGTTCCTGGGGCCCACATCCTACTCTTCACAACTCCCTATAAGTCCGACTCCAGGAAATCTGATGTCTTTGGCCTCTGAGGGTACCTGTAGTCATGCACACACACACACACACACACACACACACTGACACACACACACTTTTTTGTTTTGTTTTTTTGGTTTTTTTCAAGTCAGGGTTTCTCTGTGTAGCCCTGGCTGTTCTGGAACTCACTCTGTAGACCAGGCTGGCTTCAAACTCAGAAATCCACTCGCATCTGCCACCCAAGCGCTGGGATTAAAGGCGTGCACCACCTCTGCCAAGCTCACACACACACACACACACTTAAAAGTAATAAAAATAAATTGTCTTTAGGACTTATTTTTATTGTGTGTGTATGGGTGTTTTGACGCATCTCTGTGTGCCACATGCACGCAATGCCTGCAGAAGCCAGAAGGAGGCATCAGATCCCCTGGACCTGAAGTTGCAAACTGTTGTGTGTGGACTACCTTGTGGGTCTTCAGAATCTAATACAGATCCCCTGGAATAAAAATAAAAATTTAACCCGAGGGGAACTGGACAGATGGTGTAACTGTTAAGAGCACTGGCTGCTCTACCAAAGGACCTCAGTTCAATTTCCAGCACCCACACGGTGGCTCACAACTATCTGTAACTCTGATTCTCAATTCTGGCCTCCACGATTACCGGCCATGCATGTGGTATACGGAAATATGCAGGCGAACCACCCATACACATAAAATAAAACTAAAATTGAGAAACAAAATTTAACCTGAAGGAAGGCTTGCACACGGGACACTCCCTCAGGAGGCCCTGGAGCAACCGTCTCCCCTCCTGACCCTCAGCTCACCAACTCCAACCCCTGCCTGCTCCTGGAGCAGCCACGGCCAGCAGGAGCACAAGGTCAGGTTCCCAATACTACAGTCGCAGCCACTGCTGTGACAGCTGTCGGTCTGGGTTGCTGGTCATCACCTCATCTTACAAAGATATAAGTCACTGTTCGAGCAGCAGCCAAGACCTATGCTTTGGAGACTCTGAGGAGTCATTCCCCAACCCGGGCACTCCCAGAGCTGCTCTCCAACCTTAGCAGATACAATAAAGCTAAGGCAGAGTCTCCAGCCCCACCCCAGCACCCAGAAAACAAAAGTGAAATGTACGTCCAATCCTGTCAACCGCTATGCAGATCACAGACCTCATTCTAACAGGGCCACCCTCAGTTCCCTCATGTGAGCCATTAAATAGACAATGACCTCAGTATCCACAGTCCCTGTGACTCGGTGTCCCGTCAAAGCTGTGGGTTTGATCTTAAGTACAGTCCCAAACAGACACAGACAAGAGTCACAGTTTTGCAGCAACAAAAAATATCCAAGGCAAGCACATACATAACACAGCTAATAACTAGAAGCTGCCTAAGGAGCTGGGGAGACGGTCAGCCAGGACGGTGCCCCCTGTGCAAGCCAGAGGACCTGAGCCACCCTAATAATCACATCAAAGGAGGCAGTGCATTCCTTATCCCAGGACTGCAGCTTGCTGGCCAGTCCAACAGGACTGAACAGCTCCAGGTTGAGTGAGAGTCCTTGCCTCAACCTTTAAGGTGATGAGGGACTGGAGAGTGGACTCTGGGGTTGGGAGCGCTCAGTGCACTTGCAGAGGATGAGGGTTCAGATCCCAGCACCCACACAGCAGCTCACAGCAGCAGCTTCTAACTCCAGTTCAAGGGGATCTGGTGCCCTCTTCTGACACCCATAGACTCTGGCAGCTCCAGCAGGGAGTCGGGCAGCTCCTGGAAGCTGTTGCAGCTGAGGTTGAGCACCTGGAGGCTGCAGCAGAGCAGCGACTGGGCCAGGCAGACCCTTGGGCAGTGATCCTGGGCCGCCCAGCTGGTTGTTCCTGGCCAGCAGCATGCGCGGGACGCTCAGTGTCAGCAGGTCGGGTCCCAGCACTGCGAGGTCATTGCCACTCATGTCCAGGAGCAGGAGGAGGAATCCACCGCCCAGTGTGCCCGTGGAAGTGACCAGCAGCAGTCACAGCAGCGCCTCCTGCCAGCAATGCCCCACATGCTGTGGACAGACCAGTTGAGTTTGGCCTCCCTGAGCCCGGTCTCCTCCATCCAGCGGGATCCTAGGAAGCCTGATGAGGCAGTGCATCCCTGAACCTGAAGGGTTCCACCCCATCAGAAGTGGTGCAGCATGGCCCTGCCCAGGCACTCACGCCTGATGGAAGCCTCAACCTTCTTCTTTACTCTTTGGCTAATATCCACTTACAAGTTAGTATATACAGTTGTAGATATGGTTTATTGCTAATATTATCTTAATGGGGTTCCCAAATTATATGAGAATTTGCATGTCTAAGTGTGAGGCACTGTCCTTCTTTCCAGATTGTGCTAAATGCTAAATAAATTTCCTGGTAGCAAATGACTCGGCAGGAAGACAGAGGTGGGACTTTAGATTTCTCAGACAGTAGATCACTGAAAGAAGGAAGTTTTAGAATTGCCATGCTGTCACCTTTCCCTGGGACTAGATGTCCCAGACTAGGTTGGTACCCAAGAGGGTCTTCCTCTTCTCTGTGCACAGGGTAGAGGGGAATATGGGGGGAGAGGGATTTGTACGATCATAACTAGAAGAGGAGATGGGGAACTGCAGTCAGGCTGCAAAGAGATTTTTTTAAAAAATAAATTGAAGAAAAATATTACAATGCTGGGGAAGCAGAGGATGGGAAGATCTCTCATTCTCATGGATTGATAGGTTTAATACAGTAAAAATGGGCATCTTACTACAAGAAATCTACTTATTCAATGCAATCCCCATCAAAATAGCAACACAATAATTTACTGACATGGAAAGAGCAATGCTCAGTTTCACATGGAAAAACAAAAAAAAAAAAAAAAACAGGATGAATGAAACAATTCTGAACAAGTAAAGACTTCTGAAAGAATCACCATCCCTGACCTCAAGCTGTACTACAGAGCAATAGTGAAATAAATTGCATTATAGCGGACTCGGACAGTCAGGTTAATGAACCGAATAGAGTCAAAGACCCAGAATTAAACCCACACACCTGTGGACATGTCTTTTGATAAAGAAGCCAAAACTATACAATAAACGTCTATTGAACCAGAAGAAGAGAGTCAAATTTGCAGAAGAATGTTTTTACATAAGTAAACATGAATAAACTCACATAAAATTATATATGGATTCGTGCTTACACATTCATATATCTCCATTAAAACCAGTTGGACCAAACCACATCCTTATCTCTTAATTACACACACACACACACACACACACACACACACACATCTATACTTACAAATGCATTTGGAACAAAAGATCAAGCACCAGTGCAGAATGAACTCATTCATTCTGGATGAAAAATGAGCTCCAATCTTTATTGCATAGAGAAAGAAAAGCTTCTTCAAGTTTGTGGCTAAATGAATTTAACCCAAGTCCATAGCAGAAAGGTTTGTGCTCTTTAGGAAGACTAAGCTTGCTTTGCTATTAAGAAAATACCTGTTCAGTCCTGTGGTAAGGAGGGTCCTACATGCTCCTTCCACTCTCTCTGTAGTTCCTTCATTTTGCCTCTTTCTGTCTGCATTGTGCATATTGCTGTTATTTTATAAAGTTGCCTTATATTTAAGATATTAAACTCTGCATTCTCCTTCTAATCTTGCTCCCTCCTCCTGCTCTGACATAACAATGCTATTACTTTCAATGTGTTTGTTACTTTTTATTTCGCTCACTTTTTTATTAGATATTTTCTTTATTCACATTTCAAATGTTATCCCCTTTCCTCATTTCCCCTCCAAGCCCCTATCCCCTCCCTCCTCCACCTGCTTACTACCCCACCCACACCCGCTTCCCTATCCTGGCGTTCACCTATACTGGGGCGTGGAGCCTTCACAGGACCCAGGGTCTCTCCTGTCATTGAAGTCTGACAGGGCCATCCCCTTCAACATATGTGGCTGGAGCCATGGTTCCCTTCATGTGTACTCTTTGTTTGGTGGTTTAGTCCCTGGGAGTTCTGGGGGTGCTGGTTAGTTCATATTTTTGCTCCTTCTACAGGCTGCAAGATCCTCAGCTCCCTGGGTCCTTTCTCTAGCTCCTCCATTGGGGACCCTGTGCTTAGTTCACTAGTTGGCTGTGAGTATGCACTTCTGTATTTGTCAGGCACCTACAGAGCCTCTCAGGAGATAGCCATATCATCTTCCTTTCAGGAAGCACTTGCTGACATCCACAATGGTTTCTGGGTTTGGTGACTGTATGAGGGATGGTTCCCCAAGTGGGGCAGTATCTGGATGGCCTTCCCTTCAGTCTCTGCTCCACATTTTGTCTCTGTATCTCCTCCTGTGGGTATTTAGTTCCCCCTTCTAAGAAGTACTGAGGTCTTCCTTCTTCTTGATTTTCATTTGGTCTATGAATTAGATCTTGGGTGATCCAAGCTTCTGGGCTAATATCCACTTTTTAGTGAGTCCATGCCATGTGTGTTCTTTTGTGACTGGGTTACCTCACTCAGGATGATATTTTCTAGTTCCATGCATTTGCACAAAAATTCCATGAATTTGTTGTTTTTAATAACTGAGTAGTACTCCCATAGGCAAATATCATCTACAAATAGTGATATTTTGATTTCTTCCATTCCAATTTATTTGCATTTTACCTTCTTTTGTTGTCTAATTGCTTTTGCTAGGTCTTTGAGTACTATATTGAACAGGTAGGGAGAGAATGGACAGCCTTGTCTAGTTCTTGATTTTAGAGGGATTGCTTCAAGTTTCTCTCCATTTAGTTTGATGTTGGCTACTGCTTTGCTGTTTATTGCTTTTATATTATCAGGTATGGTCCTGAATTTATGATTTTTCCAAGACTTTTATCATATGGTATTGGATTTTGTCAAATACTTTCTCTGCATCTAATGTAATGGTCATGTGATTTTTTTCTTTGAGTTTTTTTTTTTTTATAGTGAATTACATGTATCATTAAGGGGTGATGGATTTTGTCAAATACTTTCTCAGCATCTAATGAAGTTATAATGTGTTTTTTTTTCCTTTGAGTTCCTTCATATAGTGGATTACATTGATATATTTCTGTATATTGAACCATCCCTGCATCCCTGTGATGAAACCTACTTGATCATGATGGATGATTGCTTTGATCATGGATGATTGGTAGGTAGATATTGCTTAAATTTGCTTTTGTCATGGAATGTTTTGGTTACTTTATCTATGATGATTGAGAGTTTTGAAGTCGACTGAAGCCTCAGTTGAAGTTTTTTGTTCTATTAAGGTCTGCATGATCTCTATCCAGGCTCTTTTGGCTTTCATAGACTTTTGAGAAGCCTGGTGTAATTCTATAGGTCTGCAATTTTATGTTACTTAGCCTTTTTCTCTTACAACTTTTAATGTTTTCTTTGTTGTATATATTTAGTATGTTGATTATTATGTGATGAGAGGATTTTTCTTTTCTGGTCCAATCTATTTGGCTTTTTGCACATTTATGGCCATCACTCGCTTTAGGTTGGGGAAATTTTCTTCTATGATTTTGCTTAAGACATTATTCTGGACCTTGGAGTTGGAAATCTTCACTCTCTTCTTTTCCTATTATTCTTTTTTAATGTAATTTTTAAAATTAATTATTTTTGTACACTCCATATTTTATTCTCCACCCTGCAAACCCCTGTCTACCCTCCACCTGTTCCACATGCTATACCACTTCCCCTCCCCCTGTCTCCACGTGGATATCGCTAAACCCCATCCCACCTGACCTCCAAACTTCCTGGGGCCTCCAGTCTCTTGAGAGTTAGGTGTATCACCTCTGACTAAACACAGATCTGAGAGTCCTTTATTGTATGTGTACTAGGGGCCTCATATCAGCTGGCATATGCTGTCTGTTTGGTGGTCCAGTGTTTGAGACATTCCGGGTGTCCAGATTAATTGAAACTGCTGGACCTCCTACAAGGTTGCCCTCGGCTTCATTCAGCCTTCCCTAATTCAACAGCAGGGGTCAGCTGTTTCTGTTCATTGGTTGGGTCCAATCATCTGCATCTGACTCTTTCAGATGCTTGTTGGGTCTCCCAGAGTGTTGTCATGCTAGGTCCCTTTTTGTGAGCGCTCTATAGCATCAGTAATAGTGCTTGGGACCTTCCCTTGCACTGGATCGCACTTTGAATCTGTTGCTGGGCCTTCTTTTCCTCAGGCTCCTCTCCATTTCCATTCCCGTATTGTTTCAGACAGGAACAATTATGGGTCAGAGTTATGACTGTGGGATGGTCCCCCTCTCACTCATTTGAAGTCCTGTCTTCCTGCTGGAGGTAGGCTCTATAAGTTCCCTCTCCCTACTGTCAGGCATTTTATCTAGGGTCCCTTCCTTTTAGTCCTGTGAGTATCTCAACTCCCAGGACTCTGGGGCATCCTGGAGGGTCCCCCAACCTATCTTCTAAGGTTGACTATTCCCATTCTTTTTGCTGGCTCTCAGGGCTTCAATCCTTTTCCCTCCACAAATGTCAGATCAGGTTCCCCTCTCTCCCCTCTTCCTCTTCTCCCCTGCCATGTCTACTTTTCTTCCCAGGTCCTAATCTGTCTTTTGTTTGTTTGGTTCGTTGGTTTTTTTGTTTTTTTGTTTTTTTGTTTTTTTTGCTAATATCTACTTACTACTGAGTATATACCATATATTTCCTTTGGAGTCTGGTCTGAGCTACTTCACTCAGGATGATATTTTCTAAATCTATCCATTTGCCTGCAAAGCTCAGGATGTCCTTGTTATTAACAGCTGAGTAGTATTCCATTGTGTAAATGAACCACATTTCCTGAATCCATTCTTCTGTCCTGAGATATCTAGGTTGTTTCCAGCTTCTGGATATCACAAAAAAGGCTGATATGAACACAGTGGAACACGTACCCCTGTGGCATGGTAGGGCATCTTTTGAGTATATTTCCAAGTGTGGTATATCTGGGTCTTCAGAAATATCTATTTCCAATTATCTGAGGAAACTCCAGAATGATTTCCAGAGTGGTTGTACCAATTTGCTATTCCACCAGCAATGGAGGAGTATTCCTCTTTTACCACATCCCCTCCAACAAGTGTTTTCACCTGAGGTTTTGATCTTAGCCATTCTGGTTGGTGTAAGGTGGAATCTCAGGGTCATTTTGATTTACATTTCCCTGATCAGGAAGGACTTTGAACATTTTTTTTTTTTTTTGGTGCTTCACAGCCATTCGATTCCTCAGTTGTGAAATCTTGGTTTAGTTCTATATATTTTTGGTTTGTGTTTGAGTGGGTGTGTGTTACCTTCTTGAGTTCTTAATAAATTTGTATATTAGCCCTTTATTGGTTGTGGTGTTAGTGAGGATTTTTTCCCATTCTGAAGGTTGTCAATTTGTCATATTGATTATGTCCTTTGCCTTACAGAAACTTTCCAGTTTCATGAGATCCCGTTTATCAATTCTTGATGGTAGAGAATGAGCCCTTGAACTTCTGTTTAGGAAGTTTTCCCCTTTGCCAGTGGGTTCAAGGCTCTTTCCCACTTTCTTGTCTATTATATTTAGTGTATCTGGTTTTATGTTGAGGTCTTTGATGCTCTTGGACTTGAGCTTTGCACAAGGTGACAAATATGGATCTATTTTCATTTTTCTACATACAGACAGCCAATTAGACCAGCACCGTTTATGGAAGATGCTTTCTTTTTTCCATTGTATATTTTCAGCTTCTTTGTCAAAGATCAAGTGTCTATAACTGTGTGGTTTTATTTCTGGGTCTTCAATTCTATTCCATTGATCAACATGTCTGTCTCTGTACCAACACCATGCAGCTTTTATCACTATTGTTCTGTGGTAAAGCTCAACGCCAGGGATGCTGATTCCCCAGCCATTCTGTTATTGTTTAGAAGTGTTTTTATATCTTTGCTCCTGTGACTGTGTAGAGGTGTAGACAGGTACACAGGGATCACCCGAGTAGAAGAGTGCTTGGGACACACCCCACCAGGGCTCCATCTACACCCAGAAGCTTGGGAGCACCACAGACAGCTGGGCACCTACCTTGCCAGGGGTCATCTGCCCTGCAGGGAGGCGGTTAGAGGGAGTCCCGCCTTTAGACATGAGGCGCTGTTATTTTTGCTCCTGTGACTCTGTAGAGGTGCAGACAAGTACGCAGAGATCACCTGAATAGAAAAGAACATGGGACATGGCCCACCCAGGGTCCCACCTGCACCCAGGAGCTGGGTAGTGCCACCACAGCCATCTGTGTACCTAATCTGCTAGGGGATATCTGCTCTGCATTGAGTCCCGCAATTAGAGGTAAGGCCAACATCTTTTCTCCTGTGACTGGGTGGGCTGTTGCAGCCAGCAACACAGAGAACACCCCAGTGTAAGATCACTTGGGACTTGGAATGCCAGGACCCAATTTGCACCAGGAGCTGGGAAGCCCCACAGCAATCTGTGCCAGGGGAAAGCAAGTCACCCAGGGGTGCTGAGATAGGCTTGCAGGCACACAGAAGAGACAAGCACCAGCCAGTGACAGCAGGACCATCTAACACCAGAGATAACCAGATGACAAAAGGCAAACGTAGGAATGTTACTAACAGAAATCAAGGCAATATGGAGGGCTTCAAGAAGGACATAAATAACTCCCTAAAAGAAACACAGGAGAACACAAGTAAATAGGGAGAAACCCTTGAAGACCTAAGGGAAAACACAAAAAAACAAAACAAAACAAAAAAAAAAAAAAAAAACAGGTGAAGGAATTGAACAAAGCCATAGAGGATCTAAAAATGAAGGTAGAAACAATAAAGATATCACAAAGGAAAACAACTCAGGACATAGAACACCTAGGAAAGAAGTCAGGAGTCATGGATCCAAGCATCAACAACAGAATACAAGAGAGAGAAGAGAGAATCTCAGATGCAGAAGATACCATAGAAAGCATTGACACAACAGTCAATTAAAATGCAAAATGCAAAAAGCTCCTGATCCAAAACATCCAGGAAATCCAGGACAAAATGACAAGACCAAACCTAAGGATTATAGAAGAGAGTGAAGATTTCCAACGTAAAGGGCCAGCAAATGTCTTCAATAAAATTATAGAAGAAAATGTCCCTAACCTAAAGAAAGAGATGCCCATGAACATACCAGAAGCCTAGAGAACTCTAAATAGATTTTTACCAGAAAAGAAATTCCTCCCCTCACATAATAATTAAAACACCAAATGTACTAAACAAAGAAAGAATGTTGAAAGCAGTAAGGGAAAAAGGTCAAGTAACATATAAAAGTTGACCTATCAGAATTACACTGAATTTCTCACCAGAGACTATGAAATTCAGAAGAGCCTGGGCAGGTGTCATACAGACCCTCAGGGAACACAAATGCCAACCCAGACTGCTATAGCCAGCAAATATCTCAATTACCATAGATGGAGAAACCAAGTTATTTCATGAAAAAAACAAATTTACACAATATCTTTCCACAAACCCAGGCTTTCAAAGGATAATGAATGGAAAACACCAACAAAAGGAGGGAAAATACACACTAGAAAAAGCAAGAAATTAATCTTCCTTCAACAAACCCAAAAGAAGATAATCATACAAATATAAAAATTACATCAAAAGTATCCGGAAGCAACATTCACTATTCCTTAATATCTCTTAACATCAATGGACTCAATTCCCCAATAAAAAAAGACATATCCTAACAGACTCAGTGTCAAAGACAAACACTACCTCAGAGTAAAAGGCTGGAAAACAGCTACAGACTCATTCTGACAGAAGAAAACTTCCTAAGCAGAACACCAATGGGTCAGGTTCTGAGATCAATGATTGATTAAGGGAACTTCATGAAACTGCAAAGCTTTTGTAAGGCAAAGAACACTCTCAACAAGACAAAACAGTAGCCTACAGATTGGAAAAGGACCTTCACCAACCTTGTATCTGACAGAGATTTAGTGCTCAAGAAGTTAAATAGCAACAACCCAAATTAACCCAGTTAATAAATGGGGCACAAATCTAAACAGAGATTTCTCAACATAGAAATCTCAAATGGCTGAGCAGCTCATAAGGAAATGTTCAAAGTCCTTACTCACCAAGGAAATCTCAGCATAACTGAGATTCCATCTTACATAGGTAAGGATGGCTAAGATAAAAAAGTCAAGTGGCAGCACATGCTGGTGAGGATGTGGAGCAAGGGGAACTCTCCTCCATTACTGCTTGGATTGCAGATTTGTACAAGCACTGTGGAAATCAAGTTGGCAGTTTTTCTGAAAACTGAGAATAGTTCTTCCTCAAGACCCAGCTATGCCACTCCTGGGAATATACACAAGAGATGCTCGCCATCCCACAAGACACTTGATAATCCTCTTCATAGCAGTTGTACATATAGGAGCCAGAAATTGGAAACAACCTAGATGTCTCTCCAATGAAGATGGATAAAGAAAATGTTTTACATGTTTGCATAGTATGTACTCACTTGTATGTGGAGATTAGACATAAGCAGTAGAATACTCCTGTTACATTCCACAAACCTAAAGAAGCTACACATGAAGGATGGTACAAGCACGGATGCTTGAACTTCACGTAGATGGAAGAATAAAATAGTAATAAGAGGCAGATGGAGGGAGGAAACTGGGAACTGGGTGGGAGAGGAGATAGGAAGGGGAGTGGGGAAGGATCAGGTGTGGGGAGGGACAGAAGGGATATCTAGATGGCCATTAGAATAAATGGAATTCTGCTTCTCATAGGAGGGTGTATAGGTGATATCTTCAAGAGAAGCCAGAGACTTGGGATAAGGAAGACCCTCAAGAATCAATGGAGATGTCTTTAGCTGTGACTCAAGGATTGGGGATACAGAAACTGAAGAGGCCACCTCCTGAAACAAGGAAGAAGTAAGACCAGGGGAATCATAGGCACACCAACTGTCTTAGTCAGGGTTTCTATTCCTGCACAAACATCATGACCAAGAAGCAAATTGGGGAAGAAAGGGTTTATTGAGCTTACAGTTACACATTGCAGTTCATTACTAAAAGAGTCAGGACTGGAACTGGTGCAGAGGCCATGGAGGGATGTTTCTTAATGGCTTGCTTCCCCTGGCTTGCTCAGCCTGCTCTCTTATAGAACCCAAGAATACAGTCCAGAGATGGTACCACCCACAAGGGGCCATCCCCCCTGATCACTAATTGAGAAAATGCCTCACAGTTGGATCTCATGGAGGCACTTCCCCAACTGAAGCTCCTTTCTCTGTGATAACTCCAACCTGTGTCAAGTTGACACTCAAAACCAGCCAGTACACCAACCCACTTTAAAAATTCCAACCAAAAATTTATCCTGTCTACAAAAAAATGCAGCCATGAGGAATGGAGCAGAGACTGAGGGAACAGCCAACTAATACCTGGCCCAACTTGAAACTCATCCCAGGGGCAAGCAACAATCCCTGACACTATACTCTGTTATGCTTGCAGAACGGAGTCTAGCATGACTCTCTTCTGTCCTCTGAGAGGCTCCACCCAGCAGATGACTCAGACAGATTTAGACAGCCACAGCCAAACTGGATGGAGCTTGGGGACTCTAATGGAAGAATAGGAAGGATTGTGGGCCCTAAGGGAATGGGAATTCCACAGGAAGACAGACAGAATCTACTAACCTGTACCCTTGGGATTCTCAGGGACTGAACCACCAACTAAAGAACACACAGGGGTAGACCTAGCCCTCCCCATACATATATAACAAATATGCAGCTTGCTCTTCATGCAGGTCTCAAACAACTAGAGCAGGAACTATCTATCCTAAGAGCTGTTGCCTAGATATGGGATATGTTCTCTCTGGGCTGCCTTTTCTGGCCTCAGTAGTAGAGGATGCACTTAGCATAACAAAGACTTGATGTGCCAGGGTGGATGTGTAACCCGAGGTGGCACCCACTGGCTCAGAAAGGAAAGAGGGTTGGGTGATATGAGGGAGTGGCCAGGAAAAGAGCAGTAAATGGTACGTAAAGTGAATAAGTAAAAAGAAATATTAAATAAAAAATATTAAAAAACATTTTTGTTTGCTGGTGCAATTACCTCACAACATGAAGTCATGTGTGCATCTTTGATTTTGTTTATTTGATCTTTTATGGGTCAGGACCAAATTGACCCTATTATAATGGCTCTGTAATACATCTTAAGGTATGGAATGGTATTCCCCACAATATTTTCCTCTTTGCTTCTGATGCTATTGGCACCCCGGGGTCTTTTGTGGTTCCATATGAAGGTAAGGTTCACTTTTTTCTATTGAAACGGAGGATGAGATGAGGATTTTCAGGGGGGTTGAATCAAACATATAAAAAGTTTTGGTATCTTAGCCATTCTGACTGGTGTAAGGTGAAATCTCAGGGTTGTTTTGATTTGCATTTCCCTAATGACTAATGAAGTTGAACATTTTTTAAGATGCTTCTCTGCCATCCGAAGTTCTTCAGGTGAGAATTCTTTGTTTAACTCTGTACCCCATTTTTAATAGGGTTATTTGGTTTTCTGGAGTCTAACTTCTTGAGTTCTTTATATATATATATTGAATATTAGCCTTATATCTGATGTAAGATTGGTGAAGATCTTTTCCCAATTTGTTGGTTGCTGATTTGTCCTCTTGATGGTGTCCTTTGCCTTACAGAAAATTTATAATTATATGAGGTCCAATTTGTCAATTCTTGATCTTAGAGCATACACTATTGGTGTTCTGTTCAGACAGCAGGTGTTGGAGAGGGTGTGAAAAAAGAGGAACACTCCTCCACTGCTGGTGGGGTTGCAAATTGGTACAACCACTCTGGAAATCAGTCTGGCGGTTCCTCAGAAAACTGGGCACCTCACTTCCAGAAGATCCTGCTATACCATTCCTGGGTATATACCCAGAGGATTCCCCACCAAGTAATAAGGATACATGCTCTACTATGTTCATAGCAGCCCTATTTATAATTGCCAGATCCTGGAAAGAACCCAGGTATCCCTCAACAGAAGAGTGGATGCAAAAAATGTGGTATATCTACACAATGGAGTACTATTCAGCCATTAGAAACAATGAATTCATGAAATTCTTAGGCAAATGGATGGAGCTAGAAAACATCATACTAAGTTAGGTAACCCAGACTCAAAAGGTGAATCATGGTATGCACTCACTAATAAGTGGATATTAACCTAGAAAACTAGAATACCCCAAACATAATCCATACATCAAATGAAGTACAAGAAAAAAGGAGGAGTGGCCCCTTGTTCTGGAAAGACTCAGTGAAGCAGTATTCTGCAAAACCAGAACGGGGAAGTGGGAAGGGGTGGGTGGGAGGACAGGGGGAGAGACAGGGGCTTACGGGACTTTCAGGGAGTGGGGGGGCTAGAAAATGGGAAATCTTTGAAATGTAAATAAAACATATATCAAATTTAAAAAAAGGAAAAAAAAAGTTTTGGTATAATACTCATTCATTTGATGTAATATTCACTTTACCAATCCAGGAATAATACATTGTCTTATGTCTTTCTTCAGAGGTTGAAAACTTCCATTGTAGATTCCCATCACTTCTTTGTTGTTCATTTCCAGGCACTTTATTTTCTTTGTGTCTGGTGGAGTGGAGTATGCTCATGATCTTTCTCATTTTTTAATGTTTTAGATATATAAAAGCTATTGATTTATGCACATTGAATCTCTATGCTGCCACATTGCTGAATTTGTCATTTCTAGAAGGTTTTTGTTCAGATTCCTGGGATCTCTAATATCTATTATCTGGTCCACTGTACACTGGGATAGCTGGATATCTTCCTTCCTGATTGTGTGCCTCTAATTTCCTTCCCTTGCTTATTACCTCAGATGCACTTTGAGAACAGTGAAGATAGCAAGTGCTATTGACAATGTTTGGGAGCCCCAGGTGTCACTGTCCCATTACTGAATTCAGAGGGGTTGATTGATTTAATCTTTAATCCATTTCAGATAATGTTGGCTGAGGGTTACTCACATATATCTTTTCACTAGGCTGAAGTATTGTCCCTGTGGTTCTACATCCTCCTAACACTTTTATCATGAGGGCATAACATATTTATCAAATTAATTTTCTGCATCTAGATGATCTAGATTGGATAATTAAATTCACTAATATGGCTTATTACATTACAGACTTGCATATATTTAACTATACTTATATTCAGGTGGTTCAAGTCAACATGGTGGGCCAACTTTGTGATGCATGTTTGTATTCTGTTTGCAAGTATGGTGTTTTTTAACAATCCATGGCATTTTTATTGAGCCTTTTAGTTTATGAAGTAAAAGGAAAAGCAGCTCTCTTGAATACTTTACATGACTGTAGGAATATGTCTGAGACTTAAGGGGAGTTACAGGGAATTAAATTTCTCAAAAGTTGAGATCAAGTAAACAAACTTTAACTCTTTAAATTTTCCTGTTGTTCTTCCCTCATGATAGTAACAAGCTCCAATTGGCCACATTAGGTTTTTATCCTTGCTGACATCCGATCTGAAGTACAGGTTTCAGTCAATATCTACTAGTTCCACTAAAAAAGTGAGCTTGGAGTTTGGTGGAATTCTGGCATCGGGCTGTCCTTTCTTTCTGTAGGCCCATTCTGGTTCAATCACCAGTCGAGCCTTTTCTTCTTTATTCATATTCAAGAGTGCTCCATCCCATCTTCTGTTAACATTGCCTACTCCAACCTTAAAACGTAAAAAGGCTTGACATTTTTCTTCTTTGACCTTGTTTGAATATTAGGATCAAAAACAGTTCCATCTGGGAGTGTCCCCATTTACCAGCAGTGAACAACATCTTGCTTTTTAGGAATGTTGGTTTTTATCTCCTTTTTTTTTTTTTTTGAAAAGATTTTGTATATTTTGGTGGACACTTGAGAGTCTCCTCAGACTTGGATTCTTTGGGTTTATCGTCACCAAGCTTCATGTTTCTCACCTGGTCAGACGCTTTACTTCCGGTTTCAGGAATCTTGAGACACTTTCAAAAAGATGGTTATAGGCACTAACCAAATGATCCTCATTAGCAGTCTTAGTTACATTTTTTTATATTTCCGAGTAATTTATGCTCTGTGAGAAACAAATCTGAACTGGGATCCTGCAGAAACTTGATGATGTGCTTCCTTCTTGGGCAGCTGCTCCCTGCTCCACGGTCCATGCACGCTGCGGAACAGCCTCAGTCATCTTCCCCCGCTGCTGCCGCTGCACTGTTTGCAAGAGTGTTGTGGAATATTTTTTAGTATTGTATCTTCTTTCTTAATTTCCTCCTTTTCATTTTTTTCTTTCCTCCTCCTCCTCCTCCCCCTTCCTCTTCCTCCTCCTCTTCCTCCTCCTCCTCCCCTTCCTCCTCCCCTTCCTCCTCCCCTTCCTCCTCCCTTTCCTCCTTCCCTTCCTCCTCCCCTTCCTCCTCCTCCCCTTCCTCCTCCTCCCCTTCCTCCTTCTCCTCTTCCTCCTCTTCCCCCCTCCTCCAATCACATTGTGCCTAATGGCGGCTTCCCTGAGGACTGTATAAAGGCCTGCTGCGTGGGTTGCACTTGGTCGTTCTCTCTCCATGTGCAGGGTGACCCAACATGTTAGAATGACAAATTCCTCTTGTTTTTTACATCAATTCCTGACTCTGAGTTTTTCATTCAGGAGATCCTGGTAAGCTAAGGCTCACCAGAGTCTTACAGAACAACTATGTTTGAATTTTTTTTTCCTCAAATTTTCAGGTTTCATTAAATTAAAACATTTGTTTTACTGATTTATTTTATTAATGTTAGCACTTATAGGTATCTGTTTACCTCATAGGACTACTTTAAGTATGTTTACACTGATTATGTAATGTTGGAATTTTACGCTTTCACATTTTGAAAATCTTTTTCTTCATTAACATAATTATTCAGTAATGCTTTTTTTTATTTCCAGGAGTTTGTACATTTTTGGGGGAGTTATTTGTTGTTAGTTGTAAGCTTTATTACATTCTGCTCAGATTGTAGTGCCTGAGTTGTTATCGTTCCCTGTCCCCATTCTGTGAGGTTACAGCTGAGAAGCCGCCAAGGCCACTGCATGTCCTTTTCTGCCTCAGCCTGTGACAACCGTGAGGTACCTCAGCAGGAGCCACCACTGCAGTGGGCTTACTCTCCACCCTCTTCCTGCCATCAACATGAGGTGCCACAACAGGGGCTGCCAAGGGGCAGTGTCCTTTCCACCCGTCCTGAAGAGCTCCATGACTGAGCCCTAGAACCTAAGCCAAAGCAACCTGTGGCCTGAAAGGACTTCCCAGCCTGGCCAATGGAGAATATGTGGAAGAAACAGGGTGAAACAAATAAATACAAACACCAAAAACCAAAACTGAGTAATCACTAAGCAAAAAACCCACTAGTTCCTGAGGGAAAAAAAAACCACCAAACTCTGAGCTCCAGAAGATCAGGACATGACATTCCAGCAATCTTCACCTATTTCTAAGGGAAATATCTACCCTCAGAAATCTGTGCCTGCTAAGAATCCAGGACAAGCTTTGATTGCTTGGTCTTGGAGCAGAGAGCCACTCTCCTGGATGCTTCCTCACCCCCAAATCTCCGAAGTGAAGTTTGTTGTACTTTTATACATCTGGTTGAAAATACACACTCAAATGTGTGCACACACACACACACACACACAAGAGAGAGAGAGAGAGAGAGAGAGAGAGAGAGAGAGAGAGAGAGAGAGAGAGATAGAGAGAGAGGGAGAGAGAGAGAGAGATTCTCTTGTCCCCACCCCATCTAAAACATTCCTTTTGACATGAGACTAAAACCCTAGTGGGGGAACCCCAACATTCCCTCCAAACCCCTCATGCCATGAATCTAAATAGAGCTCTCCCTCCCTTAAGGTATCTCTTGTCCAGTGCTTGCTCTCAGTGAAATGAACATTAACAGACAGAGCACCTTGTAAGGAGTGAGAAAAATCGCTGTGGGTTGTGTCAGCTCTGATTGGTCACTGATGCTCTGATGTCACAAAGAGCCATTGTGAGGAATGACCAAGAGCTGATCATATAGTGCACTGTCAGGGCTGTTTTGTGTCCTTCTGTGCAGAGAGCTGTTTGGTAGTGAACTGCAGGACACGGTGGTTGGATCAGATTTGGACATCGGTGATTGTTTGGATTTCGACATTGAACATCAGCTACACGACCACAGACTGAGTTCTTTCCTGCTGTTTCCGTAAACTCAGAGGTTAGGGTTTCTGTTTATGTGACTTTGTTTATTTGGGGGCTTTGTTTACAGCTTTGCCTCCTTGTTGTTTGCTTGTTTGTTTAATTATTTTCATTTTGCTTTCTGGATTAGCATCCATGTGTTTTCCTTCCTTCCCCCTCCTTTTTCCTTCCTTTCTTCCTTTCTCTTTCCTTCTTCAGTTTGTTTTATTGTTCCTGGGAGACTGGGTTTCTTTGTATGGCCTTGGCCAACCTGTAACTTTCTGTGTAGACCAGGGTAGCCTCAAACTCAAAGATTTGCCTGCCTCCGGAGTGCTGGGATGAAATGTGGGAAGAAACCTGAGTAGCGTCCCTCCCTGACCAACATCCATATTTGTTTTCCTAACTTCTCTTTTGACTTTGTCACTGTCTGTTACTCTCTAGCTCATCCTGCCTCTTATCCTCCAGTCCCCTCAGAGATCCCCTTTCCTTTAATTCAACTTCAAACCACCAGTATCCTGCATATAAGGAAAACATTGTGGTATTTGTCTCTGTTGGACTAAGATGTTCTGTATAACAGAGTGACCTCAACATCCATTCCAGAAAAACACTGACAAATTTTCATTCTTATTCATAGGTGCTGTGTGACTTTTGCCCCCATCCCGTGTAGATACTGTATCTACTGGGGCAAGTTGCATCCCACGCATTTCTGGGTAAAGCTATCTTGATGTTCAAGTGTGGCCTTTAGCTCAGTGCTTTCCCTTCATGATGGACGTCTTGGGTAAGCTTGTCAATGTTCTGCTCCTTTGAAATGGGGATCCTTGTTCTCCTGGCTAAAATGTTGTCTTCCATCACCCTTGCTCTCTTTCTGCTCTGAGCCTTCTTCCTTCTTTCCATCCACTGTGTTTGTCTTTGCTTTGTTCTGGTTTCCCTGTGTCCTTAGGCAGAGGCAGACTCGTCTATGGAAGTGTCTGTGTCTCTTAATCTCAGAATCTCTAGTAGTAACCTATCTTAGAAGGAATTCTGATCTGTTTTCCCTGCCATCTTTCCTCGTTGTAGCTCCTGGTGACCAAGAGAAGGGAAGTGCGATGTCGAGGGACCTCGAGGCCAGTTGTCATGAAGGGAACCCCCTGGCACAGCATTACTATATCCTGGGCACCCTAGATAAAGGGTCTTTTGCAGAAGTCAAAGTGGCTCTCCACCTTATGACCCAGACCATGGTAGCCATCAAGATATTGAAAAGGGGCACAAATATAGACTTCCTGGTCATCTCTGAGATAGATCTTGTGAAATCCCTGAACCATAGTCACATAATACAGTTGTTCCAGATATTCGAGACAAGGCACAAAACGTACCTGGTGATGGAATATGCAGCCCGGGGATCCCTACTGAAACACATCAACAAGTGTGGGCGTCTGGACGAGGAAGAGGCACGTAGGATATTTACAGAACTCTCTTTGGCTGTCAACTATATCCACAGTCAGAATATTGTCCACTGAGACATCAAGGCCGAGAACACCCTATTGGATTGGGGGGGCATGTGAAACTTACTGACTTTGGCTTAGGCAAAAGACTGGCCTCTGGGGAAAAGTTCAAAGGATTTTGTGGCACACCACAATATTGTGCTCCTGAAGTGTTTGATCACAAACAATATGATGGCCTCCCAACTGACATCTGGAGTCTCGGTGTAGTATTATACTATTTAGTTATTGGCCACCTTCCCTTCAGAGAGACAGTGCACTCCAAGATAAAGCATCTGATCTTAGCCCGGAGCTGTTGGATCCCGTATCACCTGTCTCCAGAGCTTCGAGACCTATTAAAGAGATTAATGACTATAGACCCCATAATGAGGCCATCCATTAAAGAAATATTGGTACACCCGTGGCTGTACCATGATCAAGAACCATTGAGATCTTCAGAGGAAATCCCTAGAGAACCAAAATCCAACCTCGCTTTTGACATGTTTTTTATGGGGTACAACATTAAAGAGCTCAGGGAGGCTTTGAGGGAAAGGAAGTACAATCATGATATGGCGACTTATTTGATTATAAAAAAGAAGTATACCAGGCAGCCCCAATTTTATCACGATGGAGGGCAGGGCAGTACTCTGGACCCTACAAAAGCCCCCAACCCCCCCTGGCATGTAAGGAAGGGAACCAGTGCCCGTACTCTTTCACATCCTTCACTTTGCCCACTCTCTCTGAGCTGCCCAGATGTGGAAGGAAAGGCTGTAGGAGGAGGCATAGTGTACCTCCCAGCCTTTCTTCCCTTGAGAGTAGCTTTCTGGAGAACACCTCCCCACTACAGGGGCTTATTCCTCATGTTGGAAAGAGCACATTCAGAGTGGAGAGAAGCATCAATTCCACAAAATCATCATCAAGAAAAAGAAAGGCAACAACAACAACGCTAACCTCATCATCAGGAGCCCCATGGTCACTTTTCATATCCACACAATCCTCAACCTTTGAAAACACGCAAGATATGGCCCAAGAGAGCTCCAGTGCTACAGACACAAGTAGCATCATGTCCTCCTGGGAGTCCAGAACCAGCAGCCCTTCCCCCAGTGAGGAGAACCAGGAAGAGAATATAGGCATGGAAACCTTACAAGACACCAGCTCATCCTCAAGGGAAACAGTCCATCAGGAGCAGCTCCGAAGGAGGTCCCAGGGTGTGCCAAGAGTCCCACTGAGAAAGCGTGCCTGGAGGGGCCTGAAGAAGAGGATTTCCAAATCCTTAAGGAACTTGTGTTGCTGCCTCCCAGTGAAAAATAACAAGGTCATGGCAGCCAATGAAGAGTGCTTCAGAGACACAGGCTGAAACAAGTAGGTGGGGTGTGATTGGAAAGGATGCACTCTCTAGTTTCTCCTTCCATTAACATATTCCAGCATGCACACTAAGGGTGTTGGTGACATTGGGTCGATCATGCCAGAGAGAAAAATCCCATCCTGTTCTTCCTCCTCCTAAGACTACACCCTTCCTCAAAACGTGAGCAACATGTAGACAGCAGAGGATAGTGGCCTAATGCTAGGCAAAGATGCTGGAAATGTGTGAAGGGATCAATGGAGCACTTGGGCTGAATCAGCCTGAGGTCCCATGCCATCACAGGGCCAGCACAGCCAAGCATAAGTCTTGCAGATTTCTAAGATTTCTTCTGTCTGTTTCAAGGGCTATCAGAGGCCCTATGGTCCCTGGAAAATGATACCAGAGAGTGGAGAGGAGTCTGCTGAGGATGCAGACAGGAGCAGGGAGGACAGAGCCAGACAGGAATTTCAGGTGGCTGTATGGCAGAGAGAAGATCTGTCTATAGTGCAGGTTTAAATTAGAGGCAAAATATTATTTTTCCCCTGAAGTCTGAAGGAGGACTCTAAGAAGTTCTGAATGATTTTCCTCCCATCCCCTGTAGGGAGTTCCACACTGGGCAGCAGTCCAGGATAGCTGTGGCCCAGTGAGTTAATCTTCACAGCACTCAGAAGCCCCTGGAAGAAACATCCATGGAGTGCTAGTGGTTACCAAGGATACTGAGAAGAAACACCAGACTTCAGAGAACCTTCATGCACAGTGAGAATGTCAGCTCAGCAGCCTGTCTCCAGGTGTACTTGTGAGCTGAGGAGAGAGTGGTCCTGGAGGCAGAGGAAGGAACCCAGAAGACCTGACCTGTTGCATGTATCCAACAGATATGTCTGATATTGTAAGAGGTGGTAACAGAACTGCGAAGCCATGAGTGTTCATTGGAGTCCAGAAGTGAATACAGAGTGGGTGGAGATGGTTCAGACCCACAGCTCTGATGCAGAGCAGAGCATCCTGATTACTGCATAGTCACACTGAGAGAGATCCTGAAGCCCTCACAAAACCACCAGCTCTAGTCTCGGATTGTGTATGTTGCACTCAAATTTGAGCCATTTGATGAGTATTCTTTACATCTGGTTGGACACACAACACACCCACACAACACACACACACAGAGACACACAAAGAGGCACAGTCAGTACTAATGCTGTTTCCTTGAAGTGGAGAGAGCCCACGTTACAAACAAGGTAATTTCATAGTTTGAGTGACTCTGCCTTCTGTAACCTTTCCCCAAATCAATTTTCTCTTGTCTCCACTCCCTTCTGACAAAGTAACTCCCTATTCTCATCCTTTCTGGGAGTCATGGGAAGTGAGCATGGGCATTGTTCCCCACTTTGGCCCAGGGTACACAGCCATGTGCAAGGTGAGGCTTACCTATGCACCATCTTTTGAGGAGATCCAAGGTGAGATCTGAAGTGCTTGCCATTTGACTCCAGAGAAGGTGCTGGTAAGAAGCACTGCAGTGGGGTGGGGGTGAGGTGGGGGGGCAATGTTGATGGTAAAACAGATGAGTCCCCCTGACAGGACAGGGTAAGTTTTCCTTTGGGTGGCCCATGGTGACTTGCCCCATTCTCTCCAAGTATAAAGACAAAGAGAACTTCAAATGTGTTAAAGAGGAACTCAACCCCTCTGTCCCCTGACACCACGCTGTATTACAAACTATTTGGTATATATTGATATGTTTTCCCTTAGAGCTGTCTCCTGGCATGATCATGCCCTTGCTACTTCTGCCATACTGCTGCTGCTACTGCTACTGCTGCTGCTATTGCTGCTCTTGCTGCTGCTCCTGCTGCTCCTGCTGCTCCTGCTTCTGCTGTGTGTGCTGCTGCTTCATTCTCATGTCCATTTCAGGCAGGGAAAGGCCAGATGCTTCTGGAGCCAATCAGTGAGCATTCCAAAGCCTGGTGCTCTGGAAACTGCAGAAAACACCAGTGACATCACTCAACACAGAACAAGGTTTGCAGCCAGTCTCACCTATAGGGACCTGGGAATTGACGCCTTTTTCATCACTGACAACCTGGGGGGAAGAGGGGCACATGGCATCTTCCTGGCTCAGGCCATTGGGAGTGGGTAGTTATTTACAAGGGATGCACAATTGGACTTTTTGTAATTCTTAGCAAATCCTTTTTTATTCAGGTCTTCTTGATAGAAGAGGCACCTGTTCATTGATACAGAGGTAGGGCAAAGCCAGTCCCACAAGTGGGTGGGCTAAGAACAAGAAAAGAAAGATGTGTTCTGATTCCAGGAACATCTGTCACCTTAGCCTTACCACGGTTGTAAGGGAACACTATCTGAGACATCTTGAGGAATTTCCTCACTGGGAACAGCTCCTTTCTGTTCTGGCAAGAGCCAAGTGACCAGGGCAAGGCACTTCTCAAGTTCCGTCCTTCCATCACCTCCATTCTTGTATGCATGGGGGCAAAGAGAGATAACTGGGTGCTCTTTGGGTTGGCACTACCCACAGCAGTGACATCAACACATGTGTGCAGAACTGATCAATTTTCAAAGGACCCAGAGTGTGGAATCTGTATGGTTGTTAATTTTAAGTATTGTGTGTCTGGGTGAAGACCCAGGATGTGGACAGAGAGCTTGGTACCATGCTGTGCCAGCAACAGAAGTGTTACCAAGAAGAGCCCCCCCCACACACACATGGCAACCTTGAATAAACCTCTGTATCTGCAAAAGAAGGATGATTATTTTCTTTTCAAAAGAAATTTCAGCTGCCAAATGCCACCAGTCACCATTCTACTGGGCTTGATGACAGAAACTGGGTAATTAATGATAATCTACCACATTCATGGCTTGAAGTACATCTCTGAATTCTTCCTGCTACACACTGGCTCATTCCCATTCTTAAGCCAACATCATTTTAGCATCAGGTGTTGGGTCCCTCTATCCAATATTTTCCTCCTTTTGTAGCTTCCTTTTCTCAGAATATTACCCTCTCATTTTACCTATCTTGACATAAATGTCAGGATTTCTTGGCCCTTTCTTTCTCTGAAGCAGGTTGCTAATGTGAAGCACAGGCTAATCAACTCACATTTTTTTCTAGGTCCTTTGTGTTGTGGTGACAGGTTTGTATCTATTGCATTTTTAGGCATTCTTCTTCCTTGACTTGTGCCTTGAGCAAGCATTTCATGGGTTCAAGCCCTTATCATAAACCCAGGTATTGAGACCTTCACAAACATTTACTGTGACTAGAATTTTTCTGTCCTTGTTTTTACATTGCCTGTTGACTTCAGTCCCTTAAAGAGTTGATGGCTTGAAGATGTTCTCAGAAGCCATCTTTGATGTGGAGGAACTTTCTGGCAGTGTCTGTCACACAGCCAGTATATGTTTCTTCCTCTGGAACAATAGGCGGGGGCCCTGTCATGCACATCCTGCAGAGTGATATCAACAAGCAAGGCACTTTTATTCAGAGGCTCCTCTATGTACTCCAGTTAAGGGTGTGCAACCTGGGCGTGGTAGGATGGAAAGTTCATTCATGACACGACTGTTAAAAGGTTCTTCAGTGGATATAGTATGTTCATCTAGGGAGTATGTCCATGGGATGGATTAGTAATTGTATGTCCTAGCCATAGGTCTAGGCAGAAAATTCAAAAGCTGCTGGCAGAGGATTGTGGGCCCCTGTCGTAGGGGAATATGTGGTACAACAATAAGCTGAAACTTTATTTGAACAAATAGTCCCCCATAGGGTCATGGGAGGGGCTGCTGATAGAAGTGGGTGTCCTGTTCCCAAAATAAGCTCTCGAGAACCTCTGTTCCTGCTACACATGACAATGGACCAGTGGAATTGAACCTTCCCTAAAGGGAAGAAGTTTGAGCTCCCGGAATACTACTAATGTCATGTGATATCATTGATTCATTGGTGACATTCTTGATAGAAGCCTGACACCTGTTCATTATATACTTGACACCAAGGATACTAGACCCGTCTTGGGGTGGATCAGTGTGTGCATCTGCTAGGTACAAATGCTTAAAATAGTAAAAAGTATGATAGTGCCCCATAGATACTGATCTGCTTTGTACACAGCCTATGACCCAGCTCCACGGAATTGTGTCTTCTATGAAGCCACTTAGGGGATAGGCTGTGGATATTTTATCTGACATGGAAGTACAATATGGTGGTCGTGGCTATTGCTCCCTCCTGGAACATGCCCTTTCTTTGCCTCCCCTAGGTGCTGTCCTGTTACGGTGTCACTCTCCACTCCCATCCCTGGTCACTGCTTTTGCCTTGAGGAACAGTATGTGGCTGCTTGCGCACTAGCCCTGCCTTGTAATAAAAATGGGCTGGGTCCTCTCGACACTGGACACTTAAGAGGTCATTGCGTGTCCTCCTGGTTACTAATATTACAAAGCAGTCACTATTTGATTCTAGAGGCTACTTGACCAGTCTTTGTGCAATAAATAAATGGCCTCTACCCCATGAGTTTTGGCTGACCAAAGGAACTTGAGTTGATATTAGGTCCAGTACGCATTCAGTGTTTAACATACCAAGCATCTGAGTGTGTGTAGCATTTACTTGCAGCCTAGGTTTTGGGTCTGTCCTAGAGTGGCCTTTCGTGGCCTAAATACTAGGTTTGCCCTAGTACAAGCGTACAGTAAATCTGGGTCTTGAGACCGTCTCAAGACCAGCATGATAATGGGGCACTCAGATCTTGGCTTTGCTTCCACTTAGCAGAGAACTGGGCTCACTTGTGGAGCTGTATGCAAGATGACCTCTTAGGTACTGGAGACATGTTGTGTGTGTGTGTGTGTGCGTGAGTGAGTGTGTGTGTGTGTGTGTGTGTGAGTACCTTCCTTTGGTTTTTCTCCTGTGCAACTTTTTATTTGCTGTGTTTTCTTTGGTGTTGTTAACCTGCTCAGAATGGATTTTTCCTTCTAGTATCTTCTTTGGGCTGGATTTGTAGATGTTATTTAGTGTCTTTTCTCACAGAATATCTTATTTTCTCCATCTCTGTTGATTGAGAGGTTTGCTGGATATCATAGTCTGGAATGACATATCTGGTGTCTTAAAGTCTGTAAGTCAGCTTTCTAGGTCTTTCTGGGTTTTAGAGTATCTGTTGAGAATTCTGGTGAAATTTAAACACATTTGCCTTCATATGTTACTTTCCCTCTTTCCCTTTCTGCTTTAAATATTTTTCCTATATATAGTTTTTAATAATATATATATATATATATATATATATATATATATATATATATATATATATATATACACATATATAATATATACATAAACACATATACATATATATTTGATTATCTTTTGGTGGAAGATTTTTTCTGGCTCAATCTATGTGGTGTTTTCTAAGCTATATGTACATTTATAGATATCTCTTTAGTTTAGGGAAATTTTCCTCTATAATTTTATTGAAGTTATTTCCTGATCCTTTGACCTGGAAATATTTTTTCTATTGCTATTATTCTGAGGTTTGGTCTTTTCTTTCTTTTTAATTTTTTAAAAAATAATTTTACATTCCATATTTTATTCCCCCCCCCATCCACCCTCCCGACTATTCCACATCACACCTCCTCCCTACCCCCTCTCTCCACAGGATTTTCCAACTCCCACCCCACCCCACCTGACCTCTAAACTTCCTTGGGCCTCCAGTCTCGTGAGGGTTAAGTGCATCATCTCTGACTGAACACAGATCCAGCAGTCCTCTGCTGTACATATGTTGGTAGCCTCATATCAACTGATGTATGCTGCCTGTTTGGTGGTCCAGTGTTTGAGAGAGTTCAGGGGTCCAAGTTAATTGAGACTGCTGATCCTCATACAGAGTTGCCCTCCTCCTCAGCCCTAATTCAACCACCAGAGTATTGTTTTCCTTGAATTTTGCTGCTGTTCTGATCTTCTGTCCTGGGTTGCCTGCAGTTCTGGTGATCAGTCAGACTTCAGGTCCAGTGTGGTCTCTTTTCTAAGATTTTTTGACCTGGACAACCTCTTGGATTTGGATTTGGGGAATCACCATCACCTCTTGATCCCTAGAACTGGCATGACCTCTGGGAATGTAAAAATCTTCTAGCAACATTGTAGTGTCTAATATGGTTGCCCAGGACATGCAGTGTAGTTTATAGATTTTGGGTATACTTTAAGGGGATTTAGTATGCAGGGGACCATGTCTTACCTTGAGTCCCTAGTGCCCACATGGCCTCTGGGAAAGCTTCCAGTGTCATGGACCAGAATATAAAACCCAGAGCATTGGGGGCCTTTTGGTGATGTTAGGCCTACTTTAAAGGGAAATTGTGGGCATTAGGTGTGGTCTTACATAGGGTCCCTGGCACTTAAATGGCCTCTGGGAAGGCAGTCAGAACTCAACAAGTCTTCTAAAGAAAAATATTTAATTGGGGCTTGCTTATAGTTCAGTGTTATAGTCTATTATCATCATATTGGGAAGCATGGTGGAATACAGGTAGACATAATGTTGAAGAGATAGCTAAGAGTTCTACAACTGAATTGGCAAGCTCCTGAGGAAGAGACTTTGGACCTGGCTTGAGCATTTGGAAAGTCAAGGCCCATTCCCAGTGACACAATTCCTCCAACAGGGCCACACTTACTCCAACAAGGCCACACCTCCTAAAAGTGTCACTCCCTGTGCCACTTTAGGGCCATTTTCACTCAAACTACTACATTCTACTCCATTGCATCAATAGTCCATCATCATCATGCAAAAATCATTTAGTCTTACTTAGAATCTCCCCATTGTCTATCACAGGAACAGCTTCGTTTGACAGCACTGAGTCTCATACAATCTCACTGTAATCCCCTGTAAAATCACAATGAAGAAGCAAGTCACATACTTTCAAAATTAATGGCAGGGGATATATGCATTACCATTCTCAAAGGTATAAAGAGGATGTAATGAGGAAATATTGTGCCAAGGGAGACTAAAATCCAGCTGAATAGACTCCAAACTCTGCATCTTCATGTATGATGTCAAAACACTCTTCAGATCTCCAACTCCAACTCTCTTTCAAACTTGTTGAGGCAACACACTATTTTTCTTGGGGTGATTCGGCCCTGTGTTAGCAGCTTTCTTCAGCAGATATCCCAGGGCTCTGGCATCTCTAACATCTTGGGGTCTCCAAGGCAATCCAGGCTTCACCTTCACAGATTCATGCAATGGCCTCTGTTGAACTCTATACAGGGACACCCCTAACATGTCTGACCTCTGAGAATTCCCTTCAACATGGAGGGAGATTTCACAACCTCTTTCTTGTAACCTTGACTCTGACATGACCACAAGACCAAGGCTGCTTAGTTTTGTTACTTGTTGGGCTGGGAAATAACCCCCTTATTAAAACATTCTTATTTTTCAAATACATTTTTCACCAGCTTTCTGTTTTCAATGGTTTTCTTCAGTGCCTAAGGTTGAACGGCTTAGAAATTGCTCTGAAAAAACATGGTGGCCTTGAACTCTGAAGTCTACTTGTTTCTGCCTCCCAAGTGCTAGTATTAAGGTATGTATCAGGCCTTTTAATGAGTTGGAAGCTTGGCTGGGTCTTGTCTTACCTTGATGTCAACCATTCCTTGTATTTCATCTAGCATCAGGCCCTTCTTTACATTTTTTTAAATGTCCTTGAGTACAGGATTTAGTTGCTTTAAATGTCCTGGTGCTCTCTTTTTCACACTGCACATTTTGTATTCTTCCTAGTTCAGATTGTTCCTTTTCATTATAAAACTGCATAAGTCAGACCAAAAAGAACCACATGACACAGTCAATCTAGGCTGCTTGAAGTGTCCTCTGTCAAAACTTTTAATGCATATTATGTTCAATCTAGCCTCAGAGTGATCTTAACATAATTGAAGAAAGCAGCAATGCTCTTAGACAAAATATCACAAGAATATTTTTCTAGGCACCATACTAATAATATTCTCCCCTGAATCTTCTCTAGCTGAGCCCTCACAGTTTAAATAACCCCAAGCATCACTGTCTTCCATGATCCTACTACTATAACTCAATAAACCCTGCTTGAATTGTCCATCTGCACTTTAGTTCAAAGTCTGAAAGTCTTCTGTATTCCTCCAGATGAAAGCATTGTCCGTCCGATGTTGGCAACACCACAGGCCATGGCACCAGTTTACATCTTAGTGTTTGATTGCTGTGAAGAGGAACCATAACCATTGCAACTCTTAAAATGGAGAATACTGAAATGGGGCTGGGTTGTATTTCAGAGGTGAAATACAACCATTATTATTATGACAGGAGACATGGTGGCATACAGGCAGACATGGTACTGCAGAGTTAACTGAGAATTCGACATCTGGATTGGAAGGGAGAAGAAAGAGAGAGGGACCCTGAGCCTGGGTTGAGCATTTGAAACCTCGAGGCCCACCCTCAGTCACATACATCCTCCAACATGTCCTATGTGCTCCAGCAAAGTCACACTACTTAATCGTGCCAATCTCTGTGAGTGTATGGGGGGCGTTTTCATTCAAACCACCACAATCCTATTTTACAAAAGTAATTTTTGTCTTCTTCCTCCTCTTCTTCCTCATCCTCCTCTTCCTTCTCTTCCTCTTTCTATCTTTCTGCTACCAACCAAAGATTATGAATGCATTTTTGTGTAGTCGGCCTTTTCCACCGTTATCTTTAGCCTTACATAGACTGCCTACACGACTGCCTGGTGACCTCCACTGTGACAGGAGTGGCTTCCTTTGTCCTCTTCATTCCCTTGTGTTGGCAGCTCCAAACGGTTGCTGCTAGCCTGTCATGGTTTTCTCTCAATACTTGAAAAAATGTTCAAGAGCTTCATTCAAGAGTTTTACAATATTAGTTTATTCATTTAACTAAAACCTCAAGAAAAAGAAACTCTGATATTGCTAGTAACACCATTAAAGCATTAGCCTAAGTAAGCCTTGTTTCCATATCCTTCATTTATATAAAAAAGAATCCTTGACCTATTGTCATCATTTTTTATCAAACTCTGTCAAGTAAATATCTCTACATGTGAAAAGATACCCAAACCTTCACATGTTATTTTTACAAACACTCATCATTACTGCATTACTAAAAGTACATACTATTTACATTTTTTTACATTTAGTTGTGTCCATGTGTGTGTGTGTGTGTGTTTGTGTGTGTGCACACGTGCGTTCGTGCGCATGTGTACGTGTGTGCATGCTTATATGAAGTTTATGTGCAATGAGTGTTGACAGGAGTCCTGAAGAGCACATCTGATCTCTCACACTGATGTCACAGGTGGTTGTGAGTCAACGTGTTGCTGAGACTCAAACCAGGACTTTCTTAATTCCAGGAAGCACTGCACCATCTGTCTATCACTATTGTCTTACTGAGGGTGGTAGAGCTTCAACCTTATATATATATATTGCTTGCACATGTTATTTACACAAATTGGAGAGTGTTACTTATGAGAAATCCATGTGTGTATCTATTGAAATTTAACTATAACAACCCTTCTACTTCTTTCTTCCGACCCTGTCCACACACATAGAAGGGCCCTGTCATTTTTTTTAAAATACCCCAGTATCAATTTTCCAATATATATGATTTAACACAAGAGTTTATATTTTAACTCTTATGGTTCATAACTTTGTGGTGGTGTACCTTTTTAGGACAGCAAAATAAAAACTTTCCAATACAGGAAACAATGAAAACCTTAAGAATACATGCAACTCAACTGACCTTTGTAAAAAGCCATGTGTTTGTCAGTGCTCTCCCCAATCATAAGGATTCTTGACTGTATAAAAGATTCTTTTTCCTATAAAGACATTCAACTATGAATGAAAAGATTAATATGAAAAGACAAAGTTAGTACCACCCATAATATCATGACAATTTATACCAACTCTGCTGTCCTTTGAAGCAAAAGAAAATAGTTACTTGTGTTATGCCATGCAGAGAGAAACAGCAAGTTCTTTTACCTTTTGCCAATTCCATAAGAATTGGCTCCTCTTGGCACAAAATTCTAAATGGAAATCATGACTTGAGTCCTTATAAGAGGGCACAGACCTTGAAAAGGAGATGCTTTGGTATCCAGGTGGTCACAAAAGAGACTGAAAGAAAAACAAGCTCTCCCAGGACCTGCTATGGAGGTGTAAGGCATGACTCAAAGCACTGTGCCTGTGGTAAACTCATTGGAGGGAGGTTACATTTAGGTATTCTAATGAAGAACTAGGCATGACAAGTTCCCTTGTACTTGTCCATATAATGCTCTCTGTACAGCCCTGAATGCCAGCCCAGGATTCTGGATCTGCAGCTGTTGGAGATATGCTGTGACAACAGTCTTTATCTCCAAGGGCTTGTGTGTCAACATTAGCATAGGATTCCAAACCAGTCAGTTTATGGGATAATCCACAGCAAGCATGGCCTGATGTTTCAAACCTTTCTGAGTATAAAGATTCCAACAAGGTAATGACAGAAGAAAGTGCCGACCGTGCATCATTCATGTGTTTAGCTGCTTAACTGTACCTCAGCACTCAAGCAACACTGTGGGAAGCATAGACTTTGTTTTCTCTGCTTGATTTCCAGTATTTCACCTTCTGTCACACAGAAACAAATTCCCTCTTCCCTAGAACCCAACCAGCTCTGCAACTGATACACTCAGACTTCTGCAGGACCTTGAAACACAGAGCTCTTCCTGATGGGGCAGAGGCCAGGTCTCCATTCACACCTTGTTCACTGCAAAACCTTAAAACCCACACCATTCTAATAGGACATGAAATTCATTCCAACTCACTTTGTGTCTTCAGAAATTCATCTTCATAATCCCCATCTTCCGCTTAGAAAACGAATGCTCCCTTTGCCCTTCTGCCACCTCCATCTAGAGTGCGTTCCTGTCAGCAGTGATGGCAGAAGTCTTTACAACTGCCTCCTGTACAGTGGCTATGGGCAGAAATGTGTACCATGAGCTCTTCTGTCCTGCAACCAGGGTGCAAGGTCTCTGGTGAAGTATTTAGGAGGGCATAGCATGAGGACAGGACACAAAGGCCTCTGGCTAACTGGGTGTAGCACAAAGGAGCAAAGGCCTCTGTGTAAAAGAGTTGGTAGGTGTTTCTGTTTCTTGGTCGTGGAGATCTCTGGGAGGATCTCAGCAGTTGGTCTCTTTGGGTTTTTGCCAAAGGTAAGAAGGTATTAAATAAAAGGATTAAAAATATTTAACTGCATCCTTAATACAAGTCATTGCCTGGGTCTTTCAGTTTTGTATGTCCCAGAACTTCAGGCGTTTGTCACATTAATTTAAAATAAAAAACCTATCTTCAGTAATTTCCCACATGTACACATTACAGTTAGATAAGGTTCTTTTGTTTCTCCTGCCTCCAACTGCAAAAGGGTGTTTTCTTGTTAACCAGGTGAAGTGAATGCTGTCCCCTGTGCCTTATTGCATCTTCAATTAGCCACAACTTTGCCCTGCTTTTTACTAGAAATTCTTTAGATGTCTTTGAAGGAGGTTACCTATGTTTTATAGATGTTATTTCCTGAAAGATATTGCCATATCTTTTTTTTAATGTCTGAATATTTATTTATTTATTTTTACTGAATATAGTCTTCATTTACTTTTCTTTTTTTTCATTTTAATATTTTTATTTTCTACATTCTTTGTTTACATTCCAAATGATTTCCCCTTTCGCAGATCCCCCTCCCCATATGTCCCATAAACCTTTTCTCTCCACCCATTCTCCTATCAACTTCCTCCTTTTTCTCTGTCCTTATATTCCCCTCCATTGCTGGATCAATCCTTTCCAGGATCAGGACCATCTCCATACTTCTTCATGAGAGTCATTTGTTATGCGATTTGTGCCTTCCGAATTCAGGGCTTCTTGGCTAATTAATATCCACTTATCAGAGATTGCATTCCATGTGTATTCTTTTGTGATTGGGATACCTCACTTAGGATATTTTACAGATCAAATTATTTGCCTAAAAATTTTGTGAATTCATTGTTTCTAATTGCTGAGTAGTATTCCATTGTGTAAATATACCACATTTTCTGTACCCATTCCTCCTTTGAGGGACATCTGGATTCTTTCCAGCTTCTGGCTATTATAAATAAGGCTGCTAAGAGGGGCTTCCGGGCAGTCAGCAGGGAGAAGTCGGTGTGCTCTGCTGAATCCAGTGGGCCCCAGTGGGAGCCTTCATATGTCTGCTTCAGAATCTGAACAGCCTGGGCAACAGCACCCTGTCTCCAGGCAGTTCAGGAGGTAAGCTGTGCACCAGAGGCCACCTGGGAAGGGGCAGCTTGCACTGGTGAGTCCAGCATTGACAAGACCAACGAACACCAGTGAGAACTAGATGGCAAAAGGCAAACGCAGGAACGTCACTAACAGAAATCAAGGCAATATGGCAACATCTGAACCCAATTCTCCTCTACCTGCATGGCCTGGATACCCCATCACACCAGCAACACAAGATTTGGATTTAAAATCACTGGTCAAGATGCTGGTAAGGAACACATGAAGGACATACTTAAAGAAATTCAGGAGAAAATGGATCAAAAGTTAGAAGCCCTTGCAAGGGAAACACAAAAATCATTGAAAGAAATCCAGGAGAATACAAAGCCAATAATGAGAAAACGCAAAAAACACTTAAAGAAATACAGGAGAACTTTGGTCAACAGGCTGAGGTTATGAAAGAGGAAACACAAAAATCTCTTAAAGAATTACAGGAAAGCACAACCAAGCAAGTGAAGGAGCTAAGCAAAACCATCCAGGATCTAAAATCAGAAGTAGAAACAACTAAGAAAAGTCAAAGGGAGACAACTTTGGAGATAGAAAGCCTTGGGAAGAAATCAGAGGACAGAGATGCAAATATCAACAACAGAATACAAGAGATAGTAGAAAGAATCTCAGATGCTGAAGATTCCATAGAAACCATGCACTCAACAGTTAAAGAAAATGCAAAATGCAAAAAGCTTGTAACCCAAAATATCCAGGAAATCCAGGACACAATGAGAAGACCAAACCTAAGGATTATAGGCACAGATGAGAGTGAAGATTTACAACTTAAAGGGCCAGCAAATATCTTCAATAAAATTATGGAAGAAAACTTCCCTAACCTAAAAAGAGAGATGCCCATGAATGTACAAGAAGCCTACAGAACTCCAAACAGACTGGACCAGAACAGAAATACTTCCCGTCACATAATAATCAAAACACCAAATGTTCTAAACAAAGAAAGAATAATGAAGGCAGTAAGAGAAAAAGGCCAAGTAACATATAAAGGAAGACCTATCAAAATCACAACAGACTTTTCACCTGAGACTATGAAGGCTAGAAGGTCCTGGGCAGATCTCATGCAGACTCTAAGAGAACACAAATGCCAGCCAAAACTACTATATCAAGCAAAAATCTCACCGACCGTAGAGGGAGAAACTAAGATATTCCATGACAAAACCAAGTTTACCCAATATCTATCCACAAACCCAGCCTACAAAGGATAATAGGAGGAAAACACCAATAAAAGGAGGGAAACTTTACCCTGGAAAAAGCAAGATAGTAACCTTTCATCAAACCTAAAAGAAGTTAAGCAATCAAATTTAAAAAAATAACGTCAAAAATGACAGTAAGTAACAATCACTATTCCTTAATATCTCTTAACATCAATGGACTTAATGCCCCAATAAAAAGACACAGACTAACTGAATGGATACATAAACAGGACCCTACATTGTGCTGCTTACAAGAAACACACCTCAGGGTCAAAGACAAACACTACCTTAGAGTAAAAGGCTGGAAGACAATTTTACAAGCAAATGGTCTCAGGAAACAAGCTGGAGTAGCCATTTTAATATCAGATAAAATTGACTTTCAACCCAAAGTCATCAAAAGAGACTCTGAGGGACACTTCTTTCTGGTCAAAGGAAAAATAGAACAAGAAGAGCTCTCCATCCTGAACATCTATGCTCCAAATGCAAGGGCACCCTCTTTCATAAAAGAAACTTTATTAAAGCTCAAAGCACACATTGCACCTAACACAATAATTGTGGGTGACTTCAACACTGCACTTTCCTCAATGGACCGATCAGGAAAACAGAAACTAAATAGGGACACAATAAAACTAATTGAAGCTTTGGACCAATTAGATTTAACAGATATATATAGAACATTCTATCCTAAAGCAAAATAATATACCTTTCTTTCAGCACCTCATGGTACCTTCTCCAAAATCGACCATATAATTGGTCACAAGACAGACCTCAACAATATAAGAAGATCGAACTAATCCCATGCATCCTATCAGATCACTATGGAGTAAAAGTGGTCTTCAATAGCAACAAAAACAACAGAAAACCCACATGCACATGGAAACTGAACAATATTCTATTCAATGATACCTTGGACAAGGAAGAAATAAAAAAAGAAATTAAAGACTTTTTATAACACAATGAAAATGAAGACACAACATACCCAAACCTATGAGACACAATGAAAGCAAAGCTAAGAGGAAAACTCATATCCCTGAGTGCCTCCAAAAAGAAAATGGAGAGAGCATACATTACCAGCTTAATGACACACCTGAAAGCCCTGGAACAAAAAGAAGCTATTTCACCCAGGAGGAGTAGAAGGCAGGAAATCATCAAACTCAGGGCCGAAATCAGTCAAGTAGAAACAAAGAGAACCATATAAAGAATCAACGAAACCAGGAGCTGGTTCTTTGAGAAAATCAACAAGATAGATAAACCCTTAGCCAGACTGACCAAAGGGCACAGAGAAAATATCCAAATTAACAAACTTAGAAATGAAAAGGGAGATGTAACAACGGAAACTGAGGAAATCCAAAAAAATAATCAGATCCTACTACAAGAGCCTGTACTGAACACAACTGGAGAATGTGGAGGAAATGGACAATTTCCTTGACAGATACCAAATACCAAAATTAAATCAGGACCAAATAGATCATCTAAACAGTCCCATAATGCCTAAAGAAATTGAAGGAGTTATAGAAAGCCTTCCAACCAAAAAAAGCACAGGACCAGATGGTTTCAGTGCAGAATTCTATCAGACCTTCAAAGAAGAGTTAACACCAATACTCTTCAAATTATCCCACAAAATAGAAACAGAAGGAAGACTACCCAATTCCTTCTATGAAGCCACAATTACACTGATACCAAAACCACACAAAGATCCAACAAAGAAAGAGAACTTCAGACCAATTTCCCTTATGAACATCGATGCAAAAATACTCAATAAAATTCTTGCCAACGGAATCCAAGAACACATCAAAAGGACCATCTACCATGATCAAGTAGGCTTTATCCCGGGAATGCAGGGTTGGTACAATATACGGAAATCCATCAATGCAATCCACTACATAAACAAACTCAAAAAGAAACCACATGGTCATTTCATTGGATGCTGAAAAAGCATTTGACAAAATTCAGCATCCTTTCATGCTTAAAGTCTTGGAAAGAACAGGAATTCAAGGCCCATACCTAAACATAGTAAAAGCAATATACAGCAAACCGGTAGCCAGCATCAAACTAAATGGAGAGAAACTTGAAGCAATCCCTCTAAAATCAGGGACTAGACAGGCTGCCCCTTTCTCCTTATCTTTTCAATATTGTACTTGAGGTACTAGCTCGGGCAATTCGACAACATAAGGAGTCAAAGGGATACAAATTGGAAAGGAAGAAGTCAAACTATCATTATTTGCAGACGACATGATAGTCTACCTAAGTGACCCAAAAAACTCCACTAGAGAGCTTCTACAGCTGATAAACAACTTCAGCAAAGTGGCAGGTTATAAAATCAACTCAAGCAAATCAGTGGCCTTCCTATACTCGAAGGATAGGCAGGCTGAGAAAGAAATTAGGGAAATGACCCCCTTCACAATAGCCACAAACATTATAAAGTATCTTGGTGTCACTCTTACCAAACATGTGAAAGATCTGTATGACAAGAACTTCAAGACTCTGAAGAAGGAAATGGAAGAAGACCTCAAAAAATGGGAAAACCTCCCATGCTCATGGATCAGTAGAAATAATATAGTTAAAATGGCCATTTTGCCAAAAGCAATATACAGATTCAATGCAATACCCATCAAAATACAAACACAATTCTTCACAGGGTTAGAAAGAGCAATTATCAAATTCATCTGGAATAACAAAAAACCCATGATAGCTAAAACTACTCTCAGCAACAAAAGAAAGTCTGGGGGAATCAGTATCCCTGACCTCAAGCAATACTACAGAGCAATAGTGTTAAAAACTGCATGGTATTGGTACAGTGACAGGCAGGAGGATCAATGGAACAGGATTGAAGATCCAGAAATGAACCCACACCACTATGGCCACTTGATCCTTGACAAAGAGGCTGAAAACATCCAATGGAAAAAAGATAGCCTGTTCAACAAATAGTGCTGGTTCAACTGGAGGTCAGCATGCAGAAGAATGCAAATTGATCCATCCTTGTCTCCTTGTACTAAGCTCAAATCCAAATGGATCAAGGACCTCCACATAAAGCCAGACACTCTGAAGCTAATAGAAAAGAAACTGGGGAAGACCCTTGAGGACATCGGTACAGGGAGAAAGTCTCTTAACAGAACACCAATAGCATATGCTCTAAGAGCAAGAATTGACAAATGAGACCTCATAAAATTACAAAGTTTCTGTAAGGCAAAGGACACCATCAAGAGGACAAATCGGCAACCAACTAATTGGGAAAAGGTCTTCACCAATCCTACATCAGATAGAGGGCTAATATCCAATATATATAAAGAACTCAAGAAGTTAGACTCCAGAAAACCAAACAACCCTATTAAAAAATGGGGTACAGAGTTACACAAAGAATTCTCACCTGAAGAACTTCAGATGGCAGAGAAGCATCTTAAAAACTCCTCAACTTCATTTGTTATTAGGGAAATGCAAATCAAACCAACGCTGAGATTTCATCTTACACCAATCAGAATGGCTAAGATTAAAAATTCAGGAGACAGCAGGTGTTGGAGAGGGTGTGGAGAAAGAGGAACACTCCTCCACTGCTGGTGGGGTTGCAAATTGGTACAACCACTCTGGAAATCAGTCTGGCGTTTCCTCCGAAAACTGGGCACCTCACTTCCAGAAGATCCTGCTATTCCACTCCTGGGCATATACCCAGAGGATTCCCCACCATGTAATAAGGATACATGCTCTACTATGTTCATAGCAGCCCTATTTATAATTGCTAGATGCTGGAAAGAAGCCAGGTATCCCTCAACAGAAGAGTGGATGCAAAAAAATGTGGTATATCTACACAATGGAGTACTATTCAGCCATTAGAAACAATGAATTCATGAGATTCTTAGGCAAATGAATGGAGCTAGAGAACATCATACTAAGTGAGGTAACCCAGACTCAAAAGGTGAATCATGGTATGCACTCACTAATAAGTGGATATTAACCTAGAAAACTGGAATACCCAAAACATAATCCACACATCAAATGAGGTACAAGAAGAAAGGAGGAGTGCCCCCTTGTTCTGGAAAGACTCAGTGAAGCAGTATTCGGCAAAACCAGAACGGGGAATTGGGAAGGGGTGGGTGGGAGGACAGGGAGTGAGAAGGGGGCTTACGGGACTTTCGGGGAATGGAGGGATAGAAAAGGGGAAATCATTTGAAATGTAAATAAAAAAATTTATCGAATAATAAAAAAAAAAGAAAAAATAAATAAGGCTGCTATGAACATACTGGAGCATGTGTCTTTATTGCATGCTGGGGAATCCTTTGGGTATATGCCCAGGTTATAAAATCAACTCAAGCAAATCAGTAGCCTTCCTATACTCAAAGGATAAGCAGGCTGAGAAAGAAATTAGGGAACTGACACCCTTCACAATAGCCACAAACAGTATAAAGTACCTTGAGGTGACTCTTACCAAATATGTGAAAGATCTATATGACAAGAACTTCAAGACTCTGAAGAAGGAAATGGAAGAAGACCTCAAAAAAGGGAAAAACCTCGCATGCTCATGGATCGGCAGGATTAATATAGTTAAAATGGACATTTTGCCAAAAGCAATATACAAATTCAACGCAATACCCATCAAAATCCCAGCTAAATTCTTCATAGAGTTAAAAAGAGCAATTATCAAATTCATCTGGAATAACAAAAAAAAAAAAAAAAAAAAAACTAGGATATCTAAAACTATTCTCAACAACAAAAGAAATTCTGAGGGAATCAGTATCCCTGACCTCAAGCAATACTTCAGAGCAATAGTCTTAAGAACTGCATGGTATTGGTACAGTGACAGGCAGGCAGATCAATGGAACAGGATTGAAGATCCAGAAATGAACCCACACACCTATAGCCACTTGATCCTCGACAAAGGGGCTGAAAACATCCAATGGAAAAAAGATAGCCTTTTCAACAAATGGTGCTGGTTCAACTGGAGGTCAGCATGCAGAAGAATGCAAATTGATCCGTCCTTGTCTCCTTGTACTAAGCTCAACTACAAATGGATCAAAGACCTCCACATAAAGCTAGACACTCTGAAGCTAATAGAAAAGAAACTGGGGAAGACTCTTGAGAACATCGGTACAGCGGGAAAGTTCCTTAACAGAACACCAGTAGCGTATGCTCTAATATCAAGAATTGACAAATGGGACCTCATAAAATTACCAAGTTTCTGTAAACCAAAGGACACCATCAAAAGGAAAATCGGCAACCAACAAATTGGGAAAAGATCTTTACCAACCCTACATCAGATAGAGGGCTAATATCCAATATATACAAAGAACTCAAGAAGTTAGACCCCCAAAAACCAAGTAACCCTATTAAAAATGGGGTACAGAGTTGAATTCTCACCTGAAGAACTTCGGATGGCAGAGAAGGATCTTAAAAAATGCTCAAATTCATTAGTCATCAGGGAAATGCAAATCAAAACACCCCTGAGATTTCACCTTTCACCAGTCAGAATGGCTAAGATTAAAAACTCAGGAGACAGCAGGTGTTGGTGAGGATGTGGAGAAAGAGGAACACTCCTCCACTCCTGGTGGGCTTGCAAATTGGTACAACCACTCTGAAAATCAGTCTGGCAGTTCCTCATAAAACTGGGCACGTTACTTCCGAAAGATCCTGCTATACCACTCCTGGGCATATACCCAGAGGATTCCCCAGCATGTAATAAGGACATATGTTCCACTATGTTCATAGCAGCCCTATTTATAATAGCCAGAAGCTGGAAAGAACCCAGGTATCCCTGAACAGAAAAATGGATGCAAAAAATGTGGTATATATACACAGTGGAGTACTATTCAGCCATTAGAAACAAGGAATTCATGAAATTCTTAGGCAAATGGATGGAGCTAGAGAACATCATACTAAGTGAGGTAACCCAGTCTCAAAAGATCAATCATGGTATGCACTCACTAATAAGTGGATATTAGCTTGGAAAACTGGAATACCCAAAACATAATCCACACATCAAATGAGGTACAAGAAGAATGGAGGAGTGGCCACTGGTTCTGGAAAGACTCAGTGTAGCAGTATAAGGCAAAACCAGAACAGGGAAGTGGGAAGGGGTGGGTGGGAGAACAGGGGATGGAAGGGGGCTTATATGACTTTCAGGGATTGGGGGACCAGAAAAGAGGAAATCAATTGAAATACAAATAAAAAAATATATCGAATAAAATAAAAATAAAAATAAAGAAATGCAATATGCAAGGATTCTGCATACAGTTGGCTTCTAATAAAGCACTCTTCAAGAGATCACCTGATGCCCTACTACAATCTGAAACTACTTTGGGCACTTACCAACTAGACTTCCTGTTACAGAACAGTTAATGATCATCAGTGACAGTTTCATGCTTTTTTAATGTTAGCTTATACTTTTAGTATTTTATTCCTAATCAACCAGTTAGTAAAATTTATTAATTTCCGATGACAACACTTTGTGTTACTATTTTTCTTCCCCACCTTAGGGATACAATGTATTTAATGTTCTCTCAATGCTTTCTTCGGTGTTCAGTGGTTGCTGGCTCTGTGAACTCCTCTACTGAGGAACAACACAATAGGCTCTGCTACACTCTGACTTATGTAGTTGTAGTTTTTCTTTTAAATGTAGAGGAAGTCTTGGCTTAGTAATCAAGAGGAACAAAGGAGACACACATGGTGGTTAAAATCTGCCCCTTTCCTCCTTGAGACAAGTTTTCATGTATGTAGCCCAGGCTGGCCTCAAATTTACTATGGAGCCTAGGTTAACTCTGAAGTCCTGTTCTTCTGCCTCTACCTCCCAAGTGCAGGTCTGAAGGTGTGCACAACTATGCCCAACTTTTCCTCATTTAGTCCGATGTTGTAAAGCATGTTCTTAGACTGCTTAGCAGTTCTTAGACTACTTATCATCTAGATTTTTGGGGGGTCCAAAACTATTATTCTGCCTCTTGGTGAATACACAGATCAAGACTTTAGCCTCTCATTAAGTGTAAAAGACATTTACTTAGAAGAGATCATTGCAGTTAACACAAAGTTAAGATGGCCATGGAAGCAGATGGAGGTGTACACCTATAATATCAGCAACTAGGCAGAGGACCCCTAGAATTGCCACCTGGAAGATGTCCCATCTGGGAGTTCTTCCAGGGGGATCACTTAGTTCCAGGCCAGTCCATTCTACAGAGTTCCAGGCCCTCAGAACTCAGGTATTATGTATACAATTATTCAGCTAGTTAAAGTATATTCCCAAGTGTTTTTGCACAGTGTCATGTTGTAGGTTGCTCTGAAATAATTTCTATATTAAGCTTCCATAATCTTGCTAGGATTAAGGAACTGCTAGTTTATATAAAGTTAGTAACAATCACACAAGACAAGAGCTGGTTTAAATATATTAAAAGTTAGAGGCCTTACTGTCCAGTTAGTTGTTTAGAAAGGCTTTCAACAGTCCAGGGGTAACACAAGGAGAAGGTTCATTTTATTTGTGTATAGTGTTCAGCATAAACCAGCCCTGGTAAGAGGACTGTGATGACTTCTTTAATCAACTCAGCTGTCTGAGGTTGATGTGGCTGATTGCAAACATGACTGCTCTTCAGAATGAACCATGCTGTTAGTGTTTCTTCAAAGACTTACATGAAAATTGTGGTCAATCGGCTTAATTTTGAAATGCCATTGATAATAAATTACACTCAAAGAATCTAAACTCGGGACCGGACTCACTCCTGCTAAATATGAAGATAAAATGCAAAACCTTTCTTTCACACCATGGCAAAGTCTTACATGGACATTCAAGACGAAAAACGCTCAGGTCTCCAATCAACTTCAAGACCCGGTTTCTTTTTAAGTCACTTCTGCTCCGTGTTTTATCAAAACCCACTGTTCCCCAACCATGAAGAACTTTCTGCATTCTGTGTGCACTGGCTTCATCTTCTGAGTCAGACTCACTCTGGGATGTGGAGTTGTGTGAGGCAGAGTGTAGTGGGAGGAGCATTCTGGAGCACGCAGTGCATGAGGGAAGACGGTACTTCCCACAGAAACCCACAAACTTAATTTGTCTGACACCACAGTCAAAATAGACTCCACCACACTTTGGGTTTTGGACAATTGTCGGCTGAACCCAAGTATCAATGAAGATTCCCAGGAAGTCCATAGTGTGTGTAAGAAATACTTCGGATCTTAATGGTCCTTGAGGCTAATTCCAGAAGAGATGTATGGTCATGTTAAATCTCTAACAAAACAACCAACCAATGGGTTTCCTCGTAAACTCAACTTTTCCAGGGAATAAGATTACGGATCTCTCGAGGCAGATATGTCACCAAGTTATGAAAACTGAGGATCGAAGCGAATGCAACTGTGATTGCTGAGTAAGCACACTTTGGATCTTGTCACGCAGCACCTAGTAACTCGGAGAAGGCAGATTTGCTAATTCTTCGGGTGGGATTTCTTCAATGACGTTTACTCCAAGGAATAAACTCTGCAAGTTCTCCATCTCTGCCAGGATGCTCTGCAGCTAATTGCCACCCAGCCCAGGCTGAAGGTCTGAAGCACATGCAGCTCCAGCAGCAAGGCAGGCAGCTCCTGGAAGCGGTTGCCACTGAGGCTGAACACCTGGAGGCTGCAGCAGAGCAGGGATTGGGCCAGGCAGGCCCTTGGGCTGCAAGCCTGGGCTGCCCAGCAGGTTTTTCCTGGCCAGCAGCATGAGCGGGCCTCTCAGTGTCAGCAGCTCAGATCCCTGCGCTGCAAGCTCATTGCCACTCATGTCCAGGAGCCTGAGGAGGAAGCCACAGCCCAGCGCTCCCATGGCAGCGACCAGCAGCAGCAGCCACAGCAGCGCCTCACACAAGCCACTCCACTCCTCGGTCGTGCCTTCAGCTCAGACTCCAGGGCCTCCGCCCCACATGCTGTGAATGGACCAGTTGAATTTGGCCTCCCCTAGCCCGGTCTCCTCCATCCAGCAAGATCCTAGGACGCCTGATGAGGCAGTGCATCCCAGAACCTGAAGGGATCCACCACATCAGAAGTGGTGCAGCATGGCCCTGCCCAGGCCCTCACCCCTGATGCCAGCCGAGTCAAGCCTCAACCTTCTTCTTTACTCTTAAGATAATATCCACTTACAAGTAAGAATATGCAGTTGTAGATTTGGTTTATTGCTAATATTATCTTAATGGGGTTCCCAAATTATAGGAGAATTTGCATGTCTACGTGTGAGACACTGTCCTTCCTCCCAGAATGTGCTAAATGCTAAATAAATTTGCTGGTAGCAAATGACTGGACAGGGAGACAGAGGTGGTACTTTAGATTTCTCAGACAGTAGATCACTGAAAGTAGGCAGTTTTAGAATTGCCATGCTGTCGCCTTTCCCTGGGACTAGATGTCCCAGGCTAGGTTGGTACCCAAGAGGGTCTTCCTCTTCTCTGTGCACAGGGTAGAGGGGAATATGGAGGGAGAGGGATTTGTAAGATCATAAGTAGAAGAGGATCTGGGGACTGCAGTCAGGATGCAAAAAGATTTTTTAAAACAATAAATTGATGAAAAAATGAAAAAAATGGCCATGCTGGGGAAGCAGAAGATGGAAATGTCTCTCATTCTCATGGATTGATAGGTTTAATACAGTAAAAATGGGCATCTTACTAAAAGAAATCTACTGATTCAATGCAATCCCTATCAAAATAGCAACACAATAATTTACTGACATGGAAAGAGCAATTCTCAGTTTCACATGGAAAAACAAAAAACCAGGATGAACGAAACAATTCTGAACAAGTAAAGACTTCTGAATGAATCACCATCCCTGACCTCAAGCAGTACTACAGAGCAATAGTGAAATAAATTGCATTATAGTGGACACGGACAATCAGGTTAATCAACTGAATAGAATCAAAGACCCAGAATTAAACCAACACACCTGTGGACACGTCTTTTGATTAAGAAGCCAAAACCATACAACAAAAATTATAGCATCTTCAAATCAGACTGGCACTTAGCACCTCATTTTAATACAGCGGTGGATTAAGTGAGGGATTGCTTGCTAGAACCCTTCCCCTCATGACCAGATGACTCTTCCTTGTTTGGCTACTGCGAGATTTGGAGCAATAAACTTCTATTGAACCAGAAGAAGAGAGTCAAATTTGCAGAAGAATCTATTACATAAGTAAACATGGATAAACTCACATAAAATTATATATGGATTCATGCTTACACATTCATATATCTCCATTAAATCCAGTTGGGCCAAAATACATCCTTATCTCATAATTACACACACACACACACACACACACACACACACACACACACACACACACACACATCTATACTTACAGATGCATTTGGAGCAAAAGATCAAGCACCAGTGCAGAATGAACTCATTCATTCTGGATGAAAAATGAGCTCCAATCTTTATTGCATAGAGAAAGAAAAGCTTCTTCAAGTTTGTTGCTAAATGAATTTAACCCAAGTCCATAGCAGAAAGCTTTTTCCGCTTTAGTACGACTAAGCTTGCCTGGCTATTAAGAAAATACCTGTTCTGTCCTGTGGTAAGGAGGGTCTTACCTGCTCCTTCCACTCTCTCTGTAGTTTCTTCTTTTTGCCTCTTTTTCTCTACATTGTGCATATTGCTGTTATTTTATAAAGTTGCCTTATATTTAAGATATTAAACTCTTCATTCTCCTTCTAATCTTGCTCCCTCCTCCTGCTCTGATGTAACAATGCTCTTACTTTCAATGTGTTTGTTACTTTTTATTTCACTCAGTTTTTTATTAGATATTTTCTTTATTCACATTTCAAATGTTATCCCCTCTCCTCATATCCCCTACAAAAACCCCTATCCCATCCCTCCTCCACCTGCTTACTACCCCACCCACACCCTTTTCCCTATCCTGGCATTCCCCGTCACTGGGGCGTGGAGCCTTCATAAGACCCAGGGCCTCTCCTCTCATTGAGGTCTGACAGGGCCATCCCCTTCAACATATGTGGCTGGAGCCATGGTTCCCTCCATGTGTACTCTTTGATTGGTGGTTTAGTCCCTGGGAGTTCTGGGGGTGCTGGTTGGTTCATATTTTTGATGCTCCTATAATGCTGCAAGATCCTTCAGCTCCCTGGGTCATTTTTCTAGCTCCTCCATTAGGGACCCTGTGCTTAGTTCATTAGTTGGCTGTGAGGATCCACTTCTGTATTTGTCAGGCACCTACAGAGCTTCTCAGGAGACAGCCATATCATCTTCCTTTCAGGAAGCACTTGCTGACATCCACAATAGTGACTGTATGAGGGATGGATCCCCAGGTGGGGCAGTCTCTGGATGGCCTTCCCTTCAATCTCTGCTCCACATTTTGTCTCTGTATCTCCACCTGTGGGTATTTAGTTCCCCCTTCTAAGAAGTACTGAAGTTTTCCTTCTTCTTGAGCTTCATTTGGTCTATGAATTCTATCTTGGGTGCTCCAAGCTTCTGGGTTAATATCCACTTTTTAGTGAGTGCATGCCATGTGTGTTCTTTTGTGACTGGGTTACCTCACTCAGAATGATATTTTCTAGTTCCATCCATTTGCCTAAGAATTCAATGAATTTGTTGTTTTTAATAACTGTGTAGTATTCCCCTAGGCAAATATCATCTACAAATAGTGATATTTTGATTTCTTCCATTCCAATTTGTTTGCATTTTACCTTCATTTATTGTATAATTGCTTTTGCTAGGTCTTTGAGAACTATATTGAACAGGTAGGGAGAGAGTGGACAGCCTTGTCTAGTTCTTGATTTTAGAGAGATTGCTTCAAGTTTCTCTCCATTTAGTTTGATGTTGGCTACTGCTTTGCTGTGTATTGCTTTTCTATTATCAGATATGGTCCTTGAATTTCTGATCTTTCCAAGACTTTTATCTTAAAGGGTATTGGATTTTGTCAAATACTTTCTCTGCATCTAATGAAAAGGTCATGTGATTTTTTTCTTTGAGTATTTTTATATAGTGGATTACGTGTATCATGAAGGGGTGATGGATTTTTTCAAACACTTTCTCAGCATCTAAAGAAGTGATAATGTGTTTTTTTTCCTTTGAGTTCCTTCATATAGTGGATTACATTGATAGATTTCTGTATATTGAACCATCCCTGCATCCCTATGATGAAGCCTACTTGATCATGGTGGATGATTGCTTTGATGTTTACTTGGATTCTAAAAGGAACTCTCCAAAACAAGGAAGCAACCTTCACCAATGATAAAAGAAGATAAGAGTTAGCTCAGAACAAAATAATCAAAAGGAGAGAATCACATGCATATAATGCTACCTACAACAACAAACATAACAGGAATTAAAATATTCCATCCTTAGTATTTCTCAATATCAACAGGCCCAATTCCCCAATAAACAGACATATGCTAACAGACTGGATATGCAAACAGGATCTAGCATTTTGCTGCATATAAGAAACACACCCCCAATGACAAAGGTAAACATTACCTAAGAGTTAAAGGCTTGAAGCAATTCTTCCAAGCAAACAGTCACAAAAACAAGCAGGAGTTATTATTCTAATAGCTAATAAAATAGACTTTCAACCAAAAATTTTCAAGGGAGATGGCAAACGACACTTCATATTAATCAAAGGAAAAATCAACCAAGAGAAAGTCTCAATTCTGAACTTCTGTGCCACAAATGTAAGGGTATCCACATTCATAAAAGCTGACTTTAATGAAGCTGAAAACACACCTTGAATCATACACAATAATAGAGGAAGACCTCAACACCCCACTCTCACCAAAGGACAGATCATTGAAACAGAAACTAAGCAGAGACACAGTGACACTTATAGAGGTTATGACTCAAATGCATCTAACAAATATATATAGAACATTTTACACTAAAACAAAAGAATATACCTTCTTCTCCATACCTTATATTACCTTTTCTAAAATTAGTCATATACTCAGTTACAAAACAAGCTTCAACAGGTACAAGAAGATTGAAATAATCCCGTGCATTTTATGAGATTACCACAGATTAAGGCTAGATTTCAAAAAGAACACAAAACCCCCCAGAAAACCCATGTACATCTGGAAATTGAACAACTCTCTATTCAATGATAACTTCGTCAGGGAAGAAGTAAAGAAAGAAATGAATAACATTTTAGATTTCAATGAAAATGAAGGCACAACAATCCAAACTTATGAGTCAGTGAAAGCAGGGCAAAGAGGAAAATTCATAGCACTTAAGGCCCTAGTAAAGAAACTGGGGAGATCCTACACTAACACACTAGCAGCATACTTGAGAGCCCTAGAACATAAAGAAACAAACACACCCAAGAGGAGCAGAGGGTAGGAAATTGTCAAGCTCCGAACCAAAATCAAAAAAATAGAAACAAAGAGAATAATACAAATAAAGAAACCAAAAGCTGTTCCTTTAAAAATATCAACATTTTAGATAAACCCCCTAGCCAAACTAACTAAAGGGCCCAGAGACAGAATCTAAATGAACATAACAAATTAAAAAGGGCACATAACAACAGAAGCCGAAAAATTTAAAAAAAATTCATATCTTTGTACAAAAGCCTATACTCAACAAAACTGGAAAATCTAAATGAAATGGATGATTTCCTAGACAGATACCATGCACAAAAATAAAATTGGGATCAGGTACACCATCAAATCACATATCATCTAAGGAAATTGAAAAATTAAACTTCCCGAGTCTGGAGGCCTCTGGCAGTAGCCCTCAGATCTCTCTGCTTCCGGATCCAAATCAGCCTGGGCTGCAACACCTCATCTCCAGGTCCTGTAAGAGGCAAGAGGGGCTTCCGGGCGGCCAGCGGGGAGAAGTCGGTGTGCTCTGGTGAATACAGGGAGCCCCAGCAGGAGCCTTCAGGTGCCTGCTTTGGGATCTGAACAGCCTGGGCCACAGCACTAGGTCTCCAGGAAGTGCATGAGACCTGGTGTGCACCCAGAGGCAGTCTGGGAGCTCACAGCACAGCTTGCTCCTGTGACACAGAGCTTAGGCTCCAGTCCGGAGGCCTCTGGCAGGAGCACTCAGACCTCTCTGCTTCCGGATCCAGATCAGCCTGGGCGGCAACACCACATTTCCAGGTCCTGAAAGAGGCAAGAGGAGCTTCCAGGCCCCCAGTGGGGAGAAGTCAGTGTGCTCCAGTGAATCCAGCAGGCCCCAGCTGGAGCCTTCAGGTGTCTGCTTCGGGATCTGAACAGCCTGGGCATCAGCACCCTGTCTCCAGGCAGTGCAGGAGGTAAGCCGTTCACCAGAGGCAACCTGGGAAGGGGCAGCTTGCACTGGTGAGTCCAGCATTGACAATACCAACTAACACCAGTGAGAACTAGATGGCAAAAGGCAAACACAGGAACGCCACTAACAGAAATCAAGTCAATATGGCAACATCTGAACCAAATTCTCCTTTACCAGCATGGCCTGGATACCCCATCACACCAGTAAAACAAGATTTGGATTTAAAATCACTGGTCATGATGCTGGTACAGGAACACATGAAGGACATACTTAAAGAAATTCAGGAGAAAATGGATCAAAAGTTAGAAGCCCTTGCAAGGGAAACACAAAAATCATTGAAAGAAATCCAGGAGAATACAAAAGCCAACAATGAGGAAACACAAAAAACACTTAAAGAAATACAGGAGAACTTTGGTCAACAGGCTGAGGTCATGAAAGAGGAAACACAAAACTCTCTTAAAGAATTACAGGAAAGCACAAACAAGCAAGTGAAGGAGCTAAGCAAAACCATCCAGGATCTAAAATCAGAAGTAGAAAAAATTAAGAAAACTCAAAGGGAGACAATATTGGAGATAGAAAGCCTTGGGAAGAAATCAGTGGACATAGATGCAAATATCAACAACAGAATACAAGAAATAGAGGAAAGAATCTCAGATGCTGAAGATACCATAGAAACCATGGACTCAACAGTTAAAGAAAATGCAAAATGCAAAAAGCTTGTAACCCGAAATATCCAGGAAATCCAGGACACAATGAGAAGACCAAACCTAAGCATTAGAGGCATAGATGAGAGTGAAGATTTATAACTTAAAGGGCCAGCAAATATCTTCAATAAAATTATGGAAGAAAACTTCCCTAACCTAAAGAGAGAGATGCCCATGAATATACAAGAAGCCTACAAAACTCCAAACAGACTGGACCATAACAGAAATACTTCCTGTCACAAAATAATCAAAACATCATATGTACTAAACAAAGAAAGATTATTAAAGGCAGGAAGAGAAAAAGGCCAAGTAACATATAAAGGAAGACCTATCAGAATCACAGCAGACTTTTCACCTGAGACTATGAAGGATAGAAGATCCTGGGCAGATCTCATGCAGACCCTAAGAGAACACAAATGCCAGCCAAAACTGCTATATCCAGCAAAACTCTCAATCACCGTATATGGAAAACTAAGATATTCGATGACAAAACCAAGTTTACCCAATATCTATCCACAAACCCATCCCTTCAAAGGATAATAGGAGGAAAACACCAATACAAAGAGGGAAACTTCACCCTGCAAAAAGCAAGATAGTAACCTTTCATCAAACCCAAAAGATGTTAACCAATCAAATTTAAAAAATAACGTCAAAAATGACAAGAAGTAACAATCACTATTCCTTAATATCTCTTAACATCAATGGACTCAATGCCCCAATAAAAAGACGTAGACTAACTGACTGGATACGTAAACAGGACCCTACATTTTGCTGCTTACAGAAAAAACACACCTAAGGGTCAAAGACAAGCACTACCTTAGAGTAAAAGGCTGAAAGACAATTTTACAAGCAAATGGTCTCAGGAAACAAGCTGGAGTAGCCATTTTAATATCAGATAAAATTGACTTTCAACCCAAAGTCATCAAAAGAGACTCTGAGGGACTCTTCTTGCTGGTCAAAGAAAAAATACAACAAGAACTCTCAATCCTGAACATCTATGCTCCAAATGCAAGGACACCCTCTTTCATAAAAGAAACTTTATTAAAGCTCAAAGCACACATTGCACCTAACACAGTAATTGTGGGCGACTTCAACACTGCACTTTCCTCAATGGACCGATCAGGAAAACAGAAAAATAAACAGGGACAGAATGAAACTAATTGAAGCTTTGGACCAACTAGATTTAACAGATATATATATAGAACATTCTATCCTAAAGCAAAAGAACATACTTTTTTCTCAGCACCTCATGGTACCTTCTCCAAAATTGACCATATAATTGGTCACAAGACAGACCTCAACAAATATAAGAAGATCGAACTAATCCCATGCCTCCTATCAGATCACAATGGAGTAAAAGTGGTCTTCAATAGCAACAAAAACAACAGAAAACCCACATACACATGGAAACTGAACAATATTCTACTCAATGATACCTTGGTCAAGGAAGAAATAAAGAAAGAAATTAAAGACTTTTTAGAACACAATGAAAATGAAAACACAACATACCCAAATCTATGGGACACAATGAAAGCAGTGGTAAGAGGAAAACCCATAGCCCTGAGTGCCTCCAAAAAGAAAATGGAGAGAGCATACATTACCAGCTTAATGACACACCTGAAAGCCCTGGAACAAAAAGAATCTATTTCACCCAGGAGGAGTAGAAGGCAGGAAATCATCAAACTCAGGGCCGAAATCAATCAAGTAGAAACAAAGAGAACCATACAAAGAATCAACAAAACCAGGAGCTGGTTCTTTTAGAAAATCAACAAGATAGTTAAACCCTTAGCCAGACTGACCAAAGGGCACAGAGAAAGTATCCAAATTAACAAACTTAGAAATGAAAAGGGAAATATAACAAAGGGAAATATAACAAAGGAAACTGAGGAAATCCAAAAAATCATCAGATCCTACTACAAGAGTCTGTACTGAACACAACTGGAGAATGTGGAGGAAATGGACAATTTCCTTGACAGATACCAAATACCAAAATTAAATCAGGACCAAATAGATCATCTAAACAATCCCATAATGCCTAAAGAAATAGAAGGAGTCATAGAAAGTCTTCCAACCAAAAAAAGCACAGGACCAGATGGTTTCAGTGCAGAATTCTATCAGACCTTCAAAGAAGACTTAACTCCAATACTCTTCAAACTATTCCAAAAAATAGAAACAGAAGGAAAACTACCCAATTCCTTCTACGAAGCCACAATTACGCTGATACCAAAGCCACACAAAGATCCAACAAAGAAAGAGAACTGCAGACCAATTTCCCTTATGAACATCGATGCAAAAATACTCAATAAAATTCTTGCCAACCGAATCCAAGAACACATCAAAACGATCATCCACCATGATCAAGTAGGCTTTATCCCGGGAATGCAGGGTTGGTTCAATATACGGAAATCCATCAATGCAATCCACTACATAAACAAACTCAAAGAAAAAAGCACATGGTCATTTCATTGGATGCTGAAAAAGCATTTGACAATATTCAGCATCCTTTCATGCTTAAAGTCTTGGAAAGAACAGGAATTCAAGGCCCATACTTAAACATAGTAAAAGCAATATACAGCAAACCGGTAGCCAGTATCAAACTAAATGGAGAGAAACTTGAAGCAATCCCACTAAAATCAGGGACTAGACAGGGCTGCCACCTTTCTCCTTATCTTTTCAATATTGTACTTGAGGTTCTAGCTCGGGCAATTCGACAACATAAGGAGGTCAAAGGGATACAAATTGGAAAGGAAGAAGTCAAACTATCATTATTTGCAGATGACATGATAGTCTACCTAAGTGACCGAAAAAACTCCACTAGAGAACTCCTACAGCTGATAAACAACTACAGCGAAGTGGCAGATTATAAAATCAACTCAAGCAAATCAGTGGTCTTCCTATACTCAAAGAATAAGCAGGCTGAGAAGGAAATTAGGGAAATGACCCCCTTCACAATAGCCACAAACAGTATATAGTATCTTGGGGTGAATCTTACCAAACATATGAAAGATTTGTATGACAAGAACTTCAAGACTCTGAAGAAGGAAATGGAAGAAGACCTCAAAAAATGGGAAAACCTCCCATGCTCATGGATCAGTAGGATCAATATAGTCAAAAAGGCCATTTTGCCAAAAGCAATATACAGATTCAATGCAATACCCATCAAAATCCAAACACAATTCTTCACAGAGTTAGAAAGAGCAATTATCAAATTCATCTGGAATAACAAAAAAAACCAGGATAGCTAAAACTATTCTCAGCAACAAAAGAAATTCTGGGGGAATCAGTATCCCTGACCTCAAGCAATACTACAGAGCAATAGTGTCAAAAATTGCATGGTATTGGTACAGTGACAGGCAGGCTTATCAATGGAACAGGATTGAAGATCCAGAAATGAACCCACACACCTATGGCCACTTGATCCTCGACAAAGAGGCTGAAAACATCCAATGGAAAAAAGATAGCCTTTTCAACAAATAATGCTGGTTCAACGGGAGGTCAGCATGCAGAAGAATGTGAATTGATCCATCCTTGTCTCCTTGTACTAAGCTCAAATCCAAAAGATCAAGGACTTCCACATAAAGCCAGACACTCTGAAGATAATAGAAAAGAAACTGGGGAAGACCCTTGAGGACATCGGTACAGGGAGAAAGTTTCTGAACAGAATACCAATAGCATATGCTCTAAGAGCAAGAATTGACAAATGGGACCTCATAAAATTACAAAGTTTCTGTATGGCAAAGAACACCATCAAGAGGACAAATCGGCAACCAACAAATTGGGAAAAGATCTTCACCAATCCTACATCAGATAGAGGGCTAATATCCAATATATATAAAGAACTCAAGAAGTTAGACTCCAGAAAACCAAACAACCCTATTAAAAAATGGGGTACAGAGTTAAACAAGGAATTCTCACCTGAAGAACTTCGGATGGCGGAGAAACATCTTAAAAAATGCTCAACTTCATTGGTCATTAGGGAAATGTAAATCAAAACAACCATGAGATTCCACCTTACACCAGTCAGAATGACAAAGGTTAAAAATTCAGGAGACAGCAGGTGTTGGAGAGGGTGTGGAGAAAGAGGAACACTCCTCCACTGCTGGTGGGGTTGAAAATTGGTACAACCACTCTGGAAATCAGTCTGGCGGTTCCTCTGAAAACTGGCACCTCACTTCCAAAAGATACCACTCCTAGGCATATACCCAGAGGATTCCCCACCACGTAATAAGGATACATGCTCTATTATGTTCATAGCAGCCCTATTTATAATTGCCAGATGCTGGAAAGAACCCAGATATCCCTCAACAGAAGAGTGGATGCAAACGATATGGTATATCTACACAATGGAGAACTATTCAGCCATTAGAAACAATGAATTCATGAAATTCTTAGGCAAATGGATGGCGCTAGAGAGCATCATACTAAGTGAGGTAACCCAGACTCAAAAGGTGAATCATGGTATGCACTCACTAATAAGTGGATATTAACCTAGAAAACTGGAATACCCAAAACATAATCCACACATCAAATGAGGTACAAGAAGAAAGGAAGAGTGGCCCCCTGTTCTGGAAAGACTCAGTAAAGCAGTATTGGGCAAAACCAGAACAGGGAAGTGGGAAGGGGTTGGTGGGAGGACAGGGGGAGAGAAGGGGGCTTGCAGGACTTTCGGGAGTGGGGGGCTAGAAAAGGGGAAATCACTTGTAATGTAAATAAATTATATCGAATAAAAAATTTAAAAAAAGAAAAGGGGAAATCATTTGAAATGTAAATAAAAAATATATTAAATAAAAAAAATTAAAAAAAAAATTAAATTTCCCAACCAAAAACCGCTCAGGGCCCAGATGGCTTTAGTGTAGAATTCTACCACACTTTCAAAGAAGAGATAAAAATAATACTCCTGAAATTATTTCTTCAGGCAAACGCAGAAAAAAACACAACCTTGTTCATTTTATGATTCCATAATTACTCTGATACCTAAACCACACAGAGACCCAACAAAGAAAGACAACTTCAGTCCAATTTCCCTTATGCATGTCAATGAAAAAATACTCAATATAATTCTAGGAAACTGAATACAAGAACACAGGGATGAAAGGTTGATTCAATATGTGAAAATACATTAACCTAATCAAGTATATAAACAATCTAAATGAAAAAAATCACATGATCATCTCATTAGATGTTGAAAAAGCATTTGACAAAATCAACACAACCTCATGTTAAAATAATGGAGAGAACCGGAATTCAAGGCACATACCTAAACAAAATAAATGTAACATATAGCAAACCAACAGCCAATATCAAATTAATGGAGAGAAATTTGAAGCAATTCCACCATAATAAGGAAAAGGACAATGATGCCAACTCTCCCCATATCTATTTAATATAGTAATTGAAGGTGTAGCTCGAGAACTACAACAACAAAAGGAAATCAAAGGGCTACAAATTGGCAAGAATTCAAGGTATCACTATTTGCAAATGATATGATAGTATATGTAAACATCCACAAAACTTCTACCTGAGAACTAGTACAACTTATAACCAACTTTAGCAAAGTGTCCAGATACAAAATTAACTCCAAAAAATCAGTATCCTTCCTTTAGACAAATGATCATCGGGCTGAAAAAGAAATAATCAAAATAATGCCCTTCACAATCGTCACAAATTATATAAAATATCTTAGTCTAACTCTAACCAAACAAGTGAAAGATCTGTATGTCCAGAACTTCTAGTCTTTCATGAAGGAAATCTAAAAAGACCTCAGAAAATGGAGTCATCCTCCATGCTCATGGATTGATAGTTTAAACATAGTAAAAATGGCCATCCTACCAAAAGTATTGTAAAGGTTCATTTCAATCCACATCAAAATTCAAACAAAATTCATCAAAGACATGGAAATAGCAATTCTAAATTTCATATGGAAAAACAAACATGCCAGGATAGCAAAAACAATTCTTAACAATAAAAGAATGTGTGGGGCAATCACTACCCATGATCTAAAACTATACTACAGATCAATAGTGATAAAAACTGCATGGTATTGGTACATCACAGACAGGTTGATCAATGAAACAGAATGGAAAACTAAGAAATATAACTACACGCTTATGCACACTTCATCTTTGACAAAGAAGTAAAAAATATACAATGGATAAATGAAAGCATCTTTAATAAATTGAGCTGGTCTAACTGGCAGTTGGTATGTAGAAAGATGAACGTACATACATATTTGTCACATTGCACAAAGCTCAACTACAAGTGGATCAAGGACCTAAACATAAAACTAGATACACAGAATCTAATATAAGAGAAAGTGGAAAAGATCCTCAAACACATTGGCACAGAACAAAATTTCCTAAACAGAACTCCAATGGTTCAGGTTCTAAGATCAAGAATTGATAAATGGGACCTAATGAAAGTGAAAAACCTCTGCAAGTCAAAGTACATAGTCAACAGGAAAAATCAGAAACCTACAAATTGGGGGAAAAATCTTCACTAACTCCAAAACTGATAGAGGGCTAATATCCAAAATATATAAAGAACTCAAGAAGCTAACTTCCAACAAAACCAAACGACCCAATAAAAAAATCGGGTATAGAACTAAAGAGAGAATTTACAACAGAGGAATCTTGAATGACAGATAAGCACTTAAACAAAAGTTCAAATTCCTTAGTGATCAGGGAAATGCAAATCTTAATGGCCTTGTGATTCTACCTTACACCATTCACAAAGGCTAGGAAAAAAAACTCAGTGGACAGTACCTGTTGGTGAGGATTTGGAGAGAGAGGAAGACTCCTGGTTGCTGGTGGGCTTGCAAACCGAAAGAACTACTCTGGAAATCAATCTGGAGGTTCCTCAGAAAATTGGAAATAGATGTTCCTGAAGACACAGCTATCCTACTCCTGGGCATACACCCTAAAGGTACCTGATTATGCCACAGGGCACAGGCGTCACTGTGTTCATAGTGCCCTTATTTCTGATAGCCAGAAGCTGGAACCAACACAGATGTCCTACACTGACAGAATAGAAACAGAAACTATGGCTCATTTACACAATGTATTACTCTTCAGCTATTAAGAATGAGGGCATCATGAGTTTTGGAAGCAAATGAATGGAACAGGGAAATATCATGTTGAGTGAGGTATCTCATACCCAAAAGGACACGAATGGCATGTACTCACTAATAAGCAGATATTAGCCAAAAATATTCAGAATTCCCAGGATACCGTCCAGAGAATTCAAGTTTAAGAAGCCAAAGAGCCCAAGTGAAGATGCTTCATTTTCATTTTTTTTCTTTTTTCTTTCTTTCTTTCTTTTCTTTTCTTTTTTTTTTTTTTTTTTTTTTTGAGACAGGGTTTCTCTGTGTAGCCGTGGCTGTCCTGGAACTCACTCTGTAGACCAGGCTGTCCTCGAACTAAGAAATCCGCCTGCCTCTGTCTCTGCCGCCCAAGTGCTGGGATTACAGGCATGCGCTACCACCGCCTGACTTAAGATGCTTCATTTTCACTCAGGAGGGAGAAGAAAGCAGAGGACAGAGGGACAAAGTGAACTGGGTAGAAGAGATGGGGGGGTGTTCAGGGAAAAGGGAAACATGATCAGATATTGTGGGGGTGGGAGGAGCAGGAGTGAAGCCAGAGGGCCAGCATAATGAATGGAAATATGCAATCTCAGGAGCTAGTAGGTTGGGAGACCCTCTAGAACATACCAGAGACCTGGTATGAGCGAATCTCAAGACACAAAGGAAAGGACCTTAGATGAAATGCCCAAAAGTGGGGAGAGGGAAATTGCAGATTCTACCTCTGGGGGGCTGGGGAGATGGCTCAGTGGTTAAGAGCACTGACTGTTCTTCTGACAGTCCTGAGTTCAAATCCCAGCAACCACATGGTGGCTCACAACCATCCATAATGAGATCCAACGTCCTCTTCTGCTGTGTCTGAAGACAGCTATAGTGAACTTACATATAATAAATAAATAAATCATTTAGAAAAAGACTCTACCTCTGGTAGAAATACAGGGATCAAGTGGAGGCATAGGGTTGCTGTCCCACAGTGAAAAATGCTGACCCAGAATTGTTCCTGTCTGAAAGGACTGCAGGCATAAGAATGGAGAAGAGATTGAGAGAAAGAAGGTCCCATGACAGGTCCAAATTGTACCCCATCTGAAGGGGAGGCTCCAAGACTGACACTATTATTGATCCTAAGATGCAGCTGAATTAGGGAAAGGCTGGAATAATTGAAGAGGAGTGCGAGCCATAGGAAGACCAGTTGTCTCAATAAAACCGGATCCTCCAGATCTCTCAGACAATGAACTGCCAACCAGGCACCATACACTAACTGGCTCAAGGCCCCTCACACATACACACACACACACACACAAACACACACACACACACACACACACACACACACACACACACGAGGACCACTGAAATGGCCTCACTGAGAGTAGACGCACCAATCACTTGAGAGACTTGAGGTCCCAGGACATGTGTAGTCCTGGTGGTGTGTGGTGGGGGGTGTGGGTGTTGGAGGTTGGGCCATTTCCTTGGAGACTGTGGTGGAGGAATGGGGTGAGGAAATGTCAGAGGGCAGAGTGTGAAAGGGATAGAGACTGAACTGTAAAAATAAATTGGGGATTAGTAATAATACTGATAATAATAAATAAAAATATGAAGTACCATTGGTAGCTTTACCACTAGAACAAATCATCACAAAGAGACTTGCTAAGTACAATTTCTAATTATATCATAAAACATATATGAGACTGAGTCTCAACCTTTCTAGGACATCTGTTAAATATCATGAAACTCTACAGTTCATAAAGACCCTTAACTGTAAATATCTGTGTTTACAATTAAAATAATTAATATAAAAGAATTATTTTAGTCTCCTCTCCTTTGGTTGAGTTGCCTTGTCCTAGTTCAGTGAGATGGGCTTTTTTTCTTATATGATTTGCTAGTATGTTTTGTTTTTATCTTACGGAATCCTATTCTTTTCTAATGAGAAACAGAAATGGACTAGATCCAGAAGGGATGAGAGTAGAGAGAACCTGGGAAGATTAGAGTGAGATAAAACTGTAATCAGGATATTTTGTTTAAGAAAAGAATCAATTTTTAACAAAAGGGATTAGTTGCCCATGGTTGGTGAATATGTGAGTTGGTAATAAATCTTTAAACTGAATTAAAGTACAGTAAATAAATGAGTCCATGGTTATTATAGCTATTAATAGCAGTCTTTGGTTCAGAGAGAATAAAAAATATCCCCCTAAAAGATTTAGACTGCCAAAGCTGCTGATGGTTATCTTGACAAGTAGCTTTTAGTTGAAGATAGATAATTTTGGATTCAAGGAAGATTTTATCAGTAGAAAAGGTAAAACATAGGAGAGGAAGCAGAGAGGAAGGAGTGAAGGAAGGAAAGAAGGAAGAAGGAGGGAAGAAAACGAGAGTATACTGGAGTTAGTTTATTTTCCTTTGAAAGTAAAGAAAGATGCCTTTGAAGTTCTGAAATTACTATAAATTCAGTGAGAGCAGTGATTCTCAACCCTTGAGTCATGTCCCTTGTGTGTTCACAGGACTCTTCATAAGAGTCACCAAATACCTTTGAATCAGGACATAATTATTTAATGATTCATAATGGTAGCAGAATTATTGTAATGAATTATCCATGAAAATAATATTATGATTGGAGTAACCAGAATATTTGGGAATATATTAAAGGGTCACAGAGTTATAGAGCTGGTGAACCACAGATTTAAGATGGTCAAGCAAATTTTAATTCATGTTAGGAGCAAACCATTACCTTTGTGAGTTTTGGGCAAGTGGTCTGCTAACTTAGTCTGAAAAATGGGGGTTACATGCCCACATTTTGAATAGATTTTAAAAGTAAAGAATTCTATGTGCTAAAAATTATGCATAATTTTTAGAGCACATTGCTTGTTTGCAAAGACTCAGGATTTAATCCACTGTTATCCTTATATGGTGTCAAGAAATAATTTTAGATTTTGAGATACACAAAATTTTCAAAATGTGTTTGGAAGTGTTTAAAGGACACTTTTCATAATTTTGGATAAGAAGGTAGAGAATAATGGTTAGAGTGATGTCACAATTGACTTATGGTTCCAGAGGAACAAGAATTTTATTGATCAATATAATCATGTTACACATTGCACATAATGTGAAGCAGTGTCAGGGATTTGCCCACATGATGCTGACCTCAGACTCAGAGAACTAATTGCTTATTTAGCAGGAGAAACATGAAGAATGGGTCACATTTAGCTATGCCATGGTTTCTGCTGATTGCTGTTTCAGGACTTCAGTTGAAATAAGAACAGTACTGAAAGAATTGAAAATGTGAAAATTTATGAGGAATGTTGAGGAATGAAGTTTTATGTGGCAGTCAAACTGTGTGAAATTCATGACATGTGAAACTGTTAGAAATCAATGCCACCAGAAGGACACTGCATAGTCAGCACTGGGATAAATGAAAAGGTCCTTTAAGGAAAAAACACCACTGGTTGAAGTAATTAATATGATTTAGAAATTAGAATTTAGAGAAAAAGCCCCAGGACCATCACACGATTTGATGAATAGAGTGTCCTTATTGCAAAATGTGACAGATTTCAAGAGGAAAAATTAATATTTTATGTCAGTGTAAACAATGAAAGCTCATGCTGTCATATCTCAATGTTATGACTGTTTTCAAAAGTGTTTTCTAAAGTTATATTAAAAATGTTTACTTATTTTAGGGACTGGAAATGCACTAGTTCAACTTCAGAAAATCGATTGCTTACTTCATCATGGGGTTCCAGGGAATTAAGCTCAGAATATAATATCTGGTGAGAAGAAGCCATACCCACAAAGCCATCACAGGAAAAACATGTGACCTAATATGTGATGGTCAGAACGGTAGAGATCCAGTTTAGATGAAGAATCATGTGAACTATGTTTTAAGTAAATATTTGCCCCTGTGGTGTCTTTCATCCCTGTTACGAGGAAGTGTGCTTAATTCTGGCCTAAACAAAACAATGTAGCACTTAGGGACAAAGATTACAATTAGAATGCTTGCACTGGAAGCCAGGATAGAGAACATTTCCATAGCTACCCTGACCTTCCCAATGGTGCTGTGGTAGACAGGGAGGAACGTGATCCATACACTGCAGAACACAAGCATGCTGAAAGCCATGGACTTGGATTCATTAAATGTGTCAGGAAGGTTCCTGGACAAGAAAGCCATGAGGTAACTACCCAAGGCCATGACTCCCAGGTAGGCCAGAGCACAGTGGAAGGCAACAGCTGAGCCCTTGTTGCAAAGAATGATGATGTGTCCCTGTTCAGAGTGAGCATCCATCTCAATAAATGGAGGGGATGTTCCCAGCCATATGCCAGAGAGAAGTACTTGTATCAGAGTGCAAGCTGGTATGACACATTTAGAGACCTGTGATATCTGCAACCATCTGATCTTTCTTCCTGGAGCTGTAATCTTGAAGGCCATAACTACAGTGATGGTTTTGGCCAACACAGTGGATAGAGTCACAGTGAACAGAAGTCCAAACACATTCTGTTGCAGGATACATGTGGCTGTGTGTGGAAGACCTAGGAACAGCAATGGACAGAGGAAACAGAGGGTCAGAGTGATGAGCAGGGTGTAACTGAGAGATCTGTTATTGGCCTTGACTATTGGAGTGTCTCTGTGGTATACAAAGATTCCAATAGTAAGAGCTGTGAGAATAGAAAATCCAAGGGACACGAGTGTGAGTCCCTTCCCCAAGGGATCATCATAGGCCAGAAAGGTGACTTTTTTCTCCAGGCAGTGTGTCTTCTCTGCATTTGCATAATGAGTTTCTGGACAGTGCACACACTGATCCATACCTGGTGGAAATGAAGTTGATCATGAATGCATGGTCAAGTTTCCCTTTACCCTACTACAATTTATGCTTCAAACTCATTGGATTGTTATTACAACCATATTCCCTTGTCACTTTTGGTATAGAGATATGAGTATTCTAAAGTGAATAATCACACAAGGTAAGGTTTATACTCCTTTCGAAAAACCCCATGAAGAGTATCCTTTTCTGGAGAAAAGGGTATTTTTCACATTATACATTATAAATTTATCACTGAGGAAACCATGCAGGAACTGAAGGTAGAATAAGGAGGTAAGAACTGAAGGTGAGTCCACTGGGGTGTGGTGCTGCCTGCCCTGCCTCTACTATTTTCCCTGACCTGCTTTGTTATATAGCTTATGATCACCTCCTCAGAGCTGCACCAACCCAGTGAGGCAGCGCAGCCCATAGCAACCACTAAACATGAGGATGTATAAAACTTTGTGCTACAGTCCAGCCCTTCAAAGGATTTTCAATTGTGGTTTTCTTTTATTACATAAATCTTGATTGTGTCAAATTGACAATGAAAACACCCATAAAATCTCATACCTAGAGCCGATTTATTTTAGTTGTATATTGAAGTATTCTTATTTTTTGCTTTTTACCTCTCTTTTATTTATATTTTGTAATACAGTTGAAGCATATATTTTCAAACTAGAAAATACCAATTTACATGGCAATAACTAATTCAATTTTTATGCCAGCTCTCAAAAATATTTCTAAATTTCCAATACAAGATGCGAATTCAATTTTGAAATAGACATTTTTCATTGAATTTCTTATGTACAAGGATTTTTTAGCCTGGGAAATATGACACAAATTCATTTTTATTTATAAATTTCTTTCAGTTTGAAAATATTTTCTTCTCATGTGATCTTGGTTGGAAACTACTAAATATGTGTTCAAAGCATTCCTCATCTTTCCCCAGCCCCTTTCATTTTTGATGGAAGGAAATTTTCACAGGTGTTATAGTGAATATATGGATGTTTGATAAAAGTTAGTAGGCCTTTTCTCTTTTAACTACTTCTGGGTTCTGTGATGAAATTAAGGGTAGAGTAGGGGATGTAAGTTCCTTTTCATATTGAGATAATTTCGTGGCTATTAGTTTACTGTTTTGAAAAACTTTTTGAAAGATTTTCAGGAAAACAACTACTTAAATAGTTAAATTTATGTTTTCTTTATTCCTCCAGAATAGATTTTAATAACTAAATCTTTGTGAATAAAACTCAGAGGAGAAAAATAAATGCTTCTAATAATATTTAATCACATATTTCTTGTCACAAATATCTTTCCGTATTTTTGTAAAGGCTTCATTTCAAAAACTATTTTAGTTTCACTTTTCCTTAAAAGATACAGAAAGACTACATTTACTTCTTTTTACACTGAGCCCTACATTTGTGTATCTTTCTTATGCTTTCTTAAACTCTCCTGTCAAATAGTTAACATTTTCTCAATGTGACTATTCATGCTAATGTAACACTTTTACATAAATCTGTTCTGCTCTGTTGTTAGATTATTTTTGTTGCTGTGTTATGCTAGCTTTTAATATTGTATCTTATAAACAATATTCATTAATTTATGGCAACTGATATAAGACAAAATTTATTTTGTATAAGGCTTATGGTTTGTTTTGAAATATATGTTTATTATATTTCCCTGTATTCAAATTCCTTTGATCAGGAATTTCTTTAACTTTTGAGTGTTCAACATATATGTAGCAGTATTTTTAATCAATACAATCTGATACTGTGATGTAGGTCAAAACCTTTATTCTATTCCATCCCTCCAAATGTACATATCTCTAAAGTGTCTGAACTTCAGTCTGTAATAAAGGAAGCATTTTGGGGAGACAGTTGAAGTGGTCGTTCCACAACCACATTGAATTCGTAAGTGAAATTTATATCACTTCATTCTGCATACAGGAACTATAACCGAATTAACAGGCAATTAGGTAGTCTTTATGTTTTGGCTCTATATGTAGCAGAGAAATACCTTATATAAAATATTTTACAGTCAAATAATGGAAATTAATAGATGAGGAAATATAATTATCCTGAAATCTCCACCAGACTTCTATTCTCCCACTACCTCTCTGCCCAGCTTCAACAAGCCTCTTGATCCAGAAGCAAAATATTTAGATTTCATTCCTTCTCTAATTGTCCCTGCCCAAAGAACTTTGTCAGGCATGGCTCTGAGGAGATCGTCCCTGCCAGATATAAAATTTTCTGCCAAGTCTCTTGCCATCTTTTTAAGACCTGCTATTCCAGAACCATATAGCCCAAAAATATACACCAGGGGCCTGTCACACTAAGATCACAGTGGTTAGCCATCATCCCAATATATATCATAATAGGAACATGCAGTGACTAAAACATCTAGATGGCTAAAGGCATGAAACGAACTCAAACAACAAAATTCAAGAATATTATGACACCAACAGGGCAAACTTACTCTACAACAGCAAGCCCTGCAAATCTTAACACAACTGAACCACAGTGCGTTAAATCCAGTCTTATGAAGATGATAGAGGCCGTTAAAGAGGAAAGGAATAAAATGCTTAAAAAAGAAAAAGAAAACACAATCGGACAAATATAGGGATTTAGAGAGGAAACAAATAAATCTCTTAAAGTAATAGCAGAAACTACAGTTAACCAGGGAAGTAAGTAAAGCTGGTCAGGATATGAAAGTGCAAATAGAAGACAGAATGAAAATACAAACTGAGGGTAAACTGCAGATGGAAAACCTAAAGAAGCTTACAGAACAAAAAATGCAAGTATCACCAATAAGATAAAAGGATGTAGGAGAGAATCTCAGGCATACAAAAATAGAAACTGGCACATCAATAAAAGAAAATGTTAACACTAAAATATCCCAGAAACAAAACAGCTAAGAAATCTGGAATACAAAGAAAACAAGTAACCTTAGAATGATAGGAATAGTAGAAGGTAAAGAGTCCCAGATCCCAGGGTGAGAAAGTATTTTCAACAAAATTATATTAGAAAAAATCACAATGTAAAGAGAGAAATACCTATAAACATAAAAGATGCTTGTGAAACACAAAATAGAGTGGGCCAGAAAAGTCGTCTCTCAACAAAATAATGAAAATACAGAATGTAGAGAACTAAGAAAGACTAAGCACTGAGGGAAAAGACCAGGTATCACTCCATGGCAGACCTATTAGAATTGTACCTTTTCGGTAGATTCTCTAAAAACTGAAGGGCCTGGACAGATATCTTAAAACCTATGAAAAAATCACACATGCCAACCTAGAGTCCTATACCCAGCAAAACTGTCAATCACAACAGACAGAGTAAACAACCATAATTCAAGACAAGTCTGGATTTAAACAATATCTATCCAAAAATCCATTCCTACAACAAAATGCTAGAAGGAAAACTCAAACAGAAAGATGATAGCTAATTTGAAGGAAACACAAGAAATAGGTTATTCCATATAAGGAAAATCAATTTAAACACACACAAACCCATATACACACCAACAACAAATAATTGGGATAAACAAGACTGACCATTAATATTTCTCACCATCTATGGATTCAATTTCTCAATAAATGACACAGACTAACAGAACAAGTACAAAAACAGGAACTATCTTTACTGGCTGGTTTTGTGTTAACCTGACACAGGTTGGACTTACCAAAAAGACAGGTGCTTCATTTGAGAAAATGGCTCCATGAGATCCAGCTGTGGGGCATTTTCTCAATTAGTGATTACAGGGAAGGGCCCCTTGTCAGTGTTGCCATACCTGGGCTGGTAGTCTTGCTTTCTATAAGAAAGCAGGCCAAGAAAGCCAGGGCTGCTAGCCCAAAAGTAACATCCCTCCATGGCCTCTGCATCAGCTCCTGCTTCCTGACCTGCTTGAGTTCCAGTCCTGACTTCCTTTAGTGTTGAACAGCAGTGTGGAAGTGTAAGCTGAATAAACCCTTTCCTCTCCAACTTCCTTCGTGTTCATGATGTTTGTGCAGGAATAGAAACCCTGACTAAGATGCTTTCATTTTGCTGTATAAAACAAATATCTCAGCAATACCAATAGACATTAACTTAGAGTAAGTTCTGAAAAAATTTCCAGGACAAAAAACCCTAGAAGTAAGCTGACACAATCATTCTTATACTTATTAAAATAAACTTCCAACTAAAATTAATAAAAGGAGATGGGAATGGATAATTCATACTCAGCAAAGGAAAAATCTACTAAGATGATATTTCAATTCTCAACATGCATGCCTCCTGTTCAAAGGCACGAACATTTGTAAACGAAACATTGATAAAGCTTGAACCACATGTCAAACTCTGAACATTACTAGTGGTTAATTTCAAAACCCTGTTTTCACCAACTGACATGTTATTTAGTCAGAAACTAAACAGAGAAATAGCAAAACTTACAGACATTATGAATCAAATGAATATAAAAGGCATCTAGAGAATATTTGACAAAAACACAAAAGAATATACTGTCTTCTCAGCACCTAATGGATTATTCCCCCCAATATTGACCAGGTAATCAGTCACAAAGAATCCTTCATGGATGCAAGAAAATTGAAACATCATCTTTTCTGTTATGAGAGAACCTTGGAGGAAATTTGGACTTCTACAACAGAAATACCATGAAAACTAAACCACTCATGAAAATTGAAGAACTCATTACTCAATGATCTCTGGATTATGGGAGAAATAAAGAAAAGTTTAGATTTCAATAAAAACATAGCACAGCAAACCCAAATTCTTGGAAACAGTAAAAATAATGCTCATTGCACTCATTCCACTGAGTGTCTTTATGAAGAATTTAATTTGAAAATTCTCAAAAGAGTAATTTAAACATATATGTGAGAGCTCTAGAAAAAGGAAATACCGGGAAGAGGAGGCAAAAAGAGGAAATAATCAAATCAGGGCTGAAATCAATCAGATAGAGAAAAGGAATAAAATTAATCAATGAAGACAAGTAATAGTTCATTGAGAAAATCAATAAGATAGACAAAACCTTACCATATTAACTATATAGCAATCGTATCAAAATAAATAAAACCCACACTTGAGAATTCTTTGTTTAGCTCTGTACCCCATTTTTAATAGTTTTTTTTTTTTTTGTTCTCTGGAATCTAACTTCTTAATTTCTTTGTGTATATTGGATATTAGCCCTCTACCGGATGTCCGGTTGGTAAAGATCTTTTCTCAATTTGTTGGTTGCCATTGTGTTTGTTCTATTGACAGTGTCCTTTGTCTTACAGAAACTTTGTAATTTTATGAGGTCCCATTTGCCAATTCTTTATCTGAGAGCATAAGTCATTGGTGCTCTGTTCAGTAAATTTTCCCCTGTGCCCATGTAGTCGAGGCTCTTCCCCACTTACTCTTCTATTACTTTCAGTGTATCTGGTTTTATGTGGAGGTCCTTGATCCAATTGAACTTGAGCTTTTTACAAGGAGATAATAATGGATCAATTTGTATTCTTCTGCATGCTGACCACCAGTTAAACCATAACCATTTGATGAAAAGGCTATCTTTTTCTCACTGGATTGTTTTAGCTACTTTGTCAAACATCAAGTGACCATAGGTGTGTTGTATCATTTCTGGTTCTTCAATTCCATTGTACTGATCTACCAGCCTGTCACTGTACCAGTTTACCATTCACTTTTTAAACACTATTGCTCTGTAGCACAGTTTGAGGTCCAGGATGCTGGATTCCCACAGAAGTTCTTTTATTTTTGAGAATACTTTTTACTATCATGGGTTTTTTATTATGCCAGATGAATTTGAGAATTGCTCTTTCTAACTATGAAAAATTGAGTTGAAATTTGCATGGGGACGGCATTTAATCTGTCTATTGTTTTTGGCAAGATGGTCATTTTTACTATATTAAACCTGCCAATCCACAAGCATGGGAGATCTTTCCATCTTCTGAGGTCTTCTTCAATTTCTTTCTTCAGTGACTTGAAGTTCTTGTCATACAGATCTTTGACTTGTTTGGTTAGAGTCACACCAAGATACTTTATATTGTTGGTGACTATTGTGAAGGTTGTTATTTTTGTAATTTCTTTCTCTTGATGAGAAACAACTAAAGAAATATTCAACACTTTAGTCATCAGGGAAATGCAAATCAAAACGACCCTGAATTTCCACCTCACCCCTGTCAGAATGGCTAAGATCAAAAACTCAAGTGACAGCAGGTGCTGGAGAGGATGTGGAGAAAGAGGAGCACCCCTCCCCTCCACTGCTGGTGAGACTGCAAGCTGGTACAACCACTCTGAAGTCAGTTTGCTGTTTCCTCAGAAAATTGGACATAGTATTACCTGATGATCCAGCTCCACCACTGCTGGGCATATACCCAGATGATTCTCCAACATGTAATAAGGACACATGCTACACTATGTTTCTAGCAGCCAGAAGCTTGGAAAAACCTATATGTTCCTCAACACTGGAATGGATACAGAAAATGTGGTACATTTACACAATGGAATACACTATTCAGGTATTAAAAACAATGAATTTATTAATTTTGAAATTCTTAGGGAAATGAATGGAAGTAGAAGATGTCATCCCACGTGAGGTAACCCAATCACAAAAGAACACACATGGTATGTGCTCACTGATAAGTGGATATTAGCCTAGAAGCTCAGAATACCTAAGATACAATTCCCAGGCCAAACAAAGCCCAAGAAGAAGGAACACCAAAGTATGAATACTTTGGTCCTTCTTAGAAGGGGGCACAAAATGGCCATGGGAGGAGATAAAGAGACCAAGTGTGAGCAGAGCCTGAATGAAAGACCTTCCAGAGACTGCCCGACAGAGAGATCAATCCCATATACAGACACCAAACCCAATCACTACTGTGGATGCCAACAAGCACTTGCTGACAGTAGCCCGAAATAGCTGTCTCTTGAGAGGCTCTGCCAGTACCAGACAAATGCAGAGGTGGATGATCTCATAAAACCACTGAACTGATCATAAGGTCCCCAATGGAGAACCTAGAGAAAGGACCCAAGGAGCTGAAGGAACTTGTAGCCCCATAGGAGAAACAACAATATGAACCAACCAGAATACCCCAGAGCTCCCAGGGACTAAACCACCAATCAAAGAGTAAACATGGAGTAACCCATGGTTCCTGCTTCATATGTAGCAGAGGAGGGCCTTGTTGGACTTCAAAGGGAGGAGAGTCCCTTGGTCCTGAGATGATTCGATGCCTCAGTATAGGGGAATGCCAGGACAAGGAAGCATGAGTGTGTAGGTTGGTGAGCAGGGAGAGAGGCGATGGAATAGGGCGTTTTCAGAGGGGAAAGAGGAAAGGGGATAACATTTGAAATGTAAGTAAAGAAAACATCTAATCAAACATAAATAACTATATATAAATAAATAAAATCAGAAATGAAAAGGGAGGCAAAAAAAACAGACAAGAAAAAAAGTGTTAGCTTACTACAAAGTTTATACTCCACAAAACTGGAAACGTTTAATGAACTGGCTGAATTTCTAAACAAATTCCACACTTACTAAAGTTAAGTCAAGATCAGGTATACAAATATCTATAAAACCCTAAAAAAAAAAAAAAAAAGAGAGAGAGAAGCAGTCATGAAATGTCTCTTGATTAAAAATACCCTAGAAAAGTGGAATACCCAAAACATAATCCACACATCAAATGATGTGCAAGAAGAATGTAGGAGTGGCCCCTAGTTCTGGAAAGACTCAGTGTAGCAGTATAGGGCAAAACCAGAACAGGGAATTGGGAAGGGGTGGATCGAGAACAGGGGAAGGGAATAGGCCTTATGGGACTTTTGGGTAGTGGGGGACCAGAAAAGGGGAAATCATTTGAAATGTAAATAAAAACTATATCAAATAAAAAATACCCAGGGCCAGGTGGTTTTATTTCAGAATTCTCCCAGACTTTTAAAGGAGAGCTAAAACCAATGCTTCACGGATTATTTCCCCAAATAGAAGCAGGAGAACTGCCAAACTCATTTTATGAGTCCACCGTCAAACTGATACACAAATTTCACAGACTCAACAAAGAAAGATAATTTTGGACCTATTTCACTTATGCATATTGATGCAGAAATACTAGAATATATCTATAAAAATCAAAACTCACAAACCAATTGCAAGAACACATCAAAAATATCATACACCTTAACTCAGTAGGATTCATCCCTGAGATCCAAAGATGGTTCAATACATGAAAATCCTTCTGCCTGATTCACCATATAAAAAATCTGAAGAATAAAAAACATAATGATCATCTCATTAAATGCTGAAGGAAGCATTATGAAAATGTGATACCAATTCATTCAAAAAAAGGAACCTCCTAGCTTGACAGAGCACTGGAAATCCCAACAAGCAGCAGAAAGAGTCAGATGCAGATATTTGCACCCAACCAATAGACAGAAGCATCTGACCCCTGTTGTTGAACTAGTGAAGGTTGAAAGAAGCTGAGGAGAAGAGCGATCCTGTAGGAGGACCAGCAGTCTCAATTAATCTGGACTTATGTGATGCTTCGATCACTGGACCACCAAACAGGCAGCATATACCAGCTCCCAGCACACATACAGTAGAGGATTGATGGGTCAGTGTTATGAAATGATGCACCTAACCATCAAGAGACTGGATACCTCAGGGAGTTTAGAGGTCAGGCAGGGTGGGAGTCTGGACCTCCATGTGGAGACAGAGGGTGTGAAGGAAGTATGAGATGTTGAAGAGTTGGTGAGTAGATGGAGTTGAATAAAATATGGAGTGTAAAAAATTAATTAAAAGAAAGAAAATGTGACATCAATTCATTTTTAAAGTATTTGAAAAATCAGGGATATATGTTAAATATTTAAATTTTACACAACCAACATACTGAAAGCCAGTAGCTAATATCAAATTAAATGGACAGAAACATAGCTAATTCCACTAAGATCAGGGACAAGACAATGTTGCCCACTCTCACTAATCTATTCAATACAGAGGTTGAAGTAGTAGCTGGAACAGTCAGAGAACTAAAACAGATCAAATGGCTACAAATTAGAAAGAAAGAAGTCAAAGTATTGCTTTTGACAGATGATATGATAATAAACATAAATAACTCCAAAAATTCTACCAGAGAACACCTAGAAGTGATGAACACTCGGGGAGTAGGGGCCCAGAAAAGGGGAAATCATTCAAAATGTAAATAAAAATATATCGAATAAAATAAAAAAATTACTAAAAATGAAAAAAGAAATAATAATAAAAGAAATATTAAAAATCACAAAAAAGTGGCTGAATACAAAATTAGCATTAAAAAATGCCATACTCCTTCTTTACACAAATGATAAATGAGCTAAGAAAGAAATTAGGGAAACAGATTTCTTTGCAATATTTACAAATAATATAAATATCTTCATGTAATTCTAGCCATGCAACTGAAAACCTATAAGAAATTATCTTAAAATCACTGAAGAAAACATTGAGAAAGATATCAGAATATCGAAAGATCTCTCATGCCCTTGAAATCAAAATTAACATAATGTAAATGATTACCAATCGAAAAGTAATCTACATATTCAATCCGATTCCCATCAAAATTACAATACAATTCTTTATAGACCTTGAAATAGTAATCTTAACTTTATATGGAAAAACAAAATCCCAGCATCACTAAGGGAATCCTGAAATATAATAGAACTTTTGGAGGTTCTATTATAACCTCATCCTTGACCTTAAGTAATAGTAATAAAATCAGCATGATACTAGTCTAGGAACAAACAGATTGATAAATGGAATCAATCCTCAAAGCCACATGCCTACAGACACTTAAATTTCTGACAAAAACCCAAAATCATACAATGGGGAAAAAGGAAAGCATCTAAATAATAGTGGTGAGCTAATGGGATGTCTGATGTAGAGGAATGAAAATAGATGCATATCTATCACCCTGAACAAAACTTCAAGTGAAGTTGATCAAAGATGTTAGCATAAAGATTCCAGAGAACCAGGTAATGCTATTAAAAATGGAATACAGAGCTAATAAAAGACTTTCCAAATAAGGAATCTCAAATGGCTTAGAAGCTCCTAGTGAATTGTTCAACATTCTTAGTCATCAGGGAAATGTAAATCAAAATGACCCTCAGATTCCACCACACACCCTTTAGAATAACTAAAATCAAACTCTCAGGTGACAGCAAATGCTGGTAAGGATGTGGAGAAAGAGGAAAACTCTTCTATTGCTGGTGGGAATGGAAGCTGGTACAACCACTCTTGAAATCAGTCTGATAGTCTCTCAGAAAACTGTAAATAGTACTACCTGAGGATACAGTTACACCACTCCTGGGCATATATCCAAAAGATGCTCCAATATGATCATATCTGCCTTTTTTATAATAGCCAGAACTTGAAACAACCCAGATGCCCATCAATGAAATAATGGATACAATACTTATCATACAAATACACAATGGAGTACTATTTAGCTATTAGAAATGGCAACTTTGAGTTTTGCATTCAAATGGATATAAGTAGAAAATACCATCTTCACTGAAAATGTCGAGCAGCAAAAGAACATGAAACATATGTACTACTCTCTCATAGTGATCTGGCTATTAGGCAAAAGGCTTGTAATACCCACCATACAGTGGACAAATTATGAAGATCAAGCTGAAAGAAGACCAAATTGTGGATCCTTCAGTCCTACTTAGAAGATGGAAGAAAATAATAATGGGAGCTAGAGGGAGAAAATTGGTTGGCAGAGCAGAGGATGAGAAGAAAAGAGTGTCAGGATACAATTCACAGACTATATGAAGCTCAAGAAGAAGGAAGAACAAATTATGGATACTCTAGTCCTTCTTAGTAGGGGGAACTAAATACCCACAGGAGGAGATACAGAGACAAAGTGTAGATCAGAGACTGAGGGAAAGATTAACCAGAGACTGCCCCACCTAGGTATACATCTCATATACAGTTGCAAAACCTGGACACTATTGTGGATGCCAACACGTGCTCGTTGATAGGAGCCTGATATAGCTGTCACCTGGGAGGCTCTGCCAGTGATTGACAAATATAGAGTTGGATGCTCTCAGCCAACCATTGAACTGAGCAAAATGGACGAGCTAGAGAAAAGACCCAAGGAGCTGAAGGGGTTGCAGCGCCATAGGAAGAACAACAATATGAACCACCCAGCTCCCCCAGAGCTCCCAGGGACTAAACCATCAACCATAGAGTACACATGGAGGGACGCATGGCTCCAGATACATATAAAGCAGAGGATGGCCTTGTTGGACATCAAAGGGAGGAGAGGCCCTTGGTACTGAGAAAGCTAGATGCCCCAGTATAGGGGAACCCCAAGACAGGGAAGTGATAGTCCGTGGAATGGTGAGCAGGGGGAGGGGCGATGAGTTAGGGGATTTTCGGGGGGAAATCAGGAATGGGGACGACATTTAAAATGTAAATAAAGAATATAACTAATAAAAATAAAAGTGCTTGCTCAGAGGAGCCAGATACAGGTGTCTACTGAGAGAGCCTGGGAAATACAGATGGGGATGCTCACAGCCAACCGCTGGACTGAGCACAAGAATCCCAATGGAGGAGTTAGACGAAGGCCTGCAGGAGCTGAAGGGGTTGCAACTCCATAGGAAGAACACTATCAACCAACCAGAACACATGGGGAGAACCATGGGAACAGCTGCATATGCACCAGAAGATTACCTTATCTGGCATCAGTGGGAGGGGAGCCCTTTAGTCCTGTGGAGGGTGGATGATGCAGCGGTGGAGAATGCTAGGGCTCTGAACTAGGAAGGTGTTGTGTGGGTGGGGGTGGCATCATCATAGAAGCAGGAGGGATGGGATTGGGTGTTTGCTGAGGACAAAACAGGAAGGGAGATAATATTTGAAATGTAAACAAAAAAAACAAACAATAAAAAATTTAAAGAAAGAACATAGACTTAAAGATCTAGTTGCGAATCTCAAGTAATGTAATTGCCACGTAGTTCTCTTGTTTAGTTTTTTTTCATTACTTAGTTTTGTCAGTGCGCCGTAAGGAGGATGTAAAACCCTCTGAGAGACTTGTCCTTCACCTGTCTCATTGGAAATCTCATTGTCTGGGCAAGGACTGCAGTCAAAGCAACAGGTAGGCCTTCCCTCCAGAACAACTTTCCTGAATCCAGGGCTGCAGCTCTCACTGCAGACAGACAGAGGAATCTGAAAAATATTTAATACAAGATACAAAATGTTTAGATCCTAATCAGTGCCCAAGTACATATTTTATAATGGAAGGTGTATTAATTAAAATTTATATTTAAAAACGTACAAACGTGCTATTGAATGAAAAGTGGAAATGAAGTTTGGCCAGCAACAGCGATCGCTTTCCTCCTGCTGAATGTGGACAGAATCTGCCCAATTTCCTCACATCACTGCTGTCCTGATTCCCTGCCATGATGAACTTCACCCTCCAACTGTGATGTTCTGAAGACAATCCTACTTTCCTCGCATTGGTTTTGTTGCCATTTTTCCAAGATGAGACTTAAGAATAAAGGGACATCCTCTCAGTTTGTTGTGTGTCTGCCAAAGGCTTAAAAGCAAAGGCCGCCAGAAAACTGACTGTGACTGCCTTTCTAGTTGTCTTAGTTGTGGTTTCTATTGTGATCAAACACCGTGCCAATAGTAAACTGAGGACAGACATGTTTCTCATCAATGGAAATAAGGACAGGAGTTAAAGCAGGAAACTGGAAAATTAATAGAAATGGAGAACATGCAGTATTTCTGTTTACTATCCTGCTAATCATGGGTTTCTCACCCATGATTCTTAAACAACTTAGGACCACCTGACACCACTCCATTTTATGTGTCATTGCGATTATTTTTTCACTAATTGTTTTATTAATTTCACGTACAGGATGCTACCTCTCCTAGTCCACACCCTAACACTCCTCCCCCTGGCCTGCTGTGCTGAGAGGGTGTAGGCCCCCTGGATTTACTGCCACTCTGCCACATCATGTCTCTACACGATTAGCTTCATACTCTCCCACTCTGGCCAAGGAAGGCAGCTAAGTTGTGGAGTGAGTCCCACAGATAGCTTAAGGACAGCCCCCACTTCAGCTTTTCGGAACAAACATGGAGTTTGAGCTGCACATCTACTACATATTTTGAGGGTGTTGAGACTATGTCTATCTCATGTATGACCTTTGATTGGTGGATTATTTTGTCAGAGCCCCCAAGGGTTGAGGTTCCTAGACTCTTGGTCTTCCTGTGCAGTTCCTAAACTATCCTCAATCCTTCCATAAGAGACCCTTAGCTCTGTCCAGTGTTAGGCTGTGGATCTCTTCATCTGTGTCTGTCTACTGTTGGGTGAAGCATCTTGGACGACACTTGTGCTAGGTCTTTTTCTGCAAGCATAACAAAATATCATTAACTGTTTCAGGGATTGAGTATTGCCCCAGGATGGATCTCAAATTGGGCCAATTATTGGTTGGCCATTCTATCAATCTCTCTTCCATCCTTGCATTTCTTTTAAATAGGACAGATTTGGGGTCAAAATTTTTGTGTCTGTGTTGTTGTCCTTATCCCCCCAAGGCAGGACCAGCATGGCTATAGGAGTTGTTTATCCTCTTCATTTACTATATCTCCATGGCTATTTTTCTCAGCTATGATCACCTGAATTTTCTACTGGTACCCTTCTTAAAGCCATGTTTCTGACACTTCTTGTGATTCCCCCAAACCCTCCACTGCTGGCAGCTACAGATTGCCTTTCATTCTTCTAATTCTCCCAACACCTGATACTGAGACCACCATTCCCTACCACCTTCCCTCTCACACCCAAGTCCTTCCTCCATCTACCAATTATGACTATTTAAAAACCACTTCTAAGTGAGATTCAAGTATTCTCGCTTCAGGATCTTGCTTTGTTTAGCTTCGTTGGGCCTGTGGATTGAATCAGGGCTATCATGTACTTTATGACTAATGTCCTCTCAAGAGTGAGCAAATACAGTGCATGCCTTTTGGGTCTGGACTACCTCATTGAGGAGGATATTTTCTAGTTCCATCTGTTTTCCTTGAAAATTTATAATGGCCAAGTGTTTTAATAGCTGAATAGT